>NC_090936.1:1189701652-1190322910 GCF_040938575.1 Ambystoma mexicanum
ATTTACTGTGGAGAGAATTCCCATTTTGGAAGCGATATTTGAGAAAAAGGAAAATTGGGTACTCTACAACTGTAAATGTCACAGCAGAAAAGGCAACAAACCAATATCATGGCTATCATTAGCCCGATGTTGAAATGGCAAGGAGTTTCTTCAGAAATTAATTGTGCTTCTAGTAGTGAAGTAGAATTATTGGGGTACTTATTCAGCGCAGACGTAGCTTCGGTAAACAGAGCAGTTTACAATCATAAGGGGAGGAACAAGGTGGGGGAAGCTGAGATCAAAGGGAGCAGGGAGCTAGCATGAGCGGGTGTTATGCATTCCTTTCTGCCTCAGCAAACTGTAGAGCATAGACAAGGCATGCATGCAATTGATTGGACAACAGGACTTTTAGTAAATTCAGACTTGTCTCTGATGAAGCTTAACAATTCTATACTATCCTCCCCTTCCTAGGTAAGATATGTGATAATTCAACTCCTCCAACACATCGAAGCCAATAACCTACCGCAGTTCTACTAATCTGTTGTCAGACCCAGATGCAGCACAGAAACAGCTACCATCAAAGTTATTGACGATGCCCTTAAAATTCTAGATGATGGCCATGCTTGCCTGGTGGTTTTCCTTGACCTCTCAGCAGCATTTGACACAGTAGACCACCAGACACTCATTGAAAATCCACATCGTCACATGAGGATCAGCAAGATCGTCCTCCGCTGCTTCAAATGCTACTTTACTAATCACCAACAGTTCGTACAAATGGAATCCTCCAGATCACTAACTCTACGAATCACCTGCAGAGTCTTGCAACGGTCCATACTGTCCCCATTGTTTGTCAATATTTACATGGGACCGTTATGGACTCACATCGCTCCATACAACATTCACTAATACGCAGATGACACGCAGATCTACCTCACGATATTCTACATCAAAAACATCTACAGGCTCAATGCCTGCCTCTCATTGATACCATCCTGTTTGTCCAGTGCTTATATGAAGTGCAAGACCTACTGCTGACCAACAACAACGAACACCCTGACATCCAGACCTGGCTCTCTGCTATGAACCTTGAGGGCTCCACACCCCTGTTGGCTAATTGCACCAAGTACCTTGAGTTTGAGAGACACCTCACCTTCGAACAGCACATAGCAATGAAGACCCAAACTGCTTAGTATCAACTTGATCACCTGCAGAAAATCAAGCCATTCATCCCAGAAAACACTTGGTCCACTGTCCAAACCCTGGTCCTTCCCACCTTGATGGTAGCAATGCCTTTTTCTGAAGGCTTTCCGGCGACTACCCTGGCACCCTCGAGATGTGCCTTGGATGCAGCAACAAAACTCAAAGGACTCTGCAAATTCAACCACATCACCCTGACCGTCATCAGATTTTACTGGCAGGTGCTGCAACCCTTGATCATCTTCAAATCCTATCTTTAAAGCAAGTGCCCAAGCTACCCCTGTTAGGGAGATTTGTGTTTTTTATGCTTCACCGCCTCTCCTAGTGAGGCCCCCAGCACTTTTGCTGGACTTCTGGACGTTTTTCTGTAATCCTGAATGAGTGGAGCCTTTTTCCACTCATTCATTCTTATGGGCTCGGGCTTTTGGAACTCTGTTCTTTGTGTTTTGCTGTGCAGTGGAGTCTACTTTCCTCCATATCTCTTTTAAGGCACCTGTATTTTTACTATTGCAGCACACAGCTCCTTAAGGTCAGTGTTGCTGGGGGCACTTTGGGTCCTCCTTTGAGATTATGTTCTGGATCCCAGAGTAACTACATTTCTTAAGGATAGATACTTGGTATCTCTCCTAAAACTTTCTAGTCTGAGAGACTGGCACACACCACCTTCTGTGAAGTGCCAAGGGGATACTTGGTATCCCCCTTCTCTCTGCTCCTTTGACTTTTATGTCACATAGACAATCTCCTAGGTATGGCTGGTGGCAGTGGACGTGTTCTACCAACTATTGTGTGATTTGTCTACCGCAGGCTATGTCCATAGCCCTAGTAGTACACAATAGGGTCACCCAAGTACTAACTTGGTGACTTTTCTTTTTTCGCCATAGTGTTGTTGTTTTTTGTCAGCCCTTCTTCTACCATCTTAGGAGGGGAAGGCCTGTATGAGCGTTTTGCCTTTGGCGGGAATCCTTGGGTGTCCCCGCCTACGCTCCAGTGTGTCTGGGCAGGCAGGAAGTGGGGTGGAGTTGTTCACTCCCCTGACCTTTGTCTGCCTGAATGCCTGAATGAAACCAGCTCCTGCTGGGGGTCTGGCTGTTCTAATTGGACAGCCACCTGCCCCTTTCTGTAAATTGCTGAGACAGATTGCAGAGGTGTGTGTGCTGGTACTGTATAAAAAGTGAGGCTCCTGAGTTGAAAGCCAAGTCGACCACTGGAAACTGAAATAACCGAAGAAGACGACCAGAGACGCCTGCAGACCCTTTGCAACACCATGAAACAACCACTCTGTCCTGACCTTGTTTTCTGTTGGACAGAGTTCAGTTAAGAGAGAACTTGAATCTGAGCCGTCTCTCGAGTTGCTGTGCCTCTCCAGAGCTGCAGAACCCCAATACCAGGAGATCTCCGACTCAATTGAAGTGCATCGTCATGGAAAGGCCGAATCCGTCCAAGGCTTTGCTGAGCTCCAGGTGACCCTCCAGAGACACAATCCGACCCGTCCAGTCCCCCTCAAAAGAGTGCAGGACTTCAGGAACTGAAGAAGATTGTCCTGGAGAATCGCGTCCTGTGTGGGTGCTGCAGAAAATATGCAAAAGCCACAGAGTGACCAGAGAAATTGGTGAAAGCCGTGCCAGAGGTCCTTCCTCGAGCATGTTGCTGAGAGATCCTGTCCATTGTCCTGCCTTTCGTCATTAGACCAAGGAATCCGGAGATCAGGCCCAGCACTGCCACATCGAGGAGAATCCAGCAACAATCTTTTCTTCAAACCTAAGGTACTGTGGGGAAAAGGAATTGCTTACCTTGATCCAAATAGTGCACATAGAGGTGTCTAGGGCAACCCCCCTTTTACCTCCCACTCAAGCTGCTGCTTGTGTCCCTTTAGCGAGTCCTTAACAGGGTCTCCAACGTTGGTTTAATCTTACTACATGTTAAAGACTAGAGACTCTAAAGTATCCACCAGAACCTTTTCGTATTCTGCTGCTTGTCAAGACTTTAAGTCCTCTCAAAACTTCCTTTAGTTAGGGTTGCATTTTGGAACTTAAAAGACTTGCTGTACAAATAAACAGCCTCTAGAAACTTAAGCCTTGCTAGTATAACACTAACCAACTGTTATCCTTTCAAAAAGTCATGATCATATATGCGTATGCAGAGTAAATGTCTTTACAGTATTTTTGCTAAGATTCGCGAGTGTGCTTTATTACCGATAATACTATAGAACTGCCATTACTGTCAAAAGCTGTAACAAATGTAATCGCAAGCAACTACAAACTAAGCAGTGGCCTTTGAAAAGTATTCTAAAGTATTCCTAAGTTTGTTGGTTTATTGCACTATTTAAAAGGGAGTCTAGTGTAAATATAATGCAAAAAACAAGGGGGGGGGGGGTTTAGCTGTCCCTCTGCCAGACATTAGTCACAGTTACGAGAGCCTGACCCAGAGTCTTTAGCTCACTATCTTTAACAGAGGAGAAATATCCAAAACATATTAGTCGTTGTCCTGCCCTGGGGCAGTCCAGCACCGAAATGCTAGGCAATTCTCCTCTGAACAAGAGTACCAACAGCAACCACAGACACATGTTTCGCTAAGGCTCTCGTAACGGACTAATATCCGGCACAGGGACTCCCAGGAGCCCCCCTTGCTTTTTGCAAGGTGTAAATATAAATATATATTTTAATATAAATGTATATGTGTTTCTTTGATGTACACTACTAACTAGGTTCAGTGTACTTACCTACAGCTCACATCTTCTTATGATAAGCCTGACTGCTCTGCCACTCTACCAAGGTTTCATGAGTAGTACAGACTGATACTAAGAGTTGGGATCTACAAACCATTGGGATAGTTTTGTAAAGTCTACCTAACAGTGGACTTTGAGAAAACTCCCCTTACAACCTCACTGAGAAACTCAGTATCTCCAGAGGCCTGCGATCAACCAGAAGTAAGGACATGTACAGACTTGAACTCCATCAGTGCAGAAAGGAAAGAACCAGAAGACAGGCCTTCCCCATTCAGGAAAGAGCTCAAGACCTTCCTCTTCAAGGAACACCTCGATCCACACACCCTCCCCACTACCCACCCCTACCTGAGACTCTGATCTGCTCCTCACTGTACTTCTCCTGGTTGTTTCTAGATCCCTTGAAGCAATTTGGTTGCCCTTCCCTGTTGTAGCTCCCCGCTCTCCTTCTTTGCTTCACTCACTGTGTTTTTCACCCTAGGATTGTAAAGCGCTCTGATGCTTAGCGAAGCTTGGTCCACACTCCCGCTCAAATACCATAATTGTAATAATAATAATAAAACTATTTCTAATTAAAAATAATAGAGTTTAAAAATCTACAAACAAAAGCTAGAAATCGTGTACAATGTTCCATACCTTATTGTTGCTGTAGGCCATGTCCATGGCTTCAAGAGACAGAGAGCAGAGGGCATTGATTAAATGGTGCAGAGATACATCATCCAGAAACCTGAAAAATGTCACACAAAGACTAAAACCCCATCTGCAAAATCAACTTAACATGACACAGGTTAATATCCAAGAAGGGTGACTTACTGCGAGCTTTCAAAAAGCCTTGACAGGATATTGGCAATAACTGGCAAATCTGTCATGACTGCTGTTGTCAAAACCTTAGACAGAAAGAAAATTACATGGAGTGTACAAGAGACCAGCTCGAAAGGCATTACTGCGTGACAAACAGAAGAACTGCGCTTACTGTGCTGGTGTTTTCCACTGCTCTGCCAGGCTTTAGGACTCCCCCACTGCATGGCTTCAGTCCCAGGATCCACACTAGATGCTGAAAAATATGAAATAGGCTCAGAAACAAAGAGGAAATGGAAATGTCCAATAAAAATGAATGAACAAACGTGATTTACTGAAGAGATGTAACCTTACCTGCAGGGTAGCTAGAACAAGCTGCCACGACGTCCCTAGGAAAGTACCATGACAGTGAGCTAGGTTCAGCAAAGTCCTCATACACTGGATATTTTTGGATGTCAACTGCACAAGAGAATGAGCACAGCATTACATTTGTGTTTAACACGCATCCCTAAAATGTAAAATAGTCAGAGGGCAAGAATAATTAACTATTTAAAACAAAAAAATCAACTGTCACCTGGTACAATCATGATAACTGCATTAAAATATTAGAAAAATTTGTAGACGCACAAGTATTTCAAATAGTGGGAAATGCTGTAAAGTTTTCCTTGCTATTGTGGATAGTACCAGCTCTTGGGAGACCTCAGTATATGGGGCTAGAGCATGATTCTGGCACTGGGTTAGCTAAAGAGAGCAATCAAAAGCTGCATAGTCAAGAGGAGGGGTCTGGCAAACAATGTAGTCTGGTGGTCTGAGGAACAATTATAGGTTGCTCTGCATCACCCCAAGTGCCAGTAGGACGCAGAGTACCCAACAGGTTGTAATCATGAATTGCATGTGTCCTACAAAGATAAATGCTGCATTCACACTCATCCGGGTGGGGGAACATTTACAGACCAAGAAAAATCATAAACAAACCACCAACCTACGCAATGTTTCTTACAACCCTGCAAGGCTCTGACTTCCAATGTAATCTAAGATTTGAGTTATTTGCCTACGACCATAGCGTTGAACATGAAAGCCAACAAATCAATGGTACTGAAACTGACAACTGTGGCATCTGTTGTTCCAGTACCATATTATTCATGGGTGATTTTAAAAAATCCTCTTATTTGGCCTATTAATTTGTGCCCTTATATAGAATTTAAATAAGTTACTCACTGTAGTGACTAACGTACACTCCTAGTCCGTAGTCCCCTTTCCTTCATACTGTATGGGTGTCCCTCGCCAGGGACGGGAACAGAACCTTTTTCATCCGAAAAATTATTTCCCCTTTCAATTTAGTTGCGTGTGGGTGCCCGGCCCAGTAGCATACACTCTCTTGACTCCACCCACCGGCGCCACAACTCAATCCCCTTTGACGCATCAACTGTATTACCATTGCCTAATCACGCTGGTTTTAAGGGGGGAGGTTGGTGGGACATATGGAGGAAAGGGGACTAGGAGTACGTTAGTCACTATGGTGAGCAACTTATAATTACTCCTACGTCCCGTCTCCTTTCCTCCATACTGAATTGGCAATTACTACTGATTTGAAGCCTTGCAGTGGAGAGATTTGAACCTCCTTAGGAACATTTCAGGACAGCCTGGGCAAATATCGCATCTGATCTAGCACTAAAGCAATACTGCTTGCAGAGGCAGCTGGGGAGGCCCATGTGGCCACCTTGCTGATAGTTTTCCATGGTACTTGTCTCTGGAATGCCACTGCCGTAGCTTTGGCCCTGACCGCATGAGTGTGCATGTTTGCTGGCAATTTCATGTGCTGCACCTCGTAAGCTCCCGTGATGGCCGAAATCATCCACCTTACTATAGAGGCCTTCAAGGCTCGAATCCCTGGTTTTGATCCTCCATAAGTGACGAACAAGGCGTCTGATTTGAAGGAAGCCCTTAGTCCTGTCCAAATAAAACGGAGGTCCTCTTCTGACATCGAGACAGTGCGGGACCCTTTCTGCTTCATCTTTCGGCTTTGGAAAGAACGTAGGAAGGACCGTTTCCTCACTGAGGTGGAACGAAGACACTATCTTTAGGAGAAAGGAAGGGTATGTTTGTATCACTACCTTGTCCAGATGTAAAATGCATTTAATTTTATAGATGACCTCAATGCTAGTTCAGGCCTGAGACGCCCCCAATTGGATTACTGCCTTGGGGCTCTTCGTTTGCCTTGAAAATCGCGACTAAATTGATTTTTTCGATCTTGGAGATTACAATAGCAGAAAAGATTGTCACCAGAATTTCGATACACACCTATGGCTGCTAGATATGTGCAGCACATGTCCCCCTACACGCCAGAGTGTGCTACATGTGCTGAGAAGGACATCACATGGTCTATAGTGCACCCTAAGGTGTATATGCCCTTGTCCCTGGTTCTTTTGCTTTTGTATTGGCACCTGGTAGATGCACTTCTAGCCCCCTGGATGATGTCCAGATTTTCTTGTGACAAATGGAGGTACTTGAAGGTTACTTGCTCAGGAACTAGCCTGTTAGGGCTAACTTCTCCAGGGAGGGGTGAAGTACCGACCCCCTTGCTTGGATAGTAGTGTATCCAGACCCAGTGGGAGGGGAACTGGTGGCTGAGTCGACAGTCGTAACAGGTCCGAGAAGCATGGTCTGGCAGGCCACTGTGGCACTATCAGAATATGACGCAGTAGCCCATCTCCCTGACCTTACATATGACCCTGTGTATCGTGGCGGTGGGGGGAATGCGTATGCCCAAAGGCCGTCCCACCGAATCTGCAACGCATCCCCCAGTGAAGCTGTGCCACGATCCAACCAGGACGCAAACTGGGGACATGTCCTGTTGAGCGAGGTGGTGAACAGGTCTACTTGTGGATGGCCCCATTTGTGGACGATCTCTCCCAGGACCCTCTCATTCAGTTGCCACTCATAATTGTCTATCCCCAACCTGCTGAGTCCGTCTGCTTCTAGGTTGGATACACACGGCAGATGAATGGCTGATAGCGATCTGTTGTGCGACAGTGCCCATTCCCAAATGTCTACTTTCAACCTGCACAGAGGCAGAGACCTGGTGCCCCCGTTTGTTGAGGTAGTACATGCAGGTGGAGCTGTCCTTCTGAATGCAGCCCGGGCTGCCGCCGATTTCTGGTAGAAAGGCTTTCAAGGCTAGCCATAAAGCCATACTTCCCAGCCAATTTATGTGCCTGTCCTGGTCCTATCTCGACCAGAAGCCGTGGACACTGTGGTCGTTCCAATTGGCTCCCCACCCCAGGAGATATGAGTGTGGTGATAATGTAAACTGGTAGATGCTGTCTGAATGGTTTACCCGTCAGGAGATTGGAGTCTGTCCTTCACCAAACAAGGTCCTGGTGGAGGTGGGTTGGTATGCTGACCAATGCTGCTTTGGAGCCAGTTTCCTGATTCCAAGAGGTCGAGAAATGTTGCTGCAGCCTCCTCATTTTGAGCCTCGTGTGAGGCACTGCCAGAATACAGGCCGCCATAATACCTAGTAGGTGCTGGTACCACCATGCCGATGTTACTGCCCTGCTCAGGAAATGGCCAGTAGCAGCTTTGATCGCTGCCACCTTGTCCGTGGAAGGGAATATCCTCTCTCTGTTTGTTTCCCAAATGAGGCCCAAGAAAGTCCAGGACTGAGTTGGTTGCAGTTTCTTGAAGTTGATGGAGAACCCCGGCTCGTATAGTGTGTGCTAAACCTGGCTGATGTGTTCGACTCCCTCTGGGAAATCCGCTGGTATTAATCTTCGAGGTACAGATATAGGTGGTGGCCCTCGGATCTGAGCAATGCTGCCACCACGTTCATTAATCTCGTAAAGACCCGCAGGGCTGAATTGAGACCGAATGGGAGATTCTTGTATTGGAAGTGGAAGCCCATGACCCGGAATCGTAGGAAGGATCGATGGCTTTGCCAAATTTGAACGTGTAGGTATGCATCTTTTAGATCCAGGGAGGACATCCAGTCTCCTCCACACAGGGACTCCGCTATCAATGCTGGCATAACCATCTTGAACTTTTGAAGTGGTTGGAAAAGGTTCATGGTAGAAAGGTCTAAGACAAATTGCAGGCCTGCCTGGTTCTTTTTCTGTAAGGCAAAGATGCAGGAGTAGAACCCCAAACCTTGTTGGCCAGGAGGAACTTTCTCCACTGCATGACTCGATATCAGCAAGCGGATCTCCGCCAGGAGAGTTGCTGTGCCAATCTGTGGGAGAGGGCAGGGGGAGGGTGCAGGGGGTTTGGGGGGGGGGTGGGAGAGGGTGAACTTGAGGTATGGGTAGGTGGAAGCCCTGGGAAACCATTGAGAGGATCCATGAATCTGCAAACCGTGTCTGCCACGACTGATAGTGAAGGGTAAGCCTGCCCCCCACAATAGAACTGTGGATCCTGATGACCCGGTCACAGTTTATTTCCCTCCAAGGCTAGCGTCTTGGAGAGGGACTGAAAAAAACCTTTATGTGTGGTCTTCTGCTGCTTACGGCGGTGCTGGCTAGGAGACCTGTTAGGTTGCCTAGTAAGGCGCGCTCTTGGAGGCCCCTGAAACCACCAAAGGTACGACCTCTGCTAGACCATGCATGGCTTTGGCTGAAACTCTTGGCAGCCGGCTTTGCCAGGATGGCCAGTGATTTGGATGTTTGGGAGCCATCAGTAGATTCATGAAGCAAGTCCCCTCCCCCGAAAGGCAGGTCCAGGCTTTGGTCCTGTATGTCAGGATTAAACCTATTGGCCTTAAGCCACGCCGTTCTCATGTCTGTAGCCACGCATATGGCCCTGCCCGCCGTATCTATGTGCGCTACCAATGATTCCATAAGGTCCTGAGCCACTATTTTAGCTTCTGCCAGACTGGCCCAGAACTGCGTCTGTCTATGGACGGGGAGATCAGGAAGGGAGTCCTTTATCTCCCTCCACAGTTTCTGGTTGACGGCAGCTAGCATGGCATCAGCATTTGCTTGCCTTAAGTGGAGAGTGGCGTTTGAATAGACTTATTTTTACATAGGACTCGAGGACCTTTTCCTCCTTGCCTAGTAGGGTTGAAGTGCATGAGGATGTGGAGGATTGAGGCTTAGCATACATAGATGCTGCCGCAATGACTGAGGAATGCGGCTGGGGGTGCACGGACAGGATGAGGGAATCTCCTTCCACTTGTCTGTATTTGGCATCTAGTCGTTTGTTAGTTGGCTGTGTATTGTGTGAGTTTTTGCCCAACCGTTCTTTGCTATGGCCTCTACGTCCTTTTGCAAGGGAATGCCTGACTTGGAGGTAGGGCGGATTGTAAGTACCTCTGCCAGGACTCCCACCTCTGGCTGCGCTATGCCTAAATACTCCACCTCGCCTGACAACCTTTCATGGAAAGCTCTTGCGGAGGAGGAAGTATCCTGAGGCTCGTTGTCATCTGTGTCCCCGGCTGTGTCTTGGAGGTCCACAGAGTCTGCTGGAGAGATGCTCGAAGGAACTGGCAGCAGCTGCACCGCGCTGATAGGCTGGCCGGGAGGCTACATGGGCTAGGGCGAGGCCACCGTGGTGTTTGGGACTTAGGGCTGTATGGTAGCCAACTCTTGTGATGGAGACAGTGTCTGTACTGGAAATGGCTGCTGCGGGAGGGCTAGTGAGATCATGCCTTGGATAATACCCTGAAGTATATTCCCCATCTGACGAGATTTCATTAGGGCAAGGAACTTGTCAAAAAAGCGTTCACATGCTGGTGAACCACGCTCCTGCAATGGTACACAGGTGTGTGCCAGTGCATACTGCCGAGTCCTCACTGTGGCTTGCCTGCCCTGGGCATAGCCTGCCTCTGTGTAGGGTTCCTTTGTACATGTAGTCGGGTATGAGGTGCACCATGTGACCATAGTCAACCATTCCACCCTCGTCGTGAAATCAGGCCTTTGAGCTCGCTGAAGTGCGCGTCTCCGGACGAGCTGCCATTTTGACTGGCTGCACGGCCATTTTATCTTGCACTACAGCATATGCTTGATGCGTGTCAACTGATGCCCCGGGCCTGGCCCCAGTCTGTCTACTTGGGAGCATAGGTTCGGGCATTCCCTGCACCTCAGGTATGGACCTGGGAGGCAATGTGCCCTCGGATGTGACTCCGGTAGTGCTTTCCATATTGCATGCAGGCGCCCCCTCAGGCTTGTGCCCGTTAGTAGAGCAGAGCCCCTCGGGGGTGGGGGGGGATTCCCCGTACCAGAGCTCTTGGGCCCCTCTGCGCTGGGACCGAGAGGATCCATGGTCCCTTGACCGTGAGGCCGGCAGCTCGGAGAGCCTCAGTCCCCTTGCTGGTACTAGAGTCTAATAGGCTCCTCCCGCTTGGTTGCTTCCCTGGAAAGGAGTCGCCCTGGCAGGGTGCTTTTGAGAACAATATACTTCCCTTCGGTTTGGTCTTCCTGCGCACATACTCCTTGATCTGCTCTAGTGGTGATCTGGAAAACAACTCCCTCCACCTGGCTAACCTGTTCTTTAGAGCTCGTGGAGTAAGTGTGTCGAACGCTGAGCAGCCGTGGTCTTCACCCAGGCACCGCAGGCAGAGCACGTGCGGGTCCAAAGTGGGGAAGGATCCGTCGCAGGCAGGGCACCTTCTAAATCCCACCACGGTCAACATGACCTTGTAGTGAGATTGCTCGCACTGCTATGGCTACATTGTGTTACCCTCACAGTGGGATTGCTTGCTCTGCAATGGGTGGATTGCGTTGAACTTGCACTAAGATTACTTGCACTGAAATGGCTACATTGTGTTCCACTTATGGTGAGATTGCTTGCACTGCAATGGCTACATTGTGTTGCCCTTGCAGTGAGATTGCTTGCACTCCAATGGCTACATTACATTGCCCTTGCGGTGTGATTGCTTGCACTGCAATGGCTGCACTGAGTTGCCCCTTGCAGTGGGATTGCTTGTACTGCAATGGCTGCATTGCGTTGCCTTTACGGTGAGATGGCTTGCACTGAAACAGCTGCATTGTGTTCTCACCAACACTTTCGCTCGCCCCTTACTTTAATTACCGCCAGGTTCCACATTGGTGTGGAATTATCGAGATATTGGCAATCACCCCACCACCTGAGAGGTTGTCATTGGCAGATGCACTGGCCACAGGAGTATGAAATGGAGGATAAGGGGAGCTATGAGAGAGCATGTTTGAGGTGGGGGCTAGAGGAGTAAGGAACCTGTATGCCAGTCAGACCCAGATCAGGACAGAGCCGCAACAGGGGAGAATACGCAAGCCGAGCGCTTCAATTCAGGATAGAGACGCAAACTAACCAACCCTACTAACAATTTCCCTTTCTGCATACACCTCTCAAACTCCAAACCAAACACAACCAAAACCTACAGCACAACAAACCGCACAAACTTCACTACATTGCAACAACAAAACAAAAACACATAGCCTTGCACAACAGTACACAAAGACTACCGGCCGCAAACACCCCAGGCCCAGCCAACGGACCTACCGGGCTGAGGCCGCCAACAGCACATCACTGCTCTCTTGCACTTTTCCTGCTTCCTCCCACTAACTCAACCTCCTCCTCCTCTTTCAGAGCCGCCAGAGCGCAAAGGGACCACTCCGGTGGTGATAGTGCGCGGTACAAATGTCCTTTAACATTAACATTGTGTTGCCATTGCGGTGAGATTGCTTGCACTGCAATGCGGTGAGATTGCTTGCACGGCAATGGCTGCATTGCATTGCCTTTCCGGTGAGATTGCTTGCACTACAACGGCAGGATTGTGTTGCCCTTGCAATGAGATTGCTTGCACTGCAACGGATACATTGTGTTGCCCTTGCAATGAGATTGCTTGCACTGCAACGGATACATTGTGTTGCCCTTGCAATGAGATTGCTTGCACTACAATGGCTGTATTGTGTTGCCCTTGCTGTGAGATTGCTTGCACTGCAACGGCTGCATTGTTTTGCCCTTGTGGTGAGGTTGCTTGCACTGCAACGCCTGCATTGTGTTGCCCTTGTGGTGAGGTTGCTTGCACTGCAACGGCTGCATTGTGTTGCCCTAGCGGTGAGATGGCTTGCACTGCAACGGCAGCATTGCGTTACCCTTGCGGTGAGATTGCTTGCACTGCAACGGCTGCATTGTGTTGCCCTTGCGGTGAGATTGCTTGCACTGCAATGGCTACATTGTTTTGCCCTGGTGGTGAGATTGTTTTCACTGCAACGGCTGCATTGTGTTTCCCTTGCTGTGAGATTGCCCTTGCGGTGAGATTGCTAGCACTGCATTGACCTTACAGTGAGATGGAGCTCATTGAATTGTCATAGCTTCTACCAGCTTCGTGCTCTTGATGGCCTTTTCAATCCACACTACGCACATTCTATATAAGTGCTTGCTTAATGACACCACTTTACCGTGATAAAGTATTATTGTGTAAAAAGATTATTTGATCATTATTAAACCAACACAACCCTCTAGGGGAAATGCAAAATACTTATCAAGCACTATTTGCAAATTATCAATATTATAAGCTTTTCCATTTCTAAATTAGAGTAGAATAAGTAATGGTAAATCCTGGGCAATGTTCATAATCGGCAATAAATGCATGCTTTGTTGGGAAATGGGAAGAGAAAGACACCGAAAGCTAAAACATCAATCGTGTGCATGGAACCCCTAACCCATTGCATTACACCTTCCGCACAAAGGAGGAGGTGGACATTGCCGTACAGGAATCCATGGCTTGAGAGGACAGCGGGGCATGGGGAACTGCCATGTGCCACTGCACGGGATCATTTTCCCGGTAAGCAGAGTGCACGCACAGCTGTAGCAGTAGCATTCAGAATGAACACCAGATAGGTTGACATCACTCTAAATTAAGTGCCTCATAACCTCTTACAATGACTTATGCACTGGCGATGGAGCAGTGCCTGTTTCTAAATGTAAGCAGGCGGCACTTCCTGCTTCCTGGGGAAGGAACCTAACTGGAAGTTCTAATACATCACTGAACGCTTATGCCAGTGTCCTACACAGGGAGGGATGCCAGCTAAACTCGTGAGTCGCCTATCGCAAGTGCCAAGACAGCAGCAAAGATTCAGGCCCGGGAAAGCAGAACAGCTGCCCGCACTGCACACACAGAGAGAATTGCACTATGTAAAGACACGTGCATGGGCTGGCACCGCACAACCTGAGGAACAAGGCCATGCTGCCACCTCTGCTCAGACCAACCAGCCACCAGTGCGGCAGTCTGTGCAAAGATTCGGGCCCTGGAAAGCATAACGGATGCACGCACTGCACAAACGGAGAGAACAACAAGTTACTTTCTTACCTGGTAACGTTCTTTCGATGGGATGTTCCTCCGACGTATTCCACATCTATGACAGTAATCGCCACAGCTGTGCTGCCTCAGAATTGTTTTTTGGTATTGGCGTCCTGCGTCGATGACGTCGATACGCTGTCCTCGTGGGTCTCTGTCGAGGCTCGACGTCCCCAGATGTTATATCTAGGATGCACGGCGCCCGTAGCCTCAGTTGTAGTTTTTTCCCAGAACGTGTGGCACCAATCTCCTGCCAGTATGACTGCATAAAGCCTTGCGGAAAGGTAAGCTGCAATCACACAAGAAATTCAGTAGAGGGGCAGGCTGGGAGGGTGCGATGTGGAATACGTCGGAGGAACATCCCATCGAAATAACGTTACCAGGTAAGAAAGTAACTTGTTCTTCGAGGGGATTGTGTTCTCCGACGTATTCCACATATATGACAGACTCCCAAAGCAGTATCAACGTATGGAGGTGGGAAAAGAATTTCGAATTTTAGAATACCCAATCAAATTCCAGAATAGAGGACCGCCTTACCAAAGGCCAAATCTTGCCCATGGATAGAATCCAGGGAGTAGTGTTTTACAAAAGTATGGACAGAGGCCCATGTGGCTGCTTCACAAATATTACGAATTGGAACACCCCCCTGCAGAGCAGTAGAGGCAGCCACACCCCTAGTAGAATGGGCCCGTAAGCCTACCAGAGGGTCTTTACCCGACAAACGGTAACATTCAGAGATCGTCAAAATGATCCATCTGGACAAGGTCTGGTTGGTAACAGCTTGACCTAAACGCCTACAAACAGCTGATTGTCCACTCTGACCCGGGACATCCGTGAGAGATAGAAGCTCAAAGCTCTCCTTGGATCCAACCTATGGAGCCTCTCCAATTCCTTACCAGGATGTGGAGGAGGATAGAACGCCGGAAGAATTACCTTCTGGCTCAAATGAAATTCCGACACAACCTTCGGAAGAAAAGAAGGACAAATCCTAAGGACAACCCTGTCCTTATGGAACACCGTGAAAGGTGGCTTGGTGGATAGTGCCTGCAACTCACTCACTCTGCGAGCAGAAGTAACCGCAACCAAAAATACAGTCTTAAAGGTCAACTGTCTCAAAGGACAAGAATGTAAGGGCTCAAACGGAGCTCCCATGAGGAATTTTAGAACCAAGTTCAAATCCCATCCCGGCACCTGGAACGGGGTGGGTGGAAACACATTAGTTAGTACTTTCAAAAACTGAGAAATCAAAGGAATCTTAAAATAAGAACACTCCTCAGACGAGCGCTTAAATATGGACAGAGCCACCAGGTAACCCTTAATGGTACCCACTTGAAAGCCCTTGTGGGCTAATGAAAGCAAAAAAGACAAAACCACAGGAATTGAACACTGAAAAGGATCCACATTCTGAACCCTGCACCAGTCGCAGAACTTTCTCCAACGGCAACGATACCGATATTTTGTTGCTGGCCTTCTGGCCAAAAGCAACACCTCCATCACGTCTTCAGGGAGGTCCCAATCCTTGTATCTCAAGCTTTCAGATACCAAGTATGAAGGTTGAGAGACTTGACCTCTGGATGGTGAACCCGACCCCCCTCCCATGAGAGCAGATCGTCTCGGTAGGGAAGACGGCGTGGAGGGCAGATGGATATGTCGAGAAGGTCCGGGTACCACGCTCTCCTGGCCCATGCTGAAGCAATGAGGATCATTCGGGAAGCGAACCTTTGTTACCTCCGCAACACTTGCGGAATGACAAGGACGGGAGGAAACGCATACAACAGTGGGAAGGACCACTCCACTACGAATGCGTCCCCTAAGGCTCCTCTTAGAGGAAATTCCCGCAAGCAGAATCTTTCGCACTTCCGGTTGACACTGGTGGCAAAGAGATCCACTTGAGGGGTCTCCCAAAGGGCGAAGATCTCCAAGAGAACTTCCTGAGCCAGCTAACACTTGTGAGAGACCGTGCTCTGCCTGCTCAGAGCGTCCACCGCCGCGTTTTCGTTGCCGGCCAGATGAACTTCCGTGATCGAAATTTCCTGCTGAATGGCCCAGAACCAGAGCTGCATCGCCTCCCTGCACAGTGGGAGTGACCCTGCCCCCCCTTTTGTTGAGGTAGTGCATTGCCACTGTATTGTCCGTCATAATCAGGATATTCTTCCCCAGCACAGACAGCAGAAAAGCCTTCAGGGCTAGCCTGACAGCTCGCAGCTCTGACAGATTGATGTGGAGTCTGGACTCGACAGAGACCAATGACCGCTGTCAACTCGTTGGCATGAGCTCCCCATCCCGTGAGGGATATGTCCGTCGCGATCGTCACCTCCGGCCAGGGTAGCCAAAATGGTGCTCCCTTGATCAGAATGCCTTTGTCGGCCCACCAAAGAAGATCCTGGGCGACCGAGGGCGGCACCTGAACGGGATACGACATCCCGCAGGAGCACTGCGACCACTGCATCTTGAGAGCCCACTGCAGAGATCTCTCATTGCAGCCTGGCTTACGGCACCAATAGAATGCAGGATTCCATGAGGCCGAGCAACCTCAAGAACTCGAACGCCGGGAAACTCTGGGTATGTTGAAACTTGTCCACCATCTGTAGAATGTGATGAGCCCTCACCTGGGGAGGCGAACACTGCCCCAGGGATGTGTCGAGCACTGCTCAGATGTACTGGAGCCGCTGGGTAGGTGTCACGTGGGACTTCAAGTTGAGGGAGAAGCCCAGTTTGTGAAGGGAGTGGCAGGTGACGGACAGATGATCCAGAACTTGCTCAGGAGAGCGCGCCCTGAGCAACCAATCGTCCAGGTAGGGTAGACGTGAATCCCCCCTTTCATGAGTGAGCTGAAGCGGCTGCGGCAGTGCCTGAGGGAAAAGAGGCAACTGCCCGAGCGGCTTTGGCACCTCAAGTCCCTTGTTTTCCACCTCTGGTACTCCTACGTTTGCCCCCTTGACTGGCAGCTCCTCGATCTACCAAAAGAAGAGTAGTATCGATAGGAACCTCCCCTCCACTGCTGTCCCCTAGGACGAAAAGGCAGAGGTTGACGTACTGCAACACTCAACGACTTTGCTGCAGCTTTGGAGGTCTGCAACCTCTCAAGGCTCTCGTCAGCCTTGCTGCCAAAAAGATGGACACCATCAAAGGGCATGTTGAAAAGCCAGGACTGCACATCAGGAGAAAACCCCGACTTCCGCAACCACACAAACCTGCGCATCACGATGCTCGCCGCCATGGACCGGCTGACACAGTCTGCCATGTCCAGACCCGACTGAACGGATTCACACATGGCATCCTTGCCATCCTGCACGAGGGCCAAAAAACCATCCCGTTCCTCCCCATCGGGAATATGTTCAGCCGCCAAAGATACACAATTCCACAAAGCGTGAGTGAATCTTGCCAAGGTACAAACGGAGAAACAGAGTTGGCTGCCTTTAAAGCCATACCCCCATATGAAAATACTTTCTTCGCCCAACCATCAAAGCGCTTGTTGTCCCTATCCGGAGGGATGTTAGGGTACGCAGCCTGCTTTGCTGGGGCCGTAGCCACCTGCACCACCAAACTCTGAGGAGTGGGGTGCGTAGACAAGTAGCAGGGGTCGCCACTGGCTGGACGTTATTTTTTCGGTAGCGACTTGTTCACTGCCGGGAGACTCTCCGGAGCAGTACAAGCCACCGCCACCCTTCTTTGTAAGGCCATATGAAATGGCAGCACCGGGTCAGTGGGTGGATCTTGGTCCAATATATCCGTCAGGTCATCCTGCAGAAAATCCACAGGTGGAGCAGATCACCCCAAGTACTCAGTCACCCTCGACATGAGACGCCTGTACGAGGACTCCGCATGTGTACCAGGCTCAGGCCTGCTAAACTCAACCTCCGGAGAGGTGTCCAAACCACTGGCATCATGCAAGGATTGACGCAGGTCTTCTATCTGGCTGTGACCAGACAACAGGTCGTCAGGAACCTCAGTAGGTACAACCCCCTCCTCATCTGACCCTTCTTCCACCTCTGAGATGTAATCCAAAAGTTGGAATAAATCCCTGGATGAGGGTAGAGGAAAAGGCTCAAACACAGGCCTCACTGATTTACTGAGGGCCTTCCTCAGAGGTTCCACTGCTCTCCGGGGTACCTCTGGCAAATTCTCCTCGAAAGGCGTCAAGGGTGCCAGTAGAATCGGCATCAAACGAGGCGTCGACAACGGCTTCGAGGCCAGAGCCCCAAGCGTGTCCTTCGAATACCTTGTCGCAAATGACTTCCTCGGAACCGGAGCCTCGAGAGAGTCCCTCGACGGACATGGCGCTGACGGCGTCTATGCCTTCTTAGAAGGCCTCACAGACTCTGACGGTCTCGAGGGCATCGAGGACCGGGACCTGGACCTGGCACGGCTATGGCAATCAACCTTGTCCGATCGGAACCTCGACGGCTCCCAATGATCACACCGACCGTCCGAGCCCAAAGGCGTGCGAGCGGTGGCACTAGCTCATTCCCTGCCGGCATCTCTCGAAGGCGTGGATGGAACGGTGCCCTACGATTTGAAAATCACCATCATCTCCTTGCGGAATGCATCCCATTCCGCTGGCGATGAATGCTTGTTGGGACAAGCTACCCGCTGTCTGGCGGAGTCCTCTGACGAGGACGGGGAAGGGGACCGGTGACAGCGCTTCCGCAAGTGCCCAGAAGAGGCAGAGGAATGGCGGGACCCACTCCGAGAACGAGACCCCCCTGGACTTATGCCAACGCGGAGTCTCGCCCCTCGAATCATTGTTCGAAAGCCCAGCAGATTTCGATTTACAGGGTTTGGAAACCCTACCTACAGACAACTTCTTCTTCCGCTCCCGCAAGGCCTTCGACGTCAAAGACTGGCACTCATTGCAGTCGTCGGTGGCGTGACTCTCGCCTAGGCACCAAAGGTAGACGTTGTGCGGGTCCGTAAGCGACATCTTGGAACCGCAGTCACGCCACTTCAAGCCCGACCTCGCGGTAGAAGAAGACGAAGACATATTCACAACATCCAAGTAGAAGAACCGATTCACCAGGAGAAGAATCGATCACGCCGAGATTCCGAGGCGAACACGTTCACGGAAAAAATTGAACTGAGGCTACGGGCGCCGTGCGTCCTATATATAACATCCAGTGACGTCGACCCTCGACGGAAGCCCCGCGAGGACAGCGTATTGACATCAACGCAGGATGCCCACGCCAAAATCTTTTTCCGAGGCAGCACAGCTGTGGTGATGACTGTCATAGATGTGGAATACGTCGGAGGACACAATCCCCTCGAATTGCACTATGTAAAGACATGTGTATGGGCTGGCACCGCACAACCTGAGGAACAAGGCCATTAGGCCACCTCTGCTCAGGCCAACCAACTACCAGTGCCCACAGTCTGTGCAAAGGTTCAGGCCCTGGAAAGCATAACGGCTGCACCCACTGAGATAATTGCACTATGTAAAGACATGTGCATGGGCTGCCATGCACCTCCTGAGGAGCAAGGCCATGCTGCCACCTCTGCACAGACCAACCAACCACCAGTGCCTGCAGTCTGTGCAAAGGCTCCTGGCCCTGGAATGCCCAGCCAGCCGAGCCCTGAGCAAACAGTGACCACCTTCAAATCCACCACCTCCAGGAAAATCGCAATTTGCAGCTTCCATTTGGGAAGGTTCTTCTTGTCGCGGACCGGCGGCTCTGGCACAGAGAAGCACTCGCACTGTATATTCTGCAGTACTCCCATTTCTTCACTCTGCCCTCTTACGCAACGGACAGGTTCACTTTTCTTAGAATGTCTGATGCAATGTTTTCAGCAGAATGCTGGGAGCAGAGATAAGAACAGAACCAAAGAAAGCCGGGTATGGAATGAGGAAATGGAAGCTTTAATGGTTAATAAGAAGCAGCAATATTAACCATATTGAGACATTGATCGTCTAGATTACCTTTTTATTGAAACAATGTCCTCTTTCAATGATATGCAGTAAAACATCAAGAAAATACAGAACATCCAATGATGGCAATCGGCATTACCCCACTCTTTCAAGTAATCAAAGTCACAAGTGCCATGAGAAGGGGTTCTGTGCTGTAGTCACCAGTGGAAGAGTGATTTATCATGATGCAATGGTGTCTTTACGGATCTGCGTGAGTTTTCCGTCGCAGAAAAGTCTGCAACGGAAATGTTTGTACGAGAAATGTGTGAACCACAAAAGGTTCGCACATTTTCCATGCGAACACGCATTCAAACCCCTACATACCCATACCCCCAACCACAACATACGCACAACACTCCCCCACCCACACCCCCAACATAAACAAACCCTACTTACCTTTTTACACACTGAGTCTCTGCAGCGCCAGTTCCCTTTCACTTCCGTGATCGGGAACAAGCGCCGCAAGAGTCCTTTTCTTTTTTTTTTTTTCGGGAGCTGCAGGGGTGTCCCCCGCAACCTCTGCTCACTATACCACACTGTATAGTGAGCGGGGTGTTGCGAGGGACACCCCCCCCGCAGTCTTTTTTCTTATACTTACCTACAATACTACCACCAAAGGTTCGAACTTGGGTGTTCGAACCTTTGGTGGTAGCATCTTTCTGACTTTTTGTACGGTCATACCTTTTTTTCCGGTCCGATCGTACAATTCCGTCTTTACAATAATTCTGCATGCCCCACTCTCAAGTAATCAGTCACAAGTCCCATGGGAAGGGGTTCTGTGCTGTAGTCAGCCAGTGGAAGAGTGATTCATCATGGTGCAATGGTGTCTTCACAATCATTCTGCATGCTCCACACTTATCTGCTGTTTTTACCCGCGGTCCTTAATGCGGCAATCCCATAATCGCTTTGCTTGCTAGCAGGTCACCCAGAATGCCAAAATCATGAATGATAAAATCCGCCCCCAGGGTCTACGTACCACGACAGTGCCTTGGGGCTGGACGGCCAATGGTTGCCCAACGGCCACCACCTGCTGATGGGACTCACTCGATGGGCTGATCATTTGCACGCTTTGTCCTTGAATAGAATAGGCTAAATGGGAAGAAGATATGGGATCGTGTTAGGTTACCCTGCATTTACCCCGAGAGAAAATCAGACAACCAGTAACGCATCTAAAACGAGAACATTGGTGTCTTGCAAACAAAGGCAGTGCATTCAGAGCAAACTCAAATTTACCATAAGAATTTGATTCTTTCATAGTGTTGCAATTGTGACGTCAGGCTCACCCCATTAATGGATACACACCGATGATTTAACAAGGAAAGAAAAGTAAACGAGGTCTAGGATTCATTTTTAAATGGAAAACATACAAGCTTTAATAATCCTACTTTTTTCTGCAAAACATTGGCAATCCATAACCTCCTGGCAAATCCTTTCTCAAACCTCATGTTATTGTTTTACCCCCATCCTTCCTTCGGCTCCAATAAGTTAAGAGCCTAGGGGAATATATATGGAAAATGGATAGCACAGGGTTCTGTATGCACTTGTCTCTGACATGGGGCCGGTCTGCAACCAGCAGCGGGCCCAGACACCCCATTCCATTGGGTAATCATGAAAGCTATTAGGATGGTTATGATAACAGCCTGATATAATTATATAACTCGTTGTACCCGGCGCTGCATCGGCCCTGTCTTTCTTTGTGGGTGGGAGTTGTTCTGTAGAATGTCTGTTTGCCAAAACTAGCCCACATGTGGCACACAGATCCCCAATCAGAAAGAAAAAACATATGTTGGGGGCAGGGCTGTTCTTATTCTGCAAAAGTAGCTATTACTATTTTAAAAAAGAACATTATTTAACTGTGCCAACATTATAAGTTGGCTCTTTTTAAAATGTCACAATGTTCATTTATAATCGTCAATTCCAGGATATATATTTTAGTGAAAATAAGAAAGTTACATTTGTCTTAATGAGCAAAGCACATTGTCAAAACCTAGAATAACCATATACCTTATTTTCTGATCTGTGATCATTCCAATATTATAAGAATTCTGGTACGTGCTTATTGCACTCTTGAAACACCCCTATGAGAAAGAGGAAGGGGACAAATAGCACCAGGAATGGCTCAAGTCTGCTTTGCGTAAAATCAGGTGCAGTTGGGGAACATTCAAATAATCACAGGTCTTATATTTGACAAACTTGTCTGTCATAAAAGTGCTGTGTGCTTGAATCACCAAGAACAACTTGCACACTGGGCTTGGTGCTCATTTAATTTTTTACAACCAAATATACTCAGACAGTCCCAGGGTTAGGATGAGAGGATACAATGGGCGTGAGTGGAGTAACTCCTTTGTGGGTCCAACGGCCGCCTGGAGGTGTTTCCTTTCCTCATGCAGAATTCAGGCTGGTGTCAGGGTAAGGCTGACTGTGCAAATGCACAAAAGCACTAAGAGAATGATATACAGGGAGGCATGCAGAATCCACCGGTGTCTTAGAACCTTTGTGTTGATGGTCTACAGCCAGCAAGACGGGAGAAAAAAAATCAAGGCCCTCAATCGAGGTTCACAAGAAAAGAGACTCCATAACTTCTGTGCAGGGGTCAAGGGTCACCCCTTTCTGCAGGAAATGCATGATTATTGCGACATCCTGTGTTCTACCGGGACACACTGCCTACTTTTACAGTAGATCTACAAGAAAATACTTCCCTTTGTCAGGAGAACAAAGGGAAAGTACAGAAACTGGAATCAGGAGGTAATGTTTCATGGGTATATATTTTACACAAGAGGAAAAATCTGAAATCATAAAGCAACCAAAAGAAAAGTCTCTGAGGCTGGGATGATTTCTTCTGGACTCCCAGTGGCGTGGTATTGCAGGGTCCTAGTACCCAAGAGCATCTCGTAAAAGTCTGTTGCGGTTTTCCCCAGAGGTTCCCATACCATGTTCCTGCTCTGATGTTGAAAAAATATTTGCAGCACGTCTTCTTGGCTTGTCCACAAGCCACAGGTAGAACTGCAACTTCTCTCCTGTGGTGAATAGAAGCCCGGAGACCCCTGCCTACACACTCCACATCCCAAGCTAGGCCAGGGGACTTGGCGGTTCTCCTCTGCTAGGTCATACTACCCAGTCACCAGGACAGCACTACCATTGGCCTCTAGAACCTGGATCTTGTACCTTCCCTCATCTCTGCCACCTGCTATTGTTTTTTCGGGTCTCCATTCTGCGTTTGCTGTTAACACCTCCTCATGGTAATACCTTTTCCTCCACATGTTCCACCTCCTCAATACCAACTTCACTTCTTGATGTTACTACCTCCTCCTCCTGAATACTGACCTTCATTTCCTAATATCACCAGATCTTCCTCGCTAATACATCTTCCATCTCCTTCTCAATACAATCTACATCTCCTGGTACTACAACCTCATGCTAGCTTTTAAACTCTGTATTGTTTCCACTGCTCTCCAACAACCTGCCTCAATCTCCTCCAGCAACTAACACAGCTGCCTGGAATATTAGGATCTGTTCCTTCCCCCACAGGGCTGGGCCTTCTGCGAAGGTCAGCACCTGAGTTCAAAAATTCAGGAGATGCTAGGAATGGCTTGCCTTGCAAATCTTTATATACACCTACCTGAAGAGTGAATACTTTGGAACTGGTGATCTTTGGGCACAAGGCCCCAAACCATCTTCGGGTTGGACTTCATAAGAGTAAGGAAAGCTGTTCTGTGATTACCCCCTGAAGAGTACTGCCTATTTCTATGCATGCAAGTACTTACTTGTATTTCACAAGTCATTGAACCAAATGCTATTCTATGTCTCCTATGGGTGATAGTATAGATCTGTTTAATAAGGGTTTGTGTGACAAAAGTTACCTAGAATTTGTATCTGCTTAGTGTGTAACTAAAGGCCTAATAAATAACTTTTTAGTTTTGGCTATAAGGTGGTGCTTTAGCGCCAGCTTTAAGCCCAAACTATTGCACTGGAGTAAGGCTAGGGGAAGACGGCATATGAGGAGGGCCACAATGCTTGTAGGTGTTTGGTAATTGACCCATCCATTGACTGCCAATGGCCATGCTAAACCTTATAGCCATTCCCATCCAATTCCTGCCCTTCCCTGCCCAAAACACACCCTCATGGGATCTCTTGGAGCTAGCGTAGGCCAGCCTTTACATCATACTTTGAGCTCAAACAGCCTGCCAGTGTTTCTTCAAAGCAGTCTTCTCGGACTTAATGGATTATTTGGAGCTCTGAATGCATTATTGGTGTAATAAAGGTCTTTGCCAGGTCTGCCTTCAGTCACTTGATTTATAAGCAGTATGCATGTCCTTCACTGACATCCTGTTAAAACAAGCACTAGAAAAGCCAACAGTTTTGGTTTGGGCATAGTATTAGATAGGCATTTGCCAGGTGCTTGCACAATTTTGCAGCTGCTACCATTAATGGCCAGATAGTACCATTATGGTAGTGCCTGGCAAATGCCTTTCCCAGGTCTACACAAAAGCCAAAACTGTTGACATTGCCAATTTTTGTTATACTTAACTGACTAACTGGAATTACTGGTATAGCTCTGTGTGGACTCAATGTGGTCCTATACCAGTCTTGCACCCTTCCTGAGACTAAGCCTTGACACTCTGCTACCTCACCTTGATTGGGTTTGGCTAATATATCAGTGTCCTCCCTTTTCACCATAATAGATGGCCTCCCAAAATCCTCCCACCAGTGCTGAATTTGGAAATCCATCTTAACTTGGTCCTTCAATATGTCCCTCTCAAGGAAATGTTATTAAAGGAAAGGTCTCTGCAGATTAACAGGTCTCTCTCCAGTGTCAGCTCACTCTTTTCAGTCAGAATACAAGTCCCTCAATATTGTCAGATGCTGGCCCCGTTTGGCTGGCTTTGGCAGTGGACATTTGGCTCAATTAGACCCCCAAGCTTCGGCCTAATGAATGACAATCAAAGAGGATTTCGAGACTGTTTTCTAGGGTCTGGTCTATTTCACTACTGCTGGGTCCTGCTCTTACCAGCCGACAGCCCAGCAAGTCTACCTTCTTCAACGCGACATGTGCCTGCCCCTCAGGGGGCCCCAGATGACCTCTCCTTGACCTTTCTTCTGTCTGTTTTTCATCCTCGTCACCCATGCCACATGCTCATTCTCCCTCCCCACCTTCTGATTCTGTGTAGGCCGAGTTGTGGATCCATTGCTTTCTTCCATCACTTCTCTTTCCCCCCACCGCCTCTATAATCTTGCTATCCAGCTTCTTCTTAGATTTTATCTTGACTGACTCCTTCGCGCTCACCGACACCACCTTGTTCTTGATCTTGCCTTTCCCTTTGCTCTTATTTCCACTGCCTCCTTATCTCGGGTCACCACCTACTTCCTCCTGTGAGGGGTCAGTAATCCGAGGCAGACAACTGCCTGGAGTTTTCAAAATATTACATTTTATTAAAGTATATATTTTCAAACAAGGCCTTGCTTGCCCAACTCTGAGGAATTCCTTACCTAGTCTAAAGGCTAAGGGAATAATCTCTGGCATGGGTAAACTGGCCCTCGCTCTAAAGAACAAAACATACAAAGAAAATGATAAAGCAAAACAATATCTGAATGGTCTTCACCTGTCCTGGGTATGATCCCTTCCAAGGTCTAAAAGGCAAGTTCAGAATTTTCAAAGGAAAAACTAAGTCTTGAACCCGTTCTGGTCAGTTCCAAATCAAATAAAAAGTTCAAACAAAAATCCACTGGTAACAATTCTTTGGTGCCGGATGAAAAGATTCCCTTTCAATTTCCAGCAAAGAAAATGGCACCAATAATAATCCTGGTTATGTTTATAATTGGTCTCTTGTTACAGTTCAAAAGTAAGCAAAATATTTCCTCAATGACAATCATACACCATTCTTTAGAACTTCTTCAGCTACAAATTTACATTTGGTTAGGATTTCTTCAGTACATTTGGTATATTTGTCAGGAGGCTTTTCTTTAGGCTGCTGCTTCCCCTTCAACAACCCCCCCTTCTACTGTTGTGAGAACAGTCACCTTTGCCCCACAGCCCGCTGCCAATTCAAAACACTGCAATGTCACATCCCCTGACAACTTAATAACCACAGTTCAACTACTGCGGCTTGGTACTTTTAAGTTATTAGGAAGGCATTACCAAAACACTTTGAACTCTTCAGGTAGGCAAGACACTAGTCCTTTTAATAACTTCCTAAAAAGGGTTAGCCTCTTCCGTCTGTCTGCCACAAGTAAGACCTGTTTCTGCCCCAAGACACTTCTTTTCAGCTCCAGCTGTCTTTTGCACCACAGGCTGTAAAATGTTTGAGTATACTTCACACGCATTTAACTCCCTTCCCCAGCTTTACTCAAACATTTTCAGCTTCAGGTAACAATGCCACACTTATCTTAGGCCACTTGACAGTTACCAACGTCACAGTGTAGGTGGATAGCTTTTGAACTCTTAATCAAAATGGATTGACTATGAAAAGGTGATGCCTCTTGGCTTGGGTAATGCTTGTTCCTCTCAGAAAGAATGTCAATTCTGGTTACAGTATAACATTCAGTCTTGTGAGTGAAACAATATTAGGGCAAAGCTACCTCTTTAAGGTAGATTTTCAATTTTAAAGTTGTGAACAGAATTGCATTCCCGTGTAATGTTAAAGGATGCAGCTCTGACTTCCTTTGGGAAACACAATTGGGCACACACAACCTTTCTTTGATGTAGATTTCGCTCTAAGTTAACTTGTAAGTATTCAATGTTCGGTATTCGGTAATGGTCCGACAGGCGTTGCTCCGATTAAAGACACGCGACCACTCCGTGAGCCTGCAACACATTTTACAAGGTTCAACAATGGGTTTAAACACTTCTGGTTTCTCAAGTGAGTGTGAAGGATTTCACTACGAGTACGAGTGTAACAATTCCATTGTTAACCAAACTCTAAATATATCGAACAGCTTTTACTCGCTGTAAACATTACGCGTGTCCTTTCGGGGCTGGATAGTTACTGGCAAGGCTTATTAAGTGTATCTGAACGCTGTGCTTCACTCACAGGCTTCAGTGACACTGCTTTTGCAGGTTTCTCTGCTTCCCAGACTTCCTCATACCACTGCTGCTACTTCTGGCTCACTTGGGGCTCACACCCTTCTACGACAGGTGTCTACGGTGTGGCCACTTCGATTGGGAGTTTCCTTTTCTCACCAGGCCCTCAGCTTGCCTTCTGCTTCTGGCCTAGGGCTCCAGCACGGTCACGGCTCTGCAATCACTGCAACTCGGCTCACATGGGGAAAACTCAGCTTCCAGCAAGTCTTCCGCTGCGCAGCCCCTGCAATTCAGGTTTTGGGAGAACAGGACCCCCTTAGAACTTGCATGTGAAATCTGCTGTCTCCACGTTCAGGCATCCCTTCTGTGCTCCCACTTCCTTGTGACTTGCCAGCCTTGTGCTTGTCCTCTGCTACTACTACTGCCAGCCTTCCAACTCCTGTTCCAGCTCCTCCTACTCCTGCTTTCCTGCTGGGGTCTTTTATGCCTCACAGGTTTGTCAATTGTTTTCAGGTGCAGCTCCAATTACCTGACTGCTACAATGGCTACTGGGCTTAATTGCTGCCTACTACATCTACATGCCTCTTCAGTCCTCTTCCTAGTCTCAATACCTCTAGGACTCTGAGATATGTAGTTCTTTTCAACAAGGTTCAGTTTTTGTACTTGGGATTTACTTTTAAGGGTAGATTTAATTACTTTAAAGTTTTTCACAGAGAGGCACTGAGATATAGTTTTTACAGAAGATGGTTTAGAGAAGACATTTCCAAAATCCTTTATAATGTACCCTTGGGATTTAGGAGGGTAATTAGTTTTGGATACAAAAAGGATCTTTCTTTTGGTTTAGGGTGCTTCGATTTTATAACCTTAGAGTTCACAACCTTAGATTTAATATGAGTTTGAGAGATTAAAATGGCAATAGGCCATAGCATCTTTAGGTACATTGGAAAGAATGTTCCTGTCGGAGGAAAAACGCTGTGTCTCATCCCACGGAATCGCCTCACCACCCTGGGCCCAGTCTCCTCCCAGGTGATCCTCCCGTAGCACAACCACCCCCAGGATTGGGATCAGGAAGAGTCTGCCTTCCCCTAACCACCAGGGAGGGGACTTTAGGCAGGGGTTCAGTGAGAGATCCATCAGATGTTTCACACTTCCCCTTCTCCAAACTCCAGCCTTCTCTCAGCCTCTCTAATTTCCTGCCTCCATTCACCTCCAAATGCTTCCCATCTCAAAACTACCACACTAGCCCAATTCCCTGTCCCAGATTATATGAGCCAGTGACTGTTTCCTCTGGGTCAGGCCATGCGTAAGTGGTTGCAGATGGGATTCATTGCAAACTCTGGCCTGGAATAGGTTGCCGGTATTAGACTTAAGCATATAAGGTGTTTGGGGTTTGCGATCACAGGGCCGCCGTGGTGCATGGGCCGAGCCCTCAGACACAGGTTTGGAATAGATTGTGGGCCGCACCTGCGCGTTATTTCCGACATACGTATTTGGAGACTCCAGTCACGGCACTTGCCCTCCAGAGCCCTGTGACTTCGGATGTCTGATTGTGGGAACAGACAGTGTAAATAAGGCACAATGTAAAATGTGCCCAACTCTGCATTCTCACTGTCAACCTGAAGAGAGATTATAGGGTTCATAGAATTCCAGTCGCAGGATTTAGCTCAATCCCAATATACTAGGATAGGCACAGGGAGAGAAACTTTCTGCATCAATAATTAAAGGGACAGTATGGCTGGTGTATGTGGTAGATCAGAATCAAGAGACGGACAGGTTGGCATGTTGTCTGAACGTGTTCGTTTATTCAAATTCAAAAGGTCTAAACTAGCCCCAAGTCCAAGACTCTCGGACCCATTCTATAAAAGAAAACAATAAAGGGTGTTCATCAGGTTGTTTTGCTTCGATAGAAGAAAATTGACAAGATTAGCCATCCATCAGACTTAAATAGAATTATGGAGATTAGTCATTTGTCATAACAGATATGACTGTGTAGATTAGTCACATTTCCAAAGCACTAATCACCCCGTTTCTACTTCCTCACACCACCCAAACACTATACACTCCCACTGGGCTACCCAACCTACCCAAACACCCACCCAACACAAGCAACACACACACTTATAGCAAACAACCCAGGCACTGGACATTACCCATACGGACACAACAAGCTAGTGTTCACAACCCTAAATACCAGCAATCTACACATAAAACACACAGGCACACCCCAGAACAACCAACAGCCACACACAAAACATCTCAGGCATTGGACATTACCCGTACGGATACAACTAGCCAGTGCATGTAACCTACCATCTGCAAGCCAACACACACAGACGTCAGTTTCTCCTGGTTCTGGACCTATCCTATCATTCTTCCCTCACTAACCAACCATGTCCCCTTTCCTGCAGAGTCACGTGAGCGTCTTGGGTGGTATCAGTGCGCGGTATGAATCAACATAGCATAACACAAGAAATGTCATTTGTCTGGAAACCTATGGTAACCCGAGTTCTGTTCATACCACTACAACAGAAAATAACTTTTACAGAAGTACATTTAGTGCCCTGGGCCTAGCACAAGAATGGTGGCTGGTTTCTGACCCCCACCCTGGTGTAGCTGTATCAGTGGGGCTTCTAGCCCTGAAGCACGGTCCAAGCAAGTATGCCGAATGTCTCTGTAATTTCTCTCTCCTTGGCACAGTTCCAATAAGAATGCCAAACTTCTCTTGTCCTCTTTCCCACTTGGAGACCTCTCTCTCAGCCCCAGTCTGAGTGATCTCTTGGAGTTTCTTAACAAGTAAAGTCCTGGTGTTCTCTCCACATGCACAATTCCTCGTCTTTACTCCAACTGGGGATCCCGTTCTTCTTACCCCACCTCAGAGTATCACCCCGCCGTGGGGTCTGGTTTCTCTCACCCTGTCAACCCAGAGTCAACCATCTATATTGTTTTTTGTGTTGGGCCATTCGCCCGTAGGCCTCACGGTGCTCACAGAGACAAACATAAAACGGTAGGCATTGTGATAGGGGTTTCAATATCAGCTGAGAAGAAATAACGCATACATTGAGATGCTAGGGGGTGGGCCACTGAGTGTGGGCTAGTCGGCTGATGCATTACTGCTTTCTTTTGGTGATCCGTGCCATGCAGGACTTGCCCTTTCTTCCCGCTGGCTCCTTGTGTGACTTTGGCACTGGCTCCTTGGCATGCAAGTGCTCTGCTCCTCAGTGTCCTTTCAGCTCCTGGCCCAGTGGGGAATCTGGGCGTTCTGTGGGCTTTGCCACAACTGGGTCAGCGATGCCTGGAGTCTGGTCCCGCTCTTTCCACACATCCCCAGGAGGGGGATTTCGCAGCTCCACAGGATTCTCTTCTCCTCCTACCGTGTCCAGAACGGCTCTTCATCCTCCCCTCTGTTATGGGATGGGACCAGCCTCTGTTCCTTTGTTTCGAGTGAGGACGGAGTAAACAGATGGTCATAAACCATACCAGCCATTCATGAAGGCAGCTTCAAGTCATCACACACTTAAGCTCCCAAATAGCCAACGAAGATATTGGGATCTTGATAAAAGGGAGGATAATGGCCAACCCTCTCTGGGGATTACCTGTCCTCCAAGGGGTGGGGATCACCCTCAGGGGGTGTTATGCTTAGTGGGCTCACCTCCCTAGTCTCAGGGGGCGAGGGGACGAATTGCCTGGATTCGTCACATAGCACATGTTGCAGTCCCCTATCTGCTGACAGTGGCATGGTGGAGGTAGCCGGAGGCTCCTTCACAACAGACACAGCTGAGCTACAGGAGTGAAGAAAGAAATAAACGATAAAACATGAAACCATAAGTGGTCTCTGCATGCCAATAAAAAAAATAATCTGATTAGCCTGGCATTCCTCATTGGTCCTAAAACACTATGGTGAGAGGAGAATGCCCAGTCATGTTCTGATGGGGCATCTATCTGAACTCTTATTCACAGGGCAGGCTTTAAAAGAGCAATGCTCACTGAAATAAAGCAGGATCCTTGTCACTGCAGGTAGGCTCCAGGCCAAGTTACTTTATTCAGCTTCAGTCAGTTACATAAAGACGTTACAGAGTTAACCGACACAGTATGGAACCTTCACTCCAAGCATTCCCTCACTCACAACATAACATTCCCTCTGACACACCCACACTCTCTTACATCACCAAGCACTGGCATTCATGCCAAGCACAATACATCTCCCTTCATTCCAAACCACACACAATCACAGCAAAGCACATCACAACACTCGCTATAACAACTGCTGACTGTTGAGCCTGTACATCAGGGGACACCAAAGGCGAGCCAAGCACATCTGGCTAGCTCAACCCTGGAATCTGTGCATTTGGCTACCAAGATTAACATGCCAAGTCCAGTGAAAATGATATTGTTTACCCACTATCTCTAATGCTGAACCAGGCTAAGAGAAAACGATGGAAAACGTGAGCCAAAACTGATTCAACAAAAGGAATTCCTCCAGGAAGGAATTTTGCTTTATCCCTTTTAGCTCAAATGTCCCAACGCAAAAGGAAAACAACAATATATGAATAATGTAATTCCTGACCCAGCCCAGGACATGAGAGAAGTGAGTAATAGTTAAAGATGCAGCATTGCATCAATTCCAACCTTTTTTCTGGAGGACCACTGAAATGCTTCATTTTTGGACAAAAAGTACAGCACATAGAGCAGGGGAAGGCTGCTTGCATCCCCAAAGCACATGGCCCTTGATTATAACACAGAATAACCCTTAGAACACAACTCGTATGATTCCAAATCATCTTCCATTTAGGACCGATTCCCTGACCCAAATAGATGGCTATGTTTGAGGCTTGGAGCTCTACTATAGCTCTTGGACCAAAGACCACTACTTCAAGGCCTTCCTTCTCTTCTTAAAAATCAAAGAGAAAAGTCCATGCCAAAGAAAGATTGAAGCTTGGGGTCTTTTTGTTCCAGGAATCGGAATGGTGGCCAGAGACAGAGAATTGACATGCAGACACCAGACAACTCAAACTGGTGGCCCTTCCTTGAGGGATAGGCACTCATAGCCCATGCCTCCACCATCCGTTCCATGCCAGACACATGAGGAAAGTTTGTCTAAGGTTTTACACAATGTACAGTAGTGACCTATGCCCTTTAAGCAAGAACGTCATTCCTTAAATTGAAAAGCTTTGACTGTTCCATGAGGATTCCTGAAAAAAAGGACACAATTTAAGAAAAATAGAAAAAGGATTGACCTCCTGCATTCAGTTATGAAAAGAAGAAAAGGGCCAACGCAGAGTGGGACAAGTAGGAAGGCTGCGTTTTCAGACGACCAGGATGTTGACAGTGTCATCGGTGCGCATCTGGGTATCTCTGCCATCTGCTTCTACCTCTTATTGAAATAATCACCAAAAGGAAATTTTTGAAAGAAAAACAACTGCGTACCACTACACATCCAGATTCGAAACTATTTCAGTGGTCACATCTACCGTATCTGCATGAAGAGAATAACATGCACAGACCAGGGTTCATTTGCGACTTGCCCTCTCTTCCAGTATTCTTACATTTGTTACTGAGATTGACCGATGAGCTGTTCAGCACTGTCAGAGCATAGTGCGGTGGCAAAGAACCTTTGCAAATGGCGGTAATAAAAGCATCTCTTGGTGTTACAAGGCCCAACCTTCCGCAGAGAGACGCCATCGTCATTTCCGCTTTCAGGATGTTTTCTGTGGCCGCTTCATCTGTGCTGCAAGAGTTCAAATCATTGAAAGTTAGCTTGCAATTAATGACATTTCATACTTTCATCAGCAATACTTTTCTTAAAAAAAACAAGAACAAAAACCCTTGAGACTGCTCTCAGAAAACAAACCAGTAAACACTGACAAGTTCAGAAACAATTCTGTATTAATCCCATATAGGAATCTTGATAAGTCAAAAACAATGGCTCGAAAGCCTTGTGCCAGTGCTTTCTAACCTCCAATTTGCAGTCTATTGCTTTTAGGAATGTATGCTGTGACAGACCTAGGCTGTGTGTCCCTTCTCCCCGACAGGAAAGTAACACCCTTTGAGGCTAGGTACTTGGGCCGACTAAACAAGACCCTCCCTAGGGGTCTGGGCAAGTGAGACCTCACTTGGAGTGACTGCCCTCTTCGGTACAGTGAGTCCCATTTCTATGAGGAACTCTCTATGACTGAAACATTATCCGCTTATTTGGGAATGTATACGCCTGCACTTACTGCTGTATCACCTTCACCAACCAGTAATACCAGTCCCATCACCTTGGCTTTAGTGAATGCTGGATTTCACATAACCAACGAAGATAAACTAAACAACCCTTTAAGAGTTGGCAGCAAACTTAATTTTTATTTTTGTATTGTCATAGGGTTAACATTTTAACCTTTAACACATGTTTACAAAAAAACAAGCAAAACACAAAAGCAATTAATACAAAGACGATGGGTAAAAAAATGATTCAATTAAAACAAATTTGAATTCATACATATGATTAGATCCACATCCAATTCATAAAATTGTAGCAGCCAGAATATTGGCCCAGTTCAGTTCTTTATAAAAAATGTCACCACAGCAACTACTATTGATGTATCCTGAGAGGCATGTACTCCAAGGACTCTCTTTTGTATAATTTGCACATTTCCATTTATGCTTTCTCAAAATATTCACTTAGACTCAAACATTCCAGCAGCTGATGTTTCAATGTTTCCTGTTGATTTGTTTTTTGGCAAAATCTACAAAACAACAACTATTCATCTACCAACCCATAACGCAGTAAGATCTCTTTTGTATACATAATATTCCAACGGAACCGGAGAAAGAGTAGTTGTGTATTTTTGTCTGGATAGGCAGCTAGAAAAGGGGACAGGGTTCCTTGTTTTTTATGATCTCGCCTCAAGTGAATCATTGAGGAGTATTGATGGAATGTATCCACTGTACAGGCCCAATCCCAGTCATATAGTGCTCCCTTTAATCCGCCCGGATTCCCAATAAGATTGTCTACATTGCCCCACATTTTACCAACAAGTCATTATACAGGGTTGTCAATTCTTCAAGTGTTTCCCGACCATTTTCTGCCTTAACATGCTTCAGGTCTTCATATAATGAGCCTCTACAGGGTTCCAAAGTTTCCTATATAAGGATAACTATTGCCAATGGGCCCTTGCCTTCAGAGAAGTCAGCCCGAGTTCATACTGTATCACTGCATGGGGAATCGAAGTAGCTATGCGTAAGACTACCCTCCAAATGAGGGTTTCTAAAACAGACAGGCCTTCCAAAATTGAGACATCATATACCTCCATACATTAATTTTGGTACACATTTTCCTTCATAGTAGCGTATGGCCGGTGTTAAAGAAAAAAATACCATATTTAGCATCAATTTTAGCTAATTGATTTGCCGAATGTACAGTTATGTTCTGAATCCACTGCATAATGATATTATTGACTGAGAAGCCCAAATACAGGAGGGAGTCAGTTGTCATTACCTGCCCACTTTCAATGTGCCATTTAAAGAATACTTTTTCCTTGTATTAGTCAGACACATAACATTGGTTTTGGTTGTGTTCATTGCAAGTGAATGGCTGGTTACGAAAATGAAAAGTCCCTCCAAACTGTGTTGTAAGCATATGGGAGTTTTATTGAAGACCAAAGGTTCATCAACGTAAGCGAGCCACAGAGGTCTAATGCTGTGTAGTTTCGGGGTTACCATGGCCTTAGGTTGTAAATAATCACCAATGGCTGAGATGTATACATTAAACAGGCAGGGGGCGAAGACGCACCCCTGCCTGACCCCTCTAGAGGTTTGTATATGTCTAGTAAGTAAGCCTTGATGGTTCAAGGGCAACTGAATTGATGAGTGGTCATAAAGCCCCATCAACAACCTCAATAGACCTACAGTTATGCCCCAACCCTTTTAGTTTCTGCCAAAGCAAATTTATATCCATGCAGTCAGAGGCCACGGATAGGTCAACTGTGGCCAAATCAATGGGAGAGTTCCCCTTACACCAAGCCTGATGTTGCATGCACTTTATCACAAGCCCATTGAGCCCTGTGCCCATGTGTCTTTGAAAACCCGACTGCCACTTTGAGATGTGACCGTTTTCACCTGGCCACGCCTCCAGATGCTGTAGAGGTAAGGTGAAAAAAACGTTACTATCAGCATCAAGGATGGCTATGGGACGGTAATTACAGGGGTCTGCACCAACTCCTTTCTTATATATTGGAACAACATGGGCCTGTGCCCAGGTTGATGGAAATTGTTCCGTCACTGCTATTTCAGTGAACAAGGTTGAGAGGATTCTTGACCAGATCTCTGGGTCAGATTTAAATAGGAAGCTCGATAATCTATTTGGGCCGGGGGCACTAGAGGCACTCAGATTTAAGGGCTTTCAGAATTGCCTCCCTTCCCACATTTATACATGTCCCAGCATTACAATCCACTGGGCAAAAAACTACAACAGGTCTTGTGGTAGGTAGCGATGCAAACAAACATTTGCAGTGCATTACCCAGTCATCCTCGGGGGCTGCATTCACCAGCCTGCCCGTATGATGGATGTCATTGTTATGCATCAGGGAACGGAAATCCTGCAAGTTTTTGTTAGGTAGGGATGAGAGCACTCGTTCAGAGTCTACTGTAACCTGTCCGATCGTGTAGCCCTCAGCCAGTTTTTTTTATCATTGACGCAAGCACCTAATCTGCTCCCATTTTTGGAAGCCAGGAAGATGTTTATTCCTTTGTAGCATCCGGATTTGGGCACGTATAATGTTTTTTCTGTTTGGCCAAATCAGTGCAATATGTGTGGCTGTGGGACCTCTTACTCTTTCCTTGCTTGCACTTATTTCCACAATTCTGTTGAATGACATCCATAATAAATCCCTCAAAATTATCAACAGAAAAAGTTTGATTGCAGTCTACAGAACTGGACGAGTACTTGTACTCATGCATAGTTCCATTCACACGATATGCCAAGGCAGATGACCATACAATTCTCCCTCTAACATTTAATTGCATATTAGTTCTGCAAGAGCTATATTCATCCCCTTGTTACCTCTCTCGCAGACACCAAAGCGCTAGTCATTTCTAGTCCAAGACTTTTCTCGTTCAGTCTACTCCCCACAAAGATGTAATCTATGCTAGAAGTGTGTTGGCCATCAGTTCAAGTGGAGCACGGAGTAACGTCTCCACATACTGAGCAATTAAGAGGCTGTAGTCTCACCCCTCTAAGGCGTAGTCCCCAACTGCGTGCCATTACATACTTTCCGATTGTGCAATCCACTGTCCATTTGTTGTTGCAACAGGAACATGCCTTGTAAACAGAATGAATTAAGGTCTCCCAGCAAAACAATCTGGCCCCCTGAGTACTCACCCAACCAGTCACTAATCAGAAGGGTGATTGTTCTAGTTTCTCAGCCAATAAGCAAATGCCCTGGTGCCTATACACATTTGCCACCAGGGTTTCAACTGTAATCGGCAGCTGGAGATGTATGGGGGTAGCCATACCACCAAAAGCAACATCCCAGTGAAATAGGACTCTTACCCCCAAAACCATTTTGAACATTGACATGAATCCTGCATAGGGTCTCCCCATAAAACCCCGGCGAGCCACCGGATTATAAATATCCATCCAGAGGTTACAGGAGCATTGTTAATTAAACCTCTATTGCCCTTAGTGTTCAACGTAGCAATAGTTAACTCATGTTCAACATTATGCACACCATCAGAGGTAGAAGCAGGAGCGGTGCAGCATAATGCCTTATTGTTTGTTTGTTTGTTTGTTTAGAATTTATTGTGCGCACCGGACCCTGAAGTATAAGGGCGCAAAAAGTAAGAATATGTACAGCTTAGAGCATAGGTTACAGGTTACAGTTACAAGTTACAGACATTACCAGTTACAGAAATTACCAGTTACAGGTGCAAGTTTACAATACAGGTTTACAATCGTATGATGCAGATACTGTGTAGCAAACAGGCGTGAGCATTATCATGGGTTCAATTAGCAGTTGCTGTCGTTAGCCAGTTAATTACAATTTGCCTGAATTTGGAAAAGGAGTGTTCTAGCCTCGCAGTAGTGGGTAATTCGTTCCACAATTGAGCAGCTTTGACTGGGAAGCTAGCTCCGCCTATGGTGGTCAGTTTAAAGCGTGGTACTTGTAGGCGATTGGTGTAGGCAAGTCTGGTTTGTCTTGTGGGGTGTGTTCTGGTGAATCTGTCCTTAAGGTATTGGGGGGCTTTGTTGTGTAGAGATTTGTATGTGAGAGATGCCGTTTTGAGTCTAATTTTCTCGTGGGTGGAGAGCCATTTGTGTTTCCTTCTTATTACTGTAATGTGTTCTCTCCTGGGGATGTTCAGTGCCGCTCGGAGGGCCTTGTTTTGCTGTATCTGGATTTTGTTTATGATAGATTTATTGGCTCCTATGTACAGTGCGTTACAATAATCTAGTTTGGAGATGATAAGGGCTCTGGCTAAAGTTAGACAGCTGTGCTGGGAAAGGAATTGTTTTCCTGCTCTAATGAGCTTACATGTGTAGGCTGTCGAGGAAGCTAGGGAGTTTACCTGTTTGGAAAATGATAGGGTAGAATCAAGGTAGATCCCTAATGTTTTAACTTCTTTGGCAACTTGTATGCAGTTCCCATCTATGATAAAGGAAGAGTAGTTTGTGCTTAGTTTTTTGATGAGGGGTGCGGTGCCTAGGATAAGAAGCTCAGTTTTATCATCGTTCAGGCATAGGCCATGGGTTGCCATCCATGCCTGAACGATGCTGTATATTTTGTTCACCATTGCTAGATCTTTTTCGTAAACCCCTGTGAGTGGGAGGAGGATCTGGGTATCGTCAGCGTAGTTGGTATACGTGATACCCAGAAGGTCCAAATCATCAAACAGAGGCTTAGTGAATATATTATATAGCGTTGGTGAAACGCATGATCCCTGTGGCACGCCGCAGGTAATAGGGATGGGGTCTGCAGCTGCTATAGGTGAGAAGACCCTCATGGTGCGGTCACTGAGGAAGGATTGTATCCATGCTATAGCCTCAGTGGAGAAGTGTGCTGCTGAATCTAGGTGGTTACATAGGACTTTATGGTCCACTAAATCAAAAGCGGCCGATAGGTCTAGTAGCAGGAGGAGTGCTGGTTTTCCAGAGTCTCTTACTTTGTCTATTTGGGCTTTCAGGTCAATCAATGCAGTTTCTGTGCCGTGGAGAGGGCGGAAGCCAGATTGTCGGGAGCCTAGTAGTTGGTTTTGTTCCAGGAAACTCTGGATTTGTATATATGCCACTTTATCCAGTATCTTCAGAAGGAATGGTACCGTAGTAATAGGTCTATAGTTAGTGGGTATGGTGGGGTCTAGAGTAGCCTTTTTTAAGAGTGGGAGCACCCAGGACTCTTTTAAGTTACTGGGGATAATGCCTGTGGTAAGGAGGCATTAATTAACTTGGTGATAAATGGTGCTAGATCTCGTGCGGCATCTTTGATGAGTTGTGCTGGACATAAGTCTCCTTTGCAGTTGGACGGTTTTAGACCGAGTATTACTTTCTCTACTTCTAGTATGGAGACTTTGGAGAAGTGGAATTGCGTAGTGGGTTTGGAGTTAGGAAGTGTCTTGATAGGCGGTAATATGTTGGGTGCTAGGGTCTCACGTTTTAGTTCTATTTTCTTTTGGAGGTTTCGGACTTTGTTAGAGAGGGCTTGCTGGATTTCGGAGCACCACTTTTTATCTTTAAGACAGTTGTCTTGAGGTGTTATTGGGTTTTCCAGTTCTCTGAGTATGGCGAACAGTTCTTTAGTACTTGATTTGGCTTGTGTGATTCTGTTATTGTAGGTCTCTTGTTTAGCTAAGATGATTTCTTTTTTGTAATGAGAAGAGATTTTAGCTAGTTTCAGTTTATTTTCTGGGCTGGGGTTAATTTTCCATGTATTTTCCCATTTCCTTTTTTCTAATCTCAGATTTTTTAAGAGAGGGGTGAACCAGTTGTTCAGGTGGTTCTTTGGCTTGCTGTTTCTGAGCTTGAGTGGTGCGATGTTGTCAAGAGTTTTGTTCATGATATTGTTAAATTCTTCCACTAGGCTGTTAGGGTTAAGGTTGTCAGGTAGAGCGACCAAAGTGGGCATGATGCCGGGGAGTAGTTTGTCTAGTGTCATGTTTTTTTTATTTCTGGTAAGTGCAGGAGGTGCACATGGTTGTTGCAGTTTGGGGGTGGCAGTGTCCAAGGAGAATGAGATTAGATGGTGATCTGACCAGATTTGGGGTGAGATGGTGAGAGTGGCTATATTGCAATTGTGGTCAGCAATCCAATCAAGGGTTCTCCCTTTGATATGGGTGGGCTCAAGCACTCTTTGTGTGTAGCCCAGTTCTGTTAGGGTGTTGGAGGCTGCTGTGGCTTGTAAGTCGTTGATATCATTGAAGCCAATATTGAGGTCGCCTAGTAATATTGATTGAGTAGTATCTTTAAGGTTTTCTGATAGGATGGTAGTTAAGTCTTCTATGAAATTCTTGATTGGACCTGGAGGTCTGTATATCAAATGAATGTTAAGGGTTTGTGAGTTAGCTGTAGGTGTCTTGGTGGACATTATCTCACAAGATTCAATGGTTGGTGAGGGGGTGAGTCTCATCTGGAGTTTAGTTTTGACGATGATGGCTAGTCCTCCACCTCGAGCTCCGCACCTATCTGATCTGAGGATAGTGTAATTATTGGGCACAGCTAGGGATAGTGCTGGGCCTGATGTCTCATGTAGCCAAGTTTCTGTAATGGCTAGGAAGTCGTAATCTTCTGTCAGGATAACTTCCGATATTTCTATGGCGTGGGCGACTAAGGATCTAGCGTTTATTAAGGCTCCTTTGAGTTTAGGTGTGCGGTTAAGATGTGTAGCAGTATTTTTTGCAGCATTGGGAGTGGCAATTGTTTCTTTATTAGTTTGGTAGTTGTTGAGCTTAACGTGGTTATGGGTGAATGGTTTGCGAGTAGGTTCTTTTTTGGTTCGAGTAGTGTTAGTTTCGTATTTGATGAGCGGATCAAAGATTCTGGGTAGTCTTGCTCGTAATCTTAGGTTTCTGTCAGCTATGTTATATTGTGTAGTGGAGTGTTGTATTGTAGTTGCTATAAGAGGCGACATGGTGAGATGTTCCCATGGGGCGAGTGAGGAGGCCAGGTATACTAGGTAGGATAGTATAAGGAGCATTGTGTAATGTGTAAGCGTCCTGTGTCTGGATAGATGGCTAGAGTTTTAGTTATGGTGTAGTGCAGGCAAAGTAACTGCTAAGTCTGCTATGTTGTTATCTAGAAAATGAGGTCAGGCACATAGTGTTAAGTTGCAGTAATCATAGGGCTCGTACAGATGGCAGTGTGGTGAATATATGACCATGGGCAACACAATTGCTATAGTCTATGAGCGACCAAAGGGCACAACACAATTACTGTGGTCAATGAGCGACCAAAGGGCACAACATGATTACTGTGGTCAATGAGCGACCAGAGGGCACAACACAGTTACTGTGGTCAATGAGCGACCAGGGGGCACAACACAATTACTGTGGTCAATGAGCGACCAAAGGGCACAACATGATTACTGTGGTCAATGGGCGACCAGAGGGCACAACACAGTTAATGTGGTCAATGAGCGACCAAAGGGCACAACACAATTACTGTCGTCAATGAGCGACCAAAGGGTACAACATGATTACTGTGGTCAATGGGCGACCAGAGGGCACAACACAATTACTGTGGTCAATGAGCGACCAAAGGGCACAACATGATTACTGTGGTCAATGGGCGACCAGAGGGCACAACACAATTACTGTGGTCAATGAGCGACCAAAGGGCACAACACAATTACTGTGGTCAATGAGCGACCAAAGGGCACAACATGATTACTGTGGTCAATGAGCGACCAGGGGCACAACACAATTACTGTGGTCAATGAGCGACCAGAGGGTACAACATGATTACAGCGGCACTAGTAGGCGTGGCGCGATGTGTTGCACGAGAACAGTAGCAATAGGCTGATGCACATGAGTAACAAATAGTTAGCAAGAGTAAATTCACCAAGGTGTGTGTATATTCTAGCAGTAGGCAGTAGACATTCACATGCGGATCGTGGGTAGACTAAGCAGCTAAAAGTGTTATGCTTACTCACATTAGGTTGAGTCCAGATAGTGCAATTAGAAAGTACTGCTTCCTCCTCGGCATCACGGAGGCTGTCCCACGGTTAGACTAGACTCTTTCAGTGGGTCTGTCAGGAGGCCTCAATACAGCAGAATCTTATGGTGGGATGTAGAGTGGGTGTTACGCTCACATGCGCCAAACAGGGGCAAAACAGGGCCTTAGTATGGCCTTCGGTTGGCCGGCGATCCGCCTGCCGGCGGTTCTTCCTGGTCAAATCGAGGATTAGCCTCGATTTCGTGCCGCGATGCGCCCGGCATGGGCGAGTCAGGCACTTATATGGACAGGGTCAGGCAGGCCCTGGTCCGATGCACGCTTCGCTCCTCGACAGGATCCTCTGCTGGGCTGTGGGGCTGGGGGGGCTCCTGCCCTCGCCCCTCGAGGTGGATGCTGGAAGTGGGGGACCTGGGGCAAAACAGGGCCTTAGTATGGCCTTCGGTTGGCCGGCGATCCGCCTGCCGGCGGTTCTTCCTGGTCAAATCGAGGATTAGCCTCGATTTCGTGCCGCGATGCGCCCGGCATGGGCGAGTCAGGCACTTATATGGACAGGGTCAGGCAGGCCCTGGTCCGATGCACGCTTCGCTCCTCGACAGGATCCTCTGCTGGGCTGTGGGGCTGGGGGGGCTCCTGCCCTCGCCCCTCGAGGTGGATGCTTATTAAATAGCCAAGACCAATCTCTGCTGTCTTCAGATGTAAGTATTTTCTTTTTCAACATAAGAACCTCCTCCCCCACTACATCACCCCTCTCACACATAGATGTGGCCCTAGGTAGTTTTTGTGGCCCTTGTAGCCCATCCCAACCGCACTCTGTGTTTGCACTTCATTACGTGCAAGAATATCGAAGCTCAACTTGCGTATGTTCTCGCGCTCTTTCAAAAAAATATCCTACAAAATTCTTGAGCTCACAAAGCGTCACAGTATCAGTATGCCTTCGCTCTTTAAAAAAAGATTCTTTCCAAATCTTTAGAACAAACATTTGCAAATGATGGTATCTCCCGTAGCAACAGCAAAACATTTGAACTATTTAACACAATCATTGAAGTGTCCTGCAAGACGCTTCCAAGTGTAATGGTCAGAGTGTTTACTGGCTGTACTTCCTTCAGAGTTTGTATACCGAGCTTAGGCCCGAACAGACCACTCAGACCTACCGTAAAGCGAAAAAACCCAGTGTGTTGCTGCTATTCAGGGGATTCACAGACTGCCTTTCCACCCTGAATTGCACATTCCTTTTGCCATGCCAACCGTCTGACACATTCTGTTGTTCTACAAAACACCCCAGCTGACCCAGAGTGTTCACAATTGTTGGGAACCTGTTGGGACTTTATTGGTTTTTATAAAGTTAGGAGCCTCAAGAGGAGCTTTTTGCCACCTAACTCGAGCGTTGCTAGTGCAGGGCTTAGGGGATGGTTTAAGTGGAGGCTCAGGCAAGACATTGCTTCTTTGTTTTAAGCATTTATCCAATACAACAATTGATCCAAGCTTGAGCCATTATTTGAGCTGTTGCGAAATTACTTCCTTCCACCGTGGCACCTGTGGAATTCAATTTAGCCAGTGCCTGCTTAACCTCTCGTTTTGAAAAATGTAAGTCTGCAAAATGTTGAGCAGATTGTTTTTTCGCCTTCGGCAGAGTACAATTCTTGTTTTTTTCCTTTGTTCACAGCCTGGGCGATTATTTGTCACCACTCTCCTTCTTGATGCTCTATCGCCTTTAAAAACGGCTGTAGGCACCTCCACAACTGAAGCCGATCCATACATTATGGTGCCCAATCTGGACGTTAATGTCATGATTCCTGCCCCTCATGTCCCCAGCCCTCCAAGATGTCAGGCTGGAGCCAGGCCACGATCACCTACATGGCCCTCAATGGCCTCTCCATCCCTCCAAAGACTTACTTGGAGTCAGACTTGGCGCTTGTGGCACCAGATTCACTCACTCCCATAGGATAACATTGGGGATTGAACGTATAGTGCATTGATGGAGACAAGATGGAGCCCCCACAAATTTTGGCTCCCAGAACTGCATGTGCAGTCTAGTCTTTTGGGTGTGGTTCAGCCCAGAGACACCTGGGATACCCAGAGACTATTTAAGCCACGCCCAGGCTGAGAAACATGCTTTGCGTTTTCTGCACCTGCAGCGTGACACTCACCGTGTTCGGATCGGTCTCCAGTAGGCCTGCATCTTTCTTATGCGCTCAGCTCCTGCAAGAACAAGAACACCGTTAGGAACAGCCTTACCTTGCGGCGCTTCTGCCCATCATTCATCGCTTCTTCTGTTCTGAGGGCATCTTCGGCGATGTCATTCCCATCCCGGCACGCCGCTTCCTAAGGAAAAGGGAAAAGAACAGAAAAAAGGCATTAGTAAGCATTCAGCAAATCTTCGCTTATTTTTAAAGACTGTACGAGCTTCAAACGGTTACCTGAATCCCAGCAGCTCTGGGGGAACACTGTCTCTGGAACTTCTCATCCATCTGCAAGAGGGAAAAGACACTCCAGGTTAGCGTGGAAACATCTAGAGGTGCCGCATACCGTGCTTACTCACCACATTTCTTCTTCATAACCGGCATCCACGCTGAAAACGTCGCGGCACCTAATAGACACAGAAAAAGAACTCTGTTCAATACAAATACGAAAGGGTCGCATCGCGTTCTCACTCACCTTAAGCGCTACTCATCTCAGCAGCACGTCGCCATCCCCGGATGCCGGCCATCATCTAAAGAAGGAAAGGAACAAAGTTAGAGAACTGTTCACAAGACTCATTATTCTTACCTGTCGGACTCTTGCCAGTGAAGCAACTAGGCAGCAACGAGCAGGACGGAGAGCACACTTTCCAAGAAAACAGGGTGAGCTGTGGATCAAAGGGAAGGGTTGGACCCGGGGGAAGAAGGGGTTCAAGCACACAGAGACAATAGGGAGTTAAACTCTACCAATCCTGTGTTTCAGGCCCAGTCTCCAGTCAAGTAGACTCCAGGGAAGGGTTTGAGGTAGTAAGAGGTCAGAACAGGCTGAGTGACGTCCCCATGGATACCAGGTGAGCGCTACAGAACACAAAGACTCACATCAAAATCCACCTGGGCGTCATGGAAACGTCAGAAACCGACCAGTTAGCCCACATGTTGGGGCAGCTATGTTCCGAAGTACATGCAGCCAGGCAGTAGACCAACACCCTGAGGAGAGAGCTGATAGCCAAAGAACGCACTGATGATTTAAGCCGGCAACTTCTCCAGTCTCAAGCAGGGCATGCACCATTTGCCGGGAAGCGTGTCCTCGATGCCAGCACCATCAAGAAATCCCGTTCAGATGACCCTTCCTCGGGCAGTTCCCTTGGCCCCGCCCTAACGATTTACGGGGGATCCCAAAAGGTTTGCATCGTTCATGAACCAGTGCCACCTGCACTTCCTTTGTAGACCAGGGGCCTTTCCGAATGACAAATCACGGGTCGCTTTTGTGCTATCCTACCTGAGTGGTAGCGCCACGGACTGGTCTGTACCCTTTGTGGCGCAAGACGATACTTTGCTGCATGAGTTCAGGGGCTTTCAGCAGGAGATGGAAAAGCTGTTCGCCCGTCGTACTCATGGGCAGGCATTAGACAACGAACTTCTGTCCCTACGCCAAGGGAATCAAGACCTATTAACATACATAGCCATGTTCAATAGACTCGTAGTTGAAGTAGAATGGCCAGTGGAGAAGAGAACCACGTTATTTCATCGGTGGTTGCGGGGGGAGCTCAAGGATGTTCTCGCACATGTAGTGAACCCCCAGAAAGACTGCTCAGAATTCATTGACCTTGTTGTTCAACTGGATCATAGGTTGCAGGACCGAAGAGCAGATCGAACCAGACCGGACCCTTGCCCTATGTATGTGCGTTCAAAGGACAATATTGCCCGCACAACGGAAGGTACAGGAGAACCAATGCAAATCGGGGGGTCAGATCCCCCTTGACTAAAGCGGAAAGGGATAAAAGGAGACAGCAGCAGTTATGTCTGTACTGTGGAAGGTCAGGTCATTTCCTTAAAGAGAGCCCTGTGAAGCCACCGAGGAGGATGGTAGGGGCCACGGACAAGGAAGATACCATCAAGGTATCGGAAAACTCCCCAGCCTGGCAAGTGTAGGGGTCCACTTGTCGAGCGAAGAAAGTGAACTACAGACCTCCCATTTTGCACTATCTGTGGTCTTGATCAATCACCAACAACCATCTCGGATGCACGCAGTAAGAGCGTACATTGACAGTGGAGCCGTTGGGAATTACATCAACTAGGATCTCGCGGCAAAGATGGGGCTTCCGTTACGGCCTAAATCAACCACTGACACTGTTACCACTGTCGACGGCACGGAAATAGCTTCTGGTCCAGTATCCCAATGCACTGCAGCTTTAACCCTTCTGTGCCAGGATGGACACCAAGAATCTGTCGTTTTCGACCTCATTAAGGCACCACAGTTCCGGTTGATTTGGGGAATGCCATGGTTGGTAGCTCACAATCCTCAAATCGATTGGCGAGCAAAAGAATTGGCCTTTCCCTAGACTTGCGCCCACACATGTTATCGTCAAGAGAAACAACCAATAGACACCAGATCCTCCACGCTTGCGACTGTGGCAATCGGCACCCTGCCAAGTGAATACCAGGACTTTCAAGATGTCTTTCAGAAAGAACAGGCTAATACCCTGCCACCGCATAGACCATACGATTGCCAAATCGACCTGATACCCGGCGCACATATCCCTTGTGGGTGAATTTACACACTCACTGAACCAGAAAACCAGCACCTGAAGGCCTATCTTGACCAATACCTGGCCAACGGGTTCATCCGTCCCCCGAAGTCTCCAGCAGCCAGTCCTCTATTCTTCGTACCAAAAAAGGAGGGGGACTTGAGAACATGCATAGACTATCGCGCACTGTACCAGATTACCGTAAAAAACCGCTACCCCCTGCCACTGATCCCTGAATTGCTTGATCAAGTCAAAGATGCCCAAATCTACACAAAACTAGACCTGAGGGGGCAGATCACCTTGTTTGCGTAAAACAGGGGGAGGAATGGAAAACTGCTTTTCGCACCAAATACGGCTTGTACGAATATCAAGTAATGCCCTTTGCAACACACCTGCAGCATTTCAATACTTCATGAACGATGTCCTACGGGAATTGATTGATGTCTGTGCTCTAGTGTACATCGACGATATTCTAGTATATTCCGCATCAAAGCAGGACCACGTTAAACACGTCCGATCCGTATTGGAGAAACTCTGTCAACACCAGCTCTACGCCAAGCTCGAAAAGTGCTCATTCCACTTCTCAGAGGTAGAATTCCTGGGCTTTATTCTCAGCCCGAATGGAATCCGAATGGATATACACAAGGTAGATGCTATCCTGAACTGGCCATCCCCAAATTCATTCAAGGGGGTTCAATTTATGCTGGGTTTTGCAAACTTCTACCGCCGGTTCATCCCAGGATTTTCGCAAATCGTGCATCCCATCAAGTCATTGCTAAGGAAAAGCAACAAAAACTTCCAGTGGACAACAGAAGCCGAGGAAGCTTTCCAGGAACTCAAAGCAAGATTCACATCTGCCCCAATCTTACGCCACCCTCGCCCTGATCTCCCATACCTGGTGGAAACTGACGCCTCAAGCATGGCAATGGGAGCCGTCCTCTCACAAAAGGACCCCGAAATGGGCCAGTTACACCCTGTTGCCTTCTGGTCGCCTAAATTCACACCCCCTGAACTCAATTACGCTATCACAGACAAAGAACTCCTGGCCATTAAGTCAGCATTTAAGGCATGGCGGCACTACCTCTTGGGCACCAGACACACAATCACCGTAATAACTGACCACCGGAACCTCCAGTACCTAAAAACGGTAAAGGCCCAATCCTCACGACAACTACGTTGGGCTCTTTTTTTTGCTGAATAGGACTACGTGATTACATGTCGACCAGGGGTGAAAAACGGGAAGGCCGATGCCCTTTCCCGTATGGGCGTGAAAGAGCAAGGGTATCAGACCCCTGACCCAATAGCAATCATCCCGAGTGACAAGCTCCTAGGAATCACAGCAACCATAACTCAAAGAATTACATGAAGAAATCCAAAACCTGATGAGTCCGGAGCAATTACAAGCGTGGCGTGCACAAGGAGAACATTACATGATAAAAGATCAGTTGCCCTACTTCAGGAATCGTTTATTCTTACCAAACCAAGAACTACGAGAACAAGTCATGTCCGGTTATCATGATTCCTTGATCGAGGGCTACCCCGGAATCGCTAAAACCCTAGCCAAGGTAAAACAAAATTATTGGTGGCCCACGTTGCTTAAAGACATTATCCAATTCATCCTATCTTGTGGAGTGTGTGCTCAAAACAAGTCATCCAAGAAGAAACCGGCTGGGCTATTACAACCATTGGAAATCCCACCAGCACACTGGCACACGTCCCTCGATTTTATTACTGACTTACCACCCAGTCAAGGGTTTAACACTATACTTGTGGTCGTGGACCTATTTTCAAAAATGGCACATATCATTCCTCTTAAGGGGCTCCCAAATGCTTCCACTCTGGCAAAGGTATTTCTTGAAGGCATCATATGGCTCCATGGGTTTCCTTCAGTTTTTTTCTCAGACCGAGGTACTCAATTCGTATCTAACTTCTGGAGAAAATGCTGCTCTATGGCCCAGATCGACATCCGGCTATCCACCAGTCACCATCCCCATCCCCATCCCCAAACGGATTGGTCAAACAGAGGACAAGTCATACACTCGAGCAGTATCTGCATTGCATGTTACACCAAGCTGAAGGAAGCTTATTCGACCTATTATGGATAGCTGAATATGCTTATAATTCCCTACACACCAGCACTGGACAGACACCCTTTTATACCATGTATGGCAGGCACCCACGTACTTCTGAGTTGGACGTTCCTACAACCCTGGAAATGCCAGCAGTCAAAACCTTGCACACGACCATTTCTCAAACCTTTAAAAGGGCAGCTGAACACCTACTTCAAGCTAAGAATCGCCAAAAGAAGTTTGCTGATCAACACCGAGCAAAGGCCCCCAACTACTAAGTGGGAGACAGTCTGGCTGGCGTCTAAACACGTTTCCATTAAAGGAACCCGAACTTTCTGTCCAAGATACCTGGGTCCATTCACCGTCACATCCGTGATAAATCCTGTGGCGGTCAGACTAGCTCTGCCATCAAACATGCAAATTCATCCTGTGTTCCACATGTCTCTCCTTAAACCTGTTCAACCTGGGACCCGGGTAGCAACGCCACCGCAGCCAGTAGTAGTCGCTGGGGAGCCAGAATTCGAAGTCAAGGACATCCTGGATTCGAAGTACGTCAGATCCAAATTATACTACTTAGACTGGAAGGGGTATGGTCCACAAGAGAGGACATGGGAGCCTTGTGAGTACATCCATGCACCTCGCTTGCTTAGACGATTTCATCAAAACCATCCAAACAAACCAGGACCAGACAGAAGAGCCACCTTGAGAGGGACCTTGGGGGGAGTGCCGTCATGATTCCTGCCCCTCATGTCTCCAGCCCTCTAAGATGTCAGGCTGGAGCCAGGCCACGATCACCTACATGGCCCTCAAGGGCCTCTCCATCCCTCCAAAGACCGACTTGGAGTCAGACTTGGCGCTTGTGGCACCAGACTCACTCACTCCCATAGGATAACATTGGGGATTGGACTTGTAGTGTATTGATGGGGACAAGATGGATGCCCCCACATATTTCGGTTCCCAGAACTGCATGTGCAGTCTAGTCTTTTGGGTGTGGTTCAGCCCAGAGACACCTGGGATAGACAGAGACTATTTAAGCCACGCCCAGGCTGAGGAACATGCTTTGTGTTTTCTGCACCTGCAGCGTGACTCACCGTGTTCAGATCGGTCTCCAGTAGGCCTGCATCTTTCTTCTGCGCTCAGCTCCTGCAAGAACACCGTTAGGAACAGCCTTACCTTGCAGCGCTTCTGCCCATCATTCATCGCTTCTTCTGTTCTGCGGGCATCTTCAGCGGTGTCATTCCCTTCCCGGCACGCCGCTTCCTAAGGAAAAGGGAAAAGAACATAAAAAGGCATTAGTAAGCATTCAGCAAATCTTCGCTTATTTTTAAAGACTGTATGAGCTTCAAACGCTTACCTGAATCCTAGCCGCTCTGGGGGAACTCTGTCTCCGGAACTTCTCATCCATCTGCAAGAGGGAAAAGACACTCCAGGTTAGCATGGAAACATCTAGAGGTGCCGCATACCGTGCTTACGCACCGCATTTCTCCTTCATAACTGGCATCCACGCTGAAAACGTTGCAGCACCTAATAGACACAGAAAAAGAACTCAGTTCAATACAAATATGAAAGGGTCGCATCGCACTCTCACTCACCTTAAGCGCTACTCATCTCAGCAGCACGTCACCATCCCTGGACGCCGGACATCATCTAAGGAAGGAAAGGAACGAAGTTAGAGAACTATTCAAAAGACTCATTATACTTACCTGTCAGACTCTTGCCAGTGAAGTAACTAGGCAGCAACGAGCCCGCATCAATCAACGCGCCCCTGCGCTGAAAGCAGGACAGAGAGCGCACTTTCCAAGAAAACAAGGTGAGCTGTGGATCAAAGGGAATGGTTGGAAGCCGGGGAAGGAGGAGTTCAGGCACACAGAGACAAAAGGAAGTTAAACTGTACCAATCCTGTGTTTTAGGCCCAGTCTCCAGTCGAGTTGACTCCAGGGAAGGGTTTGAGGTCGTAAGAGGTCAGAACAGGCTGAGTGACGTCCCCGTGGATGCCAGGTGAGCGTTACAGTTAACACTATTTCTGTATTCACTTGGCAATCTGTAGCACCTCATGTTGTTTTCCCAGTGCTGTGTTTATTAGTTTGGACTTCGTCTTCGTCTTATCTGCCACCGGGATTGGTGTGCCTTTAACTGAAGCAGTTGTCATTATTCCTGTCCCTTTTCCCCCCGGCAACACTCTTTACATCCTCTGTGTTCTAAGTCGCCGACCAGGCGAACAGAAAGAAGTCCCTAGTTGCTATGAGAATTTCTGGACGCTCCAACTTAAACAATAAGGATTCCAGCATCACAGAGTTTGCTTTTGTCTCACGCTGAATGGACTTGTATAGTGATACTAGGATACAAAGAACTTGATTTGTTTCTGTCAGTCGGTTGTCCTGCACTCTCTAGGGTGTTCCTCCATTTTCCGCATCATTGCTGATAGGCGCCTGGGAGGTAGTGGGGTCAGTGAAGGTGATGGAGAGAAGATTACTCCTAATGAAGTTGTTAAACTTCAGACTTCCCCGCCGGCATCCTTGCAGAATACAACTTCTTTACAGGCTCCTCTATGGTCCCGGTACAAGCTACCATGGCGTCTGTACAAACGTCGACGCACTCCAGGTCACCTGACACGCCTTGTACGTGGAAAACGCACATCAAGCCACGCCCCTCTTACAACTATAAAACCACCGTCTTCCAAGGGGCTCGTTGCTGCTAATTAGCGTTACCAGCTACACGCGGTTTCATCTGTTTCCTCTTCGTGTCTACCTACACGAATCCTTATCTGAACTCCTGGTTTTGACCCTTTGCCTGAAATTTGGATTGCTTCGTCTCCTCCCTTAACCTTGTTGTGATCGTCTGGTTGTTGGACTCGGAACGCTACTGGATACGGCTCTCTTCTGTGTCTTGCGGTTCTTCCCTGGATGCCGCACTGCACATCCATTTGCTGTCTACATGCGGGTTATCTCCACAACTACTCAACTATATTCGTGTACTCTGGAACATATATATTGTCTTTCATGGACATTGTCTTCTGTTGGATTCTGGGACATCGAGTGACTTTTCTGTGAGATTACTCTTCAGTGCATGAACTTTTTCCTGAATTGCACCAACCCGGCCCTAGTGCGTCCCTTGTGCCGTTCGGGGTTACTTACCTCTACTAACTTCCCTGTTTGTTATTTTCTCCTGTCGTTGTCTTCAGAATCCTGGACTCCTTTTACAATCCTGGACTTCTCTTACTCCATTTATCTTTACTCAGGTCAGTTGTTATCAATTCTCTAGCTAAACTGGGAACCTATACTGATTTAGATCAATTCCACTCATTTGTGTTATTCTTTGTAGATTATCCTGGGGAAACGCAACTCCACTCCAATATCTATATAGGTAGTTGTCCAATCATTTTAACTGTTCTAATCACTTGTTTAACATCAACACATCAACACTGTAATATCTTGCTATTCTTTTGCAGCATTGGTATTGGCGGTGTGTGTTCTCCCCGCTCTTTTACTCAATTGACACCTCTGTCTGTTCTATCTGAAACAGCAGAGAGGTACATTGTGGAAAAGAGCCCCTCTTTGAGGAAGCCTGAGTCTTGTACTCAGGGGAGCTGGGATGGAAGGCTGAATTCGGAATTCTATACTACCAACACCTCCAAGGTCGTGTTCTTCGCATCTTCGGCCTATTCGGAGTGGTGAGTAACAAAAGTTCAGCAGTTACTCCGTCAATGACATTCAAAAGGCAGGACCCAGGGACACTGACACGAGGAAGTACAGAGGAGTAATGATGATTTCTAAGACCGAGTATCAAACGCAGCAGTCTAGTTGTTGGGAAAGAAGCAATTAGGACTGGAAGTTTAAAAAGAAGCCAAACTCAGCTGTCAGGGGTGAACGGAAGAATGAGAAACAGAGAAAGTTGAAGACAGGGGTTTGCTTGGCGGTCCGCAACTGAAAATCACGCGGCCGCAGACAGCAAAGAGACCAACCAGACTTCAGAGAGAAGAGTAGGAGGTGCCAGCAGTTCACTGCGAGGAAGGGAAATGTGCACTGAAGAAACAGGAACAGTAGCAAGGCTGCACTTAACCAGGTGCACACCGAGCCAATACAGCAAAGCAGTCGATGGTGAAGCAGTGCCAAAGGCAACCAGTAAGCCCAGAGAAAGTAAAAGGGTTGCCGGTGCACCAATGCCATAACTTGGAAACAAATTGAAAGAAAGATAATGAAAGCAAGGGGTAGATTGTGAGTAGTGAGGAAGTCGGACTGATACAATAAATGATACCGCCTAAAAGCCATTAGTGAGTGTACGTATTTGTTAAACAAACTAAGTGTATCAATAAAATCCTACCTGAAAAAGCAGGCATTTGAGTAGAAAAGTGCTGGCAGGAGAGTAAACCGGGTGAAGGCAAGTTAAGTGTTTCATTTATACAAAGTCCTGGCAGGAGAGTACACCAGGCAAAGATAAGTGGGTGTGAAATATTGTGTGAACTGTTGAAAGGATAGTAAGATATATGAACTGTAAAGTAGTAGTAGAGGAAGTTAAAGAAAGATAACGTGGTGAAATGTGAACTATGAACAAAGTGCTTAAAAGAAAGGAAAGGTCCTTGGGAAGAAAGGTACCTTTGGGACTGGAACAAAAGAGAAACCTTGGAAACAGGAGCCACTTTCACAAACAATGTGAATGCAATGAGGGGAAGAGAGAAATCCTCTTGGAAACTTGGTGATTCTTTTTGGAACCGGTTGTTTTAGGTGAAGAACTTAGAGAAGGAAGTTCTTCCTAGAACCGTGGATTTTGTCAAGAAACCCCTTTGTTTGATTTTGAACTTGTGTTGAACTTTGAACTTTTTGAACACTTTAAGAAGAGAAGAAACAGTACCTTTTACACCTTAGATTTATTTTAGAGTGCGAGGGCCAGAATAAGATTACAGACACAGGACTTACTTTTATTTGGACATCTTGACATATACAGACTCCTTAGTTTTTTGTTGAGGTAGGGAAATCCCTAATAGATTGGGGATAGTAAGGCATTTTCCAACCCCTTTTTCATTTAAATCAAGGTTTATAGCCACAAACATGTCTCCTCTGTGTCCCTCTCTCATTCCTGGCTCCTCACATTGGTGTGACCATGGGGTTCCCATGGTGGGCTAGGAGCCCACGATTGAATGCAGACACCAAGCACAGGGTGGCAAGAGTCCTCCGCTCCGCCTGTGTGAGCGGAGCCTGATGAGGGAGACAGTATGAGAACCAGAGACGCAGAGAGACAGGAGAGACCAGAGAGCGAGACCAAAGTAGATGCCCTGACGAAATGCCAAACCCGGGCAACCAGCCCAATGCTGCAGAAGGTAGGAGGGTGGTCGAGGGAAGGGTGAGGCAACTGGAAACAAGTGTAGTAACTGAATTTGGGTTATGGGTGCCCGAGAAACCCAAAGTGTGAATATTGTCGAGGGCTACAAGTGTTAAGTGTAAGAAATCAAGATCTGGAGGACACTATAAGAGACACTGGGAAAGTAGTTAATGGAATCTGGAGGATTCAACATATTACAGAGGAAGCTTGAGAAAAGCATACAAGAAATTGGGCAAAGGATATGAGAAGGATTCCTATGTGTAAAGATGTTAGGACTTTAAATGAATACCACGAATTACAGACTCACTTGATGAGTGTGCGAGGAGGATTAAGGAACTTTCTTTATTGACCTTAAACAAAAACCTCTCTTTTTCACTGGGACTAAGAACTCTACCCCGAGATGAAGCCCACTGCGTTCAGCATAGGGAAGTCTTAACCAGAAGCACAGTTCTCTGGTCTTTAGGTTCTTTTTCTATAGTGGTGGGGCCAGATAGAATTAGGTTTTGGATGAAGGACATCATTTTGGTTTTTGTGACTGACTAGCACCCATAGTTTCGTTCCTTAGTCAGGCACAAACCATTAGCGATAGGGATAGATGGGCCTTTTTCAAATGATTTAATAAAGTGCCATTTAAAAAATGTACTCGGTGTGCAGTGACTCCTCCTGGTTCGCCATAATGTGCGTTTACAAAATAGGGCTCACAATATGCAAATCAGCCGTGGGTCTCCTTCAAAGCGAGCCATCCAACATGAACGAATAGCCAGCCACAACGCCTCCTCTGCAATGGAACAAACACTTCCCAATACATTTCATAAATGAAAGATGCCTTGGTTTTTGGGTAAGAGCTGATCTGTTTTTGTAACAAACTGATTTATATTGTTTAACTGTTTGAGTAAATAAAAAACTCAGATATTTGAGTGCCAAGGATATAAAATTATGAAATTGAAACAAAGGGAAAAATGAACAGGTATATTCATGTATCTGTACAAAAAGAAATGCTCCAACAATTGAAACACCCATCTATAAAGATACTGCACGTGTTGTCCATGGAAACTATACAAATATTGCCAAATGCAAATGACATTGGGAAATCAGTTCTTCTATTATCCTTTTAATAGGATGAGCCTTTTAAAATATAATCCAAGTCAGGGTTTTTCCTGTGCTTTACTGTTGTGCTGACAAGACCATCTTCCACCCACGTGCCACCCACCCAAAGAATCATTGCTGATTCTCTTGTATACAAATCTGTAAATTGTCATAATCAAAAAGAAGTCTCTTTCGAGCATAGCCGGTGCAAGCAGTGGGCCAACTAGGTTGCTGCCTAGAATGTCAGCCTACAAGGGCAAGGGGAAACAATTGAGATTTTCCCCTTCTGCTGTCATGAAATACAAAAAAGGATGCAAGAAAATCAGAGGTCCAGTGGCTGTAGAAAGCCATTCCTCAAATAGGGGGTGCCCTCTTGCAAACGACAGTGCAGCAGGTGCTCTTTCCCATTCAACTCAGCAGTAAAAGCAGTGCTACTTCCTGTTGACAGTTTTGGACTGTAGCACGAACAGGTCTGAGGAAATCAAGGCCTGGCAGGATCCAACCTTGATGGAACAGCAAGGACAGAACCAGGCCGCACATCCCAGGTAGGTAAAGGGTCCAATAGCTTCCTGAATTTAGAACACCTGGAGTCCGTTTGTTGGCCAACCAAGCAAAAGTAGAAACGTCTGAAGTATCCTGAATGATCCACAGGAGATGGGTAAATTGTTTTCTGCAAATGTATTTATTATCAAAGGAGGCCCTGCTGTTCAGAATGTTTCTCTCTCATCACTTGAGCACTCACAGAACCTTTATTTATAACTCTGAGCATGGAAGGTTGCCTGGAAGACCTGACAACATGTTATGATGCCAGCTACTAAGAACCTGGCAACCACTAACATTAGAAAGGTGGTTCCTGCCATTACATGTTCACAAATGTTGGTAAACAGTAACAATAACAAATGTATGTCTACAGTATGTTTTGATGTACAATGAATACAACTATATAACTGCAATTATCAAACATCCTTATACATACACAATATACATTTATTTACAAAGAAATACTACAACAGATATAACACACCTCCCCCCCATACACTGGTAAAAGTAACTTTAATAATGTCATTGCATTACCTGATTCTTAGGTCTCAACGCAACCTTGCATTAGTTCCAAACGTGACCATCCCCTAGCATAACCGCATTGTCTAATACTTTGTGCACCTTTAACGACCCATAAAATGTGCGCTCTCCCTTTCCACACCAGTTGGTTTTCTCACCAGCACTTGATCCCCAGCGTTTAGCCTAGTAAGTCTTGCATGGAATTTATTGTCATGAGATCTTTTCATTACATAATGTTTATGTTTGATCCGTTCTTTTAATCCTTTCTCATCCCATTCCACAAAGTAAATTCTTCCTAGCCATGGGGAACAAACCACATTAGCAGATTTCCTCTTTCGTAAAACTTTGAATGGAACAAGACCAGGAGGTGCAAACCCATATTCTGTTTGAATTGATCACCATGCAAATTGTTTGCATGAGAGTTTGGTTGAATCTTTCAACTATTTCATTCGTGTTGCAGTGCTCGTGGACGTTTCCTCGTTTCCCTTCGAGAGAACTGCAAGAGCCACTGAATGTTCCGAAGCTGCCGGTTGGGCAGAGAGGCAACAGCTCTGTTTGCTCCGGCCACCTCGAGCCCTCCGCTCCTTTACTAATAAAAATACTTGTAAATCCTTCTTTGCGGTCCTTCTTTACCCCCACAAGTGGCAAGGAGGATAGGATCATAAAGCATGCCTGGCGGTGGAAGCTGAGGTATGTTTTCACACGTTCAAACACATTAGGCGTGCAGAGAAACACTGCCACTTCATCAGCAGTCAAAACTGAAGGAAAATGTAACCCTGTGAGAGCCATGTAAACAGCTGCAGCATCTTTAGGTCCATAAGGAGCATGTTTGGAGGGAGAGAGTGGCAGAAGTAAATATGGAAGCAGCCTGTGGGCATTTTACTTGTGATTAAATAAGACAAAGGCACTTAAGGAGAAGCAAACTAAATATATACAGGAAAATAAAGGATTTGATGAGTGAAAACGAAAAAAAGAAAGAATACATTTGCATAAGATAGAGGAGAACAGAGTATACATGAGAAGACATTTCAATATGTCTGTACAACCGCCTGTTCCATATTTACAGTCTCCGGGAAATTCCAGCATGGCATGGGAATTGTGGAGGAAACTGTTTAAGGCCTACTTAGATTTCCAGGACGGTGAGAAGTTGAGAGCCTCAAAGAAATTGTCATTGTTGAAGACTGCAATAGGAGTGGAAGGAGTGAGGCTAATGAAACATCTATCTCAAGGTGGGGACGAAGAAGATAAAGATCTATTTCCTATATGGATGTCAAGATTAGAGGAACGATTTGCAGAGAAAACTAGTCTAGTTCTTGAAAGGTTCAATTTCTATTCAAGACAACAGATGCCAGGAGAAGGCATTGATGACTATGCGGGAGCTTTTTTTTTTTATTTGTATTTGTTTTACATGAAATCTTTACAAAAATTCAACATATAAAAGAATAAAAGAGAAGTCAATTGCATTCCCATAAAATTACAATCTTTTTGTACATTTTTGACCCATCGTGAGATTACATTATATTTGCTACAAACATTTTTACTATCGTCATTTCCATGTGCATTACTTAACTATAAAATTTAACCAATTCAGTTTCAATGTTTTTTAATAAACGGACAAGAGCAAAAATCAACGGCTTATATCTCCCTGTCATCAATCTGTTCCATAGGTATTCGATGTCATCTTCGAGATCCACATTTACAAATTTTATTAATGCCATGGTTCTAGTCGTTTTGAAATGTGTGCATTCCAGCACCAAATGTTTTAAAGTCTCCCAAGGTTCCAAGCATCCCGGAAAACGACGTTTTGTCTCCAATATTTTATCGATGCCGTTTCCCCATTGCTTGATCCTTTCCCTGGTTAATAATAAATTCATTTTGCACCGCATGTAATATATGTGAGTCCAATTACATGGGAACATCGCTATATATGAACCACTGAGAGCCCTTTTGTATAAATATTTTGCATATTCAAAGTAACTAGGATATCTTGCAATGGCCTCCAATGAACAAATCCAATCTTTTTCATTTTATTTTTTACATAGACCGGTCTGAATCTTAGATCACCCAACGTGACTTCCAGACGTTAAGTAAATACAGCATTCTCTTATGAAGCAAGGTAATCAAATTGATACTCCTGCTTGCAATAGTTGTTTGAGAATCTTGATATGAATAAGATAAGAATTCTTAGGTGGATCAAGCATCCTTGCATAGTTCAAGAGCGCACGCCACTCTGCTCTACATGAAAGTTATATTAGGCAAAACTCATGACAAATTATGCAGTTAGGTACTGCTAAGGGAGGACGGAGGGCTGCTTTCATTAGATGACCTTGCAGTATATCCAATTGCTTTCCAAGATTATATAAGCTTATGTCTAATGTATAAAGAATAACAGATTCAACTTTTAAATAAAGAAATTCCAGCAGTGGGTGCAATGAAAATGCACAATATTTTTAAAATATAACCTTCATCTGGCTTAGAAGAGGTCTAGTTTTAAGGTTAAGTCTTTCTATCCAGATTTTAATAGACATTGCATCAGAGACATAATGACCAAGAGAAGTGCTTTCAGTTGATGGCGATATATACACCTCATTCAGTTTCCATCTATAATTTGTTTATTTTTTCCTGGCTTGAAAACCATCATAGTTGTTTTGGTCGTGTTTGGTTTTAAATTATGCATATAGGCAAACTTTTGAAATAACTTTCGTTTAAAGCCCAGATGAAGTACGGTCAAACAATATAATGCAATCAGCAAAAGCAAGCCAGTGTAACTTAAAAGTCCCAAGTCTTATCTCAAATACCCTCATACCAGTGCATATTTTCTCAAGGTCACAAATATAAATTGAATAGTAAAGCGGCCAAATTGCAACCTTGATTCAGACCAAGCTGCGTTCTAACTGCTTTTGATAATGCACCTTCTAATGTGAGTTATCTTGTATGAGGTATTCATATGAAGTTGGATTAGCCAATAAATCAGTGTATATGGTATGCCAAGAGATGCAAGCTTTGACCATAGCAGTTCACGCACTACTGTATCAAAGGCGTTAGTTAGATCTATAGAAGCCATGTATACCGGAGTAGCGCCTTTAGATTTAGATCCTGCTAACATATGGGCTATGGTAATACCATTAAGGGTAGTGCTCATCCCCTTTCTGAAACCAATTTGACACTTTGAATATATTTCATATGAATCAATATACTTTTCAATTTCATAAAGCATTAGTAGTGCAAAAATCTTAGAAGTATCCATCAAAGATATAGGTCTATAGTTGTCAGGACTTCTTGGATCACCCTTTTTCAATATAGGAACAATTAGCGATGTGACCCAGGAAATCTTCTTTGTTTTAAATATGACATCAAATTTTATTTTCAATAGCCCTGCCCAAAGCATCGGGTTTACCTTGTACACACAGGGAGGGATGCCATCCGGACCCGCTGCCTTTGAGAACGATAGCTTGTCTGCTATCGACCAATTCAAAGGTTTCAGCTACTGGCTGCTTGGTAACTGAGAATTATAATTCACAAAGCGTTCTGGAAGAAGGAAATTAAGTCTAATATATTCTTTGCATTCTTCTGCCGGAATGATGTTTACAGACTCATCGATTACACATAAAGAAGGTTGTCTGATCACTGCCCAAATACGTCATGTGTCATGTCTGCAGATTGATCTGATTAATTCTTGATTTTCTGTGTTATATAACTCAACCTTAAAATGACTCATTTTGTTCTTATATTGCTGTAATATATGTTTCTTTCTGGACTGATATTGAGTGCCGCCAGAACCGTCATGTTTGAATTTTCTCAGATTCTTATTCTTCTCAAGTTTCAGTATCACAATCTCATAGTTAAATTTATGGTTAGTTCGCCCATGCGATGGTCTCCGACTTGCTATGAGGTCTGCTAGGACTTCCTTTATAATGTTAGATACCCACGCCTCTTTTTCATATAGGTTTGATCGGTTCTTTTCGGGAAGTTGCAATAGTTTCTCAACTGGGTGATTCAATGATGATACCCACATTAATTTCTATTGGTGCGTGATCACTATGTAAGATCCTGTCGACAATAACTGGCTTTGTTATATTCGCCATAGTTTTTGAAATACAGAAGAAAACAATTGTCGAAAACAGTGATCCACGCAACCATGTGGGTTTGCAGGGAACATCTGTACCATCAACAAAACACAACCCCCAGTTTTCTACAAACGCCACCCATTTCCTTTCTCTTGTTCTAGCCAATTTGGAGGCTTCACACTGTTTTGCCTCACCTCCTGCAGAATTCACTAAATAATATGAATGAAAATCAGCCCCCAGGATTATTTACGAGCAGAGATCAAGCACCACTTCTTTTTCAAGGCAGCAATCGATGTCATCGAACATATCCTCGATGTCAGTATTTAAGGGATTCCAATACAAAGTCACAAGTAAAACTGTTTGGTTATGAAATGCATTCACCTTAAGTGCTACAGCAAATACATGATCCAATGTATGAATTAATTTCAAATCACATTTGAGAGAATTATTAATCACAATTGCTAGGCCGCCTGCAGGCCTCCCCTCATTGCCCTTAGATGCAAAAGAACAATATGTGCAATAACCTTGTAACAACAAATCATCCAATTTCATAGTTTCCTGAAGGAAGATTATATTAGGAGTTTGATCAGGAGTCAGGGAAGCCAACCACTCAAAGATGTTGCGAAAGCCACAAGAATTCCATCAGTAAATCACCAGTTTATTGTTCACATCCTGCTAGTGTACATCATTATTTTGTTGTTGAAGATTGTATGCAACATTGGCTCTATCCAGGCAAGCTCTTTTATTCGCTGCCATTGAGAGCAAATGTGAGATGCATCATTTTTCATTATTCCTATCGCCATTTCCTTGATTGGTGGACTCCACTCCCTCCTTATTACTGGGGAGCCGGAAGTGTACGAATTCCTGTGCTACTACTTCGTTATTGAATGTATGCAGCCTGAATCCTAGCTCTAGCAATTCCGATCTAAACGATCAGATGAATTTCAGCACGCTGGCCGAGGACACGTTACATATCATTCTATAGTTATTCAACCCATCTAGGGAAATATTGACAAAGTCAGTCGTTGTTAGCATTTTAAGTTGAGGAATTCGTGCCATAAGATCCAACAGGAATTTCCTATTGATCCTTGCCACTTGTAATGATTGTGCATTACCTTCCAAACCCATTATATTAAGACCATCCCCCTTGTGTGCATTATTCTTCAACTGATCCTTAGCCAGTCCCTGCTCATCTTTACTAATAAGATTTTGGACCTCTAGTCTTGTCTCATCAACCAAGGTGTTCGTACCCGGAATGGTCCCTGCACACCCAATGGTCCTCACTAGTTGCAGTAATACCCCCCGAGATTCTAAATATCCCGGTTCAGATCCTGTGGACTTATTTTGTAAGTTCAGCTCATTACTTATTAATTCAGGGGTGATAAATCCTGTTTGCAATGCCTGCTTAAACAATTCCACCAGACCAGATTGCAGACTGTTTCCATTGCTGTTTATTCCTTGAGATGACCAGCTCCCGTGCAATTCAGCACGTACTTGAGTGCAAGTTTGGTGATCCATTTGACTCATCACATCAGTGCACTTCCCCCCCCCCTATAGATAGAATCATGAGCCCATCCATACTACTTGACCCCAAACCCTGAGTTTGCCCTGGCCAGGTCCCACTGTGCCAAACCCTGGACCTCCCGTCTGCGGGAACAGACAATCAACTTTGATGTATATAAAGCACCAGTTTTTGCCAACCCTATAGATGAAATAGTGGGCCCATCCATAACCCTTACACCCTGCATTTGCCCAGACAAGGTCCCACTGATATCAGACCCTGGGCCACCCTTTCGCAGAGAGCGGGCAATCAACTTCAATGTAGGTAAGGTACAGGATTTACCTGATCCTGCCCCTATTATGTAATCCTGGCTAAAATAGGTGTGGATGTTCGTCTATTTCTTTTCCACTTCCAGCAGCAAGGAAGCCTGGGAGTTTATTTTTTTTTTTTTTCGACCTTCCCTTTTCTTTTGTCCTTGTACACATTGCTGCCTCCCAGAACCGCTTTGACCCTTGCATGAGCAGTTCGTTCTGGCTGCAGCAGAGCTGGACTTTCTTCGCTCAGTTGCTCAACATCAATAATATCCTCTTCATTGCTAGGAGTATGTGTGGTACTTTTACTAGGTCTATTGGATTCTAATTTATCACTCAATGCCATTTCTTGATTACATACAGACCGCTTTAGTTTATCGCTGGCCCAACCACGACCTCTGCGTTGTCCTTGTGGATAGCCTTGGAAGGTTTGTCCTTGTTTACTCCCCCAGTTGGAGCCTTGGCCCCGATTGTAGCTGGATCCACTGAGAATTTTGGCCCCTAAAACGGCGAAAATTACAGTTACCTCTCTGACCAGTAGGCTTGTTAGTGAGTTGACCTAAAGATTTGAGTGTCATACTCGTTCTAAGCGGTTTTAAGTGCGTCTTCCACAGCCTTACTGAAGAGCACGTTAGGTTCCACTGGCATATTTATCAGAGTGGTTTGCGTTTCTGGCCTAAAGCCCGACTGGCGCAGCCATGCATGCCTCTTTATAATAGTCCCCTCTGCAATGACTCTTCCGGCATTGTCCACTGCATCGAAATTTGATTTAAGGAGACGGTAGATACGGCCCTTCCATCTGCTGCCACCCGAGCTAGTTGTGATCTAAGTGGCTCTGGGGCAGATGAAAGTAAAGCAGAAATTTCTTCCCACTTATGGCAATTATAACTAGCCAAGAGGGTTGCGTTGTTAGCTATCCTGGTTTGACAGGCCGCAGAAGAGGCGACCTTTCTGCCCATGGCATAGATCTTTTTGCTTTCTCTATCCGGTGGAGCCTCGGAGGAAGCAAGGGGTGTGCCTGCTCTCTTTCTAGTTGTGGTGACAACTAAGGAGTCTGGTTTTAGTGGGCTTCTAATATATAAAGGGTCTGAGGGTGCAGCCTGAATAATTTCTCCACACGCGGGTTAATGGCCCGTGTGAGATTGAGTGCTTCTAAGGATGGCTGTATCCTGCGTTGCACTGATTTTAGCAGCGGGATAAACTGGCCCACTGTACTTTTGTCCCCCAGGATTTGTTCCGCAAAGTCTCTATCATGCACCTCCTGCGTGTCAATTTGGAAGTGTTCTGCCGCTTTGGCTAATACTTCATTGAGGAGGGGTTGATTATCCACAGGGGAATCGACAAATGGAGTGTCTTGATTAAAAGGGGAGTCTATGGAGTACATGTTAGCCTTTTGGTCTGCCTCTGGGTCCTCGTCATCCCCATAATACGGTTCATCTGTATCCTCCTCAGTAAATTGAGGGTCAGATGCCTCCACAAAGGATAGATCTTCTTGGTCTAATTCAGAGTCATATAAATCTATAAGCGTACTTTGTAAGGGAACATTAGAGCGAGACCTCTTAGAAGGGGGTTGAGTAGGTAAGGCAGAGGCTTGAGAGCCGGAAGGGGCTGTGGTGAGAGGAGTGGAGTGGGGTGGAAACTCTGAAAGTAATCTGGGTTTCCCTCATAAAAATTGGCCATAAAGGTAATTCTTCGCACTACTCTATCAATATCTTGAGAAGATCATTCCTTAGAACTTGGGATAATCATAGATTGAGGGGTAAGACCTAAGTCCTCACTAGTGGGAGGTATCACTTTAGGCCTAGAATCCTTAGGTTGAACCCTGTCGTGTGGTGATCTAGATCGGGATTGCCCAGAGGACCGGGATTCAGAGGTCCTTTCTCTGGGTGTAGAACATTTTCGAGTACTCGACTCATTTGTCGAATCTCGACTAGGGCTTGGTTGTGTGTGCTTATGTAGCACTGCCGCCGCCGGCTGTAGTCCCCACAACATGGCCGCCGGTCTGTCCTACAGGGTCAGGGGTCTGCGCTTGAGTAGCTGAAGCTACCCCGTCGCCCTCGCCGTCCGAAAGTACGGCGTTGCTGCCATCGCTAAAGGTTCCCTCTACCTCCATGGCCTCGAGTTGCCTGGTGTAGTGGGCACAGCGTTTCGTGGAGCGGTGCTTTAACGTCTTTGGCCTGAAGAGCCTGCACGCTCAACAAGACGTTTCAATGTGGTCTCTTGGAAGACACACATTACAAACTAAGTGTTTGTCCAACCATGGGAATTTTCGGTTACACTTGGGGCAACATTTAAACAGTGTATTTTCCATAATTATAGGTTATGGTAGCTGGGCGAACAAAGTGACAAGGCATAAATTAGTTTTCGAAAATTGATTAGCAGAGTTTGCCAATGAAATTATTTTTGATTAGCAAACAGGCTCAGTTGATTAGCAATTTTTTTTACTAATATTGTTAGTCACCAGAAGTTATTTGTACCCAAGACATGAAATGCGCAACAATACAGCAGTTTTGCGTACTGCCGAATTAAAACATTAGTGAGAGGAGTTAGGCCTTGCAAATTCTTTAAACTTCAACTAGACCTGCAGGTCGGGTAACTTAGTTTACCTCTTCAACCTAAGAGAAATGCACTCGACCCATAGCAACGGAGGACAACACATTTAAAAAGTGATTTCTTTAAACTGTCCCTACAAACCCACTTTATGTTTGGCACACTGCAGTAGATGTAGATGCACAGACTGGATGGAACTATTGATCACTATTTTGCATAAGCATCTAGTTTGCTTTATTTATTCATTATGTCAGAGGTAAGAAAGACTAAGCAGAGTGGATTGCGTAGCAGGGCGAGAACTGGGCAAACTAGGTAGAATATTGTAGTTTGTGGTCATCTCACTTTCAGGGTACCTGGTATAAAGCAACAGAGTGATAATACAGAATTTCAAGGAATATGGGCATGCTCACGGGTTGAGCACCAGTTGCAAGATGTATGTAACCTGCAGTCTACAGAACCAGGTTCGCCATCAAGAGAATTTGATCATGTACATTTTCAAACGTGTTCACTTGTCAACATGGTGCATCTTTCCCAACAAAATGAAATACAGTGGACATTATGAAATTTTGATACACTAACCTAAACATTACTGTAACACATGCAGATGATGCAGTGTGTTAAAGTATCAATACTGTAATTATGCATTATGCAACAATTTACATTTTACTAATGGAATTGCATGACTCGTTATAAAAATATAAAGTTGAGACATACTGGTCTTTGCCAGACAGGATATGGAAAGCTTAATAAAAGTATCATCCTGATTACTTCTGGTTTGCAATTATTTGAAAAAAGAAAACAATTCTTGCCTAGCACTCCACACATGCTTTTGGCACTTAAGAGTGGAGGAGATGATTACTGCTGCACTTTCTCTCCATTAGCAAATGAAGTGTACAGAGAAAAGAGGGTGAAGAGAGCACCGTGGGCAAGAAAGGAATGTAGGGCAAGCTGTGCGTTCATTGAAGAGGGCAACTTAAATAGCTAACCTTGCTACACAAGTGTCCATTTGATTAGCAAACCTACAGAATTGCATAGCAAATTGCTATGCGACAGTGCTTATTTTATGCCTTGAAGTATAGGAAGGGGCAAATATGCATTCTAAAATGGCCTCCCCCTTCTCTCCCTACTGTCTGGGCCGAGGCCCGGGGCGGCCTTCCAAGGCTGAATGGTCTGTCGCGGTGGTCTCCGACAGGAAGTTTTCTTTATTCACCGGCGTGGTGTTTCGGAGGTCGGTGAAAGGAGAGAGAGAAATACTATCGTTAATTGTGAAAAGTCAATGGCTTAGCGCCAAAAGGAACTCTGCTATACGGGTCCGTCTAGCATGGAGGAAAAAAACTTTGATGGACCTCGACGCGTGAGCGATCATCGTTACTGTGCACGTCAAACTAGGGATAGTATTACTGGTCACGCCTTGTCGACGTCCCTTTTCGATTTTTCGAAAACAACAACTGTAATACTCCGCAGCTTCCACTAGATGTCGGCCTATGCACATCATTGAGTGTTGTGTGATATCCCCTGCTTGTTTCATTTTTCAGTGTGTAAAGCCTAGAAAAAAGTACTGTATTTGTATACACTCCTGTCTATATTGAAGTATTGTGTGCTTCACTGTGTGAACTCGTTGTGGACTCCTGAGCCCACTCACACTAGACTGAGGATAGCCTTGACTGCTCTCCTCTGCTACCTTGTTTGGGTTTCGGCTAACCTCAGAGTTTCTCTGTTCACTATAACTAGGGTGGCCTCCTAAAATCTGTCCACCGTGTCAGATTCTAGAAATCCATCTCAACAGAGGGAAACAGGTGCTCTGCTGACCTACTGGTCCTTCCCCAGAGGCGTGTCCATTCCATGATTTCTGCAAGCCTCACTGGACAGAGTTTGGACAGAGTCTGCAAGCCTCACTGGACTAGACTCTGGCCTGGTCTTTTTTAGACCAGGCCAGAGTCTAGAAATCCATCTTAACAGTAGCCATTTGCAGTAATTGCAAATGTGTATGTGTAAATAGTGTTAAACGTGGTAGGAAAGCACCCACTGCCAACAGCCCATCCTGAACACATTGCATTTGAAACCCAAGCGCTACAAATGTTAGTAGGATGCAAAATATCCTAACACCACCTCCCTTTAGGGTTTTGTGTGGAGTTGCAAAAATACAAGAAATCCAGAAAGAGAGACAGCCTCTCAGCACTGATAAGTTTTATGGACTGATCACTATCCCCATACAAATTAGCACAAAGCAAGGGAATTAAAGCAGTGCTCCATAGAGGTCTATGGGAGGAAAGCAGGAAAAAAAGAAAATCTTTCCCAACACATCCTATGCACTTTAAAGTACAGTGTAGGTGATCCTTAGTGGCATCACCAACAGTTAATGTATAGATGTTTCCAGTGTTGATTTAATAGTAATACCTTTTGCTTAGAGTTTGTTGAGGCCTAGTAAAGTGTATTTTTATACTTACTGTCTAATTGGTTTTATTTGCATGCTCTGTGTTTGTGCCTCATTGTACTATTATACCACCCACCACATCTTGTGAAGTCTACGCCTTAATGCTCTACCTACTATTTTAATTGAGTTTGGCTTGACCAGGGGTCTACCAAATTTGGACTATGTTTTTAACTACAACTCCCATGATCCCTCATGATTGACTATGCTGGCTCAGGCTGATGGGAGCTGTAGTCCAAAACATGGCGAGCCAACGGTTGCAGACTCCTGGGACCTCCCCAGGGCTGGTTCTGAAAATCCAAAATCTATGCTCTCTGTAATGCTGGTTTTAAAAGATGCTTTTGGTTTTAAGCATGCCCATATTCCCAGATCCAACTACGCCTCTTCAATAAATAAAGCGAGCAGCTCATTAAATACCCAAAGCACAACAAACTGCAAATACTTCGGCCAATCTCAGAGAGTAAAGCCTCAGAGGAAAGAATGTCAAAATATATCAGGTTAAATACCTGGCATCGAGGAGCAATGAGAGCGCTGCAAGCAGGCCGCACCAGCACGCATTCACCATTTCCTCCCAGACTTCTCTGCTGGCTTAAAGAAAACAAAAGAGTAGAGACATATCTATTACAGGAGCATGGTGCCAACAAGCATTCATATTTATAGACAATTGCCCCAAGAAACACATGGAGAACGGGGAAGGAAATGTCCTCATAGGATTTCTAAGCTGAACGAGGAACTAACAGACATGTTCAAGCCACAAATCCGTGCTAAACAAAAGTGCTATAGAGAGATCCAACAGCCTTTCTTCATCTTATATTTCATCTTCTCCACACGCAATTCAAATGGGAATTTACTTTAACCTTTTCAAAAACCACCAAGATGTTGAAACATTTGTCATTCAATGGCACAGCCTTTTACGCAAAACCACTTTTGTGCTCAGGTTTTCATGTCCCCATTTCTTCAACACCCAATCAGCTCATTGCCAGTGGGCTAAAATGATCACTATCTACTCTGCAGCATTACATCTGTTGATTGCAAAGTGTCTTATATAGATGTGTGCGCTGAAAGCTTTAGTACACTGAGGGCCAGTCATGATAGTGACAGAATTATGGTCAATTAATCTACTTTCAGCTCAAATTCGCTGCAGGTCACAGTTGTGGTGGTTTGCTCGGCCTGTGTATGCTAAACTACACTGACAGAAAGAAGAAGGTGAGGATGGGGGGTGGGGGGAGGGGGTTCATCGAGCTGAACTTCCTGTGCTACAATGGATTAATGCCCTGGCTGTCAGTTAGATTGGTGCAGTGCTTATTTCCCAAACTAAATCTATGGGTTTCACAATCATTTCCAAGGAGATTATGAACCTGAGGTCTTTGCAATCACCAAGGGAAAAGCCAGAGGTTCTTTCTTCCATGGAACTCCATGTACTTTAGTAAAGTGTTACACATGGTCTCAGGAATCCACAGACATTGATAATAGATTTAAGGTGCCTTACTAATATTTTAAACAAGAATGGTTTGAGAAGGCTGGGACATTTCAATCCCCAATCACCAGAATATCCCAGACAGTCTAAGTCTTCTCTATCCTGAGAGGCAAACCTAAAGGGCTTGGTCTTTTCTATCTCCAACCCTTTGGGAGGTTTCTAAGTAATAGTTCATGTCTGTTTTTTACTTCCAAATGTCACCAGGGTTTCTCAGTCGGTATCTGTCATATTATTATCAATATTATTAGGGTATTTATTGGGCGCTGACCTTTGTTTTGGCAAGCAACCAAGCACCTCACAATCATAGGAGGAAGAACACATTGAGGGAAGCAGATGAGAGCTGGCAATTTGGCAACACAGGATCTACAAGCAATAAAGGGAGGAGACAATGGGGCTCATGTCACAGTAGAAGCCAATTTTTGAAGGTGGAGGGCCTTGAACTCCTTCCTGCACCGTATAAGCGTGGGGGTGAATCTGATGTTGACTGGGAGGAGGTGCCAGAATCTTGGGGCATAGACAGAGAAGGTCAGTCCTCTGGTTCTTTCCTTCCTGCACCGGTGGAGTTCCAGTCTGCACATGTCCTTACTTCTGGTGCATCGTAGGCCTCCAGAGATGCAGAGTTTCTTAGCTTGGGGACATCAGGGTGACAGACTTGTAGACGATGCCTATATGGGATACATTACTCACCGTAATCGTATTTCTGATGCTTGTATCTGCTTAGATTCACATGCTATGCATAGGCCGACATCTAGTGGAAGCTGCAGAGTATTACAGTAGTTGTTTTCGAAAGTCGAAAAGGGACGTCAACAGGGCGTTCCAGTAATACTATCCATAGTGTGACGTCCACTGTACCCATGGTCCTTCAGGCGTCGGGGTCCCTCAGATTGTTTTGTTTCTGACATAATGTAGCATGAAGTGTATCGTGAGTACAGGTGTATCCAAGCAGATAAATATCAGAAAAGCTCATAACATCTATGCACCTTCTCTCAGGGGAGGATGGGTGGGCGCATGTGATAAACAGATACAAGCATCAGAAATATGATTACGGTGAGTAATGTATCCCTTCTGAGGCTGGTGGAATTTGCTTAGATCATATGCTATGCATAGATTAGCGAGCAGTGTTAGGCGAAGGTTGTGGGTTGCGAGACGGTCCAGCAGCAAATAGATGTTTTAGAACCGCTTGTCCCACCTCTGTATCTTCTTTGGAATGAGTGTCAATGCAGTAGTGCTGAGTTAAAGTGTGTACTGAGCTCCATGTAGCTGCTTTGCAAATGGTGTCCACCGGGACATTTGCGATAAAGGCCAATGCAGCTCTCATGCACCTCTGATGGAGTGAGCTTTTTGTGTGAAAGGCAGTGTTTTATTTAACGAAGTAGCAGAGATGTATGCATCAGACTATCCATCTGGAGATGTTGTTTTTGGAAATGCGGTCTCCTTGCCTGCCTGGAGCTATGGAGATAAACAGTTGTCTGTGTTGCTAAGCGGTCTGGTCTTGTTTACATAGTAAAGGACAGACCTCCCTACATCTACTGTGTGGAGTTTTTTCTCAGCTGATCTCAATGGATTTTGGTGCGTTCTTTAATACCAATCTGTCTTTGTGGATAACAAAGAAAGGGTCTTGCACTGACAAAGCTTGCAGTTCACTGCATCTCCTTATGGGGGTGATAGCCACCAGAAAAGCCGTTTTATATGTGAGGTGTTTAAGGCTGGACTTCTGCATAGGCTCAAAGGGGCGTCACATGACCAAGTACTACATTTAGGTCCCACCCTGGCGGCGGGTTTGAAATGGGGAGTGTGGAGTCTTTTTACTCCATCCATGAACGCCTTCATGACTGGGATTTTCCACCAGGACACCTTACCCTGAGAAGTGGTGTAAGCAGATAGAGCCGCTATGTGAACTTTGAATGAGTTGAATACTAGCCATGAGTCTAGTAAGTGAAGCATGTAATGAAGAATGTTAGATGAAGTACATTCTATTGGGCTTATTTGTTTTGACTGGCACCACAATACAAAACTTTTTCACTTCTTAACCTAACAGTGTCTAGTGTTTGGTTTACGTGCCTCCTTGATGATTTTCATCTACCTTTGAGGTAGATTTAAATGGCCAAACTCTATGACTTCAGGAGTCAAGCTGGCAAGTTCGAAGACTGAGGTTGAGGGTGTAATGTTGTCCCCCTGTGCTGTGTGAGCATGTTGAAGGGGCATATGAATTTGATTGGGCTGCACATCGCCAGTTTGCACAGATGTGGATACCAAGGTTGTCTCACCAACATAGGAGCAACTAGTATTAATGTCACTTGTTGCTTGTGAATTTTGTTCACCACTTGGCTCAGAGGAGTGGGTGTTGGGGGGTCGGAAGTGTAGACAAATTTCCCTGACCAGTTCATCCACAGGGCATTCCCGTTGGAGTAGTGTTGGGGAAACCTGGATGCAAAGTCTGGGCATTGTGTGTTTTGTCTTGCTGCGAACAAGTCTAGAGTGGGGTAGCCTCATTGTGTGAAGACGCAGTGGACGATATCTTTGTCGAATTGCCACTCGTGTTCTTCTGGTAGAGGATCTCTGCTTAGTGAGTCTGCTAGAAAATTGAGTTCCCCTGGAACATGTTACAATGTTAGGAACATGCCCCGCTCCAGTGCCTACTTCCAGATTTGTTGTGCTAGCCTGGACAGACTTGGAGAGTGTGTACCCCTGTGCTTGTTTATGTAAAACATAGCAGTGGTGCTGTCTGTGAGTATTTGTACTGTCTGATGCGACATGTGTGCTTGGAAGGCTTGTAGAGCCTTGAGCACTGCTAGAGGTTCCAGTAGTTTGATGTGATGTGATTATGGGCTGTGATCAGAGTCCACAGACCATGCGCTGTGTGATGAAGGTAATGGGCTCCCTACCCGGAGAGTGATGCGTCTGTTGTGACAGCCGCCTGCACTGAAAGGTTGTGAAAGGGGTTTCCCTTTAACAGGTTCTCCTTTGTCCACTAGTGCAGAGGTTGTACTAGGTTTGGCGAAACGACGACTAGATCGCCCCGCTGACCACTCGCCGGAGACCACTGTTACGCCAACCACTCTTGCATTGGGCGCATGCACAATCGTGCATGTGGGACCAGGTAAAGGCATTATGCCATCATACAAAACAAGCGCATAGCTTTGGGTACAGTTATCTGGCGACCGGCTAGATACTGAGGTATCTGCAGCAGTATGTTTTGTACTCTTTCATTTGATGGAAAGACTAGACCCTCTTCTGTTTTCATAACAGCTCCTAGGAACTGTTTGGTCTTGTTTGGTACGAGGCTTGATTTTTTTTCTCGTTGATCGAGAAACCCAATTGAAAAATAGATTGTTCTTTGGGTATTTTTTTGCTTGCAAATTTGGGGGTTCTCTCCCTGTGATCAGCCAGTCGTCCAGGTAAGGGTACACTGGGATTGACTCTCTGCGTAAGTGCGCTGCCACTACAGTCAGCACCTTGGTGAATACCTTTGGAGCGGAGGATATGCAGAAGGGTAGCACCTTGAATTGTTAGTGCTGGTTCGCTATTTTGAAACTCAAGAATTTTCTGTGCGCTGGGAACATTGAAATATGAAAGTATGCATCTTTCATATCTAAGGTTGCCATGTAGTCCCCCTGCTTCAGAAGTGGGATTACTTCCTCTATCGTTGTCATGGGTAATTTATGTGACTTGACATAGGTGTTTGCGGGGCACAGGTCTAAAACAGGGCGCATCGTAAGGTCTTTCTTTGGCACAAGGAAGTACATTGAATTAATACCCTTATTTACCTGGTTTGCCGGAACAATTTCTGGGAAGAGTTACTTTGTCTAGGAGGGTGGTTGGATGGTTGTTTTCATCAGCTCTATGCAATAACCGCCCACCACGGTGGGAAGTACCCACTTGCCCGAGGCGATTCCCTCACATACGTGAGTAAAGTATGAAATGTGACCTCCTATTGGAGTGGCATGGGAGGGAACCTGTAGCTGGTGGTCATTGCTTGCAGGGTGTTGAGCCGCCTCTGGAAGAGGAGGATCTGCCCCTACTTCGAGACCCTCTTTGGCCTCTTTGAAACCCATGTTGAGAGGACTGTCCCTCTGACGAACCCCAGGGCATGCTTTGGCCACCTTGATTATCATTCGAAGCTCGTTGAGAGTTTTGCCCTCTGAAACATCGAGAATTATAGACCCCTCTTTGCCCGGAGGGTTTGTTGGTGAGCTGCCCTAATTATTTGAGGGTGTCATATCCCTCTTTTGCGCACTTTAGAGCGTCTTCCACCGCTTTGAACTGCCAAAAAAAATCGATGGGCATGGTAAGGAGGGTTGCCTGGGTTTCAAGCTTGAAGCCTGACTGTCGTAGCCACGCATGGCGTTTAATCAATGTGCCCTCAGCAATGATTCTTCCTGCATTGTCCGCTGCATCCAAGTTGTTCTTGAGGATGCAGTTTGCTATCTGCTTACCCTCTGCAATGGAGAGCGACAGCTCTGTGTTGACGGACTCTCGGACCGAAGCCATTTGTTCTGCAAGGTCATCCCACTTGTGACAGTTGTAACTAGCTAATAGAGTTGTGTTATTAGCAATTCCAGTCTGGTAAGCTGCCGAAGACGCTACCTTTGTCCCAAAAGTTTAAATCTGTTTACTCTCCTCATCAGGAGGGTCTTCGGAAGAGGCCAGAGGCGTTCCCGCTCTCTTTCTAGTAGTTGTTACCACTAAAGAGTTGGGTTTTTACTGTACCCTGATGTATAGGGATCTGAGGGGGCTGGTTTGAATACTTTCTCAATGTGCGGTTTACTCCCGTGTTAAATTAGGAGTAATCAGTGAGGGTTTGATGCGTCTCTCTGTACTGATTATAGTAGGGGGATACATTGGGTTGCTGATTTCTTGGATCTGGTGCAGTGGTTCTTTTATGGTGGATAGCCCCTGAAATAGTGCCCTCACTCTGGGTCTTAGCCCCGAAATAGTGCCCTGTCCCAGGGCCCTCAAACACTTTTATGGTTTTCCGACGCCGGCTTTTTAACACTGTATCTGGGACATGTTTTTTGATCAGCTTGCTTGTTTGTTTATTTATTTGGTAATGCGCACTGAACCCTTTGGTAGCTGGGTGCAACAGGACAAGTATACTTAAAGCTTAGTTACAGCAAATGCAATGGGTACGACATACAGAGATAAAACTTGCTACCACTTAAAGGTTACAGTGAGGGCGTGGTGCTATAGGTCACATATTACATAATGCAGTCAAGTGGTACAGAGGATAACAAGTACAGTGTGTGTGGTGGGCATACAGAGATATGACTTGCTACCACTGACAAGTTACAATGATGGCGTGGTGCTATAGGTCACATATTACATAAAGCAGTCAAGTAGTACAGAAGGTAACAGGTACAGTGAGTGAGGTAGAACTGTAGGTTGACACTACCATTAGGCAAGATAGAGGTGGAGCAGAGAAAAGGTGGCCAGTATCGGGTGCCGTCCTGGTGAGGTAGAGGGGTGTTCGCGGTCATTTGTTCGTAGCCAGTTTAGCATGTTACGTCTGAATCTAGGGTAAGGTTGTTCAGTTCTAATGTCTACAGGGAGTGCATTCCAGGATAGGGCTGCTTTGACCGGGAAGCTGGACACACCAGCTGTGTTTCGTTTGAATCTAGGAATCTCTAAGAGGTGTGCATTGGCAGATTAGTTGGGCGTGTTGAGGTTTTCCTGTTAATTCTTTCTGAGAGATATGGTGGTGCTATATTGTTCAGGCACTTGGACATAAGTGAAGCTGTTTTAAGAAGGATCCTGTCGTTTATTTTTAACCAATGGACGTCTCTTCTGAATTTGGAGATGTGCTCACTGTTGGGGATATTCAGGGCTGCTCTTAGGGCATTGTTTTGCAACCTTTGGATTTTGTCAGTGATATATTTGTTAGCACCTACGTACAGAGCATTACAATAGTCCAGTCTAGACATTATAAGTGCAGAGGCCATGTGATGCCATCCGTGCCTGAATGAGGAGGTATATCTAGTTTACCAAGGCTGTGTCCTCGAGAAAGTTGGTCGAAAGGGGAATGAGGATCTGGGTGGCATCTGCATAATTTGTTTAGGTGACACTCAAGTCTGTCCAACTTGTCAAACAGGGGCTTAGTAAAGATGCTATACATAGTGGGTGAGACGCAGGATCCCTGAGGTGATTGCATAAGACTGTGTGATCCACCAGATCGAAGGCTGCAGATAGGTCAAGGAGGAGCAGCATAGCTGTTTTCCCATTGCCCTTCAACTCGTCAATTTGGGTTTTAAGGTCAATTAAGGCTGTAACATCTAATCTGTGGAGGCGTCTTTCTGCTGAATTGGAAGGTTTTTGGAAGAAAGTTGGAAGTTCTATGGACTGTTTGAACTGGAACTTTGAAATAAATTTAGGATAAAAACATAGGTGTGTTCTATTATTACTATTGTTGTATTTATTGTGCGTGGACCTGACTTTGAGAAGCAATGGAGTGCATTACATAGGTAACAGAACAGATATACAGCAGGGGGTGGAATACACAGGGGCACAGAGGAAGTACAGCTGTACCGGGTGTCGGAGAGCAGAGAGGAAAGCGGTGTCTAGCGAGTGAGGTGGTGCGAAAAGGGGTTGTGATGGCCTATGTGTTGAGGCAGAAAGATTCCTCGAAGAGGCAGGTCTTGAGTTCTTTTCTGAATTGTAGGAGCGTGGGGGCGAGTCTGATGCTGACGGGGAGGAGGTTCCATAGTCTTGAGGTGTAGGCAGAGAAGGCTGGATTTCTGGTCCTTTCCTTTTTGCGGCGGCAGATTCCAAGTCTGCACCTGTCCTGGCTTCTGGTGGTGCCCTGTCCACCGGAGATGCTGAGTTTCTCCACAATGTAGCTGGGTGACTTGAGGGTAACTGCCTTATAGATAATGCAGCAAGACTTTAAGGTGATTTGTGCTTGCAGTAGGAGCCAGTGAAGGTCTATGAGGTCTGGGGTGATGTATCTACGTAGACCCTTGATGAGGCATGCAGGCGCTTGTAGGACACTTCTCAGGGGCACAAGGGAGGTTGACGGAGGCCTTTAAGGAGTGTATTGCCCCCATCCAGGTGGGGTAGGACCTATGCTTGAACGGTTGATCTAAAGCTGTCTGGAGGAACGGCTTAACTTTTCACAGGAGGGAGATGTTTTTCTTAGCTATGTGTGTCTTGAAGGAGAGGTGTTTGTCGATGAGGGACTTGAGCATGAGGTAAGCTCGGGTGTGAATCCCTCAGAATTTATGGTTGATAGCCAGGTTGATAGCCACGTCTGTCAGTGCTGCTGGTGAAGAGTAGGAATTTTGGTTAAGTTCTTAGCAGCACTTTGTCTTTATGATTGACAAAAAAGGTATCTTCAACTGAGTGTGCTTGTAGTTCACAGACTCTTTATGGCTTTAATGGCAATGAGAAAAACAGTCTTATAAGCAAGGTGTTTAAGACTGATTTTATGCATTGGCTCAAATGGGGAACCTGTGAGCTTTGGAAGTACAACATGTAAATCCCACCCGGGAGTTGGGTTAGAAATAGGTGGGTGTAATCTTTTAACCTCCTCCATGAATACCTTTACAACTGAGACCTTCCACCAGGACATTTTGGTTTGATAGGTGGTATGTGCAGAAAGTGCTTCTAAATGGATTAACCGAGTTAAAGACTAAGCCTGAATCCAACAGGTAAAGTGAGAAGAGAACAATGTGTGACGGAGAACAATCAATTGGAATGATGACTCAAACCTTTCCCCAGATAACAAACTGCTTCCATTTATTGGAGTAGCAATGCCTGGTATTAGGTTTGCATGACTCTTTAAGGATGTCCATACATCTTTGTGGTCAATTTAAATGGCCAAACTATGACTTCAGGAGCCAAGCTACCAAGTTCAGTTTGAGGGCATGGATATGTTGTCCCCTAATGTTGGGAAAGCATGTCGTATGGGCATGCAAGGGACATTGTGAGCAAATGTGAACCATGGTTGATGTGTCCAAATTGGAGCTATTAGAATGAGTTTGACTTGGTCCAGTGCATCTTGTGGATGACCTTGTTAAGAAGTGGTGTTGGGGAAAAAGCGTAAGGAAATCTCCCTGACCAGCTTATCCACAGAGCGTTCCACTTGGACTCTGGAGGTATCTGGACACGTAGTGTGGGCATTGTGCTTGGTTGCAAATAGATCTATATCTGGTTTCCCCCAGTCTGTGAAGGGGTTGTGTAGAATGTCTTTGTGCAATTGCCATTCATGTTCTGATGGAAGCTGCAAGTCTATGCTTAGCGCATCGGCTGGGCCATTGTGTTCCTCTGGAACGTGTTGGGACAGTAAGAACATGTTGCGTTTTAATTCCCAATTCCATACGTTCTGTGTTCATTTGGACAGACCTGGAGAATGTGTTCCCCCTTGTTTGTTTATGAAAAACATGGCTGTAGATAGGTGTCTGTTAGTATTAGGACTGTTTTCCCCTGTAAGGCTTGAAGCACTTTCAACACTGCTAACTATTCTAGAAGGTTGATTGTGCTTCTTTGTTAGCAATTGTGACCCTTTTCCTAGAGCAACGTGATTGAGGAGATGTGCTCCCCACCCGGACAGCGATGCGTCTGAGGTAAAAGTGGTTTCTACTGCAGGGTTGGTGAATGATTTTCCTTGCAGAAGGTTCTCCTTTGTCCACCACTGCAGTGAATGAAGTAAGTTCTGCAAAATGTCCACTTGATCATCCCACTGACAGATTGCTTGCAACCATTGTTTCGTCAGCCACCCTTGCATAGGCATGCGCAGCCAGGCACGATGCACTAGGTAAATGCAGGAAGCCACCATCCCTAGAATGTGCATGGCTTTTCGAACGATTATCTGATGATCAGCTATATAATGCAGAATCTGGAATAGCATATTTTGTAGCCTCTCGATGGAAGGGAACACTAAGGCGTCTTTTGTTTGAATTTTAGCCCAAAGAAACGGTTTTGTCTGATTTGGAATGAGTCTCGTTGATTTAGAAGCCTAGACTGAAGAGTAGCATGAGGGGTCAGAATTGCGAGACAGACACATGGTTAGAATTTTCTCACAAGAAGCCATTTTATTAAATAAAAAGGGGTGAGATAAATGCAAAGGATTGAGATAAACGCCTATCTTTCTGATGCCTAACAAAGATGTCCCTGTCTAAAACTAATACTAAAGAAAAATGACCTAGTATCCAAAAAGTATCTGACCCTTACACTAATATAACTAACAAAATCAGACATGGTTTGTCTGGCTGTCTTTAGTTTCACAAAATAACATTTCAATTCAAACTCAAAAGCTTTAGAAAGTACTCCTTGTGACCAGGTTTGAAATCCCTTCCCCTGGATCAATGGGTGTTTCTGAGTCTCGCTCCCATTTCTCTTTAAATTGGGGGTGGAGGGTCCCGTTTTCTGGAAGCGCCATGCACAACCTTGTAATTGCAAGCCTCTCGGCGCCTATCGTAGGAATGGAAAGGAGCACCGGGGAGATTGGAGTCCCACGAGCCAGTTAAGACTTTTGTTAATCATGTGAAATTTAGAAACTGCCCCCCTGGCATTTGGAATTTCTGGGCCCAGTTGGTAACTGTCAGTAGGCGGCCCCTTCAAACATGTACTTGTGAGTGCGGAGTCTGGCCTTTGCGCATTTTCTGGAGCCTGTGTCATTCAAGACCTTCCCTAAATCGGGGAAAGCCCTCAGTGACATTTCTGGGCTATAACCCATCTCAGGCATCAGCCTAAGGCATGCCCTTCTCCACACCTGTTGCACCACCGTTGTGACTCCCGTAATCCCCAAACTGAATAAATTGTACGATGTGGCCTTTCAAAAAGGGGTGCTGTCAGAATCCATGCGGTAAGCAATAATTGTGCTAGCCAAATCAGGGAACGCCCCATACAGATGCAAATCTTACTGTCCCATTTCTCTTCTAAATGTGGATGGGAACATCTTGGGCAAGGTCCTAGACAATCGACTAACTAAACATATGGGGGGGGCGGAGGCTGATCCGTCATGATCAGTGCGGATTTGTAGAGGGCAGAAACATGACTATGATCCTGAGGCGTTTGCAACAGGAGGAGCGCAGACAGGGACTTGGTGGTAGTAGCCATAAATACCATCAAGGCATTCAACTCTGTGGAATGGGAGTGGCTCTTCCAGGTCCTGCTCAGAGCAGGGATAGGCCCAAACATGTGATAATGGATAAAACCAATGTACCAAAGTCCCCTAGCGAGCGTAAAAAGGGGTAAGGAGGTTTCCTCCAGGTGGACATTAGAAAGCGGAACATGTAAGGCCTGCCCTCCTTCCCTAATCAGTTGATTCCTGATAGGAAACAAGATGGCCCCTGTGACCTCCTCCTTTCTATTGCCTGTTACCTTGTTTTCCCAAAAACATGGGAAGCCCTGCCTCTGTCCCTTCCCCTGACTGGCTGTTGGGTGGAAGTTCCATATATGGTATTGTGGGGAAGTCCAGGCCAGACTGGCTGGAGCCTTCCCAGTGACTGTATGTTGTGGGTACACCCTGTGGGTGGGACCTGGGTGAATGGAGTGGATGACCAATATGCACTTCTTGTTATGGGTGTCTAGTTTCTGGTATGTGACACAAAGACTGAGACAGCCCTGCCCGAAACTGGTATGAATGCAGTGTGTAGTGCTGAATGGCTGGGTACTTGCCCCAATACACATTCCTTGTTGCGAGTATCTGAGATGGAGGAGAATGGCCTGAATGCACTGTAAGCCTGATTGGCTGACTGACTGCTGAATGCCCTTCTGAGTGTTTGGGAGCCTGAGTTTGACCCAGAAGAATGAATGGGAGACAGAACAGTATATCTGGGGGCCTCTCACTGCTAGGATTCGTTCAGAAGCTGAAGTTGATACTTGAAGCTTATCCTTGAAGCCCAGCTGGATGAAGAAGATTTGCTGCTGCATTTGCTTTGACCCGATCCGAAAGCTGTCGAGTTCATTGAGGACTAATCCGAGAGAGGACCTATCGAGGTGACCTCTTCCTGAGCTCCGAGGGACCATCGAGCATCGCTTACCTTCGCCAAAGCTCCCTGGAAGTCAGACCCTCGACAGGCTGCCGACCGGAGACGGGGACAACTGAAGAGAACGAAGAAAAGCACTGGACATTCCGTCGACCAGGGTTCGCAGGTTTGCTATAATTGCTGGAGGCCTGTCGAAGCTGGGTTGCCCAAAAGTGGGGACCGCTTGACGCCGTGCCACGACGACCGGAGCCACAACACTCCATTGATTAAGATATTCGAATCGAAGGACTCTCTCGCCAGCACCGCTGACCGCTTTGTCCCGCCAGAGAAAGTCGAGGCCGCTGATGCGCCGAGGAGAATCCGCTGGTGGGTTTCCCGTCACCCGAAGACCGCAGAGACACCGGTCGACTCAACGCCCTTGTTAGGCCAAAGTACTTCATACTCTTTGCAGTAATGATCTATCGACGCCGGGGTGCACCGCATGCCTCATATTTGTAGGACGTCCTCGATCCATCGTCGACGAGCACTGCCAGGACCGAAGCTGCTGCCTCAATGCCATCGAACTTTCCATCGAGGTCCATCGACGCCAAGTTTACCTTCTTCGAGGCCCATCGATGATCCGTGGCTCCTGCCTTAAAGAGAGTCACTCAAGAAGGATCCATCAACGCCTCATTGAAGAACTCGGTATTCCAGGTACATTGGGGTGGTAGAAACATTTTAGAAGGAAATAAGACTCATTGAACAATATATGGACTGGGCTTGTAGTATATCTTTATTTTACAGGTTGCCCAGGTTGGGGGGTCAGGGAGATCTCCACACAGAGCTGTGTCTAGTGGTAGGGGCCAGTATTCTGCCTATTGTTCTAACCAACTGTTTTCCTCCTAAGTCTATTGTTGGTTCACTTTATGAATTGATTTGTGTGACATTTGACCAAAGTACAGTTGATGCACTTTAATGAAATCGGATAGTAATTGTGGTACCACGTAGAACTGTATATATTTGCCATTGTAGATTAACTGAGTACAAAGTGTGTTATTGTGATTGTGTATATAACCTTGAAACCTAATTATATAAAGACTGTTTTCAATAATAAAGTGTGTGGACACTGCTTTGTGGGTGCTTTGGGACTACACTGTACTTAAGAATCAGCCCGCATCACCTTCTGAGAGCTAGGCCTTGATTGCTCGTCCACGTTTTACAAAATAGAGAATCTTGGGTGGGGTCCTCTGTGCCTCTCCTCTGCCATATAGAGAGCAGGAGTACAGACATCCCCCTCCAGTCTTTACACCGGCAACACCACACATGGATGGGACACTGTGGGGGAAGGGCGGGACCCCAGTGCAACGGGATGCCCTGGATGACAGATCTCCGGGTACTAGTGGGTGTGACAACCTCTGGATTCTCACACCTGCATGTATGTGTCATCCTTTAGCGCCTCCCCCCTAAGCTTCCACATGGGTATCAACCCTCAATTCTTGCCCCATTTCAGTGTAGTTCGTAGGGGAGTATGGTCCGATATGGTTTTCCCTAGATACTCGGCTTCCGCATAATGAATCAATCAGTCCTTCTCCACCAGGAGTATATCTATACTGGAGTGCGTGGCAAGTGGGTGTGAGAAAAAGGAGTAGTCCCGCTCATCACCCTTCTGTTCCCTCCACAAGTCCACCAGGATTAGATCCAACATCACTTTACCCAGAGATTGTTTTGCCATTGGTTTATGCGAAGCACCCAGTCCTGACCTATCCAGGTGCAGATGGGACGGGCAATTGAAGTCCCCTCCCCATATTGCATCTCTCTGTCTGTGCACTGCTACCACATCCGGAAAGTAGTAATCATCTATATTCGGGGCATAGGAGTTAATTATGTTGATCTCCCTCCCTTCTATAGTGCCCAGAAGGATGAGCGTCCTCCCTTCCTCATCACGAAGGACCTTGGAGACCTGCAGTGGGGTCCCTCTGGCAATCTATGTCAGGACACCTCTAGAATATCTAGAGAAGTGTGAGCCGTACATCTATCCACCCATGCTGCTTTCACTCTGCCAAAGTCTGCTTTGGTCAGGTGCGTTTCCTGAAGCAGCACAACTTGTACCTTCCACCGTTTTAAAGAGCCCAATATTTCCCTTTGTTTCCTAGCTTTCCCTATCCCCCTGACATTCCAAGTGACTATGGTTAGGCTACATATTTTAGGTGCAGGTTCCCTGCCTCCTGGCCCCGCCCGTTGTCCCTCCTGATACTCCCAAGCTGTCTGGGTTGTGTACTGCCCAGAGTTGGATTTCCCCCCACACGCTCGATACCCTCCTCCGCCCTTTGCTCCCCCTTCTCTCTTGTCCCTCCCTTGCCATCCCAGGTTCCTTGTGTCACCATTATCAAAGCCTGGGTCTTAGAATGCCTCTGACGCTGCAGGATAGTGTACTTGTGATCTGGTCTTGATGGGAACCCCCTGTTTCCCCTCCCCTTCCCTATTCCAAATCTTTCCCCTGTCCTCCCAACCGATTAGCTAACCAAACTTAAACCTCTTGAAACTCACCCTCCAATGTAAGGGTATCTATAGACGGTACCTCTATTTTATGTGCTTGTCGGTCTGTCGTGTCCCCCCTTTCCAGGAGCGGACAACAGTCAACCTGTGCTTGGGGTGGGCATCCTCCTACACCACATGATGGGGGGGTTGGTTGGCTGGCAGGGAGCTGGCGTGTTCCTAGAGCATAAAATTTGGGGCTTGCGTGTCCCTTGGCCCTTGTTCAGCTTCTCTCTGTCTTCCACTAGTGCCAGGCCTCTTGAAACAAATTGCAGAACCATTGTTTCTCCCCGTTTATGATCTTCAGACGGGGTGGACAGAGGAGCATATATCACACCCCATTATCTCTCACTGTGCGCTTGATTTCACCAAAGTGCTGCCACTGGCTCTGGACCTGCTTTGTAACATTCAGGAATATGAGGACAGACCCGTGCTATGTGGGTATTGGGCCGTGCCGTCTTGCCAACTAGAAAATAGCGTCCCTGTGCATGTAGTTGAATATGCACGCTATCACTGGTCGGGGGCAGGCTCCTGGTGGGGGTTTGCGTGTAGGGACCCGGTGGGCCGGTTCCACTGCAAACCATCTGGAGACGCCTTTGGAACCCAGCTTACGCTGCATCCATTCCTCCAGAAACAGCTCCATTGACTCGCCTTCAACTTCCGGCAGGCCTATAATAAGCACATTATTTCTGCGAGAGCGTCCATCCACATCTTCCACCCTCGCCGCCAGCAAGGGCCCTGCACCTGGCGGCCAGGGGGTGGCAGGGCTCAGTTTAGGTCGAGTGGGGAGCCTCCCCAGTCAGCCTGCGTCTATTGTGGGGTGTGCACCTCCTCCTACCCCGATTTTCTCCTCCCTGGCAGCTGTAAGGCTTCTTGGGGCACTCACCCCGTTCCCTGTGGCTGTTTAGGGGCGTGAGGTCTGTCTCCGACGACCCTGCCTCAATCCAGCACACTGGTCTGCTGCCAGGGCTTAGGTTTCACTTGGTGGGCTGATCCTCACGTGTCTTGCATCTCCTTTCCAACCCTCCTAACCACCGGAGGGAAGGGGAAGGAGCCCCCCCCCCCGCCAAAGGGTATTCTGTTTTTTTTGAGGTTATGAGCCCTGCTGCCCAGGTTGTACTTGGCAGAGTGTGGGACGCCTCCCCATTATCCATCAAGAGTTTGGTCTCGTGTGTGCTCACTGCTTTGGCACTGGCCGCCCTCTTACTGCACTTGCACCCTACCGCCTAGTGGGCACAGTCATCCAACTGACAGTAGATGATGTGACATATGCCACCTCACCTGCACACTCTGGCTAGGTCATTGCCTTTGTCAGGATTATCCTTTCTTGCCCAGTGTATGCCGTGAGCTTGCTTGCAGGAATAAATACCCCCTTATGTGAAATTGTCTCCCCCCCCCCCCCAGGAAATTAAATTACTGAGGCACAATGTGTTTTCTTTAGGCCGGTGTCTCCCACTGTGGAGTGTATTTGCGGTGCCCTCCACTGTTTACACCTTTATGTTGCCTGGGTTCTCATCTCTGCAGTCATTTGCTTCCTCAGGCAGCAAGATCGCACTAAAGGGCTAGGGTTCGCCAGGATGCGGGAGAGCAGCCCCAGTGGGCTGTGATGACCCACCTCTCCCCTCTCTGCGTCATATGGGGGGGGGCATGGCTAGCTTGCCATGTAACAGGACGTGCCTGAGAGAGCTGCTCCGGAGATCCGACATCGATCCGTGATAACATGCGCTGAAAATGTACAAACAACTAAGAACGAAAACACGGGCGTGTGAATATCACTTCAAATACTGAGCTGATCGTGTGAGCAGCAACGGTGAAATCGACATCGAAGCTCTCGGCGGCCCTGAGACAATGTATCCAAAATGGCGGATAAAGAGCGAGCTGCTCTGACTGCGGGATAAGCGGAATTGATCCGAATGCGAAGTGAACAAGATACATCGTTTCCTTCTACTTATGTAACTGTAAACAGCGACTGGAGGCGAGGTAGCGTGCTGCCGTGAGGGGCTTGGAGGAGCAGGTGAGCCAGTGCAGCGAATGCAGTGATCGCACGCAAAGAAGGCTGGGGACCGGCATCTGCTGCCTGCGCGCCCCCCCCCCCCCCAACCATATGATGCTGTCATGAGAGCGGCTCCCTGTCGCCCGCTAGAGAGCGTATTGTGGAGGCACGGGTGCTGCGTATCAGGAATGAAGAGCAGCGGATGGCTCATGCGATGAGCGGCTGCCGAGCGTGATGTGGATCGAACAAGGGACCTATGTATGCATGGCGGGCGCTCTACAAACGCATGAAGGCCCCCGTATGAGCAAACTCGCAGCAAGATGAACGAACCCGTTGAGGAGCAGCAGAGCATCTGTGGCAGAAGCCATCTGAACATCAGTGAGCCCTCGAGGATCAAGTGAAGTGGCGCAACATTATATCACAACACTGTGATGGTGCACTGTTGCGAGAGGCGGCCAAACCTCTCAGAACGAGCCCGGAGAGGAAGGCATTGTGGTGTGCCAGTGAAAGCAACATCGGAGAGCGCTGACACGCGACCGATGTAGGAATAGAGTGTGCGAAAGCCTGACATGCTTGCATGAACGGACACATGAACAGCTGGCCAGCACCGACGAGCACAATAGTCGGACACGTGCAACAAAAGACCCGTGGAGACGAGGAAGACACGAATCCCCCACACGTTTGAGTGTACATACGGACTTGGTGTGCTAACAAAACTCGTGGTGGAGATCCAAGGGGAGATTCTAAACCACGTAACAAGGGGTGCAGGAAAAGGAGAAACAAAGGCACAGAATGTGCCCCATGCTACCAGCACATTATTATAGACCTTAGAGCTGCAAAGAACTGATGCTGGGCCCACATGTAGCTACCCGAGAGTGATGGGGCTGTACTGAAAAACGGGTGGCCCAGGATTGTTAGTAAGAGACCTGAGAGCAGTGAGGAGATCATGTGCCATTGAGAATTACTGCAACCAGTGACCCCGAACTACAGAAGAACATTAATGTGGTGGGGAGTGCCGGCGACACCGGGGAGGTGCTGTGGAAGTGCTCAGAGGTACAGTGTTTGACCCCAATTTTGCCGTACTCAGTTACATGCTCCTTGGTCGGATGATACTGGCCTGAGCGGGACCAGGCGGGAGTGCACATGGAGCCCAAGTTGATTCGCTGCCAGAGTAAAAGGTAGAGTGGAATGTGAGCAAGGGCCTCGGAAACACGCAATTGAATACTGCCTGGAGGAGAGATGTGGCAGGACACAGCCCACTCGGGGCTTGATCTTTCGGGCCGCCTTGCAGTATAGCCCACTCAGGACTTCCAGACAACACTGAAGTGGGGAAGCTACAGAAATATAAGAGAGCTGCGCAAAGTGAGACTGCAAGATGTCAGTGGAAGGGCTGAAAGCCAGGAGTAAGCAGCCCACTATCGACACCTTTGCAAAGGCACAGCGGACCCCTCCGACCCTAGCACAAAAGAAGGGGGAGGCATCGGGGGATGACGCCCTTGAAGGAGATAACCAGCAAGTCCTAGCGGCCATAACGGACTTAAGCACTAGGTGGGGCACGGCAATGGCAGAACTGCAGACTGCCCTGGAGAACAAAATAGATGCCGTGGGAATTGAAGTCACCCTGCTGCGACAGGACGTCAGAGCGGTGGCAGAAAGAACCAGCGGTCTAGAAAGCGCAGTGAAGACCAACACTGACGTAAGCACAAACAACGCTAATGAGGTCCATGTGCTCAAACAGGTCGCCAACCTTGAAAACAGAGTGGAGGAAGCAGAAGGACGGGTGAGACGGAACAACATCCGGGTGGTTGGCCTGCCAGAAGGAGAAGAGGGCCAAGACCCCAGAGATTACGTGGAGAACATTCTCCTGCAGGAGGTGGGAGCGGACAAACTCTCACAGGGGTTCACGGTAGAGCGGGCGCACCGAGCCCTGATGAGGAAACCAAGGCCTGGAGCTCCACCGCGGCCTATAATTGCGATAATCTTGAATTACAAAGACAGGGAAAAGATCCTGGAGTATTTCCGTAAGGGCGGAACGATACAGAGAGCTTCCTCTAAGATTACGGCATACCCCAACTATACTATGATGATGCAAAGGCAGCGATATAGTTATCTGGCGGTCAAGAGAAGACTGCGGGCAGCGGATGTCAGGTACATGCTATTTTACCCAGCGAAGTTGAAAGTTCTGCACAAAGGCAGATCGCTGTTCTTTGACACCCCAGAGGAAGCAGAGTCGTGGTTGGACTTGCAGGGCTGCCCGGCGCGAGATGGGGAACAGGATGGCCAAAAGCATGATACGTGACGATACTGTATCATGTACACTGTGAAGATGAGAGGGGGAAAAACTACTCTAGCGCCTCGATGCACTTGATAGATGAAGGGTAGCCCTCAAACTTTATGACTTTGGAGGACTATATTATAGTGTATAATAACGCACATGGAAACGAGAGCATTAGGCGTACCACTTCTCCCACCCAAGCACCATCATCTTAGGGCGCTCTCTCATTTCTGTCTTGGGCAGCCAGATCATCTCTCTTAAATAAAATGGGGCACAATCATGTCCAAACAGTCTGGATTCAGGGATCACATCATCTGAGAGCCATTTGGCAATATATTGCAGCTGGCTCGCTACATAATAAACCTCATAATTAGGCAGTTTTATCCCCCCTTTTTCATAAAAGTTCTGCAGCTTGCATAGTGTTACCCTGTTCCGGGTACCCTGCAACAGGAAATCCCTACACATGCTATGTAGTTTAGCAAAAAACTTCTTGAGTATCAGGTATGGAGTATTTCCAAAATAATGCAGGAGCCTAGGTAGAACCACCATCTTCAGCATTGCACCTCGTCCCATCATTGCTAGGGGCAATTTCACCCAGAATTTCATGCACTTCTCGATTTTTACAATGGCTACCTCAGTATTGTGCCTATGTTCCTCTTCAGCCGTATGGTACACATCTATCCCCAGATACCGAAAAGTGCTAGCCGCCCATGGTATTTGTAACACCGGTAACCGTCTTGAACTGTTGATATATGCACTGCATGTTTGGTTTGTATTGTTGTTTGGTTTGAATAAAACAATACATTTTTTAAAAAAAATAAATAATGTTTTCTGCGTCGTTTCTGGCAGGCTCCGCCACCTTCTCCCCCCCTTCTTGCTGTGTGCCCGGCGGGTCGGGTATGCCCAGTAATTGGGTGCGAGGGCCCGGCAGGGCCTCTGTGCTGAAGCTGCTGGACCTTTATGCCCACTCCTCCTGTTAGTTAGCTGATGGTGGCCATTTTGGCAGCCCTATTCGTGCCTCTCCAGGGAGACGCAGTTTCTAGAAAAACTGGGTTGGGAGACCGTTTTTACAGCTGATAATTTCTCTGGTGCCCCCACCAGCGTTCCGCTGGCCTGGGGTCCAACTTTGGTATTCTGTGCACTGCAATTCAGGATGTTTGTACTGGAATCTTATGGGCGGCCGCAAGGATCACGTCTTCATCCCTCGCCTGCTTGCACACCCCCATAATCAGTATTATCTTGATCTAAATCAATTACCTCTTCTGTAAACCCTGCACCTTGGGGCTGTGAATGGACTTTCATTTAACTTAGAGGATTGTCCTGTTGTAAATCAACATGCTTTTGTTTTACAGAATATTTTTCCACAAATGACACAAAAGTTGAGTTTTTTCTCATAGGTTGCTCAAATCTATCTTTAGTCCAAGAGCCTGTGCTGGGTGTTGCTTTAACAGGAAATACAACCTCTTCAGGGTTATGTTGAACAACCTTTATTCGACAAAAAGTCATCAGGTTCCAAACATAATAAAGTACTTAATATTATAATAGAAAACATTAAAACGTGAGACATTCCATAACTCACATTAGTCCATAAGAAGCAGTGTTAACAAAATTTAAAAATCAAATAAAAATAAAATGCTAGGAGAGCTATGCTGGCAGCATAGGACACCTAGTGATTTCAAAATAGTATTACAAAATTAGCACATGGCGTCATTTTTTTTTTTTTTAGCGTCGTCCTCCTCTGCAGCCATGCTCTATGCAAATAACGGGCAACAGCAAAAAGGACTGAAAGATTAGAACATTGGCTTAGAAATAGTTGTGCAGGGCCAAGTGTATAGATACCGGCTTCCAGCAGGATAGGTCTCAAATACATCTATCTTACCCGCAGGGTCACCTTACAGAGGAGAAGATAATGTGAGACTGTCTCATTGCCAGCACCACACATGTGCATTTTTCAGAATTCCATGTGTGCGTAAAGGCAGCGATGGGCAGAATTCCTAGTCTAAACCTTGCATACAGCGATCTTTCATAAACTGGTGTAATTACATCTACGTATGCCTTAAAGCCAGCCTCATGCTCATGTTCCAAATACTCCAGGCCCAGCTTTAGTCTCAAGGCATCAACCAAAGGATGATCCCATGTTCTTTGCTTCACACAACGTTTAAGCCAAGTCAGGCTTGAAGTACGGTGGCTCTGTGGGTTTTCCCAGAACTAACTCGCTCTCAGGTTGAACAATAGATTTTTCACATGGGATATCCATGTCAAACTTTTGCCTCCATCAAGAGTCTAGCAATGCATCCCTACACTGTTTTAGGCAAGGTTTCCATATTCGTGCACCAAAAAATACTGGTCTAAACACTATTTCCGTGAACAAAGGGATGGTGCCATTTGTAAATGAACAAGGGCAGTTGGGGCGTAAGTAGGTAATAGTAATTGTTTTTTCATAAAATAGTTCTCTCTGACAAGCATCCGCTCAACATTTGCAAAACCCCAGAGTTCTGCTCCATAAAGTGTTGCTGACAATGCTTTTTCCGATACAATTCCACTGCCTGTGATAAAGCACTGCTTCAATAGCGAGTAAAAACGGATAAAATGGAGCAGCTAAATTTTTATCCAACGTAAGGGCCGCCCTGCTCGTCTGGTCCATTCATCCTGGGCTTGCCTGGAATCTTACACCAAGGTAATCAAAACTATTAACATGCTCAATTGGTTCATCCTCTATCGTCTGGTTGATTGAGATACGCTTCCTTTGATTTGGTACAAAGACCACTGACTTAGTTTTAGACGTGTTTAAAGTAATGCCAAGGGCTTTGCACTTCCTCAAAAAAACAGATCGGGATTGCTTAAGACCCTGCTGCGTAGCAGCATTCAGAACTGAGATGGCCGCATTACACAAAGCAAGGAACCTGCTTGAGGCCAGTTTAGGGCAGTCCTGGCACCACTTAATAACGCACCTATGATCTCCTCAATGTAGATGTTAAATAATAGTGGGGCCTGGACACACCCCAGCCTGACACCCAAGCCTACTCCAAAAAAGGTTGTCTGTTCACCTCCCGGACCATATCGAAAACACGCTTCCGTGTCGGAGTAAAGAAGTGTTAATATAGTAATAAGGTACTGGGGAACCTTCAGCTTCGTCAATACCGTCCACAACTCCACCCAAGACACAGACTCAAATTCAGTCCTCCAGTCCAGAAAGAACACCTACAGGTGCATTTTACATATAACACTGTACTTCTGGGCTATGAGGTAAAGCATAAAGCATTGGTCCACTGTTCCCCGAATCTTATGGAACCCAGTCTGATGTACGATAATCACCTCATTACTGTCAGACCAGAGTTTTATATGGTTCAATGTAACTTTCCCGAACAGCTTCCCGACCCCATCTAAAAGGGAGATAGGTCTGTAATTAGCCTGACTGCCCATTCCACCCTTTTTATACACTGGGACAATAACAGCTTTATGACAGGCATCAGAAGTCCTCCCTGTAGCCAGTATGGCACTAAATATCTGGCAAAGTGTAGGGGCCCAAATAGATGGCTCATCTTTAAATAGATCTGTTGGTATTAGAACTAGGCCTGCCGCCTTGCCTCGCTTTGCAGCACCAATTGCATCCTCCACTTCCTTAAGCGTAATATACAGTACATCTATACCTGGCAAGCAGTCAATGGCTACTGAGGGGGGGTGGAGGACAGAGTACAAATTCGAGAAATGCGCCCTCCATTCTTCCTTACCAATGCAACAAGCTAATGGTTGGTCCCCTTTGGAGTCACTGTCGGATACCAATTTCCAGAATAGCACATGGTGTTTGGCGTAATGGGCATTATATAATCCCTTCAAAAATGTTCTATTTTTTTATCAGAATTAAGTTTTTATATTCAAATCTTAGGAACCTGAACTTAGGTTTGTCAACCCCAAATGGGTCTCAAATGCATTTTACAATGGCTTTCTTTGCAGCTCGACATGCCCCATCGTACCATCCAGGTCCACCCAGAGCTCTTTGCTTATTTGCTATTACAGGTACCGATACATACGATAAGATGTTACCCTTACATTTTTCATACTCTGCCAGGATTGTAGCATGCTCGCTCACCGGGTTACAGATACATTCTATTTTTTTCCAGTTCGAGACATGCATTTTTTGTTTACACTCAGAAGATACGATTTTGGGCGAGTCCGCTCAGCCTCCATGTGTAATTGGCCCAAGTCGATAGCTCCAGGGCTAGACTCCGCCAAATCTCACGATGGATAAGGGAAGATGGTCACTTTCTATCCTGCTGAATATTCTGAAATTATTCACCCGTGCCCAATCAGTCACAGAGATGAAAACAATCAATTAATGAACTGCCATTGAGCCCAATAAAAGTCTTTTTGGCTACTTGATCATTGGTTAATCTACCATTACAAGCCCTTAGATTTAGATTGTACATGATAGTCGAGGATTGGGCGGCTAAACAATGCGTTGTTTGTGGGCAGGCGGCGACCAAGGCCGGAATGTCCCAAGCCAGATCTTGTTCGTCCCATACCCCTTCCAAAAATCTCCTACCACCAAAGTAAAATGTTTATGTGGCAATATTGAGTTATTCTTTGATAACACAGATTGGAGACATTCTAGGCATATCAGCCAACATACAAGTTCCACAAATAGCTACCCTGGGTTTACACACTCAGGTCGTGGGAGCCCCGCAGTCAAACTGTACAGACCTGTATAGACTTAATTAAGCAGTAGTACAACAGGCCAGTCAAAAAGTACACATATTTTAATGAATATACACACAAAAAAAATCACAAAAAAAGTAAAATAATACACACAAGTTGTTGTATCCAAAAAACATATCCAACTGATGTTTCAACACATAAACCAAGAATGTAATCGATCTACTATTTCTTGTTGATAATTTTGTGAGGTTGTAACACAAGTGAGAGGCTACTACCAAATAAATGTACATGCATTGGCCTCTCTATTTGGTGTCATTAGTGTTTCTAGATGCGTAGAGAGCACCATCATGAAACAATCTATTTTGTGGGCTCCTTCGAAACCGTCTTCAGGACACTTGATATGGACGGAGCATGCAATCATAGCACATTTCTTCATACAAATGAAGTCATGTGCATTGGATACTTTAGTTTCTTAATAGTGATTATCACAGATTTCCCATTGATGGAGCTATCCGATGAGTGTGTGTCTTTCACAACTGCAAGGGTATGTATTTTCGCTTGCAGAATAAAAGTGCAGACGGTCTGGTATGTTGGTTTCTATCGCATCTGCAGTATGGTTTATGCCGTCACACAATGTGACTTGTCTATGCGCTTCCGTACACGGAGTGCAAGCATCTATTCAAAATGCTGTGCAGTTCAAATTCAAGGAATTGATTTAATTTAGATCTCATTTCGCGATGTCCATGGGCGATATTTCTCAAGTGAGAGAAAGCTTCAGAGAAGTAGATTTCTCGTCGGCTTCTACCACGCTCGAACAGAACGCTGTTGTGACCATTTTAAGCATGCCAGGCCCTTTGTGCTAGAAGGCCTATTATAGATATTAACTAAAAGTAGCAACTCAGCTTTGTTAATCTTAATGATAAGCATTTTCACATCTGCAGAATGGGCTATAACTTCCTTCACCTCCCAGCCTAACAAGGCTTTGGTCTAGACCAGTAGCCCTCCCGATGGCCTGCCCTTTATGCCCTTCTTCGGAGGGCCACAAAAGGACTTGTAGCCTTGTAGTATGACTGGCTCCAGGGCCCAAGTCTCCGGGAGAGCAATCACGTTATATCCTCACAGGAAGTTCCTCCACGCCGGGTCATCCAATAGCCTATTCACCCCTGCAGAGAGAGGAGGCTAAACCCCTGCGCACCTGGGACCGCCGACATTACTCCGGCCCCACCTATGCCTAGTCAATCAACTGCCTCCAAAACGGCAGAATTAAGATTCGATTTTTGGGCACAGCAATGACGTGGCCACTTGCCAGTTTGGCTTGGACCTCTAGTACATACACACACCGGGGCAGAGGTGGAAACACATCCCCTAGGGTGTTGTCTAGGGCAAATGTCATGCTGCTCAGAGTCAGAGTTAGAATTAACTTTTGAGACCCGCTTTCGACATACTATACGTTTATATACCATAGACAGCAGGATTTCAGAGCATAATCATAATAGTGAAACAATTGCAGGTGTTACAAATTCGATTAAGGCCCAGTTAGAGGCGCTGTTCCATTTATGTAGTTCTATACAGGCAATATCGATGTTGCTGATTGAAGATAACAGGGATATCTTGCCCCACATTTCCAGAAGAGTGGAACAATTTAAAAATGGACTTTCTACTTTGGCGTCGAGTTCCTCAATCTTCACCATTTTAGAGACCAACAAATTGACAGAGCTCATCATGCCCTTTGTAAGGACCAGAGTGCTTGGCCATATGAATTGGTGGATGACATATGTGGGAGAGTGGCGACAGATACATTTTTAAAAGCAGCAGCTGTACTCCGATCGGAAGCTACAGCTACTTTTAGGGTTGTAATTGGCTCAATGTCCCTCTATGTATGCCCTGTGATGGGTTGATTTTTTCCCGTATTAGGAGAACTTTTGCAGTTTGCACTGGCACCCCCTATTATCGAGGGGCCCCTTAAGCATCACCTGCCGGATTGTTCCAACTCCCTGTTGTTTAGAGACAGTCGTTAGTCAGGAGATGGGTGGAAGAACCTTCTGTTTAGTGAAGTTGATGGTAGCTGGAACAGTCCCATTTGCGGGAGCCACATTCCTATAGGTTTTCTGGGTTTTGTTAGATTTGTATTTGTATTTATTTTGTTTATATAGCGCTTTACTCCAAAACGCTGAACATTATAACAACTTGATACATATAACATAACAATAACAGTAGAAGCAAGTTACAAATTATGAATCAGTCCAACAAAACAGTAAGAAGAGCAATTAAACTGGGGGGAATAGGGAGAGTAGTGCAGTAGGACTGTGAGGGGAGGGAGGAGTGAGGAGGAGGAGGAGGGAAGTCAGAAGGGGAAAGGGTGTGAGTGGGGTGGGGGGAGGGGAGGGAGATGATCAAAGGGAAAGGGATAAAGGAAGGAGGGGAAGCAAGAAGGGGGAAGGGATTTCAAGGGGGAATGGAGAAGGAGATTTAAGAGAAGTGCGGAATGAGGAGAAGGTAGGAATGGAGCGGATTGAGAGAAGTAAGGAGTTCCAGTGTAGGGGGGCTAGGAGCTGGAAGGAGCGGAAACGGGAGGGAGCACAAGGGGACAGAAGTGTCCTAGTTGATCAGCAAACGAAATAAGGGGGCGGGTGGAATGAGATGGATAGTTTTGTGTAAACTTTGTGCTCTTACTCTATGCCTTACTGTAGCAAATGCAAAACAAAACTGTGTGAGAGCAGTTGAGGGAGATTAATCATCTTTGTTAAGAAAACCTAGTGAGTGCCAGTGAATCTGCATTTTTTTTATTCATACCATCATGTGTGGCATTACCACCACTGGGCAGATTGTAAATGTTTATCTCCAGGCAGGCGTCTATTACCACCTTGAAGCCAACAATGAAGCCAACAAAAAGATATGGCCTCCGTAGCACGGCTCTACCAACGGGGAGGAGCCCCACTAAACAGAATAATGGGCTAAACGCAGTGTCCCGCTCTAAGAGCAAAAAAGGACAGACGAAATAACTAAACTAAAGAGGTAGTGGATCTTCTCAGGTCCAGAAGAATGACCCCTTTTTTCTGGAAAATGGATCACAGTGCCACTTTGGACAGGTCCTTGGCCTGAGGGATTGGCTTCTTTCCCCAGGTTTGAACCCCTTCGCAAGGCACAAAACAAAGTTCCAGGGTGTAAAGTCAATACGTAGAAAAGTTATCAGTTCAACTCAAAAGGATAAAGGTCCAGCGCCAACTGACACATTGTTCGTTCCTTGTTGTCCATAGTTTTCTTCACTATTGGCTTCCTTGAGAATTACTTCCTTCCCCTGGACTCTTCTTTCGCTTGGCTTCATGTTTTCACAAGACCAGACAAAGGACCCCCTTCCCCTGTTCTTCCTTGGTGTTGTTCTCACCCTCTCTGGGTTTTTACTCTCACGGTTCACCACACCAGGGGGAATGTCTCTCTTCCCCTGGCCTTTCTCAGGCGTCTTATTACGATGCACAACCTTGGGGGTGGAATGCCTCCATTTGCCTGGCCTTTCTCTGGCTACACTTTACAGTTCACAACTTTAGGGGGAATGTCTACCTTCCCCTGGCCTTTATCATCTCTGTGTCTTGGGGTATTTTCCTTCTCCCCAAATGTTACCAACATGGTTTACTCACCTTTCAAGTATGGTTAGACCTGAATGAATATTTCTCTTCAAGTTATGAGGGCCATCCTTATATGACAGTTCACATAACCCAAGGGAATCTTTACTTCAACTTGATTCTCTCCTGCCAGGTATGGTTGGTTTCTCTCAGTAGCTTTTCGCTGGGATGACCTCTCACCCCGTATCTTTCGTTCCGCAGGATTCGGTTTGTCCCACTGGTACGAGGAAGATCTCACCATTCTTCCTCCCTCGGCGGACCAAAGCCCTCAGGGATGCCTGCAGCGCCTTCCCAAGCACCCTCCGCGTTCCTTGGTTTGTGGGATTTCCTGTCTCCTCTGGCATCTCTGGTTCGCCTCGACTTCCCTTTGGCCATAGCGGTCATTTCTTGTGCTGCGCCTGTTCGCCACGTTGGTCTCTCGCGGACCTCTCAGTTCCCAGCTCCTCTGGAACTGGATGTCTGGTTCTACAACCATCAAGAAAGCCTCTCTTTTTTCCTTCTTTTGACGCTGAGTGCCTGCCGCATGCATCCTGGTTTGCAGCATCTCCCGGCAACGCTGCTCTGCTCTACTGCTCGAACCTCCTCCAGGGGCGTACTGACACTAGCGGGTGTACGTTCTTGCTTTTCACTTTGTGATTTGCACAGCCTTTCTGAGCTACTAGACCGCTCGTTGTAGTGGTTTCCCACTTGGATCTTCAGGGCTCTGTGCTTCTCCCTCGTCTCAGTATAGTATTACCATTGTGTTTTTCTCCACTGGGTAGCATGGATTCTTCTTCGTCCCAATCCTTAAACTAATGTCAAATGGGCACTCCCTATTCTTCCTCGTTTCAGTACTTCTCAGGAAGGTTGTATTTCCTATCTTACACACATACATATAAACGTGGGGTGCTGAAGAAGTGTGGGAATACAGCGTCTCCTTTGGATGATCATTCCGGTTTCCAGAGGGGCGGGGAGGGCCCGGAGTCTCTCCCCACGAGATCCTCCCATAAAGCACCACCCCGCAGGGCACTATCGGGTAGCGGCCTCACCTCACTGGCCCCATAGGTTCAAATATACACCAAAGGACTGATTCAGCAAGGCAGGCAAGTATATTAGATGCAGTAAATGATGGAGCCAGAAGAAGACAATAACCTAACTTAAGCAGTGCAGACCCTAAGCAGAATAGGGCTTTGTGCCCAAAGGTCACAGTAGCCACAATGTTTCTAGCCAGAATGGTGCCTTCGCAGATAGGTTGCAATGTACTTATGTTGGTGATAGTTCAAAAAGCTCTTCAAGAATTTTGCTCAGCTAAGTAAATTTTTTTTTTGTATTTCAGGGTGCTCTACCGAGGTTCAACGACCAAACAGATGAGAGGAATTGCAAGAGACTTGTTATACTATTGAGGACAGGAGGGACAGATGCACTGCGCTAATTTACCCCCCCAGACTCAGATTTTCCCAGATTACTGTGGATCGTCTGGGGGGAGGTGTTCACTGGGGGCTCAATCTACTGCTGTTGGGTCCGGTGAGAGATGCAGGTTTGAGGATTCCTCCAATCAGGTGTAGTTGCAAGGTGATGAAGAAATTCCAAGAACCACAGATGCAAGACTCTGACACTTCACAGCTTGGAGGAAGGCAAGTTCCAGACACTGTCTTCAGACACAGGCGACGACAGGATTCCTTCCAGTCGCAATCACAGAAGGTGCTCCAGGACAGAATCCCTTGATGCTGGGTCACTGAAATTTGCAGAGATGACAACTTGGAGCACAAACAGGCAACTACCAAAGAACAGCAATGTTTTTGGCGAGGTAGCCCACGAGAGAGCTGGTCAGGCGACTTGGTGGTCCAGGGACACGTCCGAAGGCTCGGGACGGCTGGATCCTGGAGAAGGTGTTGTTTCAAGTTGGTCCTACTAGTCCGAGGGCTGATGCACTGCTCAGGGTTTGAAAACTTACCGGTTTTGGGATTTTTCTGTGGGCTAGGTTGTTTTTTCTCCTATTTGCAGCGCCGTGATGCCCTCGGGTGAATGAGCGCTTAATGAATTACCTTAACATAACATAACATAACAGGGTCTTTGGCGATCAGGCAGAGGAGGCAGAGGAGCAGGGTTTCAACAGGCTGGTTACTAGAAGGGATGCAGAGCCTCTTCGGGAGTCATCTTCGGATCTTCATCCGGCTGTTTATTCGAGGGGTTCTTGGCCCACCAATGGTAAGTACCTGCAGCATTCAAACAGCCAGTAGTTGCCCAATGGGGACAACTACTGGTTTCACATTTGCCCCACACATAGACTCTCTGGCACCATGAATGTGGAGTGGGAGCAGACAGTCCCACCCCCTTCCGGGGCCACCCACACACACAAAGGCATCAGTAGCTCATGAAAGCAGCAGCTTTCCCGGGTGAGTGCATGACTTTATATGGGATTTCCTTACCTGGTAAGGGAGAAAGAGGGACAAACAACAATAAGGCCGAAGAATCAAGCAGAAATCTTGTGGCATGGCCATTTTAGGGCACTAGCCACATTTAGTAGCCATGTGAGGTAAACATGAATGTAAACACTAAAATAATACAAAAATGGTATACATGTATGTGCTGCCACCAGCTTGTCCTTAGGCACATATAAAAGTATCCAGAACATCCCAAATGTAAAATGCTAGGGTGATACAAAGTATGCGTATTGCACTGCGAAAAGTAACAGAGTGCAAAGGGGAAGCAAAGTTTACCAGTACGGATTGTCTGACAGACTGATCAGTTTCCCCATAACAAATTAGCAAAAGGCAGGGGAAGAAAGTCAAAACAGGTCCAAAAACAGAGCAAAAAGAAGGGGGTTCCATAGGAACTATTGAGGGAAAGTTTCAAAAAGAAACTCCTCCTCTCCCTCACCCCCACCCTCGGTTCAAGGTCATGACCAGTAACAATCTCAGAGTCTCTTTTGTTATCCTCAATTCTGGTCTGTGTTGATAATTTCGGTGTTGCATGAAGCTGCATGGTTGATGGTAGGGACTGTGCATCTAGGTCTCCTGTATTTCGCTCTACTCGCTGGTTCTGTTGGAATACAGACATTTTCTGGGAACATATAGGGCATCCACGGGGATCATCCAGTATACTTGGGCCATCAGATAATGGTGCATGGCTGTACCGACACTCTGAGAAACTCTCTGGTCCAAGACCTATACATTTAGCAAAAAGCTAACTACTTTAAAAGCTTATTCTAAAGCACCTGTCTGGTATTCAAACTGGGGGAAGTTGTGGTTTACTTAGGCACAACTTCTTTTAGAAAGAAGTTAAGTTCTCTCATGGCTCCTGAATCTGTCAGGCTAAACAATGGTCTATTGATGAGATTTGCACATTTCAGTTACACGTCTTTGTTCCTACTGTGCTGTTTACAGAATGACTGAGCGCTTTAAAATTAATTCAGTTCTGTTTATTATATACTTATAGCCGATCGGCTTTGTATATACAACATAAAATTACATACATATAAACATGATACTTCCAATCATACATAGTTGTAAAACCAATTCTGTTGAGTATAACTCAACGACCTTTCACAAGGAATGTTTAGAACAAGTTAAAATAAGGCTAAAACATTAGAAATCATCAATATTTTCAAGTAAAATTTCACCATAAAATACATAAAATTCACATTGTCTCCCTTCATAAAAATGAGCCATATTCCATTCGTTTTACTACAATCAAAAGTATTATTATAAGATTATAAAAAGGATTGACGTATCTTAGTTAAGCTTCCACAATCAACAAGCAAATGTTTAATAGTTTCTAACTCATTGCATCCACAAAGCCAGCACAAACTTAGTGTTGACATTCTACCCTTTTCGTTACCTACTGTTTCTAGAATTGCACAAACATTACATTTTATTAGCAGGTAATTTCGAATATGTAGGAGTTGGGGTATGCACCAATATACCCCGGCATAGTTGTGCGGGTCATCCAATATTGACAATAGCAGCCGCTGTTTTTCTTTGAGGCTAATTCTATTAAATGACATTCTTAGCTATATGTTAACATTTTGTGTTTTAACCACAATTTAACCCTGTTCAATGATCGATTAGATGAGACTACAACATAATCTTCAGACCATATCTTATACAATTTAACAAGTTTACCAATGGTCCCAAACGTAACTACGCTGTCTATTTGGAGATACGCCTGCATATAAGTGACTACTATTGTGCCATTTTCTAATAACATCAAGTTATCATAGCACATCACCATTTTCTTATCTCTATGACAGCTCCTTTCAGTCCATATTCCAAGTATACATATTCAATACAAGTTTTTTGGCAGTCAAAATAATGTCCTTAAAACACAGGCATCAATTCTTTTGATATCATCCATGTAATTATGACTCCGAATCTCACTTACATAAAGCAACACTGACAGTATTTTTTCTTGATAAAACATTAGAATTGCTTGTGTGGATATCCCGACATTCTTCCCAATAAATGCGCTTATCGCATCCGCAGCCTTCATACACTTTACTTTAATAGCCTTTATATGGTGGTCCCATTTGAACTACTCCTAGATATGTGCATGTTTTAACCTGTTCTAATTCTGTATTCTCTATTTTCCAGACATATTGTTTTGTAGATGGTGATTTACCGAACACCATTGTTTTGCTTTTTTGGGTGTTCACTTTTAGTCCATTTATCTTGGCATATTTCATCAAAGCATTTAACAGAGTTTGAAAGCCACTTGCAGTCAAATTAAGGAGTCACAGGTTGTCTGCATATGTGAGCCAACTTATTCTAGCAGTGCCTACTTTCACAGGGTTAAACATCAAGTTCATGAATTGTTCTCCCATGTCAACCAGATAGAGCTTAAACAAGGTTGCTGCCACTATGCAATCCTGCTTTATCCCTCGACTCGTGGCCATAGGGACTGAGAGCCTACATCTGCCATCTAACCTAATACGCACAGTTGTTTCGGTGTATAACATCAACATTTTTAGCCATCCTTGTGGAATGCCCCAGGCATTTAGCTTTATCCTTAATCTGTTTCTGACAACCGCGGCGAACACCGCACTGAAATCGACGAAAGCACAATAAACAGTTCTCTCTCGCCGCTTCCCAGAGTATTCAACCGCCGATTGCTAAGGTGCGGTAATTAGCAGGATTATCCCAGGGACCTTTTTTATAGACAGCTAATGTGCCAGGTTTCCGGTATCTTCCCACTGCTTCCAATTTCTTTGAATAAGATGGAGTGCATGCGCCCAAAGATCCGAGGCTAATTTAAGTAGAGCACTGCACACTCCACGTCAAGGGTGCTAATGTTGCAACTCCATTTTTCTGTAGAGAGAGGGAGTAGTTGTTTGCAGTCTACATCAGATCCTAAGGTTGATGCAATATTGTCTATCCACTGCGCCTCAGTTATGCAATTTATGCTCAATTATCTCTTTTTTGTGCCACACAACACTTCCCATACCGCAGTATTATTCTGCAGCTTGACAAGTTGTGCAATTTCATTCCACCGTTCAACTTCTTTGGTTTTGTTGTGTTATTTAATTCAAGTTTGATACACTATCTTACATGCTCGTATACATTTTGCAATCAAACCTTTATCACTTTTTTTGTAGATAAACTTACAATCGATATAATCACTTTATGTAGCCGTTTTTTTGCATCAGGATATTTTCTTCTCACTATATTGTCCCTTGCCCACAACTATTAGTTCGCTCCATTTTTGATGCATATGATCGTTGATTATTATTGTTCTTACCAATTGGGGCCATCATATTGGTAAATAGCTCCACTTTATTTACTTCGTTTGTACCTTCTCCACATTGCTTAATGTATTTTGGTACCACCTGCATTACATGTTGATTGATTCATTCAAAATATTTATCATGCCTTTTTATACGGTTCTGTGCTTCATTTAGGCCTATCGGTCCATTTTTATCATAGCATTCAATTGGAGATTTGCCTGATAAGAGGGCTAATAGTGCGCATAGAGGGAAATTATCACTTTCATGTCTATTAACTATAGCCATATCAACTATTAACATAGTTGCACTTTCGTTTGTGAACACAATCAATAGTAGATGAAGCACGCCCATCTGATCTTGTGAAAGCCATGATTGTGTCACTAGGACAGTTTCCGTTTAGTCTATTTAGATCAAACTCTCCTACAATATTTGCCCATCGTTTACCTTGACGATTTGATAGGATCTTATTCGCAGGTTCTGATATACACATATCTTTATTGTTTTGTACTGGTTGATTGTCACCTATTTTGGCATTAAAAGTCCCCCTACTATCCATATGGGATAACGATGCACATATTTTTGTAAAATCGATACTAACACTTGAACATTCTTAGTTGTAGTTTTCAAATTCAGAGGGTCATAGATATTTAGAAAGAAGTTAAGTTCTCTCTTGGGTCCTGAATCTGTTGTGAATCTGTCAGGCTAAACAATGGTCTACTGATGAGATTTGCACCTTTCAGTTATGGTTCTTTGTTCCTACTGGGCTGTTTACAGAATGACTGAGCGCTTTAAGATTAAATACTAAGATGCCTTTGGCCTAGTGCGTGATCTAAAAATAAAAAACGGGCATTAGCCCCCAGACGGGGCGAGCCAGCCAATCAGATGGCACAGAACGCAAGCTTGAACCGCTGGTACAAGTTCACGTTCCAAGCCGCCTGACAGCCGGCTCCCTTCAACCCCATCTTCCCCCCCACCCTCTGTCCCATTTTGTAAATTTTATTTTCCCCACACCCCTACTAACCTTATTTCGGTGATGGCCGTTGCTGCCACCGCCACATCCGCTCCTTCACTTCGCCTCCTGCGGGCCGCCATGGAAAGGGAAGAGGGGCATCGTACGGAGCCCCGCCTTAACTTTCCACGGTGGCCCTCTTGGAAAAGGATATTCCTTACTACAGCCGAACGCTGTGCGCAACCCATTGAAGGAAGGAACATTATTTTATTTTTTTTGCACCCTGTGTTACCGCTTTGGTAACTGGGTGTTAATTGGCTTCATCCCCCATTCCGGGGCTCGAAAAGATCCAGTGTTTTTAGGGTGTCATGCTCCTTGTTTGCAGTCACAAGGGCCTCATCGATGCCTTCCCAAACAGGTTGGATTCTTCCACGGGTTTATTTATAAGTGATGCTTACATCTCTGGCTTGAATTCAGAGTTCCGTAGCTACGCATGTCTCTTCAGGAGTGTACCCTGAGCCAGGGATCGACCAGCTGTTTCGGCAGAATCCAAAGTGTTCTAAGTATGCTTTGGTTCACCTGTCTGCCCTCAGTGACGGTGGTGAGGAGACTAGTACGTAGAGGTTCAGGACCCTCCTGTATGCCTTCCTGTAGTGACGGCCACTGGGCATCGGCGTAGCTGGCCAACAAGGTTGTGTTGGCAATACGTGTTGAAAACGCTGCTGCGACCGTGATCCTCTTCCCAAGGGCGGGCGTAGAGTCATTTACCTTCCTTATCGGGGGTGCCTCGCCGGTTGACAAAGGGACCCCTGCCCTCTTTCTTGTAGTAGTCACCACCAGAGAGTCTGGGGTGGAGTGACCTCTGATATACAGAGGGTCTGAGGGTGAAGGACGAAAGAGTCTATTCTTGGGTTAACACCTCTTGTGAGAGCAGGAGTTGATAAAGAGGGTGCCAGACGTTTCTTAATTGAATTGAGGAGAGGAATAGCCTGGCTGGCAGACGGCTTCTCCTTGAGGATGTATTCCACAAAGTTTGCTTCAGGGACAGCTTCATCTGTAGCAATCTTAAAGTGATCAGCTGCTTTAGGCAACATTACGTTGAAAGTCAATTGATCATCCACTGGCGAGTGGGGGTGGACTGGGGGAGAATCCAGAGCCAACGCATCAGGATCATGTGGATCTGGAGACTGCCATGGTTGAGGGTCACCCTCATCGGGGTTCTCCTCCCAGCCCTCTATGTGATCGTGCATGTCCTCAGGGTTTATGAATTCCTCATCCTGAGTGTTTGCAGTAATGTCTTCTTCAGTTAGGTCATACTTGTATATATCCTCTTCCAAGGAGGAGTCAAAAAGCCTTGGAAATGTTGCTTTTGGGGTCCACAGGGCTCTCATCCCGTGGCCTCCTAGGTGTGGGTTGTTCTGAACGGGAAACAAACCTGTCCAGTCTTTCCATGCAGTTTTCAAATTTCTCTAGTCCAAATCGAAGGCGCTCAACCGTTGAAAAACGTCTAGATCGGGCAGAATGGGTCTATTGAAAATGGTGGTGTTACCTCAGCTGCTTTACAAGTTTGCCAACGTACCCTTGTGGCCGGGCACGGACTTTTTTCGCGACCTGACTCGTACGATTAACTCCTTCCTTTGGCACTCGGGAGCGGTCCGGCTTAAGTATGAGACCTTGTCCACCCCCATGGCCAGGGGGGCTTTGGTGCCCCTGATTTTCTCAAATATTGGCTAGTATCCCAGATCCAATATATCTCCCATTGGTTTAATACAACTGACCCCCCCCCCCACGTCCGGCTCGAGAAACTTGCGGTCTGTGACCGCGAAATCCGCTCTTTGGTTATACAACCCGCTCCTCAGGTGCTGGACTCACAGAGCCCGTTAGCCTGCACATCCCTTGCATTAGCCAAAACATGGAAGCTGCTTGGAATAGCCCGCGCCTTCCACGCCAACCTTCCCCTCTGGAACTTCCTCCCGGGGGTTCCCCAGGTCACACCACTTATTGTTCGTCGCTGGGCCGAGGCAGGCTATGAGCTGCTGCGGGACGTGTTTGACCAGGGCATATTCATCGAGTGGACTGATCTTCCCCTACCCTTGAGGAGTGACCGGAGTGTCTGGCTTCAATACGCGGCTCTCCGTAAGACCCTTAAGCGTAATTATCCAACATTCCCTGCGTTACCACCAGACGACCCGGCCATTGAGGAACTCACTTCCCCCTCACCCATGAAAGGTAAAATCTCTAGGTTTTACTCCATGCTGCAGTCCAGATCCTCTCCAGAATTTTCTAAACTCGGGGGGTCTTGGGAGGGGGACCTGGGGGAGGAAATATCGGACGACCGCTGGGCACATATATGCGATCGCACTCACCGGGTGTCCTTTAATTCCCGATTCAAACTCATTCAGTTAAAAGTGCTGCATAGGTTCCACTATACTCCGGCTAGATTGCATCGCATGTCCAGTGAGCATCCTTCTAGTTGCCCTCGATGCGGGCATGATGACGCGGACTACATCCACATGATCTGGTCCTGCCCCCGCCTCACACAGTTCTGGGGAGCGGTTTGCGCGACGGTATCTGCTATGCTCGATCGCCCCATCGATCCTTCTCCAGCATTGTGTCTCTTCCATGATCTCCCTGGCCTCCCTCGTAACTCTAAAAAACTGACTGGCCTCTGCATGCTCTTAGCGGTTCGGTCCATCCTGCTCTGCTGGCTTCGCCCCTTTCCCCCCACACATGCCCAATGGTTAAAGGCAGTTACTTGGGCCTCTGACTCTGAGGAAACTTGGTCTCACATGCAACCTACTCACTCCAGGCCTAGGGACATCTGGCTTAGATTCCGCTCCTACTTATCCGACCTTGACATGACTCCGGCTGCTTCCCCTCCACCTGCTCTTTCTCACTAGTCTGAGAGTTCCCCCCATGTTATTTTGATCAGCCTCCCCTCCTTGTATGTCGTTTGTAATTCTGTTTTCTTTTTTGAGTCATCTAATGTGCAATCTCCGTATGACTGTTTCATGATCTGTATTGTCAGTCTGTACCTGCTGGGCGCTGTTCGCCTGTTTTGCTGCCATGCTGCCTAATAAAAAAGAATTTAAAAAAAAAAAAAAGAAAAACGTCTAGATTTTAGTGTCAACATCGAAGACAGCCCTTCTTCGCCCTCAGAGAACTCCTCCAGAGGGACCGACAGAGGTGTGACGTCTCTGTGTCGGTCTTTCAACTTATTGGTGGGTTACGGAACTCCCCTTAGGCCATCCTCGGATCTCGGTGGATCCTTCGCCTTCTCCGTAGGCCTCGAAGCATCCCTGGGCTGCCGTTTCTGAGAATCGGTGGAAACAATCCTAGCTAAGCTGTCAGCGACTTCCTCCGCATTCGGGAGGCGCGTAGCTTCAGTCTGCGATTGTGATAAAGTCTTGTCTTCGATGGCAGCCTTTTAGGCAGTGCCGTCATCGGCAGAACCGGAACCCTATCGGCGCCAGACGCCTTCTTGTGATGCGTCTCGACGGTTCCAGGTATATTAGGGGTAGCGCCCTTTGTTTTTGATGGCCCAGTCGCTAGGCGCATATGTGGCTACGGGGAGGGCTGCCGATCCTGACCGTCGGCGTATGCACCCAGAGCTTCCGGTGTACCTGTTGGCGCTGAAGTCTTCTTCAACCTGGCCGAAGATTGACTTGGAGTTGTGTGTTTAGTGCCGTATACATGTTTGTCTTTGTCGCAGAGGTGTGACTTCCCCATACCAGTGCTTAAGCCGTGCCTAACGGGCCGGGGACAGACGATGCGGAACGCAAGCGTTCCATCGAAAGGTCAACAACCTCCGGTTCAGAGTTATGATCGTCACTCTCGCCGTCGTTACATTCGGTGGCTGCGGCAGCGGGAGAAAACTCAGTCTTCGGCATACCGTAGGCCGCCCACCACTTGACTTTAGACTCCTTTAATGTCTTAGGACGGAGGAGCTTACAAGCCGCACATCCTTCTTCCTTGTGATCGAGGGGCAAGCACCGGTTACACCGTCTGTGCTCATCTTTCCAAGGAAATTTGCTCTTACAAATAAAGCAAAACCTAAATGGAGTCCTCTCCATAGCCGAGGATGGTTAGAGTGACGACGGCCAAAGGAGAAAGCGGAAGGAAAGGCATTCTCAGATTATAAGAAAAATTTCCACCCTGACCCCACTCTCCCTACTGTGTAGGCCAGCGGAAGGCCCGGCCATGTGGTCGGCAGCGCAGACTGGATCACCGTCCGTCGAAGTTCTTCAAGGTCTTCAGCAGAGATCTGGAACAGCCGTCGAAAGAAGGGAAGGATAGGGTGATCTGAATTATTTTAAATAACTATTCGACCAAAGGTCGTGGGGACAATAAGCAATGTCTTTGACGAGCTCCGCCTAAGGCGTTCTTCCCTAGAAGGTTTACGAAACATTAAAAATTGCATCCATAGTCTTAAAACATTTCTTTAGTCCAGTACCCTGTACTAGGAGCGTCTTGGAAGTTGAAAGCTATAGAAACATCCTCAGCTTGAAAAGTGTTGTAAAGGTAAAGCCTCTGATAAAGGAGATAAAGCTGATGTGTACTGTGTGTGTTTCGACATTCCTTCCGAGGACGCAGAGACTTTTTGGGAAAAGTGTTTGTTATGTGTGCCTGTCGACTTATCGTCAAAGTGCATTGAAGATTTTTGTTTCAATGTTTGCTGTTCGGTTCGCGAATGAACGGTATCGTTATCCGTTTTGGATGTTTGTCCTGTGGCAAATGTGAAAACGAGAGCTTAGTGAAAAAAAGACGCCTCGAGCCAGAATCACTAGTGACGCTTCTTTCTGATACCCCATGGCCATGCTTGGACTTTTTAAATTGACCAAGTGTCTTTAGTGTGGGAGCGTTATTGTGTGCCTTTGTCGGCCAAGTGTGGTCTCCATCACAGAACCATGTTTCTTCCTTCGGGAGCCCTCTGCTCAGCTACTGCATGCTCATCTGAGGTGGGGACTGGCACGTGGGATTCGGCGGAACCCATAAAGTCTTTGTGCACTATAGCTGCCTTCCTTTCTCTGACCCTTCTGATCCTGTTGGCTTATCAGCCTCAGCTAGGATAGCATAGTCCTCCCAAAGTTTAGTACATCTCACTTAATTTTTGGGTCGAAACAATTTACAAGACGGACAGCACTTTTTTCTGAGTGGTCTCTCAGAAGGCGTCCTTCCACAGATACTTCCTATAGCAGGATGGACAGAATTTAAAGGGAGTATTTTTTCGATGAGGTTTTAAAAAGGCAGCACGACAGAGTGTGGAGGGGAAATGTGTAAAAAGACATTCTCTAAAATGATAGAAAGTCTGAGAATCCCCCCACTCTCCCTACACTAAAAAGCCAGTGCCTGGTGTAGGCCAAAGCCAGCGAGTCATCGAGTTGAGGAGATGTTAGGGAGAATTCTCTGTTTAGGCTGAATTTCCTAACCTAGTGAGTCCCCCAGCAGCTTTGCTGGATTTTTGGGGTTTGTTTCTCCTGCCAAGAGCGAGACTCTTTTACCATCACTCTTGGGCATGATTTGAGTGTGTTTCTTTGACTCTAGATGTATTTAATGGGCTATGGGGACTTTTACTCCATAGGGCTTAATGTGTTTTTGTGTTGTGCGTTACACAGCACCCTCAGTGCAGTAACAGAGGGGTGTCATAGTGACCCCCAATTATAGACTCCATACCCTGGGACTGACTACTGTCTCCCAGGGCATGTAAAGTCACCATTGACTTTACTAGTCTCAAATTCTGAACAGAACCAGTACAAACCATCATACTGTGGACGTACTGGCCAGGGCAATTCGATTGCCCCGGGGTCTGTTAGTCGAGGGGGCACGTCTCAGTCCCCCCTGATCGAGTTTTGGCTGGTGGCAGTGGATACTACTTTTTATATTCGACCGCAAATATTTTCCTATGGGATTTTCCCATTGTTCGAGGCTACCAACTTTAATTATTTAATTCCTATAGCCTCGAACATACCGCCGGTTTTATTATTTAATTGGCTCACAAGTAACTGTTGACTTTCCTGCCTTGCTTAAGAGTTCCTAAGTATTAGTGTGGTGTATTTTCCTACATTCTGCCTTTTTCCCTCCCTTTTTCGTTAACTTATTGGAGTGCCATCTATAGTTAAGCGCTCACCTCTGTCTGGAAATAAGTGGTGTTAACGAAGACTTGTCTGATAAGGAATGTATATATAATAATAGTAACTATGTTGAGAGTGATTTACAGTAATAGTGCTGGAGTGTTTCAATCAGTGTGTTTTTAAATAAATAATTATATACCTTGATACCAAAGCTCTGGTCAGTGTTTGCTTGTGGTATTGTGTCTGAGTGCCTATTGTGTATACTTTGCATACTGCCTAACTCTTCTTGAGGGAAGTCTGACTGCTCAGCCACAGCTGCTAGGTACATCTGGGTGGTACAGACTGCTACCAAATGGGTTTACTGCTAACACCTGTAGTCCTAAATCTTTTGCAGTGTTCCCAAAGGGAACTGCACAGGAGAGATGGTTGCCGAAAAGCTTGGAAATTTGGTGAGAGTGGATTGTCAAGCAATGGTGGAGTAGCGGCAGCCAACGCAAAACATTGCCTTCGTTTTAAGACTTTAATAATGGTGTTAGCCAAGAAACTCTCCATATATCGATCGACCACAATAGCAGAAAAAATAAATCTGGGGAACCTAGACGCGTGAAGGACCATGGATACAGTACACGTCACACTAGGGATAGTACTACAAACACGCTCAGTCGACGCCCCCTTTTGAACTTCAAAAACAAGTCACAATCACAGTCACACAGTCACACACACACACACACACACACACACACACACACACACACCTAAAACTAATAATGTCTGGAGGCTTGTCCTTTTTTTCCCCCTTGTTTTTGTGTCGTCGTTCCCCCCATTCGTTTCATGCTAGGTGATTGACCTGTGGCCAAGCTTGCACTTTGCTGCAGGTGTTGTGCACCCTTGCTTAATAGGGACTGGCTCAAGCACCGGCCACTACAGTCCAAGTTACAAGAGTCCTATTCCCCATGTTGCTATCAAGCAACATGAACATGGCAGTCCAGAAGCCCATTGCTCTGCTTTCTCTGTTCTTGTGCAAGTTCCTCACCTCTCAATCAGTGCTGTTTCACCGAGCAATAGCGTTTCCTAAGTATATATTGGTTGTCTGCCATATGATTTCTGATTGGCTGCAGATCAAGACCCATGCAGACGCTTGAACATCTAGTAGGTAGAGTTTTCCTGCTCCCACTCTGCCTGCACAAGGACACAGTGCTATGGGTTTAGCAGTGAGAAAACGCAACCAGTGATTTTGTAGATGTCAAACAGTGATTATGGTAGCGATTTTCATGGGTTTTTCTTCCGGGCAGGATAGGACTGGTATCAGGACCTAAGGGTACAGTCTTACTTTCCCCACTTCTCTAACATTTGTCCCAGTGACTGAACTGGGGCTCCTCATTTCACTTAGCATGGCTGCAACCAGGGTCATTAAAGGAAGGACTCGGGGAGCTCTGTGTGATCCTCCTTATACAGCCTCTAAGGATTGCATCACAGAGAAGGGGGGGTGCTTGGCCCCAGTGTTCCTAAGCCCTCTTTTACTGGTGATGTATAGGTGATCTCGTCACAGTTGCTACTGAATTTGAAAAACGTCCCTCTTGATTCGGACTCAGAGCACACATCTGCACCAAGACATGCCCACTATCTCTACTGGTTGTCAGGGGAAACTGTGCCTGGAACGGGCGTGGTTATGCAGATTGTCAGAAGCAAAAGCCCACCAGTGGCTGTGGATGCATGGACTGAAAATATCATGTTACCCTATAGACATTCATTGGGGCTCATCTCCCTTGGAGGGTGATACAAGAGCACACAAATTCCAAGACTTTTCCCAGTTTCTGCCCTTATTTACTGCTCTCCTGCAGTGGTGACTGGTACAGGGAAACCCGTCAATGGGATTCAGCCTCAAGCCTTCCTGATCACTCCAGAGAGCCGTGGGTTGGAGAACATGGATTAAGATCCGTCTAGGGCCAGGGGTAAATGCAAGAATCGAGTAAGCTCTAAAACTGGCAGCAAGGGGAGGTGAATGTCGGGGCTCTAAAGTTCTTTGGGATACAGGAGCAAAGACTGTCCGTGTGAGGATGGACACCAACTCGCCACAGCCTGTGTAAACAGAAAGGGTGTCACGAGGTAAAAGATTCTGGGACTTCGACCATTTGTTCTCCCAGTTGGCCAGCCACATGAGGAGGATGGATAACATCTTTGCGGGTATCCTCACAAGGGTCTCACTTCTCTATTCCCCTCCTTTCTGAGACTTTATTCCAACAGTGATCACACTGTTCTGCAACCTTTCTCTTTTCCGCCCTAAGGTATAACCCAGAACATTACCCGTCTGTTCCTCATGGTGGGTTGCCCAAAGGGAGACGAGGGAGGGCCTCTGTGTATCCCCTCTGTATATTTGGAGGGAGTGACTCATGTCAGCATCTCGAAGATCCTGTCGGTCACCCATGAGGACATATGAAAGATAGGAAAGAGTCCACAGTTTAAACCAGCAGATGGTTGGGGCATACCATCTCTCTTGCCTATTCCAAGTCAGACGTTCTGCTCCCTGTGGGAGGCCTGGTCTGGACCACCCTGGGTATGGTAGCTTGCTGGCAGTTGCTAGAGGTGATTGATTACCTGCAGGAGATTAGCTAGGCAAGCCAGCAGTGCCATCCCCAGTACCTTTGTGCATCAATATTAGCACCACCCCCCAGGGATTGCTGCTTTGGGACTGCAGTCCCTGAGGTTTCACGCACGTCAACAATATGTATGATTAATAAATGCCACACTTGGTTCCACAGTAAAAATCTGGTCTGTGTCTTTGGAGCATCAAGGGCTCATCCAATATTTCTGGTACACTTCACAAGTAAGGAATGGAACGAGGAAGAGGGGTGTGTGTGTGTGCAATGCACTCATTACATACCAGTAATCTTCATTACTTTTAGTCCCACTCTTCCTCATCTTAGTAATTAACTCCTCCTTACCCTCCCTGGAGGCCAAATAGTCTTCTGTTCTTTACAGGAGTATTGTGGGTAGAAGAAACAAACTGGTAACGTTCTTTCGATGGGCTGTTCCTCCGACGTATTCCTTATCTTTGATATAATCCATTCCAGCTTGATGGCCTCGGAATGTTTTCCCAGTAGAGGGCGCTGTGCGTCGACGTCACTCGAGTCGGTGTCCCTCGACAGCCTCCGTATCGGCGCCAACGTCATCATGAGTACAAATAGCCTCATGCAGCGTCTGTTGCTCAGTTCCGTTTTGAAGTTTAGTTTTGCTTTGCATGAATTTGGTTAATAACCTTGAAGGAGCGTAAACTGCAACTACAAGGGAAGATTTTTACTGCGGGAAAGGATGGGAGGGGCGATAAGGAATACGTCGGAGGAACATCCCATCGAAAAGAACGTTACCAGTTTGGTAAGTAACTTGTTCATCGAAGGGATTGTGTCCTCCGACGTATTCCTTATCTTTGATAGACTCCCATAGCAGTAGTATATAGAGGGGGCGGGAGTAAAATGAAATGTTTCCCTTTAAAGATATACAGAATGCAACACAGCTTTTCCAAATTTTGTCTCCTGGCTGGAGGAGGAATCAAGGCTGTAAAATTTGGTAAAAGTTTGTGCGGACGACCAGGTGGCAGCCGCACATATGTCCTTAATTGGAGCTCCTCTTTGGAGAGCTGAAGAGGCTGCGATACCCCTGGTTGAATGGGCCCTAAGATGTTGAGGGGGCTCATTTCCTGCTAATTTATAGCATTCTATAATAGTTAAAATATTCCATCTTGAAATGATTTGTTTTGTAATTGGCAAACCTAATTTGTGCCCTGCATAGCCCACAAACAATTGGTCTGCTTGTCTGATTCTTGCAAGTCTGCTAATGTAAAAGCTTAAGGCACGCCTTGGATCCAGCCTGTGTAATCTCTCTTCCTCTTTCCCTGGATGGGGAGGAGGATAGAATGAGGGTAAAGTTATTTTCTGAGTTATGTGGAATTCTGAGACCACCTTTGGGAGAAAATTGGGCTTCACTTGTAAAACAACCTTATCTTTATGAAAGATTGTATGAGGAGGTTTACAAGACAGAGCTTGTAATTCGCTCACTGTACTGGCAGAAGTTAAAGCCACTAGAAAAACTGTTTTAAGAGTGAGAAACCTTAATAATCAGGAATCAATGGGTTCAAAAGGAGTACCCATTAGAAACTTCAAGACTAGGTTTAGGTCCCACAATGGAACTTGAAAAGGTTTTGGGGGATAAACATTAGTTAATCCTTTCAGAAATTGAATTACTAAGGGTAATTTGAAATATGAAGGCTCCTCAGCAGTACGCTTAAAGATTGACAGCGCTGCAAGGTAGCCCTTGATCGTACCAACTTGGAGACCTGAATTTGCTAAGTAAAGCAAGAAAGATAACACCTTCGGTGTATTACATGAAAAGGGTTCAATATTCTTTTCTCTACACCAGCTGCAAAATTTGTTCCAACGGCAGCGGTATAAAGTCTTTGTTGCTGGCCTTCTGGCTGAAAGCAACACCTCCATGACATCATCCGGGAGATCCCAATCCTTGTATCTCAACCTTTCAGAAACCAGGCATGAAGGTTGAGGGTTCTGATACCCGGATGTAGAACCTGCCCTCCTTTCTTCGAGAGAAGATCCTCTTTGCGAAGACGAATCGGAGGGCAGATGGACATGTCTACCACGTTCTTTCTCCAGGCCCAATCCAGGGCAATTAGGGTCATGGGTTTCTGGAATCTCCTCATTTGAGGAATGACGGGGACTGGAGGAAACGCATACAGAAGTGGATAATCCCAGTCCATGACGGACGCGTCCCCTACAGCTCCTCTCGGGGGAAATTCCCTTGAGCAATACTGATCGCACGTCCTGTTGATACTGGTGGCGCACAGATCCACTTGCGGGGATCCCCAAAGAGCGAAGATCTCTTGAAGGACTTCCTGAGCTAGTTCCCACTCGTGGGAGACTGTGTTCTGCCTGCTCAGAGCGTCCGCCGTCAAGTTCTTCTCTCCCGCTAGGTGAACTGCCGATAGAGAGATTCTTTCTTGAATTGCCCAAAATCAGAGCTGCATTGCCTCTCTCCACAGTGACAGTGACCCTACACCTCCTCTTTTGTTGAGGTAGTGCATGGCCACTGTGTTGTCCATCATTATCAGGACATTTTTTCCCTGTACTGATGGCAGGAAAGCTTTCAGCACTAGTCTGATCGCTCTCAGCTCTAATAGGTTGATGTGTAGTCTGGACTCCGATGGAGACCAACGACCCCTGATGGTCAAGTCGTTGGCATGGGCTCCCCACCCTGTGAGTGAAGCATCCGTGACTACTGTTATCTCCGGCCATGGTTGCCAAAACTGTTCTCCTTTTAAGATGTTCTCCTGACAGGCCCACCAATGAAGTTCTCGAGCTACTCTGGCCGGGATTAGTAGGAAATCGGACATTCTCCCTGAGAATTGTGACCCCTGGGTCCTTCGTGCCCACTGGAGGGATCTCATTCTCAGGCGAGCCTTTGGCACTAGGAAGATGCAGGATGCCATGAGGCCGAGCAACCTCAAAAAGTAGAAGGCTGGTATACGCTGGGCATTTTGAAATCTAGTCACCATCTGAAGAATATCTTGAGCCCTCACCTCTGGTGGCGAGGCTTTTCCCAGGGATGCGTCCAGGACTGCTCCAATGAACTGGAGTCTCTGTGATGGTATCATCTATGACTTCTTTAAGTTGAGGGAGAAGCCCAGCTTGTGAAGGAAGTGGCAAACATAATCTAGATGGATCTGAGCTTGTTCCGGGGATACTGCTCTGATCAACCAGTCGTCCAGGTAGGGGTAGACGTGAATCCCTTCCTTCCTTAGACTAGCAGCCACAACCGCCATTAGCTTGGTAAAGACCCTCGGGCAGAGGTCAGCCCAAATGGCAGAACTCAAAATTGATAATGAGGGTTGTCAATTGCGAACCTCAGGTATTTCCTGTGTTTGAGATGGATTGGCACATGGAAATAAGCACCCTGAAGGTCTAGAGATACCAACCAGTCCTGAAGCTGGAGGGCCTGAAGGATCCGAGAAAGGGTTACCATCTTGAACTTGTCTTTCCTGAGGAATTTGTTCAATCCTCGCAAGTCCAAGATGGGTCTCAATCCTCCGTCGTCCTTTGGTACTAGAAAGTAGGGGGAATACCAACCATTGCTCCTCTCCGCTACAGGCACCGGTTCTATGGCACCTTTCTCTAGCAGGTCTGAAATCTCCTGCATAAGGAGCGGGTCTGGAAACTTCAAAGAGTTGTTCCCTGGTGGATGACTCTGAGGAGTGTGTAGGAAAGGCAGGCAGTAACCTTGGGCACCTGTCTCCAATGCCCAAGCATCTGACGTAATAGCCTGCCATTCTGCCAGATGTTGAGTTAACCTGCCCCCTACTGGTGTCTTGTGAGGGGAGACCTCAGAGGGGTTTAGAAGCGGCTGACGAAGATGCTGAGGGTAAAGTAGCACCTGCTGATGCGGATTTTGTACCTTTGCCCTGTCCACCACCGGTGAAACGTCTCTGGCCCCTTTGAGCTGGCTGCCCTCTGCCTTTTCCGGATGCGGAGTAAAAGCGAAAGGACTTACCCCTCCAGGATGTACCTGTCTGGCGATTTGGAGTTTGCCGGATTGCAGCCCCAAGGGATTTCACTGCTGCTTTGGATGTTTGTAATTTCTCCAGGCTGTCATCAGCCTTCTTTCCAAATAGATAAGTGCCGTCAAAGGGCATATTCAGAAGCACATCTGGAGCAAACCCAGATTTCCACAACCACGCAAACCTGCGGATTGTGGTACTCGCCGCCATGGACCTGCTGATACTGTAAGCAGAGTCAATGCCTGTTTGAAGGGACTCTCACATTGCATCCTTACCATCCCTGATTATGTTTAAGAATGCTTCCCGTTCTTCCCCTTCTGGGAGACAGTCAGACGCAGATGAAGCACACTCCCAAAGTGTGTGGCTGAATCTTGCTAGCGTGCAAGTGGCGTTGATAGATTTAAGCGCCATACTACATGCCGAAAAGACTTTTTTTGACATGGCGTCAAATCTTTTATCATCTCTGTCTTGTGGAACAGTGGGGTATGCCGACTTACTGTTTGATGAAGTCGCTGCCTGCACAACTAAACTCTCTGGAGTTGGATGTTTGCTTAGATATTCAGGATCTGAAGCTGATACTCTGTATTTAGCAGAGTTTTTTTTATTTACTGTAGGGATAACGTCAGGAGTCTCCCAATTTGCAGATATTTTCCTTTGCAGAGCAGCATGAAAAGGGACAACGGGATCCTCTTGGGGTCCTTCATCCAATATATCACTAAGGTCATCTGGCTGAAAAGAAGGTTCCGGTGTAGTCCACCCCATACGTTCAATTATTATAGCCGTAAGAGCCCTGTAATGTATCTCAGCATGTTCTCCAGGTTCTGGTCTAGCAAACACTACTTCTGGAGGTGTATCTATACCACTTGTCTCATGTAGAGACGTCTGTAGGTCTTTTAACCTATTTTCTTCAGAAATGAATTCCTCTGGAATGGGTACTGTAGTCCATTGTAGACCAAAGCGTCTCTCATTGTCAGAGTCCTCCCCTTCCTCATATATAGAGGACAATGCTCTAAAGTAATCAGACCTAGGATATGAAGTAAAACCCATTTCTAGAGAAGGAGCCAAATTTGTTGTTACTGCCTGAGAAAACGTTGTGGTTGTCGACGTGGACGTTGTAGGCTTCGATAATCCTGAAAAGGGCGTCGAAAACATTGTAAAAGGCCTCGATGAACTCGAGAGGATCGTAATCCTACTCAGCGTCGTCGATATTGTCGATAGCACTCTCAACGTCATGGTCGGGGCTTTCGACATCTCTGGTGCCTGTGACGTAGTGGCAGTTCCAGGCTTATCCTTCATTGGCGTCAAAGACGGCGTCGATGAGGCACATTTATGCGTCGAAGGTCCATTCGACAAAGGTGTCGATGACGCAGATTTGTGAGTCGAAGGAATCTTCGACGATGGCGTCGATGATGCAGTCTTATTGCCTTTACTCGAGGGTTCATGGCGCTAGAGTATTTTCACTCGCCGGGTTCAGCGTTTTAATTTTTCGGGTCTTTCACCCAGGGTATCACCTTTAGCCGTCTCCGAGGGGGTCGAGGCCGCTTTCTCAAAGACGCTAAGCATTTTATTACGGAATTCCTCCCACTTAGCCGGAGAGCTGTGTTTCGTGGGGCAGGTGACCCTTTCTGGAGAACTAGAGGAAGAAGAAGAGGGAGATCTATGGCGCCTCTTCTTAGAGTGTCTCGATCTCGAAGAATGATGGGAACCGCTTCGAGATCTCGATCGGGAATGTTTCTTTTGACAATGAGGAGACGAATGTCTCGACTCAGCTCAAGAAACTTTTGAAGGGGTAGAAGTTTTAAAAGCCTTACCTCTTTCTAACTTCCCCTTACGCTCCTTCAAGGCTTTCTCGGTCATGGACATACAGTCCTCACACTCCGAACAGTGATGCTCTGGTCCCAGGCACCACACAAACAGATCCTGTGAGGATCTGTTAAAGACATTTTCTGTATACAGTCGCAAAATTTTTTGAAACCGGCCCGTGGAGTCGATGGTTCGGATGAAGATGCCATCGTTATAAATTTAGATTTTAGAAGAAATTGGAAGATTTTTTATGAAGAATGGAACCGAGCATTACGTTTCCGAGGCAGGCGAAGCGCGGAAAAATGGAACTGAGCAACGGACGCTGCTCTACTCAAAAAAAAATCTGAGGCCAGCAAGCTGTAATCGATTATATCAAAGACAAGGAATAAGTCGGAGGACACAATCCCTTCGTAGTCTGGGTTTTAGATCTCAGATTGGAGCTGGGAATAAAGAAAAAATAGGATTTTTATTGTAAAAGATTCAAGTCAGGGTTGGATGCTTCAAGTACTGTGATGAGGAAGAGCAAGAGTAATAATGATCCTCGGGAGATAATCTGGGCCTCCCCACAAAAGACACTTTCTATTCCCATGTCAGACCAAAAGCGGGTGAAGGATGGTGATGAAGGATGTGCAGTTGCTAGAGAACAGATTTATAAAAGTAAATGTTCAAAGATGGGTGGTGCGCCAAGCCTCATGTTGCTTTGAACCTAAACTCATTATCAGCGGTTACGGTCCATTTTCTTTTTGAACCTTTCCCTCCATAGGTTTCTATGGGACGCCCTTTCTTTTTTGCTAATTTTGAAACCATCTCCTGACTTTTGGAGGTAAGTAACGCCTTCTATTTTACTTCCATTATGCGTTTTGCTCACTCGCATGGGGAAACCGTCTGGTCCCCAAGGCTGTCAGTACTGAGAGACTGAATCGTATTAGGAATTCTTATATTTCTACAATTACGCACCCCTCCTACAGTGATATTTTGTATCCTTATAACTTCTAACCTTATAACATTTTGGTTGCTTTGACGGTGTATCTAAGACATGCTGATGGCAGGTGTGTGATTTTTACTGTTTTTATTATATTTTTCTTGTGCACTTTTTGCATTTACTGCGTGTGGCTATTAAAAGTGGCAAGCACCTTAATATGGCTGTGCGATGAGATTTTTAGCTTGTTCCGAGGCCTTCTTACTGCCTTCACAGATCAGGAAATGCCTTATACAGTAATTCTTCCTGTGCTAAGGGGCTTTGTGTATGTGTGTGTGTGTGTGTGTGTGTGTGTGTGTGAGGGGGCAGGGATTGCCTAGTCCTGATCCACATTCTCTGATGCCTGAAAGTCTGTTGCTGGGGAGATGTGATGACCAGTGGTTGTCCATGGTTGCAGGACCTCTTGCTGTTTGAATGGTACAGATCATTGCCATTGGTGGGCTTGGGAAGTCATTTCCCCTGGAATTTCGGTTGTAAGAGAACATTCTTTGGACAGTGTTCAAGGATCAGGAGAAGGGAGCCATTCTTCTGAAGAAGGAACTTTATGTTAGTTGATACTTTATTTATAGTGGGATGGTTAGAGTAGGATTTGGCACAGGACGGTGGCTCTTTGATTTGGCAGACTTTGACAATTCCTTTAGTTTTAGTTCAATGCAGGGAAACCCCTCTTAGAGATAGGGACAGATTTTTCTATTCAAGAAATAAAAGTTTATAACCAAACCCATGCCACCTTTGTGTGAGCTTCCTTCTTCGACACCCTAAAATATGTACATACTTAGAGTATAACTGGAATGACTGGTGTTGCTCTGTGTGGACTCATTGTAGCCCTACACCAATCTCACACCCTACCTGAGACTAAGCCGTGGCTGTTCTGCTTCCAACCTCGTTTGGGGGTTTTGGCTAACATCTCTGTCTTCCCAGTTCACCATAATAGGGTGGCCTCCTAAAATCCTCCCACCAGGGCTGATTTTGGAAATGTATCTTATTGGTTGACCTTTCAGTTATCGGATTAGTCTCACTGCCCGTCCTGGGCTCAAATGAATAATCAGAATCACTTTAACAATACACACTGGGCAACCTGACAGCTCTCGTTGGAAGGTCTGCCCGGACTGAATAACCTAATAAATACGGAATGTCTAGACAAAATTAAATCTTACTTGGAAAGTATCATTAAACAGATATGTCCATTTATTTACTGGTGCCTACCGCATGCTAACATGCATCGTCATGTCTTTGCTGCCTGTCACGGTTTTGCTGCCCCATTGACATTTGAATTCAAATGTTGGTTGTGCCACCATGCATGCTGGAAACTAATTTAGGCACTCACCCCACTGTGTGAACCATGTCATCCGCCAATCCCACTTCCCCATCACTTGCTCTAGAACCCCTTCTGCTTATTGTCAAGCACTGTACTACCTGAAGAATGGTACAGTGCTTGAACGGAGCCCAAGTTGCAATCAGAAGCACTTTACAATGCTGCTCTACAGGTGACTTGAGATGCAGTGCTGGATGCTTATTTACCTGGATCCCTCTCATTTTGGTCTGATCTCGACTGCGAGTCCTGCTGATCTGAAGACTGCGTTTGGGACTGAGCTTCTTCCGAGGAGGTTTGGCTGTCTGTCTCACACTGTCCAATCTCCTCTTCAATCATTGTAGTAATGCCTCTTACAAGGTCGAGCAAGCAATGAAAGGCCACAGACATGGCATATCCTTCGGGAATAGTGGGTGGCTCAACCTTGTCCAGCATTTCAAGGCTAAAATGAGTAAATAAAAGTTGATAATGTCACTTGTTAAAATGCCCAATCAGTGCAAATTAAAATAAACACAGCAAGTAGGTGTATTGACAACTCCATTCATCTTTCCAAAACCAGTCATGCTCAAAATTTCATACAACTAACATTGCTTTATGTTAGTGGCTTCCTATGGCCCCATTTAGGCAAAAGAAACCAACCATTGGCCTCTCAAGAAGTGATCTGAAAGAAATGAACAAGTAATCTGCATACAGATTTGAACCTTACATTTGCTCTGTACTTTTCCACCACCAGACAAGAACAGGAAACCTTAGCATCATCCATTGGATTTTGCACTTGCTTGCCACAGAAAGAGGAAAAAAAAAAGATAATCAAGATTCCAAATCTGCTGCTAGAAAATCCCTTGGTGCAGCGATTGCAGCGCGCTGACGTGTGGCAGGGTGATTCTGTGCTGGAACATTGGTGAATGACTTAAAGGTACTCCCTTAAAGTTAGGGCCAGCTCAAGGGCTTTTTTCTGGCAGGCCAGTCAACTTGATCATATTCTCAGGTCAAGTATTCATGTTAATTTCAGAAATGTAAACAACATTCCACATAAACCATGCAAGAGATAAAATACATATCAGTGCAAACAAGAATAACATCTTTAAAAAAACCATACAAATTACTATCTCAAAATATTTGGCGACCATACAAATCCTCATATCAAATCATACTCCAAAGCAAATGCTTTCTAATATAAAGTGCTGATTTCAAATAGGTTAAAAGAGACCAACGCAGCCGCAGCGATTCAGCCCAAAGTAAACAGATCAATGCAGGCCCATACTGCACAAAACCCATTCAAGAAGTAAAGGTCATAACACAGAGCTTGTCGCACTTACATACGCAGGGCAAAAAACGATCAAATGGTCAAGGTCTTCGTATGGAGCCTCACACAGAAGGCAAGACTGATTGTCACCCACCCCAGACCAAGTTGCCACCACTGCCCCTAAAGGAACACAGCCAAACCGTGCCCATGTTATGAGGACACGGTCCACTGGGAATTCTGCTCACAATAAATACTTCTGTATACCTGGGGAGATAATGGGCATTAGCCCTCTATTCTTGGTTTTCAACATCTCCATGTTTTCTCCATTTAGTCCAACATGCTCATGGAAACGGCTGGTTAGCAGTTTTACTTCACCTCAAGATAACACACTAAGAGGCAGAAACAAATGTGTGAGGTTAGGTTCCATCATTTGTTTCTTAACATGGCACAGCCGCAGGATCTTACCACGAGTATCTTTAACGATCATGAAGTTAATCAGCGCATGAGTAAGGGTTGCTCTCTCGTTACCCCATAGCCTGAGCCAATGAAAACAGGCTGCAGAAAAACCACATCACCAATCAGCCTGCAAACCAGTTCTAGATGTACTACATAATTCGGAGCCGACAACGGCAGGCCCAAAATTGTCTTGAAAAAGTTTTTCTCCACTGTTTGGATAGAGGTGACATTGGTATAACCTCACAACTCCATCCCAAATCTAGCAACCAAGGCTGCTTTCTCATTGTACGACTTGAGCAGCAAATGCATCGGTCTGACTAAGCATGGCCATAGACATGATGACCCCTCCCAATTGCCTGCTTAAATTGGACAGCCTGTTTGCTCACATGAGGGGTGAGGCCAGGATTAGAAGAGAATCTGTCCCCCAAATAGTTGAAATTGTCGACTCTGGGCATCACCACCGGCTTCTCGGCATTTACCAATAGATCCAGACCATCCAAAAAAAACAATCAGAAATAAGCCTCTGCAAAGCTCTCAGAGTATGCGCCATCAAAACGGTATCATCAGCATATACCAGGAACGGCAGGGACCGGCCACCCATCCCGGGTACATCGGGCGAGGATCTCTGTAAATGTTCATATAAGTCATTGATATACAAACCGAAGAGTAGGGGGGCCAGGAGACAACCCTGGCACACACCTAACTCCACTGCAAAGGAGCCTGCGCATCACCCATTGGCACCACTCCTGACACTAAGGAACAAGTTACTTACCTGTAACTGTTGTTCTCCAGCATGGGTCTGGCATGGATTCACAGGCTCATGAATATTCCCCGTTGTCAGGCTGGGAATCCTCTGTAAAGAAAAATCAGTATCAGTTTCGTTTTGATCTGTCTTTCGTAGTAGTAACCAATCACTGATCTCTGCGTCATACTGACCACAGCCAATGACTGCCATCTCCCCAAGCCCCGCCTCTGGCAGCCATCTTCAGATTTGGTAGCACGTGAAGTGGCAGTAAGACCAAGTGAAGAGCCGCAGAGCGGAAGGCGGGAGGGTTCGCATGTGAATCCATGCAAGACCCATGCTGGAGAACAACAGTTACAGGTAAGTAACTTGTTCCTTCTCCAGCATGGGGTCTGACATGGATTCACATGCTCATGAATAAAGAATACATAGCAGTACACACAGCACAGCAGCACAACCACGGGAGGTGGCAACAGGCTCAACATTAAGCAATACAACAACTCAACATTAAGCATCTCTTACCTTCTGACCAGGCTCACCTTAGGCGAACAGGTTGCGTAGCACTGCTTGGCCGACCCTGGACTCCTCCCTGGAATCCCGGTCGACGCAGTAGAATTTCGTGAAGGTGTGCGTCGACCTCCACGTAGCAGCCCTGCAGATGTCCAGCAGGGGCACACCAGATAGGAACGCTGTGGTAGCTGCGATCGCTCTGGTGGAATGGGCTCTCGGACGGCCGGGCAGCAGTCGGTTTGCCAACCGATGACAGTACATGATACAGCCGGAGAGCCATCTGGAAATGGAAGCCTTTGAGAGAGCCTTCCCCTGATTGACAGGTCCAAAGTTCACAAAAAGTTGTGACGTCTTCCGAAAACTCTTTGTGCGGTCCACGTAGAACTTCAGCGCTCTAGCCACATCCAGCGAGTGCAAAGTCCTTTCAGCCGGCGATGAAGGCGACGGGAAGAAAACAGGCAACACCAAGGGTTTGTTGAGTTGGAAGTCCGACGGCACCTTGGGCATGAAGGAGGGGTGCGTCCTGAGCACTACCCTCGTGTCGTGAAAAGTCAAGTACGGGGGCTTGCAGGAAAGGGCCTGGATCTCTCCCACTCGTCGTGCGGAGGTGATGGCCACAAGAAACGCTGTTTTCCACGACAGGAACTTCAACTGAGCTGAGTGCAGACGCTCGAACGGAGGTCCCATGAGCTTGGTCAGCACCATGTTGAGCTCCCACGCCGGGGCCGGAGCCTTCACCGGTGGGAACGATCTGAACAGTCCCTTCATGAATTCTTTCACCAGACGATGAGACCACAAAGACATCCGTCCCGTGGGTATGGTGTATCGGGAGATCGCAGCAAGATGAATCTTGATGGAAGCGTGTGCCAGTCCAGCCTTGGCCAGCGTCAGTAAGTACGGCAGTACTTGAGGAGCCGTAATCCGTAGAGGGTTAATCTTCTGTGCATGGCACCAGACAGAGAACCTCTTCCATTTGTGTCCGTAGCATTTAAGAGTTGAGGACGCCCTGGCCTTTGCAAGAACCTCTCTGCAGTCGGCCGGTATGTCGTAGCCTCCAAACTCTAACGCTGCAGGAGCCAGGCCCGCAAGTTCAGCGACTTCGGGTCGTGATGGAGGATGGCGCCTCCTTCCCTGGAGAGAAGATCCGCGTCCACTGGCAGCTTGATTGACGGGGACGCTGACAAGTCCAGAAGGTCCGGGAACCATATCTGCCTCAGCCACGCCGGTGCGACGAGGATCATCCTGCACCGTGACCTCTTGAGCTGGCTGATGAGCCGGATCAGCAACGGCAATGGACGGAACGCGTATAGAAACAGGCCCTCCCAGGGGAACGAGAAAGCATCGCCCATGCTCCTCGGCTGGGGAAACCTGCTGGCGAACCTCTGGCACATGCAGTTCGTCGCCGTCGCGAACAGATCGATCTGGGGTGTGCCCCACCGTCGGAAGAGGCGGTCCACTAGATCCTGTCGTAGTTCCCACTCGTGGCACGAGAGCAGCTCTCTGCTGAGCGAGTCGGCGATGGTGTTTTTTTATTCCTGCCAGATGAAACGGCACCAGAAACATCCCTTGGGCGACGGCCCAATGCCACAGATCCTGCGCCTCCTTGGACAGGGCTGAGGATCTGGTACCGCCCTGCTTCCTGATGTAGAACATGGTGGTGGTGTTGTCGGTGAAGATCCTCACCACCTTGCCCTTGAGGGACGGAAGAAAGGACCCGAGGGCCCAAAACACTGCACGGAGCTCCAGGACGTTGATATGGAGGGACTTCTCCGTCGGAAGCCAAAGGCCTCTCGCGTGCAGATTTTCGGTGTGCGCTCCCCACCCTTCCAGGGAGGCATCCGTGGTCACTGTCTTCTGGTGGCCCGGGGTCTGGAAGTCCATGCCCGCCATCAGATGCGCGCGGGTGCCCCACCACCGGATCGCTCGTCGGAAGCTCTCGTCGAGTGTGATCCTGTCCTCGAAGTTGCCCGTCGTCTGAATCCAGCGAGCGTCCAGGAACTCCTGTAACGGGCGCATCCGAAGCCTGCACAGGCGGATGAGATAAATGCAAGAAGACATCATTCCGAGGAGGGATTTGATGGACCTCACCCTGGCTGCATCCGCAACCAGCATCCGCTGCACCTTGCCCAAGATGGCCCTCGTCCTTTCCTCCGACGGAGAGGCCAGAAGCGCCACTGTGTCGAGTTTCGCTTCCAGAAACAGCGCGTCTTGCGCGGGCACCAGGTGGGATTTGGCGTAGTTTATGGAGAATCCAAGGTCCGTGAGTAGTTTGACGGTCCTCGCCGGGTGCTCCGCGGCGAGTTCCCTTGTCTTTGCTCGGATGAGCCAGTCGTCCAGGTAGGGGTAGACGTGGATCCCCTCCAGGTGCAGCCGCGCCGCCACCGGTGCGAGGCACTTGGTGAACACCCTGGGTGCCGACCTCAATCCGAAGGGAAGGGCTCTGAACTGGTAGTGACGCCCTTGGACCACGAATCTGAGAAACTTTCGGTGTCCCTTTAGGATGGGGATATGGAAGTAAGCATCCTCCAAATCCAACGACGACAGGAAATCGCCCTCCTCCAGCTGCCCCAGGACGTGCTGGAGGGTGACCATCCGGAACTTCTGTGCCTTGATGAATTTGTTCAGTCGTCGTAGGTCCAGGATGGGACGCCATCCTCCCGTGTTCTTCTTCACGAGGAAGTATCTTGAGTAAACTCCGGAGCCCCGAAGCCTCTTTGGGACGAGCTCGATGGCGCCTTTCTTGAGCATCGCCTTTACCTCCAAGAGAAGTTGAGGGACGTGATGTTCCTTCCTGGCCACGGGGGGGACGCGCGGGCACTTCTTTAGAAACTCGAGCGTGTGACCCTGGGCCAGGGCATCCAGCACCCATCGGTCGGTGGAGATGGACTCCCACACGCTGACGAAGCTCCCCAGCCGGCCTCCCACCGGGGTGCTTCGGTGGGGGCCCGACCCCACGGCCGGTTCAGTCCTGCTTCGACGAGGCTTTGCCGCCTTGTCCTCCCTGGCGAAGATGGTGGGGTCTGCCCGACTTGCCTCGTCCCCTGTAGGCTTCCTGTGACGACGAACGGGCCGCTTGACGATAGGTGTAAAATCCGCCGCCGGAACCTTTGGAGGCACACTGCTTGCCTCCGCTGCTCCGAAAGGGCGGCCGTTGTTGCTGGAGTACACCAAGAGCCCGGACCGTCTCCGTGTCCGTCTTGATGGCTTGTAGGGAATCGTCCACTGTTTTCCCAAACAGGTTGTTCCCGTCGAACGGCATGTCCAAGACCCTGGTCTGCACGTCCTGCCGGAAGTCTGTTTCCTTGAGCCATCCACGCCGTCTAAGGCAGACGCCGTTGCCCAACTGGCGAAATCCAGTGTCAGCGATGTCCGTCGCTATCGTAATGGAGTGGTCCGACGCCACTTCTCCTTCCTGCAAGATCTCTAGGGCCTCCGCCCTCTTGTCGTCTGGTAGGAAGTCCAGCAGGGGGGCGATTTTGTACCACAACTCCCTGTCGTAGCGGGCTACGATAGCCAACGCGTTGGCAGCCTTAATCGTCGTCGCTGCCGATGAAATGACTCTGCGTCCCATCGTGTCCAATTTCTTTCCCTCGCCGTCCGGCGGGGAGGTTGACGTAGAGGCCGATGCCCCCCCCCGCTTTCTTCCTGGCCGCCGCGGAGTCGACTGAGTCCGGGGTCGGCTGCGCCCGAAGGCACAAGCGGGCCGCGTCTGGGACCCGGTACTTCTTCTCGTACCGATCCCTTCTCGCAGGCGTTGTGGATGGGTTCTTGAGGAGGGCGAGACCCTCGTCCCAGATATCGTCCAGTAGAGGTACAGCGAGGACCGTCTTCCTCTTGGTCTCGCGCCGTTGATAAAGGAAACCTTCCTTCTTCTCTTCCGGGCAGAGCTGGAAAAGCTTGGATGCCCTGGCGATCATGGCATGAAACGATCCAATCTCGTCGGGCGGGAAGCCCTGGGAGGAGGCGACGACGGGAGATCCTCGTCGTAAACCTCGTCGTCTGTACCCGTCGCGGCCGTGTCCGTCCCCGTATCATCCCCACGGGTCGTGGACAGGGAGGAGGGCTGAGCAGGGCGCGATGGTTGAAAAGGAGGTGGAGGATGAATCCTTCTTCTCTTAGGAGGAGGGCTCCCAGAAGGGCCTGGCTCCGGGTCCCCCATCAGGAGCGGTTCCTCCGTTGGTAGTAACGGCAATCTCGTCCTTATCTCCGAGCATAAGGACTGTATAGCCAACAAAATGGTCGCCGAGTTGTCTTGCGGCACTGGTTGAGGTGATTCCGACGGGCGGGCAGGAGCTCCGTCGGCACCCTCGACGTTATCGTCGTCTCCGGCGTCGGGGTCCCTCCCGACGGGCTGGTCTTCTTCCATGCCAACGCCGTGGCTTAAGACTTCGATCAGCTCCTCTTCAGAGGTTGAGGCCGAATCCACGACGACCTCCTGCCCCCCCTTTTTCTTCTCACGGGGGTCCTGTCGATGGGCATGAAAGAGGACTCCCTTCGCGGTGGCAGGGAGACTCTGGGCCCCGAGGTCGCCACCACTGGTGTAGCCTCCACAGGCTGAGCCAGGGCCGCCGCGACGGTCTCGATAGAGGCCTTGGCCGGGTGGATCAAGGCTTTCACCACCTTAGGTGCGCTCACCGCCTTCTCCTTGGGGGGAGGGTCACCGCCTCGCTCCCCCTCCGATGGGGCCTTCGAGCTCGACCGGGGTCTCTCCAGGAGCTTCGCCGGGTGCTCGGCCTTCCTCTTACCCGAGCCAGAGCGTTGGCTCGTGGTTGATGGCGCCGGGGAGGATGCGCCCTGCCTGGCACCCATAGAGCCCGACCGTTCGGCGCTCCCGGTGCCAGCGGACTCGCAGTGCTTGGCCTTCTGTTGGGCCCCCGTCGCCGGGGCGCCCTCAAAGGTCTTAGAAGACTGCTCGGATTTCTTCTTCTTTTTCTCGCCTGACGGGCTCTCCCCTTCCAGCCAGTTGGCGAGACGCAGATGGCGGTCCTTGATGGTCCGCTCTGACATATTGCCGCAGAACGCACAGTCCTTCTTCACGTGCGTCTTGTCCTCATGCAGGCAGTAGAGGCAAAGGGAGTGTTCATCCTCCTTAAAGACATTCTGAAGCTGGCAACCAGGACAGACCCTGAACAGCTTTCCGGGCGTCGAGCTTCCCTTCTCCTGTGCCATGTCCGAGATGGGCCTGAGAAACTTCTGGAGTCCTCCAAAAGCGTGGCTTGACGAAATCTTCACCCTTGAGGGGCGTAGAAGAATCCGACACGACTCCCCGTTGATAGGATATAGCTTGAGGCTCTTTTGACCGAAAAAGAGAAAATTTTCCTAGGAAAAAAGCGCGAAAAAAGCACTAAAGCTCGAGAGCAATAGCACGAGGATCCCAACACTTGAACGTGCGGTAGAAATCTGAAGATGGCTGCCAGAGGCGGGGCTTAGGGAGATGGCAGTCATTGGCTGTGGTCAGTATGACGCAGAGATCAGTGATTGGTTACTACTACGAAAGACAGATCAGAAACGAAACCGATACTGATTTTTCTTTACCGAGGATTCCCAGCCTGACGACGGGGAATATTTATGAGCATGTGAATCCATGCCAGACCCCATGCTGGAGAACTTGTTGTCACGCTTTCCACCGCACACCGTCTCCCTGCTTCCCCCTCACGCCCGGCCCCTGCCAAATACCATCAGGGGATCTCGCATGTGCATTCTGGCAGTCGGAGACTGCATCCCCTCACCCGCAATACCAGGACACACTTTGGTCCAGGGGTTTATCGACCTTCCCATCACTGGCAATTACAATGGAGACTCCCGCTGGCAGCCCGCAACAATCCACATCGTTTACGGAGGACCTCGCGTCACGTGAGGGGGCCAACACGATCACGCATCACGTGAGGGGGCTAGCACGGCAAAGAGTCACGTAGCTTCAACGCTTCCGCATCATGTGACGCGCATCATGTGACAGTCCAACGCATCACGTGTCTTTCCCGATGATTCAAAAGGCGTCCAGGAACACGGAAGCGTTGCTTCACAGCTGATCTCTGTCAGTACTGTACGGCTCTTGTTCCCTTGTTTTGATCCTTGCTACTACGACCTCAGATTTTTGCTACGACCTCGGATTTGTTTCTGGATTGCTCTGTCTACCCCCTGGCACCTTGAACTTGGCTTTGCACACTACTACGACCTCGGATTTGTTTCTGGATTGCTCTATCTACCCCCCTGGCACTTTGAACCTTGGCTTTGCACATTGTTACGACCTCGGATTACGAATTGGACTGCCTTACGATTTAGTTTTGATTTGGTACTTTGGCCACTGGCCTCTTGTAGGCACTCGCCTGGTTGCACAACCCGGACTGCCTCAAACCACGTTGTGCGCCCATCTACAGAGTCTCGAACACCCCCCTGACCCTCTGCTATTGGAAGTTCATCAAGCCCCGTCCCGGGCCCCACTATCCTTTCCAACAGGGTGATACTTCCTATAATCTTAGGTAAGCAGTGTTCTGTTTTTCTTGCTGGGTATTCCTTGTATTACACGCACATTGTTTGATAACCACTCATTGCCTTACAGCGTTCAAGGGGTCCTTCTGGCAGCTCCCGGTTCCAGACCTGACGGCTCACAAAAACATCCTCTGGCCTCAAAGACCGCACAGGCACTGAATATCTCGTTGTCTGTGTGGTACTTGGGGACGGAGGCATTATTAAACTTCACGACCATCAAGAACAACTTCATAACACTTGTGTCGAGTCATGCAATCTGGCTAGACGACTCAGCAGAGGGGGGTGGGAGTGGAGGCGGCAATTCATGGATATGAACACGTCCCACAACCTGGCATGATTAACCTTGTCAAAAGCTGTGCTCAGATCCATGAATGCCCAATAAATTGGTTTCTCCTTTATATATATGGAATGTGCGCTTACCAGATAGAGATGAAGGGACTGTTCGGCTGTACCCAAACCTGGCCGGAATCCCAGCTGCACGAATTAGAAAACCCCACTGCCCATACCCCACTAACCTAGCAAGAAAAGCATGAGCCAAGATTTTAAAAAGGGAATCCAGTAACGATTTAGGCCTATATGAAGCAGGAGATTCCCATTGCCCCTTTTTTTATATTAGCTGGATAATAGCTTTGGGACAGGATGGAGGCACTGCACCCGCTGCGCAGATAGCATTAAAACCCTGTACAGGAGCCCAAAGATCCAGAGTCATGACAAACAAATCAGCTGGAACGTTATCTGGTCCTGGTGCCCGATTACAATGCTAACAGCCAATAGCTTTCAGTATTTCATCCACCGTGAATACGATCCTTGCATTGTCGCCCCCTTCCACCAAATTCAACGTACTACCCGTGGTAGCGGGATCACGACGCACTTCCACACTACATACACTATATAAGGATGAGAAATGATCCAGCCAAGCCTTGTCCGATACATTACAAACCAGAATTTCCCGATTAAATGTATACAATGGACCACGATTTGCAATTTCCAAAAGGTTTTGCATCCTTGTTGTGAGGAACGAATGATGGCAACAGTAAAGACAGACACAAGTGTTCACAGTTCAAGGGTGTTTATTGAACAATATTTGTAGGTTGGAGGAACGCCTAAACTAAACCTAAATCTAAGATGGGAGCAAGTCTCGACTATCAAATGAAAATAAGGCAGTCCTAGTGGCCGTGTGTCAAATTAAAAGGGCCTACACTAAGAAACCTTTGCCAAACCTCCCAGCTAATACAAAAAAGGGTGCAAGTTCTTCCTTCCCCACGTTTCGAGCACAGGGCAAGGTGGGATTCTGGAGCACAGCACACACTCAAACCTTCCTGGCACGCATCAACAGTTCTGTTCCAGGTTATCAGGAGCCTTGATGGCCAAGTCTTGTTTCGCTAGAAAGTCTCTTGCCTTCGAGGGCCGGACGTGTTAAAATAAACATAAAAGATCCTCCAACAAAATGAAAGTTTGTTTTCTGCTTTTGCTTTGGGTGAAGATCCTTGACTCCTTGGTCCCGCTCTTTTGGGCTGACCTTTGCTCCTTGGCGTCTTGGGTGATCGGTTTTCTCCTTTGGATCTCCCTTTTCTGGTTTTTAGATCCTACATCAGTTTTATTGATATCAAGGCCTGTGGGGTTGCGATTTCCTGATCCTGTACGCCCGATAGGATTCTCAAGAAAAAAACAGACACAAAGTTCTGTTCAACGTATTTCTCGGGTGATTGATTCACCCCTTGGGTCCTCCTCTTTTGGGCACTGACCCAATTACAAATTTTACTCCACAAATTGTAGAACAGTCCTTTTCTCCATAAATTATGGGCCGTAACTTTCCACCTTTGGGTCTCCCTCAGCCCGGGCTCGGACCTCTAAAATTACAGGCGGGATAGTACTTCTCTTTGCCTTACACTGTCTCTTGTTTTCTCCCTCGGTTGGGCTCAGACCCCAAATGACAAGCAGGACAATGCACTTCTTGTATTCCTAATGTCTTTTCAAATAGTTCTTAGTGGACATCCCTAGACCGGGCTCACATTTGTCAACACTGTTTCCTGGGACTTTAGACTTGCCTCCTTCTCAGCAGCATCCTCGTGCGGGTTCACTCTTGCCAACTTCACATTCACATTTGTTTGCGGAATTCACTACCCTTGCTTTCCTAAGTTTGCAGATAAAAGACTTTCAACTGTACACAGATTTTGCTTGACCACCTGTATAACCACTTTGACCTAACTTTTAGGCTCTCCTACGGCCTTCTGGTTTCTTTAATTTCATTCACACAGGGATTGGCCAGTCTCTCTCGAGTTAGCACCCACGTGGTGCCGGTTCCCTCTGAAGCTGGTCTCCGCTCAGCACTTTTACAGTTCTTTTAAACTTAGTTTATTTTGCCACTTTGCGTCTTTCATCCACCACAGCCTGGTTCTTATCGGCTCTACCCTCGACTCGCCAGCTGTGATGAACCGCTTGGCTTCCCTTGTAACTGGAGTCAAGGCCGGTACCACGGTAGAAGGAGGTTTTTTGCTCCCGCTTATCAGCGTCAATGTGCTCCGTGTACTGTGGACATCTGTTGCAGCACACTTGGGCAATTGTCCTCGGTCTTATGATTCCCGCTGCAGAGGTTTTGCGGGTCTGCGTCGGAAAGGGCAAGGTTGTGTCTCTCCTCGTCAGCCTCTTGATATTCGCTGCCTTTCTCCTGCTCTTGAATTGCGGACCTGGATAGCTGCCTCGTTGTGTAGTCTGCCTTTCTCATACTGTGCTGGGAAAGGGCTGTCAGGTGTGTGTGATTCTGATCAATTGGCTGATTTTTCCTGACCCTTGTAGTGGGACACATCAGGTAAACGGCTCTGGTGTTAGTCCGTTCTCTAGTGTGTCGTGAAAAGAATGTGTCGGCAAAGGGGGGAGGGGGTTAGGGGAGGGGGGCAGGGGTAGTGGTTTTGCATGCCCCATGTGGTAGGATGGGGAAAAGGTGTTGAAAGAAGGCGGATACTGTGTCTCACCCGTCGATGTCCCACTCCCCAAGGACCCCCCCCCCCATCCAGGTGATCCTCCCTCACTGGTCCACCCGCAGGAACTGGATCCAATAGCGATGGTCGTGTCCTGGCGCTACCAGTCGTCTATACGGAGCTCTCCCGACTAACACTAGGCACTGCACGCCACGACTGCTCAACATTAGTGTCCAATAAGGGATCCATTCCCGCCTGCCTGGCATACCTTTGTTGTTACAACCCTGACACTTATTGTTCCAGTCCGCAGGACTGAATTATCCTCCTACACCTACCTACTGGCTGAAGTAGAGAGCCCTCACCAGCACCATATAAGATGCTATGAGACAGACGCAGATTATATTTATGATCCAATAAGAATTAGGTTATGTCGGAAAAACTACTTCCTCCTGATGAATGTTCTATATTTATGTTTAAAAGAACAGAAATATGTCGAGCCAATTCTCTGGATTAAAAACAGAGACATAAATCTATGACACATTAATTCCAATAGAATCTGGTACTCTACTATTTGTTTTACAAGTACCAATTGTGTATGTTTTTTCTGTGAACCGGTTTTAACTCGCTATCTAAGCTTGTTACATATCCCCTGTTTTATATTGGATGTTAAGTATTGTATTGTGGACCATCTTATTTAATTATATGTTTTAACTTCTATGACTAATTATTAAAATTGATACTGATCTTTCACCGTGACTGGTCCCTCCCTCACCTGAGTTATAGTTTTTAAACTCTAGCATCTGTATACTAGCTTTGTCTCCTAATATATACTGACTACTATCCACCCGGATATAGACAGAGTAAACACTTAACTTGCTTAAGCCAGTGTTATACCGGGTCTCCTCCCCTTATAATTAAATAAACTAACTAGGGAGACGCCTTGTGGTTTATCACATAGTCCTTAGAAGCACTAACCCACGTGTCCCATGCCTCGTCTTCAATGGCCTGTTTCCTTTTGGCCAGGACCTACTTATAACAAGACCTTGCACAGACACTAGAATTGTTAAGAGGCCCATTGGTTACTCAGAACTGAAAGCAGGTGGGACTTGGCTCTGGTACAATCAGAGTCAAACCATCCAACTTTCACTGATTCCATTGTTTTTAACCACTGCACAGGAGAACACACAGGATAGGTTAGGCAACAACAACCCAAACACTTTCGAGATACGAGGGAAACGCGCCATGCACGTTCGAACGATGCAAGGAGAAGTTCCAACTTCAGGAAAAGGACAGATTTACCTACATACAACTGCGCCATTGGTGCTCACAGCCCCAAATCCTACAAGCAGCAACGCGCAATCCGACTTCACTGGAACTATCGCTCAAGGACCCCCCATCTCGAGGTAGGATATCCACCTTTTACAGACGCTTTTTGGGCGATTTCCTGGTCGAGAGAACCCGCTGCATGGCCCAGTGGGAGGCCGACCTGGGGCACCCAATAGAAGACCAAACATGGGTGGACATTTGGACCCGAGCACACTCCTCGTCCTCCTGTGTCACCAATAGGGAATGTGCATATAAAATCATGCTGAGGTGGTACTAGCCCCCTCTTAGGCTCCATCACATGAATCCCAGGGTGGACCCCTCCTGCTGGAGAGGATGTGGCCACCCAGGCTCCTTTTTGCACATCTGGTGGACGTGCCCAAAAATCCAGCGATTTTGGAGACAATGCCTGGCGACAATTACACAAATCACTCACGGGGGCAACGGTTCCGCTAGAGCCGGGCCCCGTTCTGCTGGGGGGCTTCGGGAATAAGGCAAAACTGTTGACCCAATGCCTTCTAGCCGGGTGTCATGATGCCTACTCCCGGGAAGCCAGTTCAGGGCCAGCGTCCCCGAAAGCAGACATGTCCCCAGGGAGGGACCCAGCAACCCCTTATAGGGGCTCTTTGGACATTGTCCTGGCGCCTTTGGCGCCAGGCTCATAGAAGGCATCAGTCCTGGCACCATAGGCGCCAGGCTCATTAGGGGAGTGCTTGGATGGACTTACCTGATGCAGACCATGCTGCCGGATCCAGACCTCCTTGAGGTCTGAAAGGGACTATTTTACCTATGGGACTATTTTACAACTCGGGCGTGGCTGAGGAAGAATACTTACCTGGAACTACTTTGGGGGCTATTTAAACCACGCCCAGACAGCAGCTCACGCTTCGCGTTGTTCTGCATCTAGCAGCTGGACGCTCACTGTGTCTGCTCCTGCATCCTGGCGCCAGCCACGCCCGCCTGCAACCTGGAACACCTGAAAAGGAAGGAAAGGAGAGAAAGGTGAATAATTGAACTTTACCTACCTCCATCCGGAGTCCGGAACCATCACTCCGACGATCCTGAGTAAAGACATTATTTTTAGAAGCGCATCGCATCGCTCGCTGCAGCGCCGCGTTCCACTCACCTTCACGAGGCGCCCCCGGGCTCTTCAGCCACCATTGGCACCATCCGTCGCCTTTCAGCACCTAAGGAGAAAAAGAGAAAACAAAGGTGAGCGAAGGAACAGATTGAGGAAGGCCTGATTCTTCCACCTTAAGACTTACCTGATTTTTGTTGGGACAATCTTTCCACACCTCGGGTCGGCGCCGCTGCTTTGGCACTGCCGTACCCCGGACCCTAAGGAGAAAAAGAGACAAAACAAAGGAGAGCGAAGGAACAGATCGAGGAAGGCCTGATTCTTCCACCTTAAGACTTACCTGATTATTGTTGGGACAATCTTTCCTCACCTCGGGTCGGCGCCGCTTCTTTGGCACTTCCGTACCCCGGCCCCTAAGGGGAAAAAGACACACGCATTAGTGGGTGAAAGCAAGATCACTAAGGGAACCATCCATCAAAAAGACTCACCAGAGTTACCTTCGGCGAATCCATTCCTCTACGCGGATTCTTCATCCTACATCTGAAATAGAGAAAAGGACAATGGACAATTAAGGCTTGAACTTTTGCAACTGAATACTTACGGCCTCATATCGGAAAAGTCAAGCGGAGTTGAATACTCACCAAACCAGAGATCCAGTGAAGTAACTGGAAATCAACGCGCCCCTGCATCGGAAGCAGGATGGAGAGCTCGTCCTTTCAGACTCTAAGGTGAGACTCTACGGGGAATCGCGGAGGGGGTTCGAGGAGTGTGAGAGGGGGAAGGGGGGAATCCGACACATTATCCAGCAGACAGTTAATCCCCTTTTCCATCTACAGAAGGATTCTTCTATGGGCCAGACAGGCGAGGTTTGGGGGTCCGGTCCAGTCCGTCTTCCGAGTCCTGCGCATCACCTTAGAAGAGGTCATAGCAGTCCAGAACAGATCGGCGCCTCTGTGGGAATCAGGTGAGCGTTACACCGGGAAATCGGTGCTGGCCCGCTACTGGAAGTCCCCGGACGGCCCCCGTTTAGCTCATTGGTGGACAAAACTATGGGACATATTGATAGCGGAAAAGGTGACAGCAGCAAAGGCTGGGGTCCTTCACCGGTTCTAGAAAATTTGGGGCCCGGTATTGGAATTTGACCAGCGGTTTCCAGCCCTGACCTATAAGCCTATCAATGTCCGATGGACCCTGGGAATCTGGGAGGAACCCGAAGGGGACACAAACTATGGGGCCAAAGAGAGGAGGGCCCAGAGAGTGAAGGTCTTTGCAGGGGAATGGAGGGAGGGGGGGGACGGGCCCGAGGGGAAGGGGCTGGGGGTTAACACGTCTTTGCTACTATTTACGATGTACGCTTGTCAAACTGCCTTGACTTAAAATAAAGATTATTTTTTTTAAAAGTATGATCCCTAGTCTGACAACAAATTCCCCAATCCTTGTGGGCTGGATTGGATTGCCTTTCTCAATAAATCCTCCTTCCTGTCCTTTCATGATTGCACTTAAGTCTTCATCGGGGGGCATTCAAAGAAACATTTGGAAGGTAAACCTGCCCCAGAGGAACATCCCTAGGTGAATATTCTATTAAGGCACTACTAGGTTCAAGGTAGTATCCTTAAAGAGTGTGTGCACAGCTTCTCTCATGGCGATTTTAATGTTGCTGTGTGTGTACAATACTTCAAATGTATGGAGACCTGGTCTCAGATCTGCACCCTTACATCCCAGGGCAGCCCAATTACCTAGTGCAGTAAAGTAGTGGGATACATTGATTGGTTAATGGAGGTCTCCAACATCCCACCATGTGTAATCAGCCTTACAAGATTAGAGTTTATTTTAGGTGACGTCTATAGTCTGTGTAGGATGAAGTGTCCTGGTTCACAATGAAGTTAAGACAGACTGCTAATCAGATAGTAAAAATAATTTTGATTCGTTCAAATGCTTCTATATGATGCAGGAAACTGCTATCAATCATGTTTTATGTCTTTGCAGGGAGGGTATAAAACATAAATGCTTGCTTGTGAGAACTCCTGGCTTGTTAAATGAGGCATAGTAAGTGTAGAGTTAGTACCAGTGTGCCGGAGGCCAGACAGTTGTGCATTAATAATTTCTTCTATGTGAAAGGGACAGATACGTCAGCGAGAAGTGACAGCTAAAGTGATTTGGGTTAACAGATGGTGGTCATTCCTAATTTCACCGCTGGTAAAGTCACGGCCCAGGCGGTAACTTACCGCCTGGGTCGTAATGAGGCCCTATAACTTACAGCCGATGCTATACAGTATAATTGTTTTAATAATAAGCAGGGGGAGATCAAATTGGCCTTTAAGCAGAAAATTAAACAAGGACAGAGATTTAGCAGAATGCACATGAAATAGTAGGGAATTCCAGTTCTTAGGGGCTGGAAGAGCAAAGAACCTTAAACGGGACAGGTCACAAAGACGATGGTGGGAACTGCAAGAAAAATGAGGGATGCAGAGCGAAGAGGACAAGAAAGAGTAGAGGGATCAGAAGCGGAACTGCTGGCTCAGGGACAAGTATCAATTAGGGAGAACATCCGTAGAAGAGGCATTATCCAAGGCTCAGAATATGCATGTTTACACCGTGTTTAGCGACCCAACGAGGTGGATGTACACTTCTTTCATGCACACCTTGAAGAAGGAAAAGCCTGGAAAGGAAATATGCCACAAGACCATAATATAAAAGCAACTTCCATCTAAGAGTACACCTGGTATCCCTTTGGGATAACCTAAGCAACAGCTGATCAGGATTTCGACATGGGAACAGGTCAAGGCAAAGCAGGAGACCAGAAATCCGGAAGGACTCAGTGAAGCGAGTAAAAAGGATCCAAGCAAGTCAGTTGCATGTGGGGAAAATGGCAGCCCATAAAGCCACCAATGATACAAGGGCAAAGGATGTCAGTCGAAAAAACCCACAAGGAGAAAGGGATGGCAGTCTACAAAAGGGACAAGGGATGATAGTCCAGAGAACCCTGAATGGAACAAGGATGAAGCATGGCAGTCGATAAACGTGCAGACAGCACAAGGACATATGATGGTAGTCCACACAACTATGGAATTCACAAAACCGAAGGATGGCACTCCACAAAAACAAACCACGTCAGACAAAAAGCAAAGGCGGCAGACAAGTGGGAAACCTCAAGACCGCAAATTAGAAGAGAAAAATATCAACAGGCAGGCGTAGGAGAGAGGGCAATGGGGCGACTGACTATATGAGGAGACCAGAAAGAAAACCTGGGAAACAGACCGATGTACACAACAATAGATCAAACTGTAAAAGTGATGATCTGAAAGGGAGGCAAAAAGCAGTCCAAGGTCAAAGAAGAACGTGAACTGTTAGAAGGACGAGCCACAAGAAGGTTCAGGAGGCAGGTGAAGTTCTAAGAAATAGGAATACATTAATTACTAGGAATCGATAGGAACGCGGGAAAACAGCTGCAAAGCTTGCTGAGAAGCAATGAGCCTATTAGTTCTGGATTTATATAAACACGTGTCCTGCATTCCACGCATGCACACAATCTAGCAAGGATAGTGGTAGGATGCATATCAACAGCATCACTTTCCCTAGTGAATATTAAAAGAGTGAAGTGAAAAGAGTACATGAAAATTGCTTGAGATATTCTCGTTTTTCAACTACATGTTCCAAGAAGGGATCATTTACTAATCCAACTCCCATCCTAGAAACTTTATTGTCTCCCCGTGGGTGGAGCGGCATGCAGTCCTCCATGTTCAAGTGAACATTAATGGAAAGTGTGGATGTCCAGTAAAGCAGTGTATGAAGTGAACAGGAGATGGTAGACATGCAACGCCAGCGTTTTATGATCCTGGGTATGGAACATATTGTGTCCAAAGCGCTCTCTAAGCCTTCATAGCTGTGACAATATGAGTAAAAGCAAGTCTATAGTGAGTCAGCACTAAACCCTTCTGGGGCATCAATATATTTTGGCTTGGTGGTGGGCGCTTTTCCTGGGTTCAGGTAGACCAACCAGTAGTAGGCGAGCAGGGTTTCCATCAAGTTAGTTCAAGCTCTATTAAGGGTAAAGCTGGCGGAACAGGCTGGGTTCACTCTTATCTGGGGAGGGGACCGACAGGCAGGCACACAGCCAAGGGAAATCCAAACAAATTTATTGACAAATCTACTGTATTATAAAGTCGTGTATTGAGGAATATTGACAGCAGGTAAGTACTAAAAGAAATGGATAACTGTGACGTAATACAAAAACAGTCATGTTCTGTGAAAGACCCAACTCAGGATTAAAATCAGCAGGAAAAATATGGTGCAGGTGAGTACAGCTTCAAAAAGAGTGAGTTGCAGTGATTCTTTATGCCAAAATGCATAGAAAAAGAAAGGTAATTACTAAAAATCAAATCAGTATTATAGAAATTTGAGAACCGCCCTGGAAGGTATAATTGTTGAAGAAGTTTTAATAGGTAAGTTTAGGAAAACTGGTCCATAAAACCAATATTATAAAGTGAATAGTTTGCTTGCAGTTATAGTGACAATGTAGGAAAATATCTATTGGACTCACAGGCAAATAGGACCACAAACATTGAGCTGTTGTGCCTTGGGACTCTCCGAGAAGAGGTCCAAGGACAGGCTCAACAACCACAGGGCATAGATGGAGGCAGAAAGGGCACACAGTCTACTAAAGAAAACAGTTTCTGTCACAGGGCCTTGGAGGACTGCAACCACAGCCCTGATAGTCGTAAAAGGAAGACCAGTGACGTAAAGGGGCCGGAGACCTGAAGGAAGGTTACTCCGGATAAAGGACACTGAAGAAACCCTAGGATTTGTGGTTACAGGGGTCATTGTAAGTGTAGGGATGGATTCTAGCGGGGAACCAGTTACGGTTTTGAGATCTGTTAAGAGTCCAAGGAGGCAACAGGATTAGAATAAGGGTCTGCAAAGATGCAGGACCCCGTCTTCAGGCAACTAACAAAGACAAGAGTATGGCAGCAGCAGTAACAAGAAGCACTGAGGTGACCCTGGAAAATCCTAAAACGAGTCGCAGTTTCAGGGATGAGAGTCAAAATATCCCACATTGGAGCAGGAAGCTTGTCAGCGCAACAGCAAGCTGCTCCGGTTTCAGCCTTGCAGCAGGGTGTCTAACCTCAGGGTGCAGTGAATTGCATGGAGCAGGGAGGCTTCAGAAGATCACCAGGCCTGCAAGCATGGATGTTCCAGCACAAGCAGCCTGTTGGAAGGTCAGGAAGAGGTAGAGTTCAGATTTCCAGCAAAGAGAAGCAGAGCTACTCAAGCAGGAGGAGCAGGAGTACAGCCAAGCCAGCAGCAAAAAGATCCTCAGAGTTCTGGCTAGCCCTGCACACTAATACATAGTCATGGACACTGCATTTTCCAACATTTGTTGGTACACACTGGCAAATTCTTCAGCTGAACTGAGGTTAGATGGATTGTGACACAGGAAATATAGGGAGCCATTGCAGATGGGGTCATTTTCAGAACGTTCCAAAAACAGCTCCACGGTTTGTTAGTTCCATTTTTGACATAGTCCAGTACGGTCATGTTCCAGACCACAATAAAATGGTCGGACAAGGGACAGGGATTAATTTCAACCTCCCTGATAGAGATATTAAGGGTAAGCACCCAATCCAAGGTCTTTCCTTTATTGTGAGTGGGTTCATTAATATGATTGAAACCAAGTTTTGCAGAGTTGACCCAACCAGAGTAGCCATATTATCGGTACCATCAGAGACTCCTATATTGAAGTCATCCATAATCATAATTCTTGACAGTGGTTTCAATTGAGAAGAGAGAAGTTCACTCATGTGTATTAAAGTCTGGCATATTCTGTGGTGGTTGATAAGAAAGAAATTTATGGTGGTATTTGAGTGAAGGGTCAGTTTTTCAATTTTGCGTATTTGCAAGGATTCTTCGTAGATCAGTGCTACCCCCGCTAAACACCCACCCCACCCCCCACCCTGGCAAGGGATCGATCTGTTCTCAGGATACGATATACTGTGGGTACGGCAAGCGAAATGGCAGGCCCTGCGGCACTATGTAGCCATGACTCAGTGATGGCACATAAACCAATATTGTGTTTGATGATGTGCTCCACCACCCCGAGAGACAAATAAGAGACCTAGTATTAAGTAGTAAACATTTGATTTGTTTGTTTCTAACCTTAGTGGCAGTAAAAGGTCTGATGGGGGAGTGTGCAGCAGAGCTATCATGAAACAAGGGTTGTTTAGCACGGTTTATGGCAAAGAAATGCTCATTAGTGTCAGTAAGGGTGCATATGTTGGTAGTTTGGCGTCGGCATATAAGCCAGTGGATATGTCCCAACCGTAGTCTGGTTGACCTTATGGTTGGAGGCTGCCTGTTCGAGAGCTGTGTCAGTCTTATTATTAAAGCCAGTCTTCCATGCACTTGCATGGCTGTGGCCAGTATTAGATCGCACATCTTGCATTCAACTCTTTGTGCGCTCTTGGTTTTGCTAGCACTTGTTTCACTTAGTGCAGTTCATTATTTCCATGTAGTTCACAACTTTCCTTTCAGTAACGTTCACACTCTTTCTTTCACTCCTTTCAGGACGCCAGAGTTTTTAAAAACGTTTTCTCAAGTCGTTTGATATTCACAATAGTTTTCCTTCGCTTTAACTGGCTTTCAATTCATACAGTATTCAAAATATGTTTCATCTGCTTTCATTGCGCTCGGTATTCAAAATACGTTGCATTCACTTTATTTCTGTCACCGCTTGCCAGCCTGGTGTTACCCCTTTCAGGTTTCACTCACTAGTCGGTTTTACGGCTCCTCACGAGTCCTTCCTCCACCACGGGTTCCTGGTTCGCTGTGCAGTCGCTACCGTGTTCTCCCGGCGGTCTTCTTGTGGCTCCTGCACACCCAGCAATTCTTCCACACAGTGAAGCAGGATACATACGACCACTTCCTTCAGTGCTGCAGTCCTCTGTCTGACGGCTTGCTACTGGCCTTCAGCTTTTTCTATCACCACTTCCTGCTGCATACACACTGCACTGCTTCACGTGCTTCCAGCGCTGCTCCTGCCACACCGCCACTCCGGAGCAGACACCCTACACAGCTGACTGTGCTCATGCAGCTCACCGTTCTTCCGCAGCTGACCTCATTTGTTTTGCGCTTGCATCTTTTAAAGCTACCGCTGTGGGTTTCATACAGAAAGCACAAGCCCGCTCACCAGCAAAGTGTTAGTTCTGCCTTGATCTTGTTGTCCCCTTTCTCGTCCCAGTACCATATTGATGCATTTTGGTGAATATTTAGGGGAATCAGTGACAGGGGTGACAAAAGCCTATGAAGGCTTGAGTGATGGAGGGTTTGAGGTGAAAGGGAAATGGGGGTTATCAAGTCTCGCTTAGGGATGTCCCCTCCCCACTCACAAAGTCTCCACCACCCAGGTGAATCTGCCTCACATATCCACCCCCAGGGTCAGGATACAAAAGCGATGGCCTTTCCCTGGCCACCCGAGCAGAGGATACTGGGGAAAAGTGAGGATGCCCTCAGGTTCCTCAGGGTCAGTAAGTGATTCACCGTTTACGCTTTTAATCTTGAAAACTGATCTTTCCATTCCCTGTCCTCTCAAACAGGACACCTAACACTTGTCTCTGCCTAATCTCCCCCAGTATGTCTTTCGATCGACCCCCGATACTGTCAATTCCTCCTCCGTCTCTCTGATCTTTTGCTTTTAAGTCGGTTTCGTGTAGGGCTCTTTCTCCCTTTTTGCTGCCCCTTCCAAAATTAAAAAATGGTAGCCTTCGCCGCATAATATGGGATGTGAATCTGAACTTCTCCAGCGTCATTAAGCTGGATAAAATATTTCTAATCATTCTGGACGGTGGCTTCCGATAATCAAAATAACTGCACGGTGCCTGAGGTCCACAGTGATTTCCCCAACCCCTATCCTCTCAGTGTGTAATCCTTTTTGCGTAATGGCTGCTTTTTGCTGAAAATAGAGGCTCTTTGCCAAGACTGAGCAGGGATCATTCAGAGGGCCACCGGCTCGATGGATGCTGTCAAACAAAATTTCGGAGGTGGTTGTTTCCTCAAAAAGCTAGTTTATTAATGTCTTTACCTGATGCTCCAGAAAGATTAGATTCCCCTTGCATTTCTTTCAGGCCCAGAATTTGAATATTGGAAAGTCTCTCTCTGTTCTTTCTGTTCTCCAAGTCATCTACCTTTAATGCCAAATCTCTCTTTCTGTTCCATATCTTGCATACGTCCCTCCATTTATTTTAATTTCCATCAAACCCGCTGACTGTTGATTATTTTCCAGGGTTTCCAGTTTCTCCTCCTCTTTTTCTACCCTGCCCTTGAGGTCCGAAATCACAACCGATAGCCTGCTCTTTATGGATCTGATTTCCTCCAACAGCAATCGGATATGACTTTGTAGATCCCTCCTGGTCGGACCTCGAGGCAGTTGGAGCCTCTTGTCTTGGCTACTTTATTAGGGTCCCTTTGGAAACTATTCAGCAACACTGCAGTTTTTGGGCCCAGCATATGATCACTGCAGCTATGTGTAGTGTCGCTCTTACAATAGTCTCCAAAATAAGCAGTTCAAACTCACCACCCTCTTAGAATCATTCCAGAGTCTCATACACATATGATTGCACCCATCATTCACGCTGTGGGTCAAAAATGTAAATACCCCCTAAGGAGGCAGTGCACAACCCTTATAGTGGCCAAACAAAGGGAGTGATCTCCAAGCAAGGGTCCCAATTCAGAATTCTCAGGCCAGCTTGCTGATGACATCCAGGGTCACTCTGTTCTAAAAGTTAATTATTCCAAGCCTTCAGGGATTATGTCATTTAGCAGGGGAATCACCACTACTTATATAGATCTCAGCATCATGTTGGAGAGATTCTCTCTTCCAAAATTCAGAATATTGTTGTCCTGGGCCAGTCGCTGCTTCCGTCAGCAGGGATACACCTCCTGTGCACTGCCCGATGATCAGCTCTTCCATTTGGGTCTCCCTCTGCAGTGCACACCATGAGACATCACCCGCTGCGCTTTCCCAAATAATCGGACTCATGGGCAGTCCGCACTCGGGTCACTCACCGATCGGGCCGAGCTTCCATTGTGACCCACGTGGCGCTTCTGACTCTCGCTCCGCTAGGAGCATGTCGCAGCCAGCATCTCACCACATCATCCTGCTACTGACTCCAAGACTCCACAAATTGATGAGTGCGTCCATAAATTGATTCGCGGCACTGGGGCTTGTTCACATTCGCTGCCAGGCTTATTACTGGGGAGGCCTTGAAGGCGATGAACTGTCAGTGATGCACTCCTCACGGCCTCACGCCAGCATTACTTCTGTCCGCACACTGTCCTCAAACTTCCAAGGCCGATTTTGGTGCTTTTGGACCAGGAAATGCACCCCTATTCGACCAGGTGTCTACGGACCCAGTCCTATTGCTACAGAGTCGATTGCATGGTAAATAAGTCAAATTAAATGCACTTTGACGCTAGTTCATTGCCTGCCGAGGGAGGGAGGCAGCACGTTTAAGGTGCCATGTCGTCTGCACCCCATGGTGGTCTCTCGGAGCACACAGTTTTTGCATACAAAAATGTTCTCTCCTGCGAGAATGTGCACTGTTGTACAAAATCATGTATATATGCATACATACACAAGCCACCTCCACAGGCATGTACAGTTACACTAATGCTACTTACTAAGTTGCTTTGGCGCTGCCTTGTATAGTTACAGTCAGGATGGGGATCCAAGTACCTCTGTACTCAAACGCAGGGAGCACAGTTAATCCACTACTAACCCCGACTGCTCCAGGGTTGGCTTGTGCGGACGCTGGAGCGTTACTATTATTGCCCCCTCCTGTTGAAGAAAAATAAGTCTATTTTAACAGGTGGCTTTGTAAAAGTATATACAAGTCACAAGCCTTGCTATGTGCCAGAACATAAGTGCATTTCTCAATCAGTAAACACTCTGTTTCGAAACATATGTTCCATAAGTATTAAAAACACACAATAAATATAAAGCATTTCAAACATAAATATGGTCAACAGCATACATCAATCTTTTCTGGTCCTTAAATGTGTGGCTCTCTCTGGGGTTTGGACTATAACTCCCAAGATCTCTCACCACTGAATGTGTTAGCTCGGGCTGGTCGGAGTTGTAGCCCAAAACACCTGGAGAGCCGAAGGCTGCCACCCCAATGTATTCCAATATTTTACAAATTGCACAAAGCAATCCATTATTGGGAAATTCAATTTGCCTTTTTTCGTCCCGAAATGAGAACATAATTATAATATTCGTATCCTACTATAAAGCAGCACACAATAATAAAGCAAGTTTATTTATACACAATGAATCTAAATACACTAATTCGACTAAAACGCTGCCTGTTACAGCTCATACTTTAGAAAACCCATACTACTACATTATATAAATATCCTAGATTTGCCCAATTGTCCTCTTCTGTGATCACAAATGTTTGATTTTGTAAAACGCAATGGTACCCAATTCCTAATGCTTGTGCAATGTATTTCTGAAGGGAAGAGCCATTTTTTTATCTCGTAGCCGGGCTAAAAATAAGGCACTTGTATGCCATTGCCTGAATTTCTCCCCGGTCAGAATTACTTAGCGCAATCTTGCTCTATTACCAAACATGGACACAAAAAAGCAGCAAATGCCTGATGCAATACTGAAACGCTTTCCTTATCCATACAGCTACGCAAAGTATTATCCATTTAAAAAAATGAATAGCCATTCTCTTGGATGCTCCGCCTGCCCTTTAGTCATCTATAGGATACGGCAGTAATATTCTAAGCATAATAAAGGTTTCTTAGAGAACACATCAAGGAAATGAAGCAAATCGAACCCTCTTCACTCAAAACAGTGAATGGTGAACAAGCCAAGTCAGCCGCTGTGGTGAAAGTGGAACTTAAGCTTATTTGTTATTGTAATTGTGCAGTGGTTAACAGTGAACCTATCGCAAGTAATATAAAAAAAGGAGAGCAGGCAACAATAATATATATAGTACTAAACAAAATATTGAAATATTATACCAGACTTACATAAACCATTCCATAGGTTTCACAGAGTAACACTCCAAATATCGAATTAGTAAAATATGCAAAGTGCAGAGTTATTTACAACAATTCTAAGTTCGCTTATGCATTCCACTTTAAGGATTAATGTCCTTCCTTCCGTACATAAAGTGGGATCTTAAGACACCATGATTCCATTAATGATGGACAAGATCTTTTTACAAATATTTAATATACTAATAACTTGATGTCTGCCTATCTGCTAGCAGTCTATACCAAACGTTAAGCCTATTATTTGCATCAATATGACGTACAAAGCACCCAAAGTCCAATTCCCTCAATAAGTGACTATTAGGGCCTTCCACAGAAAGACGGCACAGTCTCTCTCAAGGCACTGTACTGTACAAGGTTAAGCGGGGTGCAGCGGGCTGCTTTTGAAGGACATGGTGTGCAAGCATTCCTCACTAAGGTAGTGGTTATAGCTTAGAGCTAGGGGGCTAAGAGTGAAGGTTTGGTCAGAAGACTTACGGTGCAGACCCTGCAGTGGTGGAATACGATTTTGGGGGAGAGTGGGAAGCGGGTGGGATTTCGGAGATAGAAAGGGATTCACTTATCAGCTGATGTATTAAGTCTGGGCACTCAAGATAGTCGACTCTCAGAGAAGAGCATGCTTGGGCTCCACAATAATTTTATTTCCATCTTCAGTTTAGGCATGCCCTTGGGGTTCAGCTAGGGGGTAAACTACAATTGGCCTGAAGGTTCAGAGACAAAGGTTAATTTTCTGCAGACGCATATCTAACTTAACCCATTGTCCACCTTGTATAGGGTGTGTGCTACATTTACAGAGAGGGGCTAATGGGTTTGAAAGCAAAATATGCAGGGAGGGTGGGGGGGGGGGGAGATCTGGGTGCTGGCATAGGTGAGCTTGAGGGAGGTGCTGCAGTCTCCAAAAGAGGAGGCTTGATGTTTCCGGTTACAGTTGATAGACTATACATATAGAGTGTTACTGCAGAAGCAGGCCCCACAAAACGGGATGAAACATGCCTTGTATGCAAGATGTATGCAGGGACTTATTTCATGGTACTCCACAAATAATGGACACGTATCCTGAAAACATTTTGGAAGAAGTGGGCTGTTTGCTCAAAGCGGACCAGATGCTAGCTCTCTTGGACATTCAATCGAAATGTAATGCCAAAGGTTAGAATAAGTTGCCCATAAACAATGTTAATGGTCACGATACAACTATGAGGGTGCTGTCTGGTGGGACGTGATGGACATATTATGCCTACTTGACAAAATGCTCTTTCACAATGGAGGGTGTCTGCAGAGTTGTGAAAATGCACGGGGGTACTGTACTGACTTTTACTGTTATGATGGGAGCCTGCTGTCACGACAATGCCACCAGAACACTACGTGGCACCCATTGTGGACTAATTCAAACTCAAAAATGATCACCATAATCTGCACTGTACAATACTGTTAGGACAGTTTTTCTGAAATCCAACTAAGGGCTTAGTAAAATCATTCAACTCAGGCAGTACAAGGGTCCACTCTTAGTATAAGGCTGTACCACCTGAGTAGCTGGTAGTGTAGAAAGAGCAGCCAGGCTCATCTTAGGAGGGAGAGAGGGCTGTAGCTTGGCACAAACAAACTGAAGCAGACATATGGACCAAAGAAACACAATTTTGATTTCTCAATAAATAGTACTTATTTACCCAAGATTCATCTTTGCCTACTTGTATTTAAATTAACTATCACATACATAAACACAATGATAAAAAACAACAATACTTAAGGGATACAACCCCAAAGTATTACCTTGTTAAGAATAGCTTTCAACAGTTCAAGGTTAGATAAACCTATCACACATTCAGAATGCAATCAGCTATTCTTGGGTAGTAAAACCAGGTTACATATACTATTTGAATATAGTCAGTAATTCAAGGATAGTAGACCCGGTCAGTCATGCAGTGACACTCAGTTAAGGAATCACTTAGTAAACCAACTCTGTTACCAGGATAGTGTAACAAATTCATGGAACAGTATGAACCTATAACTACATTTAGGATAACACTGGATGTACCAGGTTAAACTATTACAGTTGATTTTCAGCTCAGTGGAACACAGACTGAGGTAAGCAATAACTCTTTACACTATTTTAGGATGGCACAAGGCAGACCAAGGTTAGTAAAACCCTAACTACTTTCAGGATAACATTCAGTTGTACAAGGTGAGTAAGACTTAATGGTGTAATTAAGTATTACAGTTTCTTTTCAGATCAGTCAAACACAAACTAAGGTAAACCAGATCGCTTTACACTATTTTAGGAATGCAGCAGGCAGACCATGACCAGCTCAACGCACAGTACACTTATTCAGAATGGCACACAGCGTATTCAAGGTAGGTAAACCCCAAGGCACACTTATTCTAGACAAGCTAAACAGCAGGTCGGGGAAGCAAAACCCAGCTGATGAACATATACATTTATATCCTCACAGAAATAGTAAAGTGAAGCCAACAGCATTACTTTTGGGAAGTGGGGGAACCAATTCACAGGTGAGTAAGATAACCTTATATATACTTTTCAGAATGGCCAAACACATTCAAAGTATAGTAAGAACTTGTGTAACTGCTCGTATTTCAAGACAGAAACCTTTTCTTAGCCAGTCCTTCCGTAGTCTACCGCATGAGTTCTCTCAGGGGCAGAAGAGGGACCCTAGTGTCTAGGTGCCAGCTGAAGGCAGGTTGAGATAGGGTTCAGTTGCAGGAAAAGTCAGAGTTCCAGAGAAAGTCTCTTCAAAACAAGTAGTTCACTCTAGAGTTAGTTAGGGTCCAGGCACTTCAGAGAAGACACCATAGACAGATTCCAGCAATTGACTGGGTGAATTGGATGAGAGCACTCCCAATCACATGAATCACCCCCCAAAGCTTCACAGGAATCACAAAAGGCTTAAGTTAAGTAATACTCCAGCCAACACAGTACCTCAGCACAGAGGAAGTGTTTGCAGCAGGACGTCTTCAGGATCTGCAGCCAAAAGCCTGGTCAATTAATTCCTTGTCATGAAGATTGAAGACAGGACACTGGAAGGGAATTTGAAGCAGGGATCAACAGGGAAGACTCCAGGCAAGGGTTTCTTCATGGCTGGATGCGGTTATGTGGTTTTGGCGCCCTTTTCAGGAGCCAGGAAAAGACTGAATATTGCTGATCGGATTCTCTTCCCTAATCTGGTCCAGCTTTCTGGTGAGGGGACTTCAAGGACTCAAATCAAGTCTCTGAAGGTCCAGAAGGATGCCACCAAAATGTCAGCGCAATTTGGAATTCAGAAGATCATGCACCACGTAATGGCTTGAGGTCCCAGGGTATTGCAGCCCAGCAAGGTCTTCTTGAGACTAGTGGATCTCGCCAGCCTCTGGGTAGAAGTTGTTGCGTTCAGGACCCCCAGGTCGATTGTATGAAAGGGTTACAGCCGGCACTGGTTACACAGCAAGCTCTCTGGTCGCTGGAAATCGCTATGGCTGCCTTTTCTTCATCTTCCTCTTCGGTTTCAGCTCCAGTGGTAGACTCGTCAGCAGCTTCCAGGTTCAAAGTATTTAACAGGAATTACAGCACAACTTCTGCATTCTCTCCCTGCATTTTACAGCAAGGGGTTGTCTGGCTGTCCAATCAGGACAGCCAGCCCCCACTGGGAGTTGGTTCCTTTCAGGCAAGGTGAAAAACAAAGGGGTTCAGAATTTTGGCCTCGCTTCCTGCCTCATCAGACACTCTGGAGCCCGGGCAGGGAATCCAAAGGAAGACAAAACGTCCACTGAGGTTGATCCCGGTGAGAATGGCAGGGGCAGACCTCAGAAACAGCGAGCACACAAGAAATGTCAAAAAAAAAGGAGGCCACCATTTTAGCAAAATGGTGCCCCTTCTGTGCATTACTGAGGCATTACCGAGACTAAAAGACATAAAAAGGTACAACCACTGCCACCAGCCATTCATGTAAACTCGCAATTGTAACAAAAATGTTACCAGGTAAGTAAGAAAGGGAATACATTGTATCCCCCAGCACTCCACATAAGGTGGGGGCTCACTTATACAAAATGTAAAGGGGATGATAATCCCTCTGTACTACTTGGGAACTGTAGTTAAGCCAAGTAAGTACATGAATGAAAAATTAACAGGGGAGCCCCCCCAAAGAGGCAAATCAGCTTAAGCCCAAAAGTTGTAGGAAACTATAACTTCAACCATACACTACGGAGAGACATAAAAAGGCCACCCATAAAAAGAGTAAAAGACTATGTGAGAGGAAAAAGATTCCCCTTCACCTAGGGACAAAGTAAAATAGTTATTTACCAAATCCAAGCAAAAGGTTTTGGGGTGGACACAGGTCAGGAAGTTGCATCATAATTATGAAAATCTTACCTAACAAATAGCTATTCATATTTCTTTTTCTTTACAAGACTTTGGTACTTCCCCATTTCATTTCACAAACTACATATCCCATAATGTAGCTTCTGGCACTATGCAGACGTCTTAGAACTACAATCCCCAGAAGCCCTAAATAACAGTGCTGCTTTCACTTTCCCCAAGTCCAGAGAGGCCGGAGGCAGATTACCTTTGGTGTGGTGCTGCCAACGAGGCTGCCTCAGCACGAGGTGTCAGTATTTAAGCTGCTGCCTGTAGGATCACTGGATTCTTTCATGGAGTTCGCTGCCAGCCCCTCATGCTTTGAAGCTTGGATTTCTGCTGCGTCCTGTTGCTGCCTTTCCAGAACCTGCTTCTGTTCCAGTGCCCTGTGCTCTCTGCACTGCAGCCCAGCGCTTCCTGTCCTGCAGCTATGTTCCCCTGCATGCAGTCCTCTGTTCGCTGTCTGCAATCCCTTGCTCTCTACCACCAGTTCTTTTGTTTGCTGCCCACAGTTCCTTGCTCTGTGTCCATAGCCCATGTTGCCTGGCTTTAGCTGCTTCCTAGATTTTAGTCCCGGGTTTCCTTGTTATTTGTCTACAGTCGTGCCCTTGCTATTCCAGTCCAGTTATAGTTACTTGTATTGCTGGTTACCAGTATGTGGTTCAGTCCTCGTTATCCTAGGCCAGAGTTTCAACCCTGAGTTTTCTCTTTCCTGCTCTATAGTTCAGTCCGCTGTTCATGGATTCCGGTCCTTACTTTCCAGTCTGCAGTTCCAGTCTCCTTTATCATTGCGCTTAGATTATTCTTTTTTTGCTTATGCTCCTTCTTCCTGTTCTCAATCCAGAACCTTGCTCACTTTGACTTCCTGTTCTTTCCCTGGATAGTTTGAATACTGTTCTTGTCCCCAGTATGTTTGTGAAATGCCTTCGTACAGAGTTTGTCTGCTGGGTTTCCCGGCAGGCAATCTCTGCCCCTTTCCTTTCTCGCATCTCAGTCTTAGTCAATGGTGCCATTTTTGTAAACGGTGTGCTGATTTCTGTTTCAGGGGGCAGTCACTGTTCTGTTCTTGCTGGAGGCGTACAGGCTTCAGCCTCATGAGTATCGTTTCATTTTTCATGCTTTGGGGTCCGGACACAGACTCCCACTCCAGCAGCTCCTTTCCATGAGCATTCACAGTGGGCCCCTCTAATAACCAGCTCAGAAGGCTGTCTTTTCCCCTGACATGTGGGAAACGCTTCCTCCATTCTGAGTACACCCCAAGTGGGAATCTGACGTATTTGTCTTGGTTGTATTCCCGGACCCTTTTTGTTCACTGCCTTTGTTGCCTGTCTGTAGTTATTGCCTAGCCTTCCTTGTCTGCTGGACTTCTTGCACTCTTGTGCATTATTTTTCCCTCAGCTTTGTGGGCATGTGTCTGCCGTCAAGCCCTTGACATCTGCACTAAACATGGGCATGCGAGTGCAGAGGTTAAGATGCTTCTAGGAGGGTTGCTCACTACTACTCCTGCGATGACACAAGGCAAATTAACTGTGGCTACGTTGCTTTCTGGGACATGCTTTAATCAGTTGCTAAAGGTCTTTGGTTTGGTTGTGAAGAAACAAAAAGATTTTATAAATCAAAATATAAATTAACAGCTTTAAGATGCTTAGCGCACATAATCTATATCTGCCAACGATATATCCATTTGGCAACTCAATACCAAAATGCATGAGCCTGGAATTTAATGCATTTGAAAGACGGCTGCTTCAAAGTAGCCCCAGATGAGCAAGGAAGAATGTTTCAAAAATGAAACAAAGAAAAGAGCCACTCCATCGGAGGTCTGCCCATGCATGGAGTACAAAGCAATTATGCACAATGGACAGCGATGGTTGGAGCCCCACAAAACATTGAGCCCATCAGTTGCCTTTCTAGGTCTCGGATATATGGGGGAAAGCAGTTGTGCCATAATTGCACACACCAGCTGCCTTTATAGGCCTCAGATGTATGGGGTAAAGCAGACATGCTAGACCTGCATGCATCAGTTGCCTTTCTGGATTAATTTAACAAGTTAGAGGCAGTGCATACAAAAAGGAACAATTGTTTAGGAAAGTATTTCAATACAATACAGTACATTCAACCTTTACAAGCAGCAATTTGAAACAAATAAACAAAAGAAAACATCAATTCCAGTGCTGGCATGATACAGAGGAGGGACAAGCAAAAACACAAGTTTTAAGAATTGAATAGGAATTTCTGCAGACTATCTGTCTGCAGATAAAATGAAAAGACCAAGAGCCAAAAAGACAAAAGCTGTAGAGACAGTCAAACAAGACACACTGACTGGAGGAACACAAATGAGAGGAGAATCATCAACAACATTGCAGTGGGAACTGAAAGGCAAGATCTGGCCTATATACAAATAAGATTAAAATCTGCAACAGATTTCAAACCTTGGAGGCAAAAAGTAAGGTCAAAAGTGGCAACCAAGATTAAAACCAGGAAAGTCGGTAAGTAGTTAGGAAATATTGGGAGGCAGTACAAGATGAGAAAAGAAGGCAGGGTTTAGAGGGAAAGGTTTCACCAGCAATGTATGAATCCCTCCCAAAGCCTCACCTGGAGTAGTGTGTGCATTCCAGGAGGCCACATCTCCAGAAGGATAAAACTAGATTACAGACAGTCCAGATGAGAGATACAGAGATGGTGCAAGGTCTGCATCACAAATGAAGAGAGAGGCAAGGGCTTAAATGTGTATAGTCTGGAAGAAAGAAGGGAGAGGGGAGATAGGATAGAAATATTGAGATATCGTAGGTGTATAAGAGCAGTAGAGAAGCAAGTGTATTCTACCTGAGGTGTTGTCACCCGTTAGATAGGCTCTGGAGTTTTCCCATGACCATTGACAAACCAGTGGTAAGTGGTTTCTCCAAGTTCGGCGTAGGATGTCCACCAAGGCATGTCTAATATTGACCATGGTTCTCCTTAGAATAAAAGTATTATTAATACCAAGGTGATGGCGGGAAATGTTACTTAGCTGTAAAGGTTTCCGTCAACGTGTACCGGTTTCAGAGCCACATGCTTTTCATAATCTCCCATCTAGAGGTTGGCCTACATTACATTTTGTTTCCTAAAACTTTATTTCAGGGGTTCACAGGGGTGGGTCAACAATAGAATCCATGTATGACATGTAGATATTACCCACAACGCGCCTTGCAGTCCACACTCTCCTCATATTGTTTATTTCACATGTGTGCATCTTTTAAAACAATATAAATACCTCAAAGTATTTCCACTGAGACTTAAGAACTCAAATATATCGCTCTTTCCATACAGCTAACTGTACAAGAGTGTAAAGAGCTTTTTACTGCAAATCTCTCAACAAATCTATTTTTCATATGTATGTAAGTGATATCCAGGTACAGCTTTGTATACTTTTCTTTTTAAAATTGTTCCCACCTCAGGCGACTAAAACAGATACAAGCTGCAAAAATACTGTTACAAGTAACATAACCCTTTTCAGCTTGTGAATCTGTTTTAAGATGCATATGCTTTGCTTAGATTAGAAAGCAGAAGCTCCTCCTGGTGGAGGGTGCGTGATAAAGACAACCATTGAAACAGCTTGTGTTTGTGTCAATGCAGTGGCGGTTCAAGATGTCATGCAGTGACCCCCAAGCTGGAGCTTTCTATACAGCATCTAGTGGCACATTTGTAGCCCCGGTCACATTTCTGGAATGGCCCTTGGGTTCATTAAGTGGCCATCTGTCTGCTAGTTTACAGCATTCAGAATAGAATAGGCTCAATATCCCCCGCCTCGCTTATGGGATTGCCTTATTGTATGATATTAAAAGGCAGAAATGATCAGCTTATTTTTCGGATGGATTTTGTTCTGTCCATATATAACTTGACTGTGCTACGAAAGTCCAACATATGTAAACTTCTTTCCACATTACAGTATGGTTACCGAAAGAAAACTGATTGGTTTCACATCAAATTTAGAAACCCATTTTGGCGAGAACCTTGGCTGTGCCCTAAAAACAACCGAATCCATGTGGATTTTAAGGAAAGATCGTTTCACAGATAGGGCCTGCAATCTGCTCACCTTTGGTATGGATGCAAATGTCACTAGGAATACTACCTTAAAACTAAGTTGGAGTAGAGGAAATTTAGCTTTGGAATCTCAAACATAATACTTTACTTATCAAGCTGGATTTATCTGCTTCATGCAACGCACTTGACCACAGGTTTATTCTTCATAGATTTGGTACATTGGTCGGGGTGTTAGGTGAGGCTGTTAGGTGGCTCTGGGCGACCAATGAACCACATGACACGAACCTCTGGGGGTTAAACAGAAAGGCTGTATTAGTAGGTTTTAGATGGAAAGGGGTGGAAAAACGCCTATATGGTCTATGGGAAAAACTATAAACTATAGGGATGCCCAAAAGTAAAACATGCACAGCAGTGTTTTCTTACAGGTGTCTACCTCCATACCCGGTTCTGGTTCAAAGTTCTTAACATGTTCTTTGCTCATTATGTTTAAATGTGCCCTAATTCTTCTTTATTAAAAATCTCAAATACTCAAAGTTAATGTCACATATGGATGTTTGTAAGGCACTAGTTGGCCAGGGGAGCCAATAGTAACTCTTGGTAGCTGTTGCTTTTAAGCTAACCAGTCCCTCCTAGGCTAGAGGCATGAGTAAAATAGCTCCCAGCAATTTCAAACCCTGTTTTTGGTATTCTACACAATTATTTATCGGTGGTCAGTGATAATGTCGAATGCAATGTCGACAGTCAAAATGTCGGAAAAAAAGTGTCGAAAAAAATAATGTCGAATTTTTTCTACATTTTTTCAAATTTTTAGAAATAAATAAATATATTTAATTAAAATGTGTTGAGTATGAGGGGTGAGAGGGGGGTGGGGGGGTGGCAGGGGGGTGTTTGGTGAGGGGGGTTGGGGGGACTCCCTACCCCCCTAGTAAATGATATTCTTCTTGTTTATTTATTTATTGAATAAATAAATATATAATTAAAATGCGTTGAGTATAAGGGTTGAGAGGGTGATGGGGGGGTGTTGGGTGAGGGGGGTTGGAGGGACCCCCCTAGTAAATGATACTCTTGTTGTTTATTTATTTATTGAATGAATAAATAAATACATATATGGGATACATTACTCACCGTAATCGTATTTCTGATGCTTGTATCTGCTTAGATTCACATGCTGTGCATAGGCCGACATCTAGTGGAAGCTGCGGAGTATTACAGTTTGTTTTTCGAAACTCGAAAATGGGCGTCGACACAGGGCGTGCCAGTAATACTATCCCTAGTGTGACATCCACTGTACCCAAGATCCCTCACGCGTCTAGGATCCTCAGATTGTATTTTTTCTGACATGAGGTAGCATGAGGAGTAGCGCGAGTACAGATAATCCAAGCAGATAGATAGAAAGGTAAGACTACAAGCAACCATGCGCCTTCTCTCAGAGGGGAGGAAGGGTGGGTCGCATGTGAATCTAAGCAGATACAAGCATCAGAAATACGATTACGGTGAGTAATGTATCCCTTCTGAGGCTTGTGGAATCTGCTTAGATCACATGCTGTGCATAGATTAGCGAGCAGTACCTGAAGAAGGAGGTGAGATGTGATAAGGGTCATGAGCAAATAAGTGTCTTAGAACTGCTTGCCCCACTTGTGTATCTGCCTTGGAATGGGTGTCAATGCAGTAATGCTGAGTAAAAGTGTGAATAGAGCTCCAGGTAGCTGCTTTGCAAATGGTGTCAAGGGGTACATTTGCAATGAAAGCCAGAGTGGCCCCAATGCCTCTAGAAGAGTGGGCTCTTGGCGTGAAAGGCAGAGTTCTTTCAGAAAGTGAGTAACACAGCTGGATGCAGTTAATAATCCACTTCGAGATGGCACCTTTAGAGACGCGATCCCCCTCTCTGCCGGTAGCTATGGAGACAAACAGTTGATCTGTTTTTCTTAGCGGTCTGGTCTTATTAACATAGTAGAGGACCGCCCTACGCACATCTAGGGTGTGTAGTTTTACCTCAGCCGAGCTTTGAGGGTCCTGGAAGAAAGCCGGAAGCTCGATGGACTGGTTTACATGGAATTTTGATATAAACTTAGGTGAGAACCTAGGGTGTGTGCGTAAAACCAGTTTGTCTTTATGGACAGTAAAGAAGGGATCCTGCACTGACAGAGCCTGAATTTCACTGACCCTTCTTATAGAAGTAATAGCTACTTAGAAGGCCGTTTTATAAGTCAGGTGTTTGAGACTGCTTTTATGCATGGGCTCAAAAGGGGGTCCCATGAGCTTGGCTATCATCACATTAAGATCCCACCCTGGTGGTGGGTTTGAAATAGGAGGGTGAAGTCTCTTTACTCCTTCCATGAAGGCTTTAACTACTGGTACTTTCCACCACGAGACCTTGCTATGGGAAGTGGTGTATGCCGACAGGGCTGCCAGGTGTACTTTCAGTGGGTTAAAAACCAATCCTGCATCTAGCAGGTGGAGCATGTATGTAACAATAGTGGAAGGAGTGCAATCAACAGGGTTGATTTGTCTACTCTGGCACCAGATAACGAACCTCTTCCACTTGTCAAAGTAACAGTGCCTTGTGTTTGGTTTCCTAGATTCCTTTAGGATGTCCATACACCTCTGTGGTAAATTGAGATGTCCAAACTCTATGACCTCAGGAGCCATGCTGCCTGGTTCATTGAGTTGGGTTGCTGGTGCACTGTTTGACCTTGGTGCTGGGACAGTAGGTTGTACCAGGCTGGAAGTTTGATGGGCTTGCACACCGCCATCCTGCGTAGGTGTGGGAACCACGGTTGTCTTGCCCACATGGGAGCAACTAGGACGAGCGTCATCGACTCCCTGTTCATCTTGTTCACCACTTTCCTGATGAGAGGAGTTGGTGGAAAAGCGTACGCAAACATCCCTGACCAGTTCATCCACTGGGGGTTCCCCTGGGAGTCTGGTTGGGGGAACCTGGATGCGAATCCTGGGCATTGTCTGTTTTCGCTTGTGGCAAATAAGTCTATAGTGGGGGAAACCCCACTGAGAGAAGATATCTTCTACGACCTCTCTGTGTAGAACCAATTCGTGTTCCTCGGGGAGGGAGTCCTCTGCTCAGAGCATCCGCTAGTGAATTGAGCTCCCCTGGAACATGTTGTGATGACAGGAAGATGTTCCGTCTGAGTGCTCATATCCAGATTTTGGGCAAGCTTGGACAGATTTGGCGAACGAGTCCCTCCTTGCTTGTTCAGGTAGAACATGGCTGTTGTGCTGTCCGTCCGGATTTGCAGTGACAGGTTTTAGTAGGTGGGGCTCGAACGCTTGAAGCGCTCTGAATACTGCCAGAAGCTCTAGCAAGTTGATGTGGTTCTTGGCCACTGAGGGAGACCAGAGACCCTGAGCTGTGTGGCGGAGATGGTGAGCTCCCCACCCCGTCAGACATGCATCGGTAGTGACTACTGCCTGTACTTCGGGATCGTAAAAGGGTTTCCCCTGTGCGAGATTCTCTCTTGTCCACCAGTGAAGGCTTTGTACAAGTGTTGGCGAAACGACCACTAGATCGTCCCACTGACCACTTGCCTGAGACCACTGTTTCGCCAACCATTCCTGCATGGGACGCATGCACAGGCGCGCGTGGGGGACCAGGTAAATACATGACGCCATCATGCCCAGTAAACGCATTGCTTTGCGTACCGTTATTTGGTGACCGGACTGATAATGCGGAATTTGCAGCAGTATATTCCGAATTCTTTCCTCTGAAGGAAAGGTCACCCCTCTTGAGTATCTAGGATTGCTCCTAGGAACTGTTTGGAGGTGCTTGGCACCAGGCTTGACTTTTTCTCGTTGATTGAGAAGCCTAACTCGTGGAGGAGGTCGATAGTCCTTTGAATGTTTGTCCTGCAAATTACTGGGGTTTCCCCCGTTATGAGCCAGTCGTCCAGATAAGGGTACACCGGGATTGCCTCCCTGCGTAGGTGTGCAACCGCCACCGCCAGTACCTTGGTGAATACCCTTGGTGCCGAAGCTATCCTGAAGGGCAGTACCTTGAATTGGTAGTGTCGACTGTCCACCTTGAAGCGCAAGTACCTTCTGTGCGCTGGGAACATGGAAATATGAAAATAAGCATCTTTCATATCCACGGTTGCCATGTAATCCCCCTTTTTTAGGAGGGGGATTACCTCTTGTAGCGTAGTCATACAAAACTTTTGGGGCTTGACATACTTGTTGGCAAGCCGTAGGTCCAATACTGGGCGCATTGTCAAATCTTTCTTTGGCACAAAGAAGTAAGTTGAATAAATACCTTTGTTTACCTGGTGTCCCGGGACGAGTTCTATCACGTCTTTTTCTAGCAGAATGGCGATCTCCTCGAGGAGAATCTTCTGATGTTCTAAAGAGTGTACTCTTTGTCGTGGAGGATGGTTCCGGGGACGCTGCAGTAGTTCTATACAGTACCCTGTGGATACTGTTGACAGCACCCATCTGTCTGATGTGATCCCTTCCCAAGCCTGGGTGAAGCTGGAAATGCGTACCCCTACTGGGGTTGCGTGAGAAGGGACCCTGAACTGAGCGTCACTGCTTTGGTGGAGGCGTGCCGCCTCCCTTGCTGGGGCTGCCTCTGCATTTACCACGTCCTCTACTATTACCCCTGCCGTAACCCTGGGTAGACTGTTGGCTGTTGTTCCACTGTGTACCCTGCCCCTGGGAATAGTTAGATCCTCTCTGGGAATTTTGGCCGCGTAGGCGACAAAAATTACTATTCCCTCTCTGGTTAGGGGGTTTATTGGTTAACTGGCCAAGGGACTTGAGTGTCTCGTATTCGTCCTTGGCATTCTTCAGTGCGTCCTCGACCGCCTTACCAAACAACAGATCGGCTTCCACCGGTTTGTCCAACAATGATGCCTGGGTTTCTGCCTTAAAACCCGACTGCCGTAACCATGCATGTCTCTTGATAACAGTACCTTCTGCTATCAATCTGCCTGCGTTGTCCGCGGCGTCAAAGGTTGCTTTTAAAATGCAACCAGACACGGCTCTACCCTCTGCGGAAATCCAAGCTAACTAGCCCTTTAAGGGTTTTGGTGCAGAGGCTATGAGTGCCGCGACTTCTTCCCACTGATTGCAGTTGTAGCTGGCCAACAGGGTGGTGGAGTTTGCAATCCTTGCCTGATAGGCGGACGTTGAGGCTACTTTCCTGCCGAAACCATTTAGTTTTTTGCTCTCCTTGTCTGGAGGAGCTTCGGGCGATGACAAGGGTGTTCCAGCCCTCTTACGGGTGTTAGTGACAACTAGGGAGTCTGGCTTCAGATGTCCTCTTAAATAGAGAGGGTCAGACTGGGCTGCCCTGAAAAGTTTTTCAACTCTGGGATTGACTGCTCTGGTGAGGTTTGGGTTCACCAGGGACGGGTCTATTCTTCGCTGAATAGACTTGAGGATAGGGATGGTCTGGGCAACAGGCCTCCTTTCTCCCACTAACTCCTCTGCGAAGTCCCTCTCCTCCTGGACACCGTGGGTGTCAATATGGAAATGTTCTGCTGCACGTGCGAGAACCTTGTTCAGAAGAGGTTGGTTATCAACAGGGGAGTTGGTAACCGGGGCTTCCTTTTCTACCGGGGAAATCTACTCTGTAGGTTTCAGGGTCTTCCTCGTCCTCTTCTTGGTCCTCATCGTCCCCATAGTAGCCCTTCCCGGTTTGCTCTTCTACCATGCCAAAATCTTGGTCCTCACCAAAGGAAGTCTCTCCTTGATACAGTGAGTATGGCCGTGAGTATGGTTGTACCTCGAAGGGGTCTGTAGACCTCATCAGTGTCTCAAACCGGGGCTTTTTACTCGGGGGGATAGGATCATTAGAGCCTGAGGGTGTAGCCCCTTGTGGATCATTTGAAAGGAAATGGTCTGGATTTTTATCGTAAAAGTCAGCCAAAGAAGACATCCTTGACATGACCCTATCTATGTCATCACTGGACCATTTTTTGGAACTGGGATTGACTCTCTCAGAAAGTTTTGGAGATTTATCTTGAGTAGATTTGCTGCTTTTTGAAATATCAGCAGACCTGGTCTTGTCTGCCACAGGTGTGGAGGAGTGCAGAGGCTGCTTCTTCTGCTGTTTTCCCCCCTCCCCGTGAGCGGAAAAGTGTTTTCCCTGTCCCTTTGTGGCTCCGGAGGTTTTCGACGCCTGGCGTCGAGAATCCGGGGTAGAGTCCATGTCCTTCGAACGTGGGGCCGCGCTAATTTTGTCTGCGGGCTCCGACTCCTGGAGTGCGGCTTGGGAGTGGAAGCCGTCTTCGTCTTCCGACGATCGAACTTCTGTTAGCCTAGGGAGCGAGGCACTCTTGGCAAGAGTGGATGATTGCCTGGAGTCATGCGGCGATCTCGAACGCACAGAGGACACCGATTCGGACCGTTCTGTTTGTGCCTCTTTCCGAGAACTAGACGTCGTCGTGTCTCGGTTGGACTTTGTGTGTTTAGTGTGGGTGGTGTGTGAAGCGCCTGTGTCACCGGGGGTCTTCCCCATAGCCGCCCTGTCGGACGACCTTCCGAGGTCGGGGACCTGCGCTCGGCTGTCTTTCGACGCCGTAATGCCCTCGCCGTCCGAAAGCACGGCGTCGCTGCCATCGCTGAAGGCGCCCTCCGCTGCCATGGCCGCCTGCCTGGCGTGGTGGGCCCAACGCTTCGTCGAACGGTCCTTAAGTGTCTTAGGTTTAAACCTACTACACGCTCTGCAGTTCGCTTCGGGGTGGTCCCTCGGCAAGCAGAGATTGTATGTGGCGTGCCTGTCGACCCAAGGGTATTTGCGATTGCACTTGGGGCAGAATTGAAAAGGGGTACCCTCCATACGCACCTTGAGGCAGCGGGCTGTTAAGTGTAGGAAATGTATAAGGTGTACCTATATACCAAGAGTGTAGAGTATGTACAACCCCCCACTCTCCCTACTTGCAGGGCCGAGGCCAGAGGCCTTCCAAGGCCCGGGCCGAGGCCAAAGGCCTTCCGAGGCCCAAATCTGTCGTGCAGCAGCCGACGGTCGATTTCTTCTCCAGCCGGCGTCGAGTGTCGAAGTTGGGATGGGGAAGGATGTCAATTAATTAATATTTTAGCAAAAGTATGGCTAAGGCCAGGGGACTCCGCAAAATGCTTCCGACCAGTATGGCGGAAAAAAACAATCTGAGGATCCTAGACGCGTGAGGGATCTTGGGTACAGTGGACGTCACACTAGGGATAGTATTACTGGCACGCCCTGTGTCGACGCCCATTTTCGAGTTTCGAAAAACAAACTGTAATACTCCGCAGCTTCCACTAGATGTCGGCCTATGCACAGCATGTGATCTAAGCAGATTCCACAAGCCTCAGAAATATATATATCAGCTCCCCATTCCAACATGTGTGCCTGCTTTCCCTTTGTAACTATTGTGTATCACTGCCATCGAAAGCGAAAAAAGGACTTCAGTGTACTTAAACACTTTCTTGCCAACCTGAACACTGATCAAGCACTTGACAGTGCGAAACACGTCACGTCCGACTCTCAGTCCCTTTAAACCCATTTGCATGATGTCCTTTGTTTAATAAACTTTCCTTTGACATTACTCGTAAGATTACTGCATTTTTCTGGCTACTCCGACCTTGTTTTGCTATATATATATATATATATATATATATATATATATATATATATATATATATATATATATATATATATATATATATATATATATATATATATATATATATATATATATATATGATACATTACTCACCGTAATCGTATTTCTGATGCTTGTATCTGCTTAGATTCACATGCTGTGCATAGGCCGACATCTAGTGGAAGCTGCGGAGTATTACAGTTTGTTTTTCGAAAATCGAAAAAGGGCGTCGACACAGGGCGTGCCAGTAATACTATCCCTAGTGTGACGTCCACTGTACCCATGATCCCTCACGCGTCTAGGATCCCCAGATTGTGTTTTTCCTGACATGAGGTAGCATGAGGAGTAGCGTGAGTACAGATAATCCAAGCAGATAGACAGAAAGGTAAGAACTACAAGCAACCATGCGCCTTCTCTCGGAGGGGAGGAAGGGTGGGTCGCATGTGAATCTAAGCAGATACAAGCATCAGAAATACGATTACGGTGAGTAATGTATCCCTTCTGAGGCTTGTGGAATCTGCTTAGATCACATGCTGTGCATAGATTAGCGAGCAGTACCAGAAGCAGGAGGTGGGATGTGAGAAGGGTCATGAGCAAACAGGTGTCTTAGAACCGCTTGTCCCACTTGTGTATCTGTCTTGGAATGAGTGTCAATGCAGTAATGCTGAGTAAAAGTGTGAATAGAGCTCCAAGTAGCTGCTTTGCAAATGGTGTCGAGGGGAACATTTGCAATGAAAGCCAGAGTGGCCCCAATGCCTCTAGTAGAGTGGGCCCTTGGTGTAAACGGCAGAGTCTTTTTAGAAAGAGAGTAGCACAGCTGTATACAGTTGATAATCCACTTAGAGATAGCGCCCTTAGAGACGCGATCCCCCTCTCTGCCTGTAGCTACGGAGACAAACAGTTGATCTGTTTTCCTTAGCGGTCTGGTTTTATTTACATAGTATAAGACCGCCCTACGCACATCTAGGGTGTGTAGTTTCACCTCAGCCGAGCTTTGTGGGTTTTGGAAGAAAGCCGGAAGCTCGATGGACTGGTTTACATGGAACTTGGATATGAATTTTGGTGAGAACCTAGGGTGTGTGCGTAAAACCAGTTTGTCCTTGTGGATAGTAAAGAAAGGATCTTGCACTGACAGAGCCTGAATTTCACTGACCCTTCTTATGGAGGTAATGGCTACTAAGAAGGCCGTTTTATAAGTCAGGTGTTTGAGACTACTTTTATGCATGGGTTCGAAGGGGGGCCCCATGAGCTTAGCTAGCACCACGTTGAGGTCCCATCCTGGCGGTGGGTTCGAAATAGGAGGGTGAAGTCTCTTTACTCCTTCCATGAAGGCTTTAACCACTGGTACTTTCCACCACGAGACCCTGTTATGGGATGTGGTGTAAGCCGAGAGGGCTGCCAGGTGTACTTTCAGAGAGTTAAAAACCAACCCTGCATCCAGCAGGTGGAGCATGTATGTTACAACGTTGGAAGGAGTGCAATCAACCGGGTTGATTTGTTTGTTCTGGCACCAGATAACGAATCTTTTCCACTTGTCAAAGTAACAGTGTCTTGTATTTGGTTTCCTGGACTCTTTTAGAATGTCCATACACCTCTGTGGTAATTTGAGATGTCCAAACTCTATGACTTCAGGAGCCATGCTGCTAGGTTCATAGAGTTGGGTTCCTGATGCAGTGTTTGACCTTGTTGCTGGGACAGAAGGTTGTACCAGGCTGGGAGTCTGATGGGCTCGCACACCGCCATCCTGCGTAGGTGTGGAAACCATGGTTGTCTTGCCCACATGGGAGCAACTAGGATGAGCGTCATTGATTCCTTGTTCATCTTGTACACCACCTTCCTGATGAGGAGTTGGTGGAAAAGCGTACGCAAACATCCCTGACCAGTTCATCCACAGGGCATTCCCCTGGGAGTCAGTTTGGGGGAACCTGGATGCAAATCCTGGGCATTGTTTGTTTTCGCTTGTGGCGAATAGGTCTATAGTGGGGAAACCCCACTGAGAGAAGAGATCTTCTACTACGTCTCTGTGAAGGACCCATTCGTGTTCTTCTGGGAGGGTGTCTCTGCTTAGAGCATCCGCTAGGGAATTGAGCTCCCCTGGAACATGTTGCGATGACAGGAAGATGTTCCGTCTGAGTGCCCATATCCATATTTTCTGGGCAAGCTTGGACAGATTTGGCGAACGAGTCCCTCCTTGCTTGTTCAGATAGAACATGGCTGTCGTGCTGTCCGTCCTGATCTGCACCGACAAGTTCAGTAGATGGGGCTCGAACGCCTGCAGCGCACGGAATACTGCCAGAAGCTCTAGCAGATTGATGTGGTTCTTGGCTACTGAGTGAGACCAGAGACCCTGAGCTGTGTGGTGGAGATGGTGAGCTCCCCACCCAGTCAGGCATGCATCTGTAGTAACCACTGCCTGTACTTCGGGATCGTAAAAGGGTTTCCCCTTTGCGATATTCTCTCTTGTCCACCAGTGTAGGCTCTGTACGAGTGTTGGCGAAACGACCACTAGATCGTCCCACTGACCACTTGCCTGAGACCACTGTTTCGCCAACCATTCCTGCATGGGACGCATGCGCAGACGCGCGTGGGGGACCACGTAAATGCATGACGCCATCATGCCCAGTAACCGCATAGCTTTGCGTACTGTTATCTGTTGACCTGACTGATAATGCGGAATTTGCAGAAGTATATTCCGAATTCTTTCTTCCGAAGGGAAGGTCAATTCTCTCTGAGTATCTAGGATAGCTCCTAGAAACTGTTTTGAGGTGCTTGGCACCAGACTTGACTTCTTCTCGTTGATAGAGAAGCCTAATTCGTGGAGGAGGTCGATAGTCCTCTGAATGTTTGATCTGCAGATTCCTGGGGTTTCCCCCGTTATGAGCCAGTCGTCTAGATAAGGGTACACTGGGATTGCCACCCTGCGTAGGTGTGCAGCTGCCACCGCCAGTACCTTGGTGAATACCCTTGGTGCTGAAGCTATCCCGAAGGGCAGTACCTTGAATTGGTAGTGGCGACTGTCCACCTTGAAGCGCAAGTATTTTCTGTGCGCCGGGAGCATAGAAATATGAAAATAGGCATCTTTCATATCCAAGGTTGCCATGTAATCCCCCTTTTTTAGGAGTGGGATTACCTCTTGTAGCGTGGTCATACGGAATTTTTGGGGCTTGACATACTTGTTGGCAGGCCGTAAGTCCAATACTGGGCGCATTGTTAAATCTTTCTTTGGCACAAGGAAGTAAGTTGAATAGATACCCTTGTTTACCTGGTGTCCTGGGACGAGTTCTATCGCGTCCTTTAGGAGCAGATTGTAGACTTCCTCGAGGAGGATCTTTTGATGTTCTAAAGAGTGGACTTTTTGTCTTGGAGGGTGGTTTCGGGGACGTTGCAGTAGTTCTATACAGTACCCCTTGGATACTGTCGACAGCACCCATCTGTCGGATGTTATCCCTTCCCATGCCTGGGTGAAGCTGGATATTCGTCCCCCTACTGGGGTTGCATGGGAAGGGACCCTGAAATGAGCGTCACTGCTTTGGTGGAGGCGTGCCGCCTCCTTTACTGGGGCTGCCTCTGCCTCTACCACGTCCTTTTCTACTAGCCCTACCATACCCCTGGGTAGACTGTTGTGAGTTGGTGTTCCACTGTGTACCCTGGGTGTGGGAATAGCTATTTCCTCTATTGGAATTTTGGCCGCGGGGGCGACGAAAATTGCCGTTCCCTCTTTGGTTAGGTGGTTTTGTAGTTAACTGGCCAAGGGATTTGAGGGTGTCGAATTCCTCCTTAGCGTTTTTTAGTGCGTCCTCGACTGCCTTTCCAAACAGGAGATCACTTTCCACTGGTTTGTCTAAGAGTGCAGCTTGTGTTTCTGCTCTGAATCCCGACTGCCTCAACCAAGCATGTCTTTTGATGACAGTCCCCTCTGCTATAATTCTACCCGCATTGTCTGCGGCGTCTAAAGTTGCTTTTAAAATGCAACCTGAGACGTTTCTTCCCTCTGCACAAATGCGAGATAGCTGGCTCTTAAGGGGTTCGGGAGCGGAATCTATTAGTGCTGCCACTTCTTCCCACTGATGGCAGTTGTAGCTGGCCAACAGTGTGGTGGAATTCGCGATTCTGGTTTGGTAGGCTGCCGTGGAAGCTACTTTTCTACCAAAACCATAGAGTTTCTTACTTTCTTTGTCGGGGGGAGCCTCCGAGGAAGATAATGGGGTTCCAGCTCTCTTGCGGGTGTTAGTTACGACTAGAGAGTCTGGCTTAAGTTGGCCTCTAATATATAGAGGGTCCGACTGGGCTGCTTTAAACAGCTTCTCTACTCTCGGGTTTACAGGTCTTGTCAAGTTTGGGTTGACAAGGGATGGTGCTATTCTGCGTTGAATAGATTTCAGGATGGGAATGGTCTGGGCTACTGTCTTCCTTTCCCCTATTAGTTCCTCCGCGAAGTCCCTCTCTTCTTGGACACCTTGTGTGTCTATGTGGAAGTGGTTAGCTGCCCGAGAGAGCAGTTCATTCAGGAGGGGCTGATTATCTATTGGGGAATCAGACACTGGGGCTTCCCTTTCGACTGGTGAGTCCATTCTGAAAATATCTGGGCTATTTTCTGGCTCATCCTCGTCTTCGTCCTCCCCGTAATAATCTGACACTGCGAGATCTTCTGGTGTCTCAAAATCCTGGCCCTCTATAAGGGAAGAGTCTCCTTGGCCTGTAGGGAAAAGGCAAGAATAGGGTTGGACCTCGAAGGGTTCTGAAGCCTTTACTGGTGTCTCGACCCGGGGCCTTTTATTTGAAGGGATAGGGTCCCTTGAACCTGAGGGAGAAGATTCCTGAGGGTTTAAAGCTAGTAGTTGGTCAGGGTGTCTTTCGAAGAAATTTGCTAAGGAGGACATCCTTGACATTACTCTGTCAATGTCCTCGCACGACCAGAGTTTTGAGCTTGGGGTGACCCTGCTGGAACTCTCTATGGACTGTCCCTGAGAAGACTTGGACGGGGAAGTCAGTTCTATTGTTGTGGGGGATTGCAAGGGTTGTTTCCTTTGTTGCTTACCCCCTTCCCCGTGGGTGGAAGTGTGTTTACCCTTTCCCTTATCTTTCGACGCCTGGCGTCGAGGATCGGAGGTGGAACCCCTGTGTTTCGAACTAGGCTTCGAAACTGGGCCCTCCTCACTCCCAAGTGATCTACCCCTTCCCTGGGGTGCAGGCTGGGGATGGAAGCCGTGTTCGTCTCCGGACGAGTGATCTTCCGTGATGTTAATGGGCGAGGCACTATGTGCAAGTGTGGAGGCTTGCCTGACGTCGTGCGGCGACCTCGACCGGGACCGCCCAGAGGACGTCCTTTCGGACCGCTCCTTTTGTGCCTCTTTCCGAGGTTTCGACGACGTCGAATCTCGGGTGGGTTTTTTGTGTTTAGCGTGTGTATGTGGAACGCTCTTGTCGCCGGGGGACTTCCCCATAGTCGCCGGGACGGACGACCTTCCGAGGCCGGGGACGTGCGTTAGGCTGTCTTTCGACGCCTTGGTGCCCTCGCCGTCCGAAAGTCCGGCGTCGCTGCCGTCGCTGAAGGTACCCTCCGCCTCCATAGCTGCTAGCTTGGCGTGGTGGGCCCAACGCTTGGTGGAGCGGTCCTTAAGAGTTTTTGTCTTAAACCTTCTACAGGCCCTGCAACCCGCCTCGGGGTGGTCTCTGGGCAGGCAAAGGTTGCACGTAGCGTGCTTATCTACCCAAGGGTATTTTTTATTACACTTGGGGCAAAACTGAAAGGGCGTACCCTCCATACGCGCCTGTGGGCAGCGGGCAAGTGTGTGTAGGTAAGAAGGTGTTTCTAACCGAGTGTGGAAGTGTACCACCCCCCACTCTCCCTACTGTAGGGCCGAGGCCAGCGGCCCAGGCCCGAGCCGAGGCGGAAGCCTCAAGGCCCAATCCGTCGGGTTTCGACGTTGATCTCCTCCCCGGTTCGGCGTCGAGATGCTGGTCGACGTAGGGGTGAGAAAATGGGGCAAATTAGAATTATTTTTAAGTGTAAATATGGCAAAGCCAGGGAACTCTGATGAAGTGCTTCCGACCAGAATGGCGGAAAAAAACAATCTGGGGATCCTAGACGCGTGAGGGATCATGGGTACAGTGGACGTCACACTAGGGATAGTATTACTGGCACGCCCTGTGTCGACGCCCTTTTTCGATTTTCGAAAAACAAACTGTAATACTCCGCAGCTTCCACTAGATGTCGGCCTATGCACAGCATGTGATCTAAGCAGATTCCACAAGCCTCAGAAATATATATATATATATATATATATATATATTGTACACCAGCAAAATCATGTTGCGTTTTAAAAGTCTTGATAATAAACCCTTTCACCTGAAATGTGAAAGTGCACTATTCCACTTGAGCCAAGTCATGCATGCGACAACGCCATGGTTACTAGGTGGAGTTGCAGCATGTGTGACTTGGCTCGAATGGAATATTGTATATATATGTATTTTACTGGGCAGCGATAGCCGCCCTATAGTTAAGGTGAAACTATCATCCATATGATAAGCAAAGATTCTATGGTTAACGTTTGAGCTGTAGGACGGATCAGTACAGCGTTTGACTTTCCTATATCCGGGCCCTGGCTCCCGAGGACAAAGTTTTGTGCACATGTGTTACGGTTCAAAAGATATAACGGGTCAAAAAAAGGGTGTGCTTTTCACTTTTGCATTTATTTTCCCATAGGGAAGATGTCACATTTTGACTGACTCATACAGCCAAAACTGATGGACTGATTTGCACCAAATAAGAAACAAATCGGGAGTTAGAAGGAAATGCTCTTATTTTGGCACAAATCCGTCCATGTGTTTTTTTCAAATTTTGGTACAGAGAGGGGTGCCCCTGTAGCCAAAAAGTTATTCATATGTCCCATGATGCATGGCTACTATTCATTTGGAAGTTTTGAGGACGGGGGCATGTGGGAAGGATGAGGAAGGATAATTGGTGAAGGTTTGGGGCTTGGGAATAGTGTAGTTTTCTGAGCGTTTTGCCGATCGAGAAGCAGTGGCAACGAAAAAAGCGAAAAATAGTGTAAATATTTTAAAACTATGATACATTGAGATGTGGTAATTAGTGCGCTTGCTAATGAGGGGAAGATGAGAACTTAGGATTTATAAAATATATATACTTAAAAAAAAATGCTTTCTAAATAAACTTAGAAGGTGTAGGGGGTTGTATTAAGGTGATGTAACGTCCGCCATTTGTGTATTGAAATCGAGAACTGTTTCGTGAATATAAAGTGTGCCACTGAGACGCGCGCGTTTATGACTGAGCCGTATTAACATTGTGTTTTGGTTGGATGACGTTTTCACATGATTTGAAGGAAAGCTTCTCGATTCAGTGTTCTCTTCGGCACGATTCTCAAAGTCTGGATCTGTACAGAAGTTGTAAAAGTTGATTTTAGGATCGTTTAAGGTTTGTTTTGCTTTGTTTAAGTGTGGATTGGAGGGGTATAATAATAATAATTTGGTTTGTAAATAGAGCTTTTACCTAAAGTGCTATACAAAAGGACATATATACATACATTACTATTATTACCCAATCGCAAATTGTACTCATTTATCGACCTCGGCAGGGTGAAAGGCTGAGTTGGCCTTGCCGCGATTTGAACCTGCGAATTGCAGAACAAATAGATCACAGCAACAACCTGCTGAGCCATCTTTCTGACTATAAAGGGGGTAGAGTAGTGTTGCCAGTTTTGGGAAAGAAGCAGTGGACACAGTGATAAAGCTGCACTATTTCGCATGAATTCCCGATTCATTAGCTCTACTGCAACAACGCTGTGATATCCCCAAATCTGGGCGTTTCAAAAATGTAATAAATAAATTAGACGTGACTTAAGGACTTTTTTTTACCATTCTCGGTTGATAGTGCTATGTGAGGAGTCTGAAATGTGAGATGGAAACAAAAGGTAGTTTTCTCAATGTTTGCCATTTTATTCAAGTAAAAAGGGTTTTTACTTGAATAATCTTTCCCTATCCTAATGTGAATGTCCCTTCCTAGCAAACTAAACTAACAAAAGATTACCTACTGATCAAAAAGCATCTGACCCTCATACTAATACAAACACTACAAAAGTACAGGGAATACTAGGCTGTCTTCAGTTCAACAAAACAATGTGAAAGCTGAAACGTATAGTTTTTAGAAAGTACTCCGAGACAAGGGATGGTCTCACTTCCCATGGATCAATTCAGGAGTCCCCTTGGACCAATTCTGTTTCAACAAAGATTTGTTCAACTCAACACAAAATGTCTTTTCCATCCACTGCGTCTTTCCACTTAGTAAGGAAAACTTTTTTTCCACAAACACTTGTTCAAGAAAACCAAAGCAATACATCTTCTCCACAGGATTCATCCTGGTAAATCAAATGTCACTTTCACAAACACTATTTCATAAACCAAGGCAACTGTTTTCCTCCATACAATGTCTTTCTCAAGTTTCAAATTGAATCTCAACACACACCACCATTATTCTTCCTATGGAATTCTTTTGTCAGGATAGGGCAAACGCTGCTTTTGGTAATGTCAAAATGGTGCAGTTATCAATTTTTCCTCAGAACTTCTTTTTACCACAACCACATTTCTTCCACTCAACTGTTTCTTTCCTGGTCTATTCGCCTGCCAGGACCAACTATAAATGGTCCCTTTCCTGGTTCACTCTACTGCCAGGAAGAAAGTTCCACCTACTACTACAGTTGATCTCTACTTAGTGGCAATATGGGTTACAGATTTCCCAAAGTTGACATCTCATACATGGAGAATCGCACCCTTGTTGCATTCTTGCTCCTTCTGGATAACCTCTTGGCAATGTGGGTTACAGGTTTCCCCGAAACTGACTTCTCATAAATGAGGAATTACGCCCTTTTCGCCTTGTTATATTTCTCCAATTAAGGGTTTTAGATAGGCCTTCACTTGATTCTCTTTACCTCCCCCTCGGTAGGTTATTCTGCTTTCAGACTCCACGTGACTGACTTAAGGGAGACCCAAACACTATGAAGCAACCTGGTGCCGTGTGGATCGTCGAACGCTCACCAGTTACTTTTGGCGATTTAGTCATCCTTCTTCAGTGCTGTGCGGCATAGCAGCTTTCCCCTTCAGCATTGCAGCGTTTCTGGAACCTTTCCGGTTCTCTCGCTGTCTCGGTCTCTCTCAATGGGAGCTACTGTTGCTCCGTTTTCTGCGACCACGGCTCTCCCGGTCCCCCAGCTTCCTTCTGGACACTGGCACTGCCGCCTCATCGCCTTCCTGCACCTCTGCAGCACCGCCCATGCTCCAACATCAAGCCATAGCTTGCAAGATCAAAGTCTCTCCTGTGCTGCCTTCTTCTGCCTCTCCACACCGGAGTTCTATCTTCAAATTTAAAGGTCACGCTCAGATGTCTTGCATCAAAGCAACTAGACTGCATTTTTCCTTCAATGGCATTCTTGACACTCATTAACTCCTGGCCCTTCTTCCTCGTCCCAATACCAAAGGCATTATGGATCTTGTAGTCCATAATGAATTTGAGCTTTTAATGTCCATTTATTTCTATTTGACTATTGAACTGGATATTATGGGAGTTGGGAGATGTTAAGTGTATATCAGTTATACATATGCTCTACTTTACAATATGCCATCAATGCTTCAGGGAGAATAGGGGAATCATGGGTTGAAGAGGTTGCCAATTGCCCCTGATACGAGTCTCCTCCCATGTAATTCTCTCTCATAACACCACCGCCAGGGTCAGGATCAGGTAGCGGCTGCCTTCCCTTTGCCACATGAGAGGAGGCCCATACCGGGGTTTCAGTGATGATCTCACTAGATTCATCACAGTTACAACAACTAACCCTAGGGGGAAAACTCAGATACCAGACACGAAAGGGATGACAAACCTCTCTTGCAGATGGGTAGCATGGTCAGAGCAACAAGGCTCAACTCTCAGTTAGGGCTAAGTAGGCTGACACAGATGTACAATTAGTGCACACACAAATCCAGAAAATACACCACAATGATATACTGAAAAATATTTACTTTAATAAAATCACACATGTAACACTATCAGATCAAAAAAGTACTTTAAACTGTAATACATAGTATTAAAAAGATTCCAAGTATATGTATAAAACGGTAACGCCCATGTGCAAGAACTCTCCCAACCCGACTTTCCATATATATGTGGGTCCTGTGCCAAGGGCCAGCACCCAATATAAAATAACAGGGGGTGGCAAGGACCAAGATTCTTTGACACTCAGCTCTCCTTCAGGCTCCCCTCAGCCTGCTCAGCTCTCTCGCTCATTCCTGACTGTCTATTGCGATTCAGGAATGGTGTGCTTCTAGCTAGCTCTGGCCTTAATGCCAAGTAAGACTGAGATCCTTCCCATTGGGACCCTTGCTCCCACTTTCCCTCTGGCCGCCCTCCCTGGCCCTCTACCTGTCCCTTCCTGCGAGGATAAAAACCTTGGTGTCATCTTCGATTCCATCCTATCCTCTCCTCACATCACATCACATCACGGACATCTCTAAGAAGTCCCACTAGCAGCTGCACATCCTCAGAGGTATTCTTCCTTTTCTCACTTCCCACAGAAGCTCACTGTCTCCAGAGACCTGGTTCTCTCTAGGCTGGACTACTGCAACAGCCTCTTTCTAAATCTGTCTGCCTCTACTCTTCGCCCTTTGCAGCTTTATCCAAAACAGGACTTCAAGACTTGTCCCTGCCCTCAAGCCCAGGGATCTCAGCTCTCCAGCCCTGAAATCTCTCCACTGGCTCCCGGTGGCTGCAAAGATCAAGTTCAAGACCCTCTGCATTGTCCACAAAGCTTTCTGGGGCCAGGGACCACACTACATCCAACTCTCTCTTCCTAAGCATTTTCCCTCTGAAGCTCTCCGCTCATCCACCTCCAAGGGTCAGACGCATATCCAGGCGGAGAGTGGATCTCTATCCTCGGCTGCAGCCTCCCTCTAGAACAGCCTCCCTGCCTCTCTCAAACTTGAGCACGACCACCTAAGGTAACGGAAGCAACTCAAGACCTTCCTTTTCACTTCTGTTCTCTCTCTCTTCATCTCCCGTGCTGATGTAGCCGTCTGCTGCGTTAAATGGTTACCTGACCACCCTCTGAACCTTAACGGGCACCAGGCTCCTACACAGCCAGTAGCCTCTCGCACTGTCTCCGGGCCTCCCACGTACTTCGGGACTGCATCTGCAACCCTACAGTCCCCTGCCTCCTAGCACTTACTTGAGCCGGCCACCCCTGCAGCACTTACTTGAGCTTGACTATTGCACTCTCCCCCTCACTCCCCCTGGCACTTCGCCTCTCCCTTCCCCTTCACACTTGCACGATCTGAATGACATAAGGCCTAGTAAGATCTTTTGTTTTGTCCTCTATTTGTCTTCCCTTCCTTGTCTTGTCACACCTAGAAACACTTGTGTACAAGCGCGTTATAAATGACATATATATATATATATATATATAATTTTTGTACATTTTTTAAAAAATTATTATTAAGCATTTTTGCGTAAATTAATACATCACTTTTTGCTGTAATCATCTCACATTTCCTTTATATCCTTTTCCTACCTACCCGAACAAAAATGGGGAGGAAAGATAGTCATTACCATTGTTCAGTTTCTCTTTTCAATGACTATCTATCGAACGTCTTTTTCAATTTGTAAGATCGGCTCAGGTTTACCCATTTTCAGGGTCCATGTGGGTTGTTTACCATATTTGTTATTCTTATTAACATGTTTTCCAGCTATATGCCAAGCCGTCTTACAGTTTTCTTGTTCAGATCAGCATATAGGGCTTGCCACCATTTGTCAGAGTCTTCTCCGCATGTTGGGGCCAAAACGTTCTGGAGATATTTCTCTCTCTCCTCATTTAGTTCTCCACAGAACAGTAATAAATGTTTTAGTGATTCTGATCTATGCAGGCTGTGCAAAAAAAGAAGATTTTTCCAGGCCATATTTCTTTAGGTTCTGGCGTGTCCGTAACACGTTTAGCCTGAAGCGAAGAATCAGGTCCCTGTGCTTGGAGAGGGGCGCACTCTAGTTCCCTGCACAGTTAACCTAATCAGCCACTGGTGTTCTCCTCCTACCGGTTTCTGTGCTCTTAACATCATCAGGGAGGCAGTTTTAGCTTGCAGCTCACAGCAAGTTCAGGTGTTCACAATCAATGATGATTCTGCTGCAAGGACTTCTGGTAGCTGTAGTAATCGGGTTTGCAAGGAGCTGCCTCCCTGACTATGAAGAGCACAGAAACCAGAAGGAGGAGAACACCAGTGGCTGAGGTTTACTGTGCAGGGAACTGGAGTGCGCCCCTCTCCTCTTTTCTTTTGTCATATTGCCAGGATTTCTGAAAGGTGGAATCTTCAGAATCTGGGGTGACACATGCCCTGCTTTGGAGTGCCTCATTGTAGGCTACTCCCCTCCCCCTTTCCCCACTGTGGGATTGGGTGCGAGCTAGTTCCTTGCAAACCTGATGACTAACACATACCTTGCTGTGCACCACATTCGGTACTCTCACTGCGCCCATCTACTCACCTCTCAATGCGCCTCTCTCCTCGACTCCCGATGCACCCCTCTTCTCTCTACTATTCACACTATTCAATGCACACCCTATCAGGTATCTAGTGCTCTGCACACCCTCCCTGGGACATAGTGCCCTGCAGAACACCCTCCCTGGGACAGCCCTGCAGCACACCCTCCCTGGGACATGGTGCCCTGCTCACCCTCCCAGGGACATTGGGCCCTGCTCACCCTCCCAGGGACATTGGGCCCTGCTCACCCTCCCAGGGACATCGTGCCCTTCTCACTCGCCTAAGGATATAGTAGCCTGCAGACCCTTCTCTACTAATGTCCCTCTCTCAACCTACTGTAAGAAAGGCATGGTATCTAACAGTGAGACAGACAAAAGAGACCACAGTTCAAGGGTGTTTATTGAATTTCAATTGGGTTTGTAAAACGCCCATCTAAACCTAAATCTAAAGATGGGAGCAAACTACGACCAAATAATAAGAGTGCAGTCCTAGTGGTGTCTTGTCAAAAATAAAAGGGCCTATACTAATAAAGCTATTGCCAATCCTTACTTCTAAATACAAATGGTGTGGGAAACAATGTTATGCAAAAGAAAAGTGTTCAAGAAATGATATGTCAGGATATTCAAGCCGTTGGCCTCCCTTCCACACGTTTTGAGCACAGGGCAAGGCGGCACACTCAAGCTTAGCATAGTCCCTGGCTTCTCTAGCACGAGGATGCAGTTCAAATGTCAGTATCAGGGCCTTATATGTCACAGTCTCTTTGCCATTCAAAGTCTCTTATTTCAGAGGTCCTGATGTGACAAACACAAAAAGTTCCTTTCTCCTCAGGATTCCCATGTACAACTTCTTGGGCGATTTTCCATTCGCCCCGGGCCCCGCTCTGCCAGGCTAAGACCCACTTTAACACAAAGCTTTCAATTCATCACCCTCTGTCGGGCTCGGACCAAATCCATATACTTTTTCAAACTGTATCTACTTTATTGAACTCTAAGACTTTCCACTGTGCACAGGATTTGAATTGACCCATCACAGGGCCACTTCGATTCACATTTATTTGTTCTCTTTCAACTGATCTCCCTCCGCCAGGCTCGGGACCAATTTTATCTACTTTTATCACTTCTTAGCTGGGTACCTTACAGAGACTTTCGATTGAGCACCCACGTGATGCCGGACAACTTTCTCAATGGTATTGTAGCTTGCTTTAAAGTTAAATCACTCATCAGCAGTTTAACGTCATTCACGTCTCTTATCACACACGTTTTAACAATGTTCGTTCCAGCGCTCGCCATAAAATGTTGCTGCTTGAAACCTTGGCTTCAACACAGACCGGTCTTGTATCGGTCTCCCCAACTCACCGGCTGTGTTGCTTTCACTGAAGCAGCTTTGTTCTTTGAGCAAAGGACTGTACAACGGTGGCAGGAGATTCACCCTGCCTTGATTACTGACGTGAGAGGGCCCCGGGTACACCCGCCACACAATGCAGAATTCTTCAGCATGGTTTCCTGGTCTTACGCTTTCTGCTCTCGTGGTTTTGTGAAAATAACGGTTCCTTGCTGAAAAGGTCAGGAATACATCCTTCCTTGCGACCCCTTCTGTTTCGCCGTCTTTCCCCTCTCGTTAAACTGCCATCTTGGAACTGCTGTTTCCTTGTGTGCTTGGCCTCGCTCAGAGTGTGCTCTCGTGCTCCAGCTTTTATCCGTGTGGGTAAGTGTAATGGAAGTCAGGTTGTGTGTGTGATGATCAGTAGTTGCCCGTACGGCTCGGGTGTTAGTCTGTTGTCTCTCATAGCCGCCTGTCCGTGAGAAAGTGTTTGTGGTGTAAAAGGGACAGTAGGGGGGTAAAGATCCTGCGTATCCTACATGGTAGGATGGGGAAAAGGTGTTATAGGGAAGGGGAAACTGCATCTCATAATCCGGTGTCATACTCTTACTCCCCATAGACCCCTCACCCAGGTGATCCTCCCGCACTGGTCCGCCCCCAGGAACTGGATCCAAAAGCGACGGCTGTGTCCTGGCCACCTGGATGACAGGTCCCCCAGGGACTAGTAGGCGAGACACCTTCTGGTTTCTCACACTGCCCAATAGTCTCACTTTTCTCACCACATCACGCTCCTTACGACTGGTACCAATTTTACACAAATTCCCTCATGTGCACTCTACACCAACTCGCCACCAATACTTCAGAACTCTGCGCCTCTGTCCATCCTCTGCCTGGTCTCTCGGTCCACATCCACACCTCCTGGATTCCGCCCTGCAACCCTGTGTCTGACCTTCACTCAGTCCCCTTATATACTGTGTGTCTTCTTCCATTAACCTCCCCGTACCCACCACCCCCCTCCATTGGTTTCAGCATGCACCTGTCTAATGGACAATCTTTTGCTACCTTTTCCCCCAGGGGCTGGGCTACACAGGGGAAAATCTTTAAACCAAAATAGTCCAAGTCTGTCTCCCCTTTCTCAGAACAGCCCCAGATGGTCTCTGCTTTCTGTGGGTCTGGCTTTTCGTTTTAGTTCACGCAGTTTCCTCCTCTATTCGTGAGTTAGGTATCAAATTTTGTTTGGGGAGGATTCCAGTATGTTGCCTATGCCCTGTAATCTTAGCAGAAAAGAATCCAGGTGCTCGGGCCGCTTGTTTTCCACGTGGCTTCCTTCACATGAGGGTGAGTTGTGTTGGCAATGTGATTCAGGGAGGGTTTCTGTGGTTTTTCTTTAAGGCAAAGAAATTACCAGTCCATTCTTGATTTTGTTTCATGGCTCGAGTCAAGTGTTTCTTGGTTGTTCTAAAGCAGAAAAGAGAGCACTGGACATAAACAGTACAGGGAGGAATTGCATGACTGAGGGTGAGAGAGTTAACATGACTGAACCCCAGTGCTCCCCAAACAACCTCCCCTGCAGAGGTGTAGAGCTATTACCACTTCCTATTGTGTAACTCCCATGCAGAGAATAACAGCAACAGATCCAGAAAAGAAAAACAAATTAGAGTAAAGGATGATCGCGCATGGGTTTCCTTTGCTCTGGAAAAAGGAAAAAAACGTTGCAGGTGCGAGCGGAACACTGACCACAACGGAACCCCTCCAGTCCACAAGAGATTAGAGGCATTTGCCCCGTCACCAGCAGTGCCCAGGCCTTCATGCTGGCGCTCCCCTGGCCAGCGGGGGAACACGCTATTGAGCACTGCCACCCCCCAGGTGGCCTGCAATAATCACCACTGGCCCCGGGCACTGCTAATGAATGGCACAGGGAGCTCCCAATGTTTTCAGCCCTCCTTGGCTGTGTATAATTAAAGGGGCCAACCCCCTCATCCCCCAGTTAGGTGGCCCACCAGGACTCCTTGGGCCACACCTGGCAGACGTGGCCCAGGAGGAGTAGTGTTGTGGGTGCCCCCCCCCACCACTCTGCGCTGCTGCAGACAACGCTGGGTTGCATCTGACATTCGCCAACTTAAATAAGGGACTCTATGCAGCTACTGTGCTGCTCCTAGACTATGCCGCCCAACCACACAAAAGACTGTGGGGCCCCCCACACACTGTTGCTGCCTACTGCTTGTGAATAAGAAATGCTTTACAGAACCACCCCAAGAGCGTCTAGACCAGTAAGAGCACCAAGAAAGCAGCAGCAAGGACCTTGAGAAGTAAGGGTTTTTTATATAGAATGTTTGATACAGTGCATTGTATGATCTTTGTATATACTTTTAAAAAACTTTTCACATTTGTAAAAAGGACCATTTTATATTGGTCAAGGGATCTTTTTTTTTTAGCTATGCAGCTGCTAAGGGGTATTTATAAATGAGTGTCTTGAAAACCCTGCTGGTGTAATGGAAGAGAAAAGTATAAGTAAGCATACATCAACTAAAGAAGCATAAACCAGCATTCCTTTGTCTGCCTTTCCTTATGTGTGCCAGTTACTCGGAGAGGGATAAGGATCACTTGAGGGAGCAGCCTGTCCTGTGCTCCAAGGCATACAAGCCCCCGAGACATCGGCAAGGCCCATAGAGCGGAACACTGGATCCAGGTGTCTGAGGACAATCCCTTCAGGGAGCGGTTGCAATGATTTGCCGGACGAGAACAGCGAACACAGTCTCCGTCGATGGCTTTGCTGTGGACCCGGCAAAGATTGACGCCCTTCTCACCTGGCCAAGACCTCAGACCCTCAAGGAGTTAGAGATTCGTGGAATACAGGGGGTTCGTCGAGGGATACACCAACATCGCCCTCACCAAAGGACACCCACCTGCCCAGAGAGCCGAAGGAATACAGTAAACTCTGCTGGCTATTTATTCCATCGACGGGAGCCCTTTGGTGACCAGTGGACTGACAGAAGCTAGCAGGCCTTTGAGGAGCTCAAGAGGACCCTCACCTTAACACCAGTCCCGGCCTATGCAGATCCACAGTTGCCTCACACCTTACACATGGACGCAAGTCTAGAGGGATTGTGAGCTGTTCTCTCCCAGGACACCAACAGAGAGATGAGACCAGTCGCTTTCGCCAGCCGAGGCCTGCACGCGGTAGAGAAGAACTACCCAGACAAGTTGGAACTTGTGGCATTGAAGTGGGCCGTTATAGAGATGTTCCAAGATTACCTCTACGGCGCCACCTTCACGGTGAGGACAGAAAACAACCCTCTTAGTAGGTGTTCAAATCGGCAAAGCTGTATGCTACCCAACACCGATGGCTTGCTGCACTGTCCACATAAAATTTCAGGTTACAGTGCAGACCTGGGCACACGAACATCGATTCGGTGGCCTCTCTCAGAGGCCTCATTCTCAGCCAGATAATACAGCTGGATCCACTTCGTTGTCTTCTGCAGGCATCAGAGCTATCTGCCGCGCTGCAAGTCAGCAGAAGCCAGGCAGAGCCAGGAGAGTGGATTACTTGGGATCGCCAGCTCAGGCAGTACCTGCCGTCTACTGCATCACCACCAGTTTGGAGTTATCCAAGCTACAGCGTCTGACCCGATCCGAGCCGCTCATGCAGAAGGGTGAAATCCTGTACAAGGAAAGCAGTTGGAGATCGGCTACTACATCGCCTGGTGTTTCCACTGAGATTTCTCGGAGCGTATTGTATGCACTCCACGACCAGCACAGAGATCTTGGCAGCAACAGAACCTTTGAGTTGGTACGCTCAAGGTTTTTCTGGCCCAGACTAGCTAAAATAGAGCATTATTGCAAGCACTGGGCCAGGTGTGTCACCAGGAAGCCTGCAGCTTGTCCTGCAGCCTATCTTCATCACCTGCAGAGTTCCGGGCACATGGACCTAGTCTGCCTAGAATTCCTCAAGCTGGGGATGAACAGGCAAGGTTTGCAGAATATCCTGGTGGTGACAGACCATTTCACTTGGTACGTGCAGGCATTTCCCACCAAAGATCAGCGTGCCACCATCGTTGCCCGCGTGCTGTGGGAAAAGTATTTTGTGTATTACGGCTTGCCGGCTAGGATTCATTAAGACCAGGAACCTGTGATGAATTCTATGGATCCCTCACCAAATACCTGCCTAAAGTCTCCTCCCTGGTGGCCAGGGAAAGGCAGATGCTTCCTATTCCTAACCTTGGGGGTGGCGTTCTGTGGATGGATCACTTGGGAGGAGAAGAGGCTCAGGGAAGTGCGAGGAGTCAATGTGGTGAGACAAAGGATGTACCTTCCTCCAAGGAAGAAATGTTATCAATGTCAAAATACCCAATCGCTTGTTGCCACAATAATAGACCTACTCCACTTGTTGAGCACTTAAATGTGGGTGAAACCAGCCAAAGCTGTTGTGGTATAAAAGTGAATAATTCCCATTCTAAAGCCTTCAGAACAAAAGGCTTCGCCAACTCAAAAGGGGGTAATAGCAGTCTATAAAAAAGAATCACCAAAAACCTAGAACGCCCTATTCCTCTTTCCAAACAAGACTGGTCACTGAAATGCCTGACATTCCTTTAAAGAGTGTTATAGAAGTAAAAGGTCAAATCAGCAAGTTAGAAAAACTAACTTTATTGCTGGGGACTCCAAGTCCCATAATTCCCTCAGTACTGGGACACCGAAGAAGGATGCAGAGGTACACTACTGTAGGAGTGATCTCCTAATTAGTGACAATGGCCTACAACTCAAGGGGACTGAAGCTTACAACAAAGCCCCCTCAGGTGCAGGCATTGGAGAGGAGCAGACCAAGAAGAGGCAACAGGCCCAAGATCACAGATCACAGCTGAGAGGGAAGTCTGTGGCAATATCCATACAAGAGGGTAACTCGGCGGTGGGCCTTTAGTTTGGTTTTGAACAATTGGGTGTGGACTGGTCCTCAGATGTCCAGGGGAAGAGCAAGAAAAAATCAAGAGCGGAAGCGAGAGGAAGCACAGGGAAGGCGAGTGCTGCAAAGGCAGTTGAGGAGGCAGAGCGGAGAATACCAGAAGCCTTGCAGAGTTAGAGAGGGGACAGATACGGTGCTGCCTTACCGTGGATAGATTTATGAACCAGGAGAAGACATTTAAATCTGGCCCTGGTTTGTACAGTCAGTCATCCAGCCTGCTGACGGCACGAGGAATTAGGGGCGAAGTGAGCGAGTTCAAAGGGAGTTCAGAGGACAGAAAGCATAGTTGGGGAGACCAAAGAAAGTTATAAAGCTATGCCTCTGGCACAAGCGCCCTGTGTCTTGTCCACTCTTCCTGGCTTAACATTGTGTTCCCGATATGTCTGCATGAAAGGAGTATCAGGTGTAACGTGGTATCCTGTGACAGAGATTGCGAGAGGTTGCCATGTATGGTCATGGGCTACTGCCTGCCTATAAAGGTGGTCTCCAGTTGCCAGAACCAAACAGAGGCGGGTTCTGAATGGAGTCTGGGATTCCGAGTCTAAATCCACACCTGAAAGGAAGCCCAGGAATAAGCCTCTGCTAGTAAAAGGGGCAGCACCACAGGGATGGGCTGGCTGGGGCAAAACTTTCAATGAATTCAGCACGTGGGATTCCCACTCAGACCCAAAGGTCCTATTTAATCTGACGGTCCGCATGCTCACTTGTTTAACCCGCGGGTGGGTGAATCACGACACGAACAGGAATGGAGGTGGAAGCTCAGCCGAACCTATAATCCACCCAAAACATTAGCGTCGAGGCGCTCTGCCAGAACCTTTAGACCCGTCAGGGTTGTGGGCTGGAAACTGGGCAGGTTTTCAGGATTCCCGCAACTCCTAAAACACATTTGCATACAATGATTCTAAAATGTATGAAAATGTGCCATCATGCTGATTTATAAGGGATATCCTGGAGGCCTGGTCTACTATAGAGGCCACGCTGTGGGGAGCCCTTTCCTAGACCCGGTGTGAACCACTGAAACGGCAGGGAAAGCCTGACTGCCCAGCCCCTTTGCAGAGCAGACATGAAGGGTGCTAGTACAGCGTGCTGAGAGCGGCAGTGGCCCGTGGGTGATGCACTCAAGTCCGAGGTCTCCGCTGCAGCAGAGCGGCCACCGTGCACAGGGGGAATTCCGGAGACCTTGCTTGCCCAGGGCACTGCGGGTGTGCGAGGATCAGGACAGGCTTACACACGCCAGGACCAGTGTCCCCAACTCCTCCCCGAAACACCGAATGTGGGAGACTCGTGTGTGTGTGTGTGTGTCAACACTGCTGTTGTGTTCGCAATCCTTGCGGACATCTTCCGGGCCACCATGAAGTATACGAGCAATCTTGTGGAGAGCGAGTAATAAACGCTGCGAGGGACTTTCTAACCCGCAACTGGCATCGCGCCGTTATGTACCTGTTCATGAACATTACACTTTAATGATTCAATACCCGCCATTAGCACTGCGTCCACCTGGCACAAGCGCCCTGGGGAGATTAGGGGAAACCCGTGTGCCTAGGACGGTACCCCCGCATTCTGATCAAAAGGGCTTCAAGAATCCTCCGTAACCCCCGTATGCCCCCCACACACATTGCTCGGTTTAACGCAAACTAAAGAAAAATGCCTAGTTACTTGGGATTTTAAATGCATCTGATCCGTAAACCATTTTAAAGCCTCTATGCAGTCATCACCAACCTGCGGAACTGCAGGCAAACGGATGCTCTCAGATACATTAGAGAAGGGGGGATATTGAGAAGATGGTATCATAGCGCCCCCTTGTGGCAATATTTATAAATGATCCGCTGTTTAAAAGGCCTGGCAAGTGATTTAATGTTTAAAATAACCAGCCAGAATAAAAAGATCTGGCACACCCTTGACCCAGTAGATCCGATCGCGTTTTCATATGTGCAATGGAAGTGAGCAAATTCTACTCTAAAATATGTATTAAATAAAATATTGACCACAATATATTCACACATAAAATAAAATTCAAATCAAAGCAGGTCAATGCAATCGCATAGATCGTTTGACTGAAATCAGCGATGTGTACTGATTAATATCACTGTAATGACAATACTTTCTTATAATGTGTTGCAATAATGAAACATGTTTACAAATGTATTTAACTGCTACTGCAATAATAAACTTGACTGATAGTGACATCTACTGGTGAAGAGCAGTGCATTTACATTATTGCAAGGAAGAGATCTCGGTGGAGAACCCAGTTAGGACAACATTTTGAGACTGCTGGGGCTGAGCCCGGGCTAGCCCCGGCACACTTAAAGTACTCCGTGTACCTTCAAATGCACAATTTTCAATTTTGAGTGTCATGTTACTTTACTGAGATTTATACTGCTCGCCACTGCAGTTTGCATGGTCTCCCCGCGATCTGAAAGTGAGGGGGCGGGCCAGGTTAGTAAGGAGACCGAGGAAACGCAGGACTGCTTTTCTGCTGTCTTGACACGTGTAACATCGGCATGGTCTGTGTCGAGGGAATAGAGCAGTGACAAGCAAGCCAAGCACCCCTCGTGGCTTCGGTCCATAACCCTCCTAGCCCGCTGATCTCTAATCCAGCTAGGCCTGATCAGGAGGGTCATAGCTGGCCGGCCAATGGCATAGGGGGCTTTGTATTCGGGTGGGCGCCTCGTGTGCCCAGCAATGATGCTTAGATTAGAGCGAGGACCACCACTGCAGTTCTTGGACTGTCTACAAGAGGTGCATCGTATCCAAGCAATTTACAGGCTGCAAATAGACATCAGGCTACCCAATCAAACTGCAGATCTCAACGTGACAGCGTCAAAGGGGCGTGCGGAACATCTCAATGACAGCGAGAATCCAGAATTGGGGAAAGAGAACTGCATGTTCGTTTTACAAAGGGATGGCTCCTTTATACTCCATTCCGTCCAACAAGAAACAAAACGTTACTTTAAGGGTCATCGATACACCACCCCGCTCCGCCCCCCGCCCCACCTCCCCCCGTGCAGCAGGTAAGTAACCAGCTGCATTTTGTAAAGAACAGAATTGGAACAATCGCATCATTGCAGGTCCTCATCGGGACATTTAAACCTTTGAAATATTAAAACCCATTAAATACCAGTGCAAAGTATTTGAAAGGCAAGAAAGCACTGCTCTATCCTACAGCCAAGCAAGTAATCACACCTGCACGTCTTGCTTCATAAAGAGAAGGACTGGCCATTACCTCCACGTCCACGTCCACTCTTCCTCGTCCCAGTACTTACTTCATGAGGCACCTGCCTCCGACACAGGACCTTCTTCTATTTCTTTAAATCTCTATAACTCCTCCCCCACATCCATGTCACTCAGTTTTAATTTTTCCTGCCTCCGGCAGGTTGGACTTTTTCTTCCCGGTGCGGGGCACCAGGGAGCACCGATTGCTGGCCCCCTGGGGGGGGCTGTGTGGCGGGGCCCTCGGCTCCCTCAGGTGCGGCGCTGCTCTTGGGCCCCCTTTGGCGCTTGTGGTCACAGTCGAGCCGGATTGCCTCGCTTGGTTCTTTGCTGGGCTCAGGACCGTAGCGTGAGCATTGTGTCCCGGGTCCTGCACGGCCCCGGGAAGGTAAGGAGAGGGGAGGACTGGGCTTGATGTTTTTCCCCTCTCCTCCTGTTTTGGCCGTCTTGATTCGACTTGGCAGTATGGGCTAGCCTTCCCTTTTGTTGTGAGGCCTCTCTGCTTCTTGTCGTGGGGTGACAGTGGCAGAGAGTCTTTGGGAGTGCGGGGGCTCTGTTCTGTCGCAGGCATGTCACATACCACCCGCTCCTCAGACACACACAGCACAGGATGCACCGGATGTTAGCTGCATTATCTGGGGGAAGGTAAGGAGAGGGGAGGACTGTGCTTGATATTTTTCCCCTCTCCTGCTGGTATGGCCATCTTGCCTCCTTCAACATGCCGTTTTCCTCGTGCCTTGTGTGCACATCTTTATTGGAAATGATGGCAAGCACTTGGCAGTATGGGCTAAGCCTTCCTTTTTGTTGTGAGGCCTCTCTGCTTCTTGTCGTGGGGTGACTATGACAGAGTATTTGAAAGTGCGGGGGCTCTGTTCTGTCGCAGGCATGTCACATACCACCCGCTCCTCAGAGACACACGGCCCAGGATGCACCGGATGTTAGCTGCATTATCTGGGGGAAGGTAAGGAGAGGGGAGGACTGTGCTTGATGTTTTCCCCTCTCTTGCTGGTATGGCCATCTTGACTCCTTCGAAAGGCCGTTACCTCGTGCTCTGTGTACACATCTTTATTGGAAATGATGGCAAGCACTTGGCTGTATGGGATAGCCTTCCCTTTTTGTTGTGAGGCCTCTCTGCTTCTTGTCGTGGGGTGTCTGTGACAGAGTATTTGAAAGTGTGGGGGCTCTGTACTGTCACAGGCATGTCACATACCACCCGCTCCTCAGACACACACAGCCCAGGATGCACCGGATGTTGGCTGCATTCCTTGCGTGCTGCCTGTGAATACGGCGCAGATTTGGACACGTCTGCAAGCAGCCGGAAGGGTACCGGCCTGGCATAGTCTACACTTCGGGTTCGAGTATCAGCGGTGCTGACTCGGTCCTTCAACCTTCCTAGACCGACGCATTGGAACGATCTAGAGCATGGGGCTACCAGCTACTGGATACAGGGCTCAAGCCACCTCTCAGTCATGTGGCGTGTTAGTGGTGTGTTTGGGTCTGTGCTAGCTATGTACGCAGACTCCTTGTCCTGTCCTCTTCCTCTAAACTGCGCGAGGGAAAGTCGAAGGAGTTGATTTGCTTTTCCCTTGTCCGGCATGGGATTATGGAAAATGCATCTTGGAAGTAACGGCCATGCAGGGGGTTCCCAGGGTCTCTTCTTTTAGGGCCTAGGTCCTCCGGTGCCGACGTGTTGCTTTCACGCCTCCTCTCAGACTTGTGGGAAGTGATAGGGCACATGTCTGTGCTTAGAGGGGTTCTCAGAGCCCCTGGTGCCGGTGGAGGGGGATGTCACTTCAGTGGGTTTTCCAGTATAGGCATACCTCAGGTAGGGGGTTGCCTTTGATGTCGGCTATCCGGGATGGATTGCTTTGCCCCGCTTTGTGACAGTACTCTGCCCTTTTGACGCCAGCCTGGTGGCTCCTCTGTCAGCTGAGGGGGCCATAGTCTGCTGGACTTTTGGGCTGTCCAGTATCTTCCTTTTGATAGGTCAGATCTTTTTGTGGGCTGACAAGCATGCTGTTATATTGTGGCGCAGGCCTGTTTCAACGTCCTGTGATTACCCTTTGGTGCAAGTGCAGTGACTGGCGGTTTTCCCTGGCTCCTCGTCTCTACCTTCTCGGAGGTGTATGGGACCGGTGGGGTTCGGCTTCCTGGGTAATGGGCTCCTTCTGGAGGGGGTATCAGTTGCCGTTCCTGTCTCCTCCTGTCCAGGTTTGCATGGTTAGGACTTTGGTACCCAGCTCACGGTCCAAGTAGTTGGCCATGGGATCCGTTCTCCCCGAACGGTTGTTGTGGGTTACCGTCTTGCCCGTTCCTCTCCCTGTTCAGGGTCAAGTTTTGTACTTGCTGGTGTTCCTGGTCCCTATGCCTTCTAGGATGTGTCACCTGCTTATGGGTCTCAAGACCCTGCACTGCTTGTCCGGACGTCTGGGGAGAGCGTACTCTGGATGTTGTGCAGGGGGGGGGGCGCTTGCTGGCTGTTCTGGGCTGGGTTCTCAGAAGGCAGTATGTCTCGGCTCGCCTGTTGCTGAAGTTACGGGGCACGTGGCGTCTTGCATGTTTTCCAGTTCCTTGAGCCCGTCTTCGGTTACGTCTCCTGGTGTCTTATCCTCTCTCCCACTGGCTCCCGACATCTCAGCTTTTGTAGTTTTGTTTTCAGTGTCCCCAGAGCTGCGAGTGTCCCTGCTATGGTGGCGGGGGGTTTCAGGTCTACAGGCTGAGGTGTGCATGGTCCTTCCTCCTGTGGCCTCTCCTACTACCAACACCAGCAGAAAGGGTCTACATTGGGGGTCCTCTCAGCTCAAGGGTTGTGAGATCTGGGGAGAGCCGGCGATCATCCAATTGGCAAGAGTTGTGCCATTGTCCAAGCTCTGGTGTACTTCGAGGAGCTGCTGGACGGTCGGCGGTTTTTGGTCCGATCGGACAATACGACGGCCTTGGCATATGTCAACTGCAAAAGGGTTTTTCTCTGCAAGAGATTTGTATGGCTGCCGCCTTGGCTGGTCTAGGCATTTTCATCAACCGCTATGGGTTGAGTTTCTCCCACTCGGGGGTTGGTTCCTTCGTGGTTGGAGTTTTGTCTGTGGGGATGTGATTTAAGAGTGGGTGTGTTTTGCTGCACTGTTTTTGGCTCTGTGTCTCATTGGGACCTTTTCCCCGTTGCTGCTTTGGTATACCTCATGAAGTAAGTACTGGGACGAGGAAGAGTGGACGTGGAGGTAATGCTCTGATTACTTACCGGTAATCTTCATTACTCCTAGTCCTACTCTTCCTCGTCACAGTACTGACGACCCTCCTCACCCTCCCTCCCGGGGAAGGTCCCATGCTCCGGCTTGGTAATATGAAACTGAGTGACATGGATGTGGGGGAGGAGTTATAGAGATTTAAAGAAATAGAAGAAGGTCCTGTGTCGGAGGCAGGTGCCTCATGAAGTGAGTACTGTGACGAGGAAGAGTAGGACTAGGAGTAATGAAGATTACCGGTAAGTAATCAGAGCATCACTGCTGCCCTCAACCACCATTTTCTACTAGCAAATGGACATCACAACTGGCCTCCTCTCAGTCCATCAGAAACAATAGCCATTTCCAGGCAAGACACTTCCGCTTTGGAAGGACCGTTTTGTTGCTGCAGCACGCAAAAGAGAAAGCCAAACTATGAAAACATGCGTTTTCTTTCTTATAGAGAAACGGTTTACTTTTATGACATGTAATATGCATTGCTCATATTAAACCGGGGTCAGGTTTGTAAGTAAAATGCATAGCGTATGAACGCATCCATATTATTGAAATAATACAAAATAAAACCACACTTATTCGCTAAAATACTGTGTCTATTTACTTTATCCACTATTAAAGAAAAATGTTTTACTTCACCGCTCTGTGGCAACGCGCGGGTCTTGGAAGCAAGGCCGCACTGAGCAACACAGGTTTGAATCCTGGATCCGCGCTTAAAACCATGTGCATGGCCTAGTAGAATCGTTCCATCTCCCCCCCCAAACCCCCACCTTTGCCCTGTTGCGCTTTGTGACACACACGTGTATAGGAGCATAATAAATGACCTATACACATTTTTTTAAACTCCAAAACATGTATTACGTCTACCACTATGTGCCAATAAACTTATAGACCTCGGGAGTGGTCATTATCATGGGATAAAGACCCTCGTTCTTACCATCCTCCAGAAGCTGAAGGCAGCGGCTACACCGCCCTCATCTTTGGGGCACCCCTCGTTCTCCAGATCTCAGACCTAGTTTGGATACACCGAAGCATGGCGGATCCTAGTTCCCTACTAAGGGAGGCCTTGTGTCGCTTAGGCATTCTTCTGCTTGAAAAGGGGCGAGGACCTGAGCAAACGCAGTCCTTCATTTGCATCTCATGGGCCGTTTCCTAGGGTACCTTAAGCTCCCCACCAAGCAATCACCCCAGTAAGCAGGCAGAGGGTCTAGGAAGCCCACTGGCAAGGAGCTACTCTCACAAATGTAAAGCATGGGTAACGTGACCTCAGCCACAATATTTGCCATGTTTCAATTAATCGACTATCCCACAAACGTCTTCTGGGAGACGTCTAAAATGTAAATCTTTGCCTGCGATACAATCAGGTGAACCTCACATTCCAGCCAACAGACCCCCAACACAGAACATCATTTATTTTGCAGCACTTCAATTTTGAATACTTCCTAAATTAAGCCACATCAGCATGGCATTCTCTTTCGTATGGGGGCGGGGGACGAGTACAAGATTTTTCAGTTCTCCGAACGTCTCAGGGAGAGTGGGATTGGTGCTCTCAGGAGGATGAGATTTATGGAAAAGTGATGCAGTGCGCGCAGGAAGGGTGGCTGCCGGAAGGAGGACTGTTACAAGAGGGCCAAGGATGAGTTGGGTGTACAAGTGAAGTGTATCTTGAGGGGCTATAATCTGGTGGTACTCTTGGACCTGAGAGACAAGGTCATTTGCATAGGTCCTGAGGGACAGCTTGGTGTTTGGAAGACGAAGGGCTTAGAGAAGATATTTGGTGGCCCGAGAAGGATGTCTGTATTTAAAGGCGGCTTGCTGAATGTCGCGAGTATGCCGAAAGTAACACCCAGCGCCCACGACTGTAGCTACCATTCCAGAAACAGCATGGGATGAGATTGCGCTGGATCTCCTGGGGCCTCAGAACTTTAAAGGGGCATGTGTCTCCTATGTGGTTGCAGTGTTTGATTTACTTTCAGAGTGGACAGAGGTCTGTGTGATTAAAGATGGCCGCTCTTTGAGCGTTACTAATTTTTAGGAATCCTCATTTTGGCAGGAATGATTTCCCAAGAGAATCATCACTGACAAAGGGCTACAACTTATCTCTAGGAATATGAAAGAATTTCTGTGGAATTATGGATCGGCCACACCACTACATCATCCCTGCATCATCCTAAAGGCACTGGGTGTGGTGAGCAAGGGCGAGCGAAATGGACAACATTCACAGTGCAAAAAAAATGGTGCATTCCGGCCAAAATTTGCCTGCTCTGCCAATTTTGGCCACAGAGCAAAATTGACAGTTTTATTTATTATTATTCATTTGTTTATTTCGAACACACCAGCAGCCCGCAGGCATCAGGGTGCACATAATATAAGCAAGGACGACACGAAGGTACCGGGACAAGGCCAAGTCTAAAACAAAACAGGAGGGGAGGCCCATTACTTAAAGAGCATGGTCTGTATTGTTCTCCTGAAAGAGCAAGTTCTCTTCAACTCTCAATTTAGGAGAGAGGGAACTCCAAGGATGTGCTGCACGGACAGGGAAGGATCTTCCCAGGCCTTGGAGCATTTAAAAGCAGGTCAAGAGACCTGAACCTGGTCAGACAAAGGCAGCGGTCTTGCTGGTGAGTGACGAAAAATGGCAGATTTAAGATAGGACAGAGCCTTGCCGTAAAGACAGCGGTGGACAAGGGTGCATGTTCTGAACTTGATACGATCTTGTATAGACAGCCAGTGAAGATCTTTTCGATGTTTGGAAATGGGTTCTTCCCTGTGACATTCTTTACGATTCGTGTTGCATTATTCTGGATACGCCGACATCTTATTAGGCTGATAGTGTTTGCCCCGAGTATGAAGGCATTGCAGTAGTCCAATAGCGGTAACATAATTGCACAGGCAATGGCAGCAGAATTCTCCTCAGTTAAGAATGGTCTAATGTTTCTTAGCAGTTGGAGATAGTAATTACTCCCTCTCTCTCTGTGCAATTATTACTCGTGTCTTTTACGACTAATGCACATATGCTGCTATTATGTATTATTTGGTAATATTAATTATATATATTTTTTTCTTTTAACTTATATTTTTTGTGATGTGCGCCGTAAAACCATTTGATTGGTAAATGTTGTGTTTGTGATTACCTATGTACTATCCTGATTATCCATCTGCATATCTAAGCCCTAATTGAAAAAGGCAAGGAAATGGCCGAAACACGTGTCTCAAAAAAGGGCATATAAAATAAAATATATATCCGTATTAAAATCAGCAACTTTGTTTTGAAGCATTTTTTGGCACTGCCAAATTAGGTGAAGTCTTTTCCAATGGATTTCTAGACGGAGCAAGGGGTACTCTCCGTACCTTCACAGGGCAGACAACAAACTAGATAGGCGCAGGGCATTTAATGTTGATACCACAAGCCCCGTTTTTTCAGTATCCGGAGATAGTAATTAAAATTTCTGCTAATCAGATTGATAGGTTCATCAGCATTGAGAGAGGATTGAAGAATGACACCCAACATTGGTACCTCATTATGAACTGAGAAGATGGTGTCATTTATAAGAACATTTTCATATTCAGCACTAAGCTTGCATCTAGCCTGGTGAGAGCTGTAAATAAGTTCAGTCTTTCCTCGATTTATACACAACCAGTTTTGAGACATCCAAGATCCAATCTGATTGTATAAAGAGAGAAGTCTTGAGGAGTCTTGGGAGAAGTCCCCATTGAGTTCCAGAGCCAATTGTGTGTCATCCGCGTAGTTGGTAATAAATAGGCCAGAGATCTCAAAGAGGGAGCAGATGGGCTGGATGTAAATATTAAACAACAGCGGGGATAAACAGGCTCCCTGTGGCACCCTGCATACAATGGGAGCTGGTGGGGAAAAAGTGTCCCCCCAGTGTATTCTGGACACTCGGTGGGTCAAGAGAGATCGAAACCACTCAACTGCTTCTTTAGAGCAGTTTCCTGTAGAGTCAAGTGCATTCAGAAGGCGTTGGTGGTCAAGCAGCTCAAAAACTGCTGAAAGGTCCAGGAGGACTAATAGGCCCGACTTGCCTTTCTCCAGGATCCCCTACATGTAGGATTATAAATCTACTAGTGCCATTTCAGTGATATGGGCTGGTCTAAAACCTGATTGACTCCTCTGCAATATGTTGTTGGCCGACACAAAAGATTGTAATTGTGTTGTTGCAACTTTATCCTGGATCTTCAAAAGGAAATGGCAGTTTGGGGTTGGTCTGAGATTTTTTGGGTCTCTGGGGTCACAGCCAGTTTTTTTTGGGGAAGGGGCTCACGGTGACCATTGTGATGGAAGAGGGGATATGCTTGTCACGTAAAGAGGAGTTAACTATACGAGTCAGGAGAGTGGCGAACGCAGCTCCATGTTAAATGATGATTTTTGGCAAAAGTTTTTCAGCGCAATAAGTAGTTTTCATGGTGGAGAGTAACATCTCCATGTCGAAACCAAGATGGGATCCAAGGAAAATTGCGGAAAGGTATGATGGCCGCCCTACCCACTGCCCTCCCACCCCCCATGGATATAGGTGAATTGCCACGTGATTTTAGAGATATTTGGGCGGCCGAGTTCTTGTCCCTAGCCTTAGTGATTTTTGCTTCTAAAGCTGCCTGAACTGCCAGACAATCAAGTGCCGAGGGTGCGTGGGTGGTGGTGGTGGTAAGGGCTTCAGGCTTTCCCAGAAATTTGAATATTTGGAAGAGTTTTCCCCGATTTGTTTAAGGCATCTTCAATTTTCATGTTAAAGAAGTTCTTTTTTGTTTCAGTTATTTTAAGTTTAGAACTTTTGTCTAAATCTTTCCAGAGTTCCGTGTTCTCATTGGGGGGATGTTTCAACCATTTAGCTTGGAGCGAGCGTTTGGCTTTCTTGAGAGTACATAGTTGAGGGGTGAACCAATTTTGATGTTTAGGATTGACTCTAGACAGCCTTTGTCGAAGCAGGGCAATTCGGTCAATCATCTCTGGAAGGAAGAGGTATAAAAATTTAGCAAAGATTCTACACGTCCTAAGACGGTGGCAGATGCCAGGATCGGTTCTAGGCACAACTGGATGTTGGAGGATGAAATCTTTTTGAACTTCCAACTCATAGCCTTCTTAATACGCTTAAGAGATTTTTGAATATGGGTCTTAAATTCTATTGAGAATTCAATAACATAGTGATCAGGACAAATGCAAGGAGTAGTTTGATGAATGTGAACTGGTAGGTTTTTGGCTGTAACCCAGTCTAACATGTTGTTATTGTCATTTGGTGGTTCGTTATTTATGACCCAATATTCAATATTAAGGAGTGTCTGTTCCAGATCAATGGCGTCTTTTTCAAGGGTGTTTCCATGCCAGCGATTTAGGTCACCCAAGAACAGAGTAGAAATGTTGGGCCTGTTAAATTGGCTCCAAAATGTTGCAATTTCCTCATTGAAATCTGACATTGAATGAGGGGATAGTAGATGAGTACATAATTAATACAAGATTGAGTGGTTGGTGTCATTTTAACATGTAATATTTCACAACTGGAGCAATCGCATGGTGAGGGAAAGAGCTGAAGTACAGTTTCGCCAAGTTATTGGCAAAACTCGTCCTCTACCCAACTCTCTATGAGTAGCCTTCAGGGACGGCCATGTTTCCCATAGGTCCACTTGCTTCGTTAACTCAAGTCTCAGTGATTCGCATAAGAGCGAGTTCCCGAGTGAGGCTTCGAGAGGTTCTAGTTTCATTCGAACATATTTGTTGATGGTAGCAAGGGTTTTTAGCCTCTGTGCAGTAAGTAAAAGGTCAATGGTGGTAGACACACCGATAATAAATAAATGATTTCCAAGTAGAAGGGGCCCCAAACCCACTGCCATATACAGTGTTGCCACACTTACTTTAATAGTAGGAAAAACGGGAAACTGTTCAAACGATGTTAGTAGATGACCGGCAAAGACCGCCTGGGCACTGAAGCGCGTGACGTTTCAATTTGCAATGTGATAAAACTGTGAAATGTAGTTCCCGTGAACGCGGCAAAACTACAATTTTGGCAATTTGCTACCCAAAGAGAGTGCTTAGCTCTCTGCAAAACAAAAATATTGCACACGGAGGCTGTTGTTGAGTACTAGATGTTAAAATAACAAGTCAGTACCAACAAAGAGGAAGGATCAGCTGAAATAATGAAAGCACAAGTGAATTTCAAAGAGGTGCCTAGGGCAGCGTAATCTCAAAAAGTAAATGTACATTTAACAGAAAAAGCAGCAGTGTCTGTCCGTATGAGTCCAAGGATGTTAACAGTACCCGCCTGTTCCTGTTTGAAATATTACGTGAACATTTTTTGTTTTTTAAGAGGTTGCAAAACATTTTGGACTAAAATAAATAAATAACTTTCACATGAAAAATGTTGAATGATTTGACCCTCAAAGTTTCTATTTTACGGGGTGGGAAAATGTGTAAAAAAAATAAAAAAGACAAGTTAGTGGAAAAAACGAAATTTGAGAAAAACGAGTGGGTAAAAAGTTTAAAGAAAACATGCCCCACCAGCAAAACAGAATTGGAAGGCAATTATCCCAATTAGCCAGCTGTAATTGTTCCCACTCCCAGTGTTGAGTGCTTTAACTGCAGACTCATGGATGCTATTCACACTCGACTGATCACATGTGGTGATTGGGTAAGAGCAATTGTGAAGAGAGTTTTCCAATACAGTCTGGCACCGAATGCAATTGTGAAGAGAGTTTTCCAATACAGTCTGGCACTCCAAAGGGGTTGCCCTGTTTTAGGAAGCCGCAAGCCTAATAGCAAGTTGTGTCCGGGCAGGATGTCCAGAAAGCATGAAAGGATAGACCAATCTAAGGATCTGTAGGACCCTTTGAACTGTACGTGAGATGAAAGTACTTCTGGGAAGTGAGATCAGATTAGGCCAACCAGGGTAGCCCAGAAGTGATGCTCCAAATTCTCAGACAGGAAGGTAGCTTGAGGTGGCCTGGGGAGTGCTGGACTTGTGCAGGGTGGAGATATCTGGAACGAAGAGCGTGAGGTGATTGTTCCTAACAGAACCCACGTTTTTTTGTTTCTTCGTCCCCAAAGGGAAGGTGGTTTGTTGTCTTGCGTCATATCGAGTATCTTTGGTCATTATTTTCCATCCGTCCGTCCACGATCCATTAATTCATCTGGTATGACTCGCTTTTGCCAGTCTCTCGGACACAAGTTGCAACAAATGACACAATTAGTATATTAAAGTTTATGCTGGGTATTTAAGGTGTCAGGATGGCTGGGGTTTGTTACACTGTTCCCACACTTCACAAGGACACTATGTTCTTTTCAGGGGGGCTTTTACTTGCTTCACAACCTCTTTCTCGTCACCACCTCAGTCTCCTAGGCCACCCTCTTTACCCTTTCGTTCTCTGCCGCCACTGAGGCCCTACCTCCTCCATGTTCAGGGCATCTGCTTTTTTTTTTTTATTTTCTTTTTTTAATATAATTTCTGTTTATTAATTTTCACAAATCCAACAAATCTTTAAAACAAGAAAGAATCAACAACCTAAACCCCTCCTCCTACCCCCCGCCCCCTTTACCCGGTTGTAGCACCTAGATAAGAACAACCCTCAAACTCAAATAAGCCAATCCGGCCTAGCAGCTGTAGATTTCTAACAGTTTTAGTCTTTGGGGGCACCATTGCTCCCTGAAATCTCCTTTCAAGTAGTCCAAAGTCTCACCCCAATCCGCTGCAAAGTTCTCCAGCCTCCCCTCAACCGCATAAGAGGCCCACTCTAAGGAAACAATGTCCCACATCTTCCTGAGCCAATCGCTCTCAGTAGGGATCCTCGAGCTCTTCCAGTTCTGCGTGATTAACCCCATTGCTGCCAAAACAAAAACAATGTGCGCCTTGGGGGTTCTCGCCCCTCCTCCCCTCTCCTCCACCCCACTCATACCCAATAGCATCTTTCTGGGGCTCCGAGGCTCCCCTAACTCTTGAGTCTGAGCCAGGGCACCTGTGATTTCACGCCAAAAGGGTCTCATAAGTGGGCAGTCCCACCAGATATGCATCGCCGTGCCCATCTCCCCGCAGCCCCTCCAGCAATCACTTGAGTTAGTGGGGTACATCGCGTGTAGTTTGGCTGGAGTGTAGTGCCAATCAAAAATGTACTTATACCAGGCTTCCTGTAATCGGGGAGATCTAATCAATTTAGGGACCAACCTCCATAGTCTCTCCCAATCTCTTCTCTCCATCCCCACTCCCCTCTGCTGCTCCCAAACCTTCATATACGGCCACGTGACCGCCGGGCCCGCGCCCTCCAGAAGTTTATACAGATCTGATATCAAGCCCCTGGTACCATCATGTGTCAATAGGAAACGTTCAAAATGTGTGAGCTCCCTCGTGGCCCCTCTCCTCATCTCAGTCGACATTACCCAATGTCTTAGTTGAAAGTATCTGTGTCCCTCCCCCTCACCTACTCCAAATGCCTGATTGCATTCTCTGAATGTTTTAATCGTGCCATTGCTAAACATGTCCCTCAGGGTCTTACAGCCGCCCTCATCCCACGCTCGAAATGCCCCTCTCTCCAATCCCGGCGTGAAGTCTTCATTATCAAAAACGGAGGATAAGGGGGACGGAAAGGATGAGACCCCCCCGGCTCTCCACCACCCTGTCCCAAAAGGCCACCACACCCTTTGTTATGTCACTCCTATATATGTGCGACGGCCGCAACTTCCGCGGAAGCCATAGGACTTCACCCAGGTGGTGCCGCGCAATTGCCCTATCCATTTGTACCCAATGCTTCACATAAGTGTCTCCGAACCATTCCCTAATTACCCGGAGGAGTGCAGGGTCATGATACCGCCGGAAATCCGGCAGCCCCAGGCCCCCTCGATCCCTGGACGCCGTAAGGAGGCACCAAGACAGGTTCGGCTTCTTCCCCTCCCATATGAAGTCCCTAACCACCTGGTCAAGTTCCCTGAAAAAGCGCTGCGGGATCGCCAAGGGGATCGCTTGAAAAAGATATAAAATGCGAGGCAGATCACCATCTTAACTGCTTCCCTTCTCCCCAGCCAGGAGATCCTAAGGGCACCCCAGTGCCTTAAATCTCTCTTGATATCTTTAAGCAAAGGGGGGTAGTTCGCGCTATACCACCCGACTAGTGAGGGGGTAATCCAAACACCCAAATACCTGATCCCACCTGGGCTCCACCGAAACGGGGAGACCTCCCCAAGTACCTGTGCCTCCCTCTCTTCTTAAGATAGATTCATCAATTCGGATTTTTGCAGATTGATACGCAGACCTGATGCCTCCCCAAATTCGGTCAACAGTGCCTCACACGCCTTAATAGACTCCTGCGGCCGCGTCAACATGAGCAGCATATCATCAGCAAAAGCTGCCACTTTATGTTGGCCCTCCCCGAACGGTACACCCCAGATACGATTGGATTCTCTTATGGCCAATAAAAGGGGTTCCAGGTAAATCGCATATAGCAAGGGGGACAGGGGACAGCCCTGTTTCGTACCTCTTCTAAGCCCAATTGTGTTAGAGGTTTCCCCATTGACCAGGATCCGTGACCTGGGGTTCCTGTAATTCGCCTCGACCATGCTAATGAAACCTGGCCCTAGCCCCATCCGCTCCATTACCCAGAATAAGAACGACCACTCCACTCGATCGAACGAACGCTTTTTACGCGTCCAACGCTAAAAGAATCGCCGGAGTGTCCGTCTTCCGTGTCTTCTCAACAATGTGGGCCACCCTTCGAATATTATCAGCCGTCTGCCTCCCTACCACAAAGCCCGACTGGTCCTGGTGAATCAATGTTGGAAGGTACCTCTCCAGCCTCTTGGCTAGAATTTTGGTGTATATTTTTGCCTCAGTGTTTATGAGGGCAATGGGGCGATACGATGTACACTCCTCGGGGTCTTTACCCGCCTTGTGTATAAGCGTTATCTTAGCCTCCTCCATCGATGGGGTGATACACCCCATGGCTCTGAAGGAGTTGAACAGTTGCGTCAGATGCGGAACGAGGAGGTGAGAGAAGAGCTTATAAAAGGCTGCTGGGTAGCCATCCGGGCCAGGGGCCTTGCCTCGGGGGAGGGCTGATATAGTTGCCCTCACCTCATCCTCTGAGATAGCTTGGTTTAATTCTACCCCCTCTTCATCAGAGCCCTGGGAGCGCGAGGCCCTCCAAGAACTTCCTCTGAGCTTCCCTGACGGGTTCTGTGAGGAGTATAGATCCTCGTAAAATTCAGCTAGCCTCCCTTTAATCTCCTCTGTCTTGGTGAGTCTCGCCCCATCCCTACTTCTCAAAGCCCCGATTACATTACGTTCCCGCTCACCCCTCAGTAAGCGCGCCAGGAGCGAGTCGGCCTCGTTAGCTTTTGCATAATACTTCTGCCTAACCCTGAGCATGGCCGCCACAGCCTTTTTATTTCTGAGGATCCCCAGTTGACCCTCGACCGCCCTATACTCCTTATACAATTTTTTAGAAGACGGATTTTCCCCCACTCGTACCCTAGCGACCTCCACCTCTTTTTCCAACTGCTCCTCTAGCCGCCGCATCTGCCTATATCTCTCCGCCTGCAGGGCGATTATATCTCCCCTTAACGTGGCCTTGAAAGCGTCCCATCTCACCTCCAGGCTCGTGTCCAGATCACTGTTCTGGTCAAAATATTCCCGGATCCTCCTCTCTATCTCCCCACTCGTCACCTGGTCTCTCAGTAGCGCCTCCGGGAACTTCCACCTCCACAGCCCCGGCCTTCTACTCCCCAACCGTAGCCGCATTTGGACTACCATGTGGTCCGCTATCCCCACGGGGCCTACCTCTATGGAGCCAACCCCCCCGATCAAGCTTGCGGACACCCAGATATAGTCGATTCTGGACTGGGACCTGTGACCATCCGAGAGGAACGTAAACCCCTCCTCCTTCCCCCTTAAAACTCTCCACACATCTCGCAAACCCGCTTCCTCCCACCTTTCCATCAATGTAGGCGATGCAACCGCACCCCCTCCCCCTTCCCTCAGCTGCGAACGATCCCTCTTCCATCCCATGCCAGATTCAAGTCCCCCATCAAAATTATCTGTCCCCTTGCAAAATCTTGTAGGGTTCCCACCAACCCTCGCAGAAACTGGTCTTGCCCCACATTTGGGCTATACACCGACACTATTGTAAAGTGCGAACCCATGTACTCTCCCCGAACCATAATGTATCTCCCATTCTTATCCCGGATGGTGTCTGCAACCCGAAAATCAAACCCCCTTCCAAATGCCAGCACCACTCCACCTTTCTTGGAGGGACCTGATGCGAAAAGAATTAGCGGGAATCACCTCAACTTCAGCCTGTGTTGATCCTTCCGCAGCAAATGGGTCTCTTGCAGAGCCAGAACATCTGGTTTGTGAGAACCGAAGAATTGCTCCAATTTGGACCGCTTAAGCGGGGAGTTCAAACCCCGTACATTATGTGTCATCCATTTGAATCCCACACTGGTAACCAGATTGCTCCTCTGAGAACCCCTCCCCCCACACCCCCACAGGTCCTCCCTCTTAACTCCCCACCCCACCAGCAAGATGTGGGGACGGCCCTTGCCCTTCTTTATTTCCGGCCTCTTTCCCGTCAAGCCTAGGACTGACGCCATCCCATGATGGTGCAACAAACCCCCTCCCAAACCCACCCCTCCGCCCACCCCTCCACCACTCCATAACCCCAACTTAGAGTGGAAGCAACACCCCCTTTCCCCACCCAACTTAACAAACTCCCCCAAACCGCTGTTTTCATCTCCTCCTTTTATTTCCCCCCCGGGCCACCTAGCCCTTATTGACCCCAAAATGTTGCCCTCCCTGACTCCGAGCTCCCATGTCAACCTTAAAGGTCCACCACCCCTTATTCAACTAGAGTAACGATTATACTTGAGCCCTTCCGCCACTGCCACCCTCCAGGCAGGAACCCCTACCCTCCCCCTGCATGCCGCCATTCTCCCTCCGTCCCCTCCGTCTTTTATCTGCCACTGTGGACCACTCCCAGGGCCTCTCCCGCTGCCCACTCCCCGTACCTCCCCCTTCCCTGCTCAAAGAACCCTCCTCCAGATCCAATCGCAACACGTCTGCTCCCTCCTGAACTGATGTTATGCGCTTCAAAGAGCCTTCCCAATCAAAGACCAGACCAAAAGGAAATGTCCACCTGTATCGTATCCCCCATTCAAGTAGGGCCTTCAACACTGGCGCCATCTTCCTTCTTTTTATCAGAGTCGCATTAGCCAAATCCTGAAAAAGAGCTGTCTTCTGGCCTCTAAACAAAATCGGTTCCTTTTTCCTCGCAGCGAGGAGCACCGCCTCCTTCTGAGCATATCTAGAGAAGGCGGCGAGCACATCCCGCGGCCTTGAGGTAGGCCCCTTAGCGGGTCGCCCAACTCTGTGGACCCGGTCCAATTCGATATCACCTGGGGCCACCTCACCAAGGATGCCCGCAAACACCCCCTGCAATTCCTGTTTCAAGTCCCTGTCCAAGACGGATTCCGGCAGCTGCCTCACCCTTATGTTAATCCTCCGGGATCGGTTTTCAACATCCTCCATCTGTAACTTCAGGTTCCGGGTCGCTATGTCCAGGCGCTCCAAAGCCTCACTATTAGCTGTAGTCTCCTTCTCGATCTCCTGCAAACCCCTCTCCAGGAGATCCGTCCTGTCCCCTAGCTGCTTCATTTCCCGCTTGATCTCCCCCAGCGCTTCATTCAGATCAGTGCGCATTAGCTGAAACTGGTCTTGAAAGGTCTTGGCCAAGCTGGCGTGGAGCGTCTGAATTTCCCCCATGAGATCTTGGCCAAGCATCTGGAGCCGCCCCTGCGTACTGTCCTTCGCAATACTCCTCACCAGACCCTCATTGCCATCCCCAGTACTGTCCCCCATGTCCTGCGGAAGCCACAGAGAGTGGAGTGTACTCAGAGTCCCTTGAGGGTTGCTGCACCCTTCCACTCTTTCCCTTAGAGCGAGTGGCCATCAACAGGAACCTAAGTCGGCTGTAAGTGGTCCAGCCACGGGTTGACAACGGGGTGTACAGCGAAATGTCCTCAAGTTGGAGGGAGAGGGGGCTGTCAGCAGTGGTAAAATTCCCAACAGGGTGTCCTGTCGCCAAATCCGGGCCCCCTGCCCCCCCCGAGCCTTCAGGCAGCCCCCAGCCTGTTCACCAATACTATTCACCACAGACCAAAGTGGGGAGGGAGGTCAGCAAACACCTTCCCAATTCACCCTGAAAAGCCCCACTTGATCCGGGCCCCCGCCGGACCTGCCCCCTCCGGGCTGCGCAGTGTCTTGGGTGGGCAACTAAAACCTCGCAGCCCCTGCACTTCTCTTTACGCCACACTCAACGTGGCCCAGTGCTCCACCACGTCGCAACACTGGGATATGGCCCGTGCATCCCCCAGGGCCTCGCCAGTCACAGCGAGTATCTCCTCCACGGGGGTCTGGCCCACAGCCCAGACGGCCGCTCCCACCGGGGCCCCCCCGTGTCCTCCGGGTCCCCTTCTTCAACGCCGGACTCCTCCGCCACCTGGCCTCAAACACGGCCTCCAGCTGCCCCTCGGGGGGCACCTCCCTCTCAGATCCGCGGCGCTTCCTTATCAGCCTCCACGCTGCTCTGCCTGCGCCAGGAATCCGCTCACGCCGCCCGCGGCCAGCCCCGCCTCCAAGGGGGGAAGCCCAGCTCCTCCTCCCGCCGCCGGGCGCGGGCCACAGGGGACGACCTCCCCACTCTCTCGCCGCATAGCCGATTCCAACGTCTGCGCTACTCCTCCTCTCTCCAGCCCCGACGCCGAGGGGGCCGCCCAACTCCTCTCTCCGTTGCCGGGGCGCGAGCCGCAGGGGACGATCCCCCCGCTCGATCGCTTGCCCTGGGGGCTCCCGGGGCGACGCTCCCCCTTTTCTTCGGGCTCCCCGGGCCCACCGGTGGGTGCGCAGAATTCCGCCCCGATTCACAGGTCAAAGGAGTGCCGCGGGGTGGTGGACCGCCGCACTTCCACTCGCAGGCAGGGAGAGCTCGGCCAACACAGCTACTCCGTACCCGCCGCCATCTTGGAATCCCTAGGGCATCTGCTTTTCAATCCCTTGTCAGGGCCTCTGCCCTTTCCTGCTCTGCCTTTCCCTCGGTCGCAGCCTTCATCTTTACCTTCTCTAACTTCCCCTCGTCAAAGGCTGCTACCTTCGATTCCTCTGCCCTTTACTTGATTACGGCTGTGGCCAGGTCTCTATTCACCTGCCTTCTGGTCTCCAATTTAATCTCCCTTTTCCATATTTCTCCTGCTTTTGGTCACCTGTGGTCTCCAGGTTTTACAACCAGCGTCTCCTATCCAGGTCTTATAATCAGCCACTAAAGTCCAGGAGGTAACATTCACTATTCCACTCCAGGTCATACAATCTGCCCAGCTATAGTCCCCTGCTCTCTGTGTATAGACATCTCCTCTTCCACTCCAGGTCTTACAGCCATCCCAGCAGCCTTCCTCTCTGCTACAGCAATCTTCTACCTCTAACACCACAAGCAATCGTCTACCTCCAACACAACTCGCCTTCTCTGTACCACAAAACTCCCTTTCACTCTTGCCATGAGAGCTGACCCTTATATAGTGCTTGGACCGAATAGCATCCTGCTGATTGGCCAGAGAGGGCCACATGCCCACTCTGGGCATGTTCCATGGCAAGGATTGGTTTAAACCTGAGTTCACGGGGAATTCTTTAAATGGGGAGGCCTTCATCTTGGATCCCACTTCAGTCTGAGTGTGCTGCTAGCTGGAAAGGAGCGGCTGGTTTGTTTCCCTGTCTCGGGTTGGGGGTGGGCTGGGGGAGGTGGAGTTCAATTCTCTGAATTTCATTTTGGTGTCCTCTTGTGTCAAACAGCTCTGGACATTGTGAAAAACCAGAAGGTGTCTCACCCACAAGTCCCCGGGGATCTGTCATCCAGGTGGCAAGATCACACCAATCGATTTTTGATCCAGTTCCTGGGAGTGGACCAGTGCAGGAGGATCACCTGGACGAGGGGTCTTCGGGGAGTGGGACACTGGACAGTGAGACGCGTTATCCCCTTCCTTGTAACACCTTTACCCCATGCTACCAGGTAGGATATTTAAGAACTCTAGACCCCCCACTCCCCCTTTTACAACAACACTTTCTCACGGACAGCCCGCTATGGGGGAAAACAGACGAACACCCGAGCAGTATACCTGACGTGTTCCAATACAATGGTCAGGCGAGGTTAGGCAATTACTTCCCAAAACACACATCTGACCTCCATTACACTTCCCCACACGGATAAAAGGCGGTGCACGAGTGCACACTCTGAGCGAGGCAAGACACACAAGGAAACCGCAGTTCCAAGATAGCAGTTTAACGAGAGAAGACGGACGGCAAAACGGAAGGAGATTGCAAGGAAGGAAATTCCCTTGTCCTTTTTCGACAAGGAACCGTTACTTTAGAGAGACTTGAGAAAAGAAAGCGTAAGACCAGGAAACCAGGCTGAAAACTCCTGCATTGTGTGTCAGTGATACCCGGGGTTCCTCGCGCATCAGTAATCGAGGCGGGAGAATCACCAGCCGCTGTGGTACCGTCCGTCCTTAGCTTCAAGAACAAAGCCGCTTCAATGAAAGCAACACAGCCGGTGAGTTGGGGGAGACCGATAAAAGACCGGTCTGTGTGGAAACCAAGGTTGCAAGTAGCAACATTGTATGGCGAGCGCTGGAACGAACATTGTTAAAACGCGTTTGATAAGAGATGCAATTGAATTTGAACTGATGAATGATTTAAATCTTAAAGCAAGCGACAATACTTTTGACAGAGTGATCCGGCACCGTGTGGGTGTTCAATCGAAGGTCTCTGTAAAGTATCCATCTGAGAAGTGACAAAAGTAGATAAAGTTGGTCCGAGCACGGCGGAGGGAGACCAATTGAAAGAACGAATAAATTGTGAATTGAAGTGTTCCTGCGACGGGTCAAGCAAATTCCTGTGCACAATCCAAAGTCTTTGATTTTGATGAAATAGAAAGAGTTTGGAAAAGTACAGGAGTTTGGTCCGAGCCTGGCAGAGGGAGACCAATTGAAGGCTTTGTGTTAAAGTGGGTCTGAGCCCGGTGGAGAGGGACCCGGGGTGAACAGTAAATCACCCGAGAATTTGTTAAAGTGGAAATCCTAAAAAGAAAGGAACTTTTATGTTTTGTCGTGTTGCATCAGGCCCTCTGTAATAAGAGAATTTGAATGGCAAAGAGACTTTGGCACAGAAGGCCCTGATGTTGAAGGTTTTGAACTGCATCCTTGTGCTAGAGAAGCCAGAGTGTGCCAAGCTGGAGTGTGCCACCTTGTCCCGTGCTGAAAACATGGGTAAGGGAAGCCAACGGCTTGAATATCCTAACCTCATTTCTTGAACATTTTTATTTTGCATAACATAGTTTCCCACACTATTTGTATTTAGAAGTAAGGATTGGCAATAGGTTTATTAGTATAGGCCCTTTTATTTTGACAGACTCGACTATGACTGCGTTATTATTATTTGATGGTCGTAGCTTGCTCCCATTGTTAGATTTAGGATTAGATCAGTGTTTTTCAAACCCATTTGAAGTTCAATAAACACCCTTAAACTGTGATCACTTGCGTCTGTCCTACTGTTTGATACCATGCCTTCCTTACAGTATGTATTGGGAGTTTGGAAAATAAAGGTTTGTCCTTTATTTGGTGGCAAACTAATATCTTTTTTTTTGCTTTTAATGGAGGCTGTAGGTGATTCGGTCTCCCTTGGGTCGGCTAGTCTGAGGGAGAAATGAGTTCCCTTCGCCCCATTATACTTGGTAGGGTGTGAAGGAAGGGAGGCTCTGACTGTGTCCATTGAGTGCACATTTGACTAGGCCTCCTGCTGCCGTTCTGCATGTCAAATGGGGGAGGAGGGTGTGTTCCCCAAGCATTCTATTTTGAGGGGTGGGTTGTAATGTGCTCCTTTCCTCAGGTCTGTGCTGTGAGCATGTGAGCCGCTGGAGTGCCTCTGGAATGTTGATGTGTGATTCCCTGTCAGGGTTCTGTGTAAGTCAGGTGGCAAGTGAGCTGCCTGACAGACAGCGAGGGTGCCGGTGGAGGTCTCTGTATTCCCTTTTACCCAATGTACTTACCTGATGCCTGAACATGTAACCTGTAACCAGAAACCGAAGTAAAGAAGGTACTTACCCATCTGGACTGAAGCCGCACCTGTACAGGGAAAGTACTATTTTAACATTGGCGACAAGCTTGCTGAAGAACACAGGGGGTGGCAGCTGAAAGGGAAAGCGACAAGTACTGTGAGATGTGAAGAGGAGACATCCACTGGCCACCCGCCCTGTAGAGAAGACCCTCTCTCGTGTGAAGTAAGCGGCAGTCAGGCCTGGCAGAGGGTTGTATCAGTGCCTATGACCAAATGCTTATCTGGGCTGCAAGGGACAAGTGAGACAACGAGCTGCGGGGGAGAGTGGTGTTCGAAGGCCTCAGCTTTCAGCCAAGAGTTGTGACTGTGAGGGACAGAACCGGTTCAGCAAGGGCATGAGGACTACCAAATCTGCGGGGGAGGACAGCCATGTGATTGGAGGTGAGTGTGGTTGCTTAGGGCCAAAGAGGCTAGGCGATCCTGTGTGGGGCAGGAGAAAACGGTTCCTGTGTGGGCAGGAGAGCGCTCCGGCAAGTTTCTTATCAGGCTGGTGAGGTGAAAATGAACCAGTGAGGGTTTTGGCAGCGGGCAGGAGAAACAGAGCTACAGGTACTGCTGCAACCAGCGCTATGTGGGCAGTGACTAGGCTTTGGTGGCTGTGGGAAGCTTACGCACCACTTTAGTGAAGTGGGTTGTCCAGCGGCTCTCCTTGTGGTGGTGATGGAATGGAGTTTACTGTTTCCGAGACTTTAGTCTTGGTGAAGTTAGGAATTAAGAAGTTTATGTTGCTTTAGCTCTGTTCATTTTTGGTTTAAAGGAGGGAGATCTGTTGTGATGTGCTTCTCACCTTGTGTCCCAGGGCGTGTTCTGTGAATGCCAGTTGGAAGTGAGTAACCTGATGGTGAGGGCACCGGTGGATGTCTGCCTCCTGATCCTAATGTACTTATCTTGTGCCAGTAATTTAAAGATCTGTGACTTGAACCTGAAGTAAAGCAGTTACGTACCTTACGCGTGTGACTGAAGTCCCATGCTTACAAGGGTAGTGCTATTATAACATCGGGAAACCGCTCTGGTGGGATACCCTAGTGTTCCCATTATTGTCCAGATTTGAAATCTGTATGTGAATTTTACTAATCCAGACCTTTCGTCTGTTGGGAAAAGGGATTATGGGAGATGTAGACCCTTTGTTGGTTTGCGTACCTAGTTTGGGCAGTCTGGCCCAAGGACGTTTTTCCAGCCTTCTGCCATGCCTAGGTGACCTGACTGGGTCTTCGGACACGTGTTGTCAACTTTCATCATAAAAGCGTTTCTTTCAACTACCATAAACAGATGGTACAGCAGCAACGCTGGGCTACCACCACAAAAAGCAACAAAACGCTGTATGTTTATGATACTTTCAGACAGGAATGTGTGCACAGACATTATTAACCTCCGAGAGCGAGAAGCCTTCAGTGACCCTTCAGACACCCGCTTGTCCCCCACCACACCCTGCCCGGGTGCTTAGCTCAGCAGCCCAGGGTCCCCCCCCTGGGCTTGAGTATGCAACATGTTCAGTCTTCCTTCTTCTTTCTCTGGTTCACTGGGCCCTGCTAGCCAGCCAGGGTGTTGCTACTCCTCAGTGGCCTGTGGCTTTAGTCTGGATATGGGTTATAGTCTCTCTGGTTCACTGACCCAGCTAGACAGCCAGGGTGTTGCTACTCCTCAGTGGCCTGTGGCTTTAGTCTGGATATGGGTTATAGCCTCTCTGGTTCACTGACCCAGCTAGACAGCCAGGGTGTTCCTACTCCTCAGTGGCCTGTGGCTTTAGTCTGGATATGGTTATAGTCTCTCTGGTTCACTGACCCAGCTAGACAGCCAGGGTGTTGCTACTCCTCAGTGGCCTGTGGCTTTAGTCTGGATATGGGTTATAGTCTCTCTGGTTCACTGACCCAGCTAGACAGCCAGGGTGTTGCTACTCCTCAGTGGCCTGTGGCTTTAGTCTGGATATGGGTTATAGCCTCTCTGGTTCACTGACCCAGCTAGACAGCCAGGGTGTTCCTACTCCTCAGTGGCCTGTGGCTTTAGTCTGGATATGGTTATAGTCTCTCTGGTTCACTGACCCAGCTAGCCAGCCAGGGTGTTGCTACTCCTCAGTGGCCTGTGGCTTTAGTCTGGATATGGTTATAGTCTCTCTGGTTCACTGACCCAGCTAGCCAGCCAGGGTGTTGCTACTCCTCAGTGGCCTGTGGCTTTAGTCTGGATATGGGTTATAGTCTCTCTGGTTCACTGGGCCCTGCTAGACAGCCAGGGTGTTCCTACTCCTCAGTGGCCTGTGGCTTTAGTCTGGATATGGTTATAGTCTCTCTGGTTCACTGACCCAGCTAGACAGCCAGGGTGTTGCTACTCCTCAGTGGCCTGTGGCTTTAGTCTGGATATGGTTATAGTCTCTCTGGTTCACTGACCCAGCTAGACAGCCAGGGTGTTCCTACTCCTCAGTGGCCTGTGGCTTTAGTCTGGATATGGTTATAGTCTCTCTGGTTCACTGACCCAGCTAGCCAGCCAGGGTGTTGCTACTCCTCAGTGGCCTGTGGCTTTAGTCTGGATATGGTTATAGTCTCTCTGGTTCACTGACCCAGCTAGCCAGCCAGGGTGTTGCTACTCCTCAGTGGCCTGTGGCTTTAGTCTGGATATGGGTTATAGTCTCTCTGGTTCACTGGGCCCTGCTAGACAGCCAGGGTGTTCCTACTCCTCAGTGGCCTGTGGCTTTAGTCTGGATATGGTTATAGTCTCTCTGGTTCACTGACCCAGCTAGCCAGCCAGGGTGTTGCTACTCCTCAGTGGCCTGTGGCTTTAGTCTGGATATGGTTATAGTCTCTCTGGTTCACTGACCCAGCTAGCCAGCCAGGGTGTTGCTACTCCTCAGTGGCCTGTGGCTTTAGTCTGGATATGGGTTATAGTCTCTCTGGTTCACTGACCCAGCTAGACAGCCAGGGTGTTCCTACTCCTCAGTGGCCTGTGGCTTTAGTCTGGATATGGGTTATAGTCTCTCTGGTTCACTGGGCCCTGCTAGCCAGCCAGGGTGTTGCTACTCCTCAGTGGCCTGTGGCTTTAGTCTGGATATGGGTTATAGTCTCTCTGGTTCACTGACCCAGCTAGACAGCCAGGGTGTTCCTACTCCTCAGTGGCCTGTGGCTTTAGTCTGGATATGGGTTATAGTCTCTCTGGTTCACTGACCCAGCTAGACATCCAGGGTGTTGCTACTCCTCAGTGGCCTGTGGCTTTAGTCTGGATATGGGTTATAGTCTCTCTGGTTCACTGACCCAGCTAGACAGCCAGGGTGTTCCTACTCCTCAGTGGCCTGTGGCTTTAGTCTGGATATGGGTTATAGTCTCTCTGGTTCACTGACCCAGCTAGACAGCCAGGGTGTTCCTACTCCTCAGTGGCCTGTGGCTTTAGTCTGGATATGGGTTATAGCCTCTCTGGTTCACTGACCCAGCTAGACAGCCAGGGTGTTCCTACTCCTCAGTGGCCTGTGGCTTTAGTCTGGATATGGGTTATAGTCTCTCTGGTTCACTGGGCCCTGCTAGCCAGCCAGGGTGTTGCTACTCCTCAGTGGCCTGTGGCTTTAGTCTGGATATGGGTTATAGTCTCTCTGGTTCACTGACCCAGCTAGACAGCCAGGGTGTTCCTACTCCTCAGTGGCCTGTGGCTTTAGTCTGGATATGGGTTATAGTCTCTCTGGTTCACTGACCCAGCTAGACAGCCAGGGTGTTGCTACTCCTCAGTGGCCTGTGGCTTTAGTCTGGATATGGGTTATAGTCTCTCTGGTTCACTGACCCAGCTAGACAGCCAGGGTGTTCCTACTCCTCAGTGGCCTGTGGCTTTAGTCTGGATATGGGTTATAGTCTCTCTGGTTCACTGACCCAGCTAGACAGCCAGGGTGTTGCTACTCCTCAGTGGCCTGTGGCTTTAGTCTGGATATGGGTTATAGTCTCTCTGGTTCACTGGGCCCTGCTAGACAGCCAGGGTGTTGCTACTCCTCAGTGGCCTGAGGCTTTAGTCTGGATATGGGTTATAGTCTCTCTGGTTCACTGACCCAGCTAGACAGCCAGGGTGTTGCTACTCCTCAGTGGCCTGAGGCTTTAGTCTGGATATGGGTTATAGTCTCTCTGGTTCACTGGGCCCTGCTAGCCAGCCAGGGTGTTGCTACTCCTCAGTGGCCTGTGGCTTTAGTCTGGATATGGGTTATAGTCTCTCTGGTTCACTGACCCAGCTAGACAGCCAGGGTGTTGCTACTCCTCAGTGGGCCTGAGGCTTTAGTCTGGATATGGGTTATAGTCTCTCTGGTTCACTGGGCCCTGCTAGCCAGCCAGGGTGTTGCTACTCCTCAGTGGCCTGAGGCTTTAGTCTGGATATGGGTTATAGTCTCTCTGGTTCACTGACCCAGCTAGACAGCCAGGGTGTTGCTACTCCTCAGTGGCCTGAGGCTTTAGTCTGGATATGGGTTATAGTCTCTCTGGTTCACTGGGCCCTGCTAGACAGCCAGGGTGTTGCTACTCCTCAGTGGCCTGTGGCTTTAGTCTGGATATGGGTTATAGTCTCTCTGGTTCACTGACCCAGCTAGACAGCCAGGGTGTTGCTACTCCTCAGTGGGCCTGAGGCTTTAGTCTGGATATGGGTTATAGTCTCTCTGGTTCACTGGGCCCTGCTAGCCAGCCAGGGTGTTGCTACTCCTCAGTGGCCTGAGGCTTTAGTCTGGATATGGGTTATAGTCTCTCTGGTTCACTGACCCAGCTAGACAGCCAGGGTGTTGCTACTCCTCAGTGGCCTGAGGCTTTAGTCTGGATATGGGTTATAGTCTCTCTGGTTCACTGGGCCCTGCTAGACAGCCAGGGTGTTGCTACTCCTCAGTGGCCTGTGGCTTTAGTCTGGATATGGGTTATAGTCTCTCTGGTTCACTGACCCAGCTAGCCAGCCAGGGTGTTGCTACTCCTCAGTGGCCTGTGGCTTTAGTCTGGATATGGGTTATAGTCTCTCTGGTTCACTGGGCCCTGCTAGACAGCCAGGGTGTTGCTACTCCTCAGTGGCCTGAGGCTTTAGTCTGGATATGGGTTATAGTCTCTCTGGTTCACTGACCCAGCTAGACAGCCAGGGTGTTGCTACTCCTCAGTGGCCTGAGGCTTTAGTCTGGATATGGGTTATAGTCTCTCTGGTTCACTGACCCAGCTAGACAGCCAGGGTGTTGCTACTCCTCAGTGGCCTGTGGCTTTAGTCTGGATATGGGTTATAGTCTCTCTGGTTCACTGGGCCCTGCTAGACAGCCAGGGTGTTGCTACTCCTCAGTGGCCTGAGGCTTTAGTCTGGATATGGGTTATAGTCTCTCTGGTTCACTGACCCAGCTAGACAGCCAGGGTTTTGCTACTCCTCAGTGGCCTGAGGCTTTAGTCTGGATATGGGTTATAGTCTCTCTGGTTCACTGACCCAGCTAGCCAGCCAGGGTGTTGCTACTCCTCAGTGGCCTGTGGCTTTAGTCTGGATATGGGTTATAGTCTCTCTGGTTCACTGGGCCCTGCTAGACAGCCAGGGTGTTCCTACTCCTCAGTGGCCTGAGGCTTTAGTCTGGATATGGGTTATAGTCTCTCTGGTTCACTGACCCAGCTAGCCAGCCAGGGTGTTGCTACTCCTCAGTGGCCTGTGGCTTTAGTCTGGATATGGGTTATAGTCTCTCTGGTTCACTGGGCCCTGCTAGACAGCCAGGGTGTTGCTACTCCTCAGTGGCCTGAGGCTTTAGTCTGGATATGGGTTATAGTCTCTCTGGTTCACTGACCCAGCTAGCCAGCCAGGGTGTTGCTACTCCTCAGTGGCCTGTGGCTTTAGTCTGGATATGGTTATAGTCTCTCTGGTTCACTGGGCCCTGCTAGACAGCCAGGGTGTTCCTACTCCTCAGTGGCCTGAGGCTTTAGTCTGGATATGGGTTATAGTCTCTCTGGTTCACTGACCCAGCTAGCCAGCCAGGGTGTTGCTACTCCTCAGTGGCCTGTGGCTTTAGTCTGGATATGGGTTATAGTCTCTCTGGTTCACTGGGCCCTGCTAGACAGCCAGGGTGTTCCTACTCCTCAGTGGCCTGAGGCTTTAGTCTGGATATGGGTTATAGTCTCTCTGGTTCACTGACCCAGCTAGCCAGCCAGGGTGTTGCTACTCCTCAGTGGCCTGTGGCTTTAGTCTGGATATGGGTTATAGTCTCTCTGGTTCACTGGGCCCTGCTAGACAGCCAGGGTTTTGCTACTCCTCAGTGGCCTGAGGCTTTAGTCTGGATATGGGTTATAGTCTCTCTGGTTCACTGACCCAGCTAGCCAGCCAGGGTGTTGCTACTCCTCAGTGGCCTGTGGCTTTAGTCTGGATATGGGTTATAGTCTCTCTGGTTCACTGGGCCCTGCTAGACAGCCAGGGTGTTGCTACTCCTCAGTGGCCTGAGGCTTTAGTCTGGATATGGGTTATAGTCTCTCTGGTTCACTGGGCCCTGCTAGACAGCCAGGGTGTTGCTACTCCTCAGTGGCCTGAGGCTTTAGTCTGGATATGGGTTATAGTCTCTCTGGTTCACTGACGCAGCTAGCCAGCCAGGGTGTTGCTACTCCTCAGTGGCCTGTGGCTTTAGTCTGGATATGGGTTATAGTCTCTCTGGTTCACTGGGCCCTGCTAGACAGCCAGGGTTTTGCTACTCCTCAGTGGCCTGAGGCTTTAGTCTGGATATGGGTTATAGTCTCTCTGGTTCACTGACCCAGCTAGCCAGCCAGGGTGTTGCTACTCCTCAGTGGCCTGTGGCTTTAGTCTGGATATGGGTTATAGTCTCTCTGGTTCACTGGGCCCTGCTAGACAGCCAGGGTGTTGCTACTCCTCAGTGGCCTGAGGCTTTAGTCTGGATATGGGTTATAGTCTCTCTGGTTCACTGGGCCCTGCTAGACAGCCAGGGTGTTGCTACTCCTCAGTGGCCTGTGGCTTTAGTCTGGATATGGGTTATAGTCTCTCTGGTTCACTGACCCAGCTAGACAGCCAGGGTTTTGCTACTCCTCAGTGGCCTGAGGCTTTAGTCTGGATATGGGTTATAGTCTCTCTGGTTCACTGACCCAGCTAGCCAGCCAGGGTGTTCCTACTCCTCAGTGGCCTGTGGCTTTAGTCTGGATATGGGTTATAGTCTCTCTGGTTCACTGACCCAGCTAGCCAGCCAGGGTGTTGCTACTCCTCAGTGGCCTGTGGCTTTAGTCTGGATATGGGTTATAGTCTCTCTGGTTCACTGACCCAGCTAGACAGCCAGGGTGTTCCTACTCCTCAGTGGCCTGTGGCTTTAGTCTGGATATGGGTTATAGTCTCTCTGGTTCACTGGGCCCTGCTAGCCAGCCAGGGTGTTCCTACTCCTCAGTGGCCTGTGGCTTTAGTCTGGATATGGGTTATAGTCTCTCTGGTTCACTGACCCAGCTAGCCAGCCAGGGTGTTGCTACTCCTCAGTGGCCTGAGGCTTTAGTCTGGATATGGGTTATAGTCTCTCTGGTTCACTGGGCCCTGCTAGACAGCCAGGGTGTTGCTACTCCTCAGTGGCCTGTGGCTTTAGTCTGGATATGGGTTATAGTCTCTCTGGTTCACTGACCCAGCTAGCCAGCCAGGGTGTTGCTACTCCTCAGTGGCCTGAGGCTTTAGTCTGGATATGGGTTATAGTCTCTCTGGTTCACTGGGCCCAGCTAGCCAGCCAGGGTGTTGCTACTCCTCAGTGGCCTGAGGCTTTAGTCTGGATATGGGTTATAGTCTCTCTGGTTCACTGACCCAGCTAGCCAGCCAGGGTGTTGCTACTCCTCAGTGGCCTGTGGCTTTAGTCTGGATATGGGTTATAGTCTCTCTGGTTCACTGACCCAGCTAGACAGCCAGGGTGTTCCTACTCCTCAGTGGGCCTGAGGCTTTAGTCTGGATATGGGTTATAGTCTCTCTGGTTCACTGACCCAGCTAGACAGCCAGGGTGTTGCTACTCCTCAGTGGCCTGAGGCTTTAGTCTGGATATGGTTATAGTCTCTCTGGTTCACTGGGCCCTGCTAGACAGCCAGGGTGTTCCTACTCCTCAGTGGCCTGTGGCTTTAGTCTGGATATGGGTTATAGTCTCTCTGGTTCACTGGGCCCTGCTAGACAGCCAGGGTGTTCCTACTCCTCAGTGGGCCTGAGGCTTTAGTCTGTAGACTTCTATTTTGTGTTTGAAGTGCCGGATTATTTAACCACACAGGCTGTTCATTCTCTTTGAACCATGTTTCCAAGGCATTCTTAGTTGCCACGATTGTTTGTAGTCACATATGTTTCCCCGATAGTTTTTCCATTGTATATCAATTGTCTAGAGCATAGGGTTTACAGACATCCCTTTCTGGTTTTAACCATAATTAACTCATTGTATCTTCATTATTAAAATAATGTGATGCTTTCTTCAGGAGAAACCCTCTAATATTTGAAAAGATTTGGGTATCCAAAACCCCCTTCCTGGACTAAATCAAAATGTGCAGAATGAATTGTGTCTGGTTGAGGCAATTCCACAGAGACAGTAGCTTCAATTTCTATAGTTATCAAATGTATGATTAATATGTGGCATGATGTGTTCCTTAAGTGCCCAGATCCGGCATGCAGAACGTGCTTGCAAACACACAAACATGCAGAGAAGTAGAATTACCAGCTTGGGTTGCAGCTGCTGAAATGCTTCCGGTGCTTGGGATGAGGAAGAGCGATTGGATGAAAGATCCCAGGGCATTCACAATATCCCGGAAAACCTTGGTAGAATGTTGCTTCATGTCGTAGGACTGGCAAAAAGACCTGCAAGACATTGGAGACAGAGTAAAGGAGGCGGCTTCCAGCAACTGAAGACTTCTTGGCTTACAGGATAAGGAAACGTGCAGTCAGGCTCCCTAATGTGGTCATGCAGTCTGTGTGATCAGGGGGGCCAACACGGGGCATGCTGGATAGAGTAAACCCCAAAAGTGATGGATGGAAACTTCTGGATGAATCTGAAGCACAGAATCCTCTGTGCTGCGCCCCATACCATATTCTTTCAGCCTGTTGAGCCATATGTAAAGCAGTCTTGCACCGATAAGGCAGTCCAGCCATAAACGCTAGGTTGCACGCCCTCTGCACAGTAACGCAAGCATCAATGAAGTGCATTTTGCTTGTAGCAAAGCGAGAACGGGTCTGAGGTGTTTACGGGTTTGTGCAGAAGAGGTGGGGTCTAGCAGTTCAGTCTGAGCTGCACCTGTTGAGGTGGGACCAATCCTGATTTGCACATCTTGTTCCCCCTAGTATAACTGCACCGCAGACAGGGTACAAAATGGTTTGAAAAGTGTCCCAGAGAAATTGCCACTGATCACAACGAATTCAAATTGTTTCCACCCATAAATGATTTGCATCCTAAAGTGGCCATAAGCAGCACAACCATGAACAGGCACCCAGATTCCCAACCCCAATGAGGCCCAATGAGGCAGAACCCGGTCTGGGGTCTAATGTGTTATAGCAGTTCGGGCTGGGCTCCAACTTTTGGGGCCAAGCCGGGTTTGCATACTGTTTCACCCCTTTTTATCGGCACAACAATCTAAACGATTACTTGAAACCGTGTTCACCCATCACTAAGCCTGGTTGGAAGCAGCACACGTGTGTCATTCCTGATCCGAGCACTAGAGCCAAGGAGTTGCATTCACAGTTCAGCCACCAGGGGCCCGAGGTCTATACACCTGAAGCACTATGTCCATAGGAGAACAAACGCCAACAATCTGGCTTTGAGTCCCTGCTTTACACAGAAAGTGCTCGTTGTTAGGCAAGATTTAGGGCAGTACCCATAGGGTGCAATTCGAACAAACAAATGAATAGGGTCAAGGATCCGAAAAAACACACAATCCTGTTTATGAATTTCAAACGATTTCTGTAATGGTTATTACTCAAAAGACAATTTCAATTGTTATCACAGCATGATATAAATCTTTAGATAAGACAAATCACAGGAAAACTCGATTTATACAAAATTGAGATCAAATGGTGCAAGTGGTGCTCACACAAGGTCAATCCCGTGTCACCTCAGCAGATCGCTGGGATTCTGATAAGCAAAGAAGATTGACCAGGCGAATCACGTCCTTTATTGGGGCTGCAGAAAAGGCGCCATATCTAGAGTGACCCAAGCAATTAATGAATCCCATGCCAGAGGTCCTCCCTCTAGACTGCTGCTGAGAGATCCCATCCATTGTCCTGCCTTTCATCATCAGACCAAGGATTTCCGGAGGTCGGGTGTTAGGCAAGATTGTATGCAGAACACTTAGGGTGCAATACAACAACCATGACCTCCTCGTAATAGGGACCCAACCTTTGGTATACGTCTGTACTACACAGGTTGGTAGTCTGGTTGAGCAGCCTGACTTATCTCAAGAGGGGTCAATGTGAGCAGTAGGGTAGTTCTACAAAGATTAACAGTGACAAGTATTCAAGCAAACACTTACACACAGGGTTTCTTGATTTAACAAGTATTAACAGTCAGTCTGTATAAGCCTTCTTCAGAATGGGCAATATAACAGTAACACACAAATACACTCCAAAACACACTCAGTTTCTCTAAATCAGCAAATACCCATTGGGGATGGCACACAGACACTTCCTACACCCTCAGGTTTGTTAAGGATATGAATCGGGCGACACACCTTGACCTTAGCCTAGGATGTAGTGCACAATTGGAAAGCTTTCTCTTTATATTCTATGAATTCAATTTGAGATGGCACACAACACGTCTCACACCCCCTTTTTCAAATGCCCCGGGTCACAATGGACCAGGAACCAAGCCTCTTGGTGGGAATGCAATATTTATTTTTAAAATTCAAAGAAAATCATACAAGTTTTAATACTGGGCAGCAATCACCAATGGGGTGATAATTACAATAGAAACTGAAACACTACACGTGGCTAACCTTCTACAAGAACATATACAAAGCACAAATGAATAGGAGCACTTTTTCTCTTTGGGTAGATAGCACCCGAGTTAAGATTTCCCCCTGCAATGCTCTCCCAAGCCCCTGGGAATCGAATTTGGAGTGGACAGAAAGTATCAGCAGGGAGTCAGGGATATTGTGCAGCAAACAGAATCAAAATCCGACCTTGCCTCATAAAATAAGAGGCAGGGATTTTAAAGCCCTTTTCAAGGGCACAAAATGACATTCGGAAATTGACAAATAATTAATGTGCGGTTAAATCTATGAGGCAAATATGATTTCTCACGATAGCAGGAATGGATAAACACTAGCAATCACAAGGTAAGTTCTCAAGAAAAGGCATACAGTTCAATAACAAGTTGAAAGTAAGAACACGATGTAGCCGAATCACACGTTGGAAAGTTGCATTTCACACATATGCAGTTTTAAATGTCACAAACGGTTTTTATGAAAAATGGGTGAAATACTGGGATTTGGAATGCGGCTTATGGGCTGGGGAATATGTATATCACAGGGACAATATAGGATGGTTGTGGCTGAAGATTTGGATGAGATTTGTAAGATCAGAGGAGGTTCGATTTTGGCAAAATGAAACCGTGAAAGAGAAAATCGGCTGGGAAAGAAAGATTTTAAACTAGATTATTAAGACTATATTGTTAATGAACGACATGGTAGGATCCCGGGTTAATTTGCAACTTAACCCTTTCACTCCGCGTTCAGATCTATATGGGAATTAATTTCAATTATTCCAAATATCGCTAAGGAGTTATAAGATGAGGTGAATGAAAGAATGGCGCTAACACTAGGAAATCACAGACAAGATGCACAAAGAATTTTGACAGTAGGACAAATTACTAAGGCATGGATAGGATGGCTTAGAGAGTGGAATAAGGATAAAAGGGTCAGAATGGGTAGGCTATGTGTTTCTATGGGATGGGAAATACTCACAGTCCACGCTTGAGTTTTGGGATTTGAAACAGTCAACCAGGTCTGGTCAAAGTACGGCGGGTGCCCCTTACAGCAAACAGCAGGGCAATTCTGGTCACTGGTTGGCACAGGTACAGCTGGATGCAGTTAGTGGGCAGCAAGCCGGTATGGTCACATGATGCTAAAGGTACCACAGTTCTTCCCCTGGTTAATGGGATTTTAGTGGGATTTCTAGATCAAGGCCTTGCTGGAATATGGCAAGATGGATGTAGAAGAGCAGGAACGCAGGCACTGGAAATTCAGGAGAGAGTCTGTCTAGAGTCCTGTCAGCCACCCTTTATATACCAGTTTTGACATAAATGGCACATTTTTACAGTTGTGGCATCTGAACACATCACACGGGCAGATTACATATTTTATGTAGAGCATGACAGCCCAATTCTCACAGTTGTAGGACCTTGTTTAGTCCATTTAACAATTTTTCATTGTTTTCAGTGAGAAATATACGGCCTAAAATTCTATAACTCTATACATGTGCATAGATTATTATGAGGCATATCAGTATTGAATTTCACAATGGCATCATGTACACTTTCCTCATAATGTCCACTTCCCTGCCATTTCTGTTCCCAACATGGCAGTGAAAGCTACCACGTCTTAAACTAAAAACCACAAAATTACATTTACACTGTTAATTTTTTTACTTTTTTGCGAAGTCCTGTTGCAAAGATAAAAGTCTTAACATTTTATTAATAACATAGTCTTTGGAAACAAATCGGGGCAGGCCTTTGTCCTTCACTTGGCACATTATTTTCTCAGCTACCACCAACTGTCATTAAAGCCCAGGGTGGAGATGGGGGTTTCCCAGTTTGATTAAATGTTTATTGCCACTTCTCCACTTCACAGTTTGGTGTCCCAGAATTTCTATTGTAAGAGGTCTCAGCCCAGACAAAAGTCTGCCAAGATAGCAATTATCACCCATGTGTACCATAGAATCTACTGTGAGGGGCCTTCTATTGCTAGCAACCCCCAAGCAGAAACTGGGACCGATTTCTCCCATGTAGCCAATGCAATTTAAATCCTTATTTTATTTATTTTTGTTCTGAATCAGAAGAAAGCCTGTTGAATAGAACAATCCATATATGTTTCACAGCACACACCCCTTTACATTGCTAGATAAGGGCAGGGCCTTATCCAACATACACTTTTAAAGAGGTATTTTTCTTATTTGCAAAAATACATTGTAACATGTGGTAACTCGTGGCATTTACCTTTCGAATTCGGTTTTTCTCTTCCATCTGAATTTCCACATTGTTCTGTAGCCATAGTTCGTTTCTTGTATGCAGCAATTTGTTTGAAACACAGATGCACTGCAATTGACATAGGCCTAGAGAGCTGGGGTTTCTTTGAAGCATTGATCTTTTTGACATTGTGTGACTCCAATGTCAAGCGTTTTCTGCAGCTGAAAATGAGGTTTCTTTTGATTTCTTTTCAGATTTGGCTGGCACAGACTGTCATTCAGAGATCATGCTTTCTTCTGCTGAAGAACAATGTGGATATGGATGGGCATGGCAGGGTCTTTTTGATAAAAACAATGTGATGTGCAATAGTTGAAAATAGCATCAGGGCAGCATACTTTTCAGTGTAAAATCTTCCCTTTTCTATAGGAACTTTTTGCAAGCGGCAGAGCAGCGCTGCTTTGATTCGCTTCTTTTGGGTGCACCCAAGAACACACTGGCACCTTTCTTGATGTGCCCCCTGTTCCAAATCGCCCAATAGGGGTTTAGCAAGATGGTGTAGCCATCCTTTTGTCACTGCAAAACGCAGTTTTGATGCAAAGGTGCTCCAAGGAGCCAGCGCAGCCATTTTGCTGTTGACTGCAAAAGCGCATCTTGGTTATGAATGGAAATTCTGCTGAGTGGGTTAATGTAGCCAACAGGTGACTTAAATAGCTAGGACAGTGCGGACATTAATATATCACTGGCACATTTAAAGCATTACTTAAATGAGTGTCAAAGAAAAGGGCTATTAGAATAAACAAGAAATCACACAAATATTCTGCAGCAGGTAAGTACTTTTTGAACCCGCCAATGCAGAGTAAGTTTAACCTTTCCTGGAAGGATAGGTGCAACACAATATCAGAGGAGAGAAGAAGCATTCAGGGAGTCAGGCTAGGCCAATGTCAATTGGGCAAAAGTCTAGGTGAGCTGAAGCAATTTTTGCAGGTAGGTAAAAGTCTTGCACAATGTTTTACAAGTCTTAGTAGAAAATAAGAATCAAAGTAGGGCCACAAGCTGTTTAGGCTTGTGAGTAGTAGAAGATGCAAGCAACTCTACAGAGCAATTAAAACAAGTCTCAACCGAGAACAGACAAGGCTACACAACAAGAGATAAGATCTCTTAGACTGTACAATGTGGCGACAACTGGATCCCTGAAAGCACGGGTGGAAAAGGAGAGCACACCCATTATGGTGGCAGAGAATAGAATAAGCACGAATTAAGACACGATCACACAGCACAGCCGTGATATAACCCAACTCAAAGCAGAACTGCGTAAATCCCAGAGCAAGTGCGAGGATCTTGAATCTAGATCACAAAGAAATAACATTCGAATAATCAGGGTTTCGGAAACGTTTGGCAAGGGCTCCATGGAAAGACAGGTGGAAGATTTGCTGAAGGTGGTCCTGGGGACAGAATCCCCCTCAAACCACTTCCTCGTTGTCCCCCCTAGTGAGCCAGGTGCTCCACCCCGCACCATAATAGCACGACTGCTCAGTTATAGAGATCGGGACACAATACTTCGACTGTCTAGAGAAAAGGGAACGCTGCAATATGAAGAAAATAGAATACACATGTATCCGGACTTCTCAGCAAACATACAAACGCCGCGTAGATCCTATGAGTTGGTCAAGAAACAGCTATGAATGCGCAATGTGCCCTACGCCTTAATCTTCCCTGCAAAAATGAGAATTTAGCATGGAGGAAGAGCCCATTTCTTTGAGAACCCTGCGGAGGTCATGGCGTATGTCGAAGCCTCCATCCCGCTTCCTCCCGGAGACTGAGGGGGAGATCAAAATGCGAGACCAAGACCAGCCGAAGGGATAAGGGACCCCGCATACTGAGGAAGGAACATCAATCCCGCAGCGAAAAAAGGTTGAAGAAATACTGTTATAGTTGGGCTGGATCAAAGTTCATTGTTTTTCGAGCTGTGTAGCCGCCGACAAAGGCGGCCGGATGGCCACAGCGGCATTCCCTCAGGAAAAGTCCACCAGCTCAGAGGAATGCCCGCCGGGCAAGTTATGAGGCAGCATCGTCAAGTTTGGGGGGATGATGTGGGTGGGGGGGTCAAGACATCAAGAACTGTTTAGGTATGTTGAGCTTTATATGGGGGAAGGGTAGGGGGGAATGAGAAGAAGTTGGTAAGATGGGCCCGCGTATGTTGGAACGGGCCAATTCAGGTTTTGGGTTTAAAAGTTGTCTCGCAGAAGCGCTTGCTGCTCCCACTATGCGGACACTGTGTCATGATCTCTGCTTCCAAAAGGCCAGGACTTACCCAACTCCCTTGGAAGCAGACCCATAACCCAGGTTCCGAGTGCCAGCCAGTCCCAATTGGGACCTTTTGGACCCTGTCCTGGCGCCAGTGGCGCCAGGCTCATAAATATGCCCAGTCCCAGCGCTGCAAGCGCCGGGCTCATAATGCTTGGGTGGACTTACCTGCAGCAGACCATGCTGCTTACTTACCTGCCAGTTGAACCCCTGATCCTCTTCTGTTTGGGACTACTCTTCCTGTTGGGTGGGGCAGGAGCCACTCACTAGGTTCAGAACACTGGAACTCTTCTGGAAAGCAGGAACTCTTTTCTTACCTAGGCGTGGCTGTGGAAGGAGACACCTAAGCACTACAGGAGGCTATTTAAACCACACCCGATGGATGAATCTTGCTTTGCGTTATTCTGCATCCTCTGCAGCAGAACGCTCATCGTGTCTTCTGCATCTGATCCTGGGCCTAAAGGAAAAAGGCTTACCATCCTGAATCCAGTCTTCAGCAACATCTATAAAGACAAGAAAGAACAGGTTAGCACTACGGTCTTCAGTGACAGCGCATCTCTTACCTGGTCCATCGGCTGTCATCAACGCCTCGCGCAGCATTCCTGCATCTGAAAGACAAAGGCTTACCTACTCTTCACGCGCTCCGGAGGTCATCGCACTGCATTCCGGCATCTGAAAGACAAAAGCTTACCAACTCTTCGCACGCTCCGGAGGCCTTCGGCGCTGCATCCCGCATCTGTAAGACAAAAGAAGGTGCGTTTAAAGACATTGGGTAACGTTCAATACTCACGTGCCATTACTCCATCCACGCCGAACTCAGTGGGCATTCCGGCATCCTTCAGCAGCTCCGAACTGGTACCTGCAAAATAAAAGGACAGTTAGTGCGCATCGTGAAGCAAGCAACAAGCGCTTACTTACGCGCTTCCAGGCGCTTCTATTCCGCATACGGGTCCATCCTCAACTCACTTCAGCCAGTCAACCGCCATCGCCGGAACCCTGCAAAATAAGAGACAGCATTACAAAAGACTTTTAAAGACATTTGAAATATTCGGAACTCACCGTTCGTGAAGTAAACGACGGACAGCAGTCCTCTGAAGTCAAGAGGCCTGCGCTACCTATCCAGTGAAGAAACTGGTTACAGCACCCTGCCCCGAGGCAGATGGAGAGCTCGGCGTTCACTTACCTAAGGTGAGAGCGTTAACCTTTGGGGTTCTACAGGAGAGGAGAAAAGGAAAGAGATAGGGACACCCCAATAACCCCAGTTCATTAATCCCATATTTTCTATCTGCAGACATCTTACTCTTCGAGTCAGGCATACAGTGCACAGAGGTCCAGCCCAAAGAGCCAACCGGGTGGTGCACATCACTTTTGAAGATACGGTAGTCGCCCAGTCAAGACCGGCGCCTCTGCGAGAATCAGGTGAGCGTTACACACTGGGACTGTTAGACACGATGGCTGGACATATCATGCGTATGTATAATTCCACAGATGGGTTAAGAATACCACTTCTATCCTAGAACGTGCGAGGGCTAAACAACCCGATGAAGGCCAGGAAGGTCGTGAATTACATTACCAGGTACAGCCCTCGGATTGTGATGTTGCAGGCGACTCATGCACAGGGAGCCATAAACATGAAAATATTGCCTAAATGGGGGAAGCTACGATACTATACGGACTATTCGTCTCAGTACAGGTGAGTTATTATTCTAATACACCCCTCATTGGGGTTCCAGACTAAAGGCCATAAAATAGACCCACTGGGAAGATATGCCCTGGTATGGGGAGAAGTAGCGGGTAAACAAATGACACTGGTCAACACATATGGCCCCAACATTGATGACCCAGACTTTTACTTAAATATATGCGAAATAATAACAGTGATAAGGGGAGTGGATTTCAATGGGGCAGTAGACCCCACATTAGACAGATCCAGCACGAAAATGAGAATGCCCACCAGAACGTCACTCACATTGGGCCAACTACTCACACAAATGGCACTGGTGGATGTATGGCATATATTACACCCTGGTGCCAAACGATACATCTATTACTCTTCTGTCCACGACAGTGAATCGTGCATAGATTATTTTTGTGTGTCACAAGGCCTATCGGAGGCACTGCAGACCTGTGAAATCCTACCCCGTACACTATCTGACCATTCCCCCATGCTGTTGGAGCTTAACTTTAGAGATATCCCCAGACCGGCAAGGAGATGGAGAATGCCGGGAGGGATACTTAGTGACCCAAATGTGGTGGAATCTTTGCGAACTGAAATAGATGAGTTCTTCGCTAACAATACTGGGACGGTGGAATGGATCTCCACGGTTTGGGAGACCTTCAAGGTTCGGGCTAGGGGTACACTGATCTCGAAATCCACAGGTCTCCTAAAGGGGGTGAGAAGAGAGCTTGAGGCGGTGGAAAATACATTAAAAAACCTAGAAGAAGTATAGCCGCACACATGATAGAGATACCCTTGCATCAATTCACAAACACATAAGGGACTTCGATGACCTGGCCGCCAGAGAAATACGATATCTGGCTGCCCCTGCCAGAGCACGCAGATATGGTAAGGGGAACAAGGCGGGTAGAACATTGGCCAACCTTATCAAACATGAGAAGCAACCATACCCAATCACCAGAATACAATCAGCACAAAAGGAGGTGGTGACAAGTGAGAAGGGGATAAACGGGGAATTCGTCAAATTTTAACAAACACTATATGCAAATAAAGACAGGAAAACAAGTGTTGAGATAAAGGCCTATTTGGCGACACTGGAGCTCCCCAAACTCCCGCTCGAAAATAAATTGGCTCTAGATCAGCCGATCAATGTGGAAGAAGTTAACGAGGCGATTAAGGACCTCTCATCAGGTAAAGCACCTGGCTTTGGTCTGGGGGCCGAATTTTATAAAGAGTTCCACACGGAACTGGTTCCTATAATGCTAAGAACCTGGAAGGAAGCGCTAGAAGGAAACATATTGCACCCAATAACCGTACTACCCAAACCCCGATGCCCACCCTGTGATATGTCGTCATATAGACCCCTTTCGCTTATTAATATGGATGCCAAAATATTTGTGAAGGTGCTGGCGAACCGAATGCTACCCCTAGTTTCCACGTTGGTTCACCCTGACCAGAATGGATTTATCCCCCAAAGGTCTACGGCTTTAAATCTCCGCAGATTATTTAGTATAATGGCACAGACAGATCCAGACAGAAGTGCAGTCACAATAGCCCTCGATGCCGAGAAGGCGTTTGACTCAGTCTCATGGGTCTATCTCCTTTTGGTTCTCGAAACATTTGGGGTGGGACCCAGCTTCATCAAATTCGTACGGGTATTGTACACAGCCCTCGGGGCCAGAGTATGCACCAACAGAACTATCTCCGAATTATTCCAACTGGGTAGGGGCACACGGCAGGGCTGTCCGTTCTCGCCCATACTGTTTGCCTTGACCATTGAACCCATGGCAGCAGCCGTTAGACTGAGTCATAGAGACAAGGGAATAAACATGAAAGGCTCCATCCAGTTAATCTCACTGTATGCCGATGACACGCTCTTATATGTTCGTGAGCCAGAGAAAAATATAGCGCCCATAATGACCGACATACATGAGTTCGCCGAATACTCGGGATACACCATCAACAATGCTAAGTCGGAAATATTCCCGCTCACCCCTCTACTAAGTGCCCAGCCAATTGTTTGTTTGTTTTATTCACTTTTTATACGCGCCAGACCCAGGGGTAGCAGGGCGCGGTGGTCAAGAAAATGCGAAACTTACAGGTTACATCATAGCAAAATGTACACTGGAGATTACATAGGGTCCCACAAATCAGGCATACAGTAATTACAGCAAATATACAAGTTCAAGGAGGTCAAAATACCCGTGGGTGGTGGGAAACACCGGTCAGCAAAGGTCAGTCTAGGTAAGGAGTTGGATAACTTTTTTCCTGAAACAACAGTAGGGAAAGGTCTGCTCTCAAGTCTTGTGGTAGTGAGTTCCAGGTTTTAGCCGCCTTTACTGGGAAGCTGTTTCCTCCAATAGTGTTAAGTCTAAAGTTCAGTATTGTCAGGCAATTGGAGTTGCCAGCTCTAGTAGGTCTAAGAGATGTTCTCCTATGGAGTTTGGCAGTCAAGTAACTAGGGGAGTTATTAAGGGCTTTGTGGGACAGGGATAGCATCTAGAGTTTTATTTTGTTCTCCGTAGACAGCCAATTGTAATGTCGTCTGGTGGAAGAGATGTGGGACCTTTTATTAATGCCTAGTGCCGCTCTCAGGTCATTATTTTGTAATATTTGTAGTCTTTGGGTTATTTTTTTATTAGCTCCAGAGTATAGAGCATTACAATAATCTATTCTGGAGAGAATTAGGGCTCTAGCCAGGATTAGGCAGCTCTTGTTGGAGAGGAATGGTTTACCGGCTCTAATCTGTTTGCACGTGTAGGCCGTGGAGGAGGCAAGGGATTTTAGCTGTTTATCAAAAGATAGGGTAGAATCAAGATAGAATCCCAGGGTTTTTACATCCTTGGGTACTTGGATGATGTTCCCGTCTATGTTGAAGGAGGAGAATTCCTGTCCTAGTTTTTTGATATTGGCTTGGGTACCCATGATAATCAACTCTGTCTTATCATCGTTTAGACAAAGGCCGTGAGTGGCCATCCATGCCTGGATGATAAGGTATACCGTGTTCACCAATTCCGTGTCCTTAGCATGATCCCCAGAAAGCGGGAGGAGCATCTGTGTATCATCTGCATAATTAGTGTAGGTGATACCAAGATGGCCCAGATCGCCAAACAGGGGCTTGGTGAAGATGTTGTATAGAGTTGGGGATACGCAAGAGCTGTCACGCTCACCTGATTCCCACGGAGGCGCAGGTCTGGCTTCGAGTGCTGATGCTTCTTCAATGGTGAAGCGCAGGACTCTGAAGATGGACAGGTAGGGCCCCTCTACTCTGGCTTCTCTGGCTCGTAGGAATATTCCCCTGTGCGTGAAAAGGGAGTATTTACCTACTGACGGAATAATGCTCAAGCCTCCCACTTCCTTCCAACCCTCCACGATACCCTTCCACGATTCCCCGTGAAGTCTCACCTTAGGGTCTGGAAGGATGAGTTCTCCATCCTGCTTCTGATGCAGGGGCGCGTTGAAACCCAGTTACTTCACTGGATTGAGGTTTGATGGAAGTTCAAATAAGCTTGACTATTCAGGTAAGGCGCTGTAAGAGTTCTGTTGCAAGTTCAAATGTTCAAGCTTAATAATAATGTTCATTGTCTTATTGCAGCAAGCGCTAACGCTTATGTCTTTTTCCCCTTAGGGGCCGGGGTTCGGAATGCCGGAGATATGGCGCCGACCCGAAGTGAAACGTGCAGTTCCAATAAATGACAGGTAAATTCTGGATGAGCGTTCGGGTAATGTCTTTGCATTCGCTCATTCAATGTCTTTGTCTTTTTTCCCCATAGGGGCCGGGGTCCGGAATGCCAGGAAGCGGCAGGACCCGAAATGAAATGGGAATGACCCAACTGGTAAGTCTTAGAAGGAAACTGAGCTTTTCCTATTCCCTTCCTTCTCTCACCTTGTGTTCTTGTCTTTTTCTCTCTAGGCACTGGGAAGTGGCTGCGGATCCGGATGATCGCTGCTGAAGATGGAGGTGCCCCGGAAAGGTGAGTGAAATGCAGCGCTGCAGCGATCGAAACTAAATGCTTTTAAAAATGATGTCTTCCCTTTCAGGATCGTCAGTGTGATGTCTCCGTGATACAGCTTTAGCAGGTAAGGTCTTCTTTTTCTCTCTCCAATTCTCTCTTATCTCCCTTTGCAGGTGACCCAGGATGCTGACAGGCGTGGCTGAAGTCCAGATGCAGGAGCCGACACGGTGAGCGTCCAGCTGCGAGGAGCAGAACAACGCGAAGCAAGAGTTGCTGATTGGGCATGGTTTAAATAGCTTTGGAAGAAGTTCCAGGTATGTATCCTTCCACCGATCAGGTATGTATCCTTCCCCGACCACACCCAGGTGGAAAGTAGTCCCACAGGTAAAGTAGTTCCATTCAGGCCTCAAGAGGGCCTGGATGTAGCAGCATGGTCTGCATCAGGTAAGTGCACATTGAAACACTTGAACACATGTCTAGCTTTATGAGCCTGGCGCCTAGGGCGCCAGGACAGGGGTCCAACATGAGCCTGGCGCCTAAGGCGCCAGGACTGTGTCCAAAGGGCCCCAGCTTGGCCCGCTGGCACTTCCCTGGGGGAATGATGCCTGCCTCTGGGGTTGCTGGGTCGGACTCAGCTCCTTGGAGGTAGGCATCATGACAGAGCCCTGAGGGGCACCACACGAGATCGGGGTGGGATTTGCCTCCGCTGAGGGAGAGAAGACTCGCATCGTTCTCTCACTCAGGAAAGACTTGATCCATCCAATGGCTTCTGCTGAGAAATGAGCGGCGGAGTCCAGGTGACTACAGAGGACTCTATGATCCACCAAATCAAAGGCCGCTAAGAGGTCCAGGGGTAGTAGGAGTACTGTTCTCCCTTTGTCTCTTAGCTCATCAATTTGGGCCTTGAAGTCTATGAGGGCAGTTTCTGTTCCGTGTAAAGGTTGGAAGCCTGATTGTCTTTCTCCTAGTAGGTTGTGTAGTTCCAAGTGCCTTTGAATTTGGATGTAGGCAGCTTTGTCCAGAATCTTAAGAAACGGTACCGTAATAATAGGGCGGTAGTTAGTGGGGATGAGGGGGTCTAGTGTCTGCTTCTTTAGGAGAGGGAGAACCCAGGACTGTTTGAGGTTGGCAGGGATCGTACCTGAAGCGAAGGATGCGTTGATCAGTTTAGCAATAAAGGGGGATAATTCTATGGCAGCGTCTTTTATCAGCTGTGCTCGGCAAATGTCACCTTTACAGTTTGATGGTTTAAGCGACAGGATAACTTTTTCTACTTCCAGGGTGGTCATTTTGGAGAAGTGGAAGGTGTTACTATGCATCAATGAGTTGTTGGTATGAGGCGGATCCTGAATTTTGAGTGCTTTTTTTTGCTGGATTTTATTTTGGAGTGTGATAATGGGAGACTCGAGTTCCTTTAGAATGGAGAAGAGCTCTTTCATGCTAGAATTGGATTTAGCTATGCGGTCATCATATGAATTACGTTTTGCCTGGCAGACTTCTTTTTTATACAGTGCGGAGAGAGTGGAAAGTTTGGCTTTATTGTCAATTGATGGGCAAAGCCTCCAAGTGGTTTCACTCTTTCTTTTTAGGCTACGTAGATCTTTTAGCTGTGGAGTAAAGCATTTGTTTAGATGAGCTTTCGGCTTACTTGGTCTGAGTTTGAGAGGGGCCACTTTATCTAGGGAAGTGAGCATGATAGTGTTGAATTCTTGCACTAGGATGCCGGGGTTTAGGTTAGCTGATAGCGCATTAAGGGTCGGTAAAATGGCTGGGATTACTTTCTCTAGGGTGATGCATTTTTTATTTCTAGTTAAACAAGGTGGCGCTAGTGGAAGGGCCGTAGGGTTGGGTCTGGCGGTAGCTAGATTAAAGGACACCAGGGAATGGTCTGTCCAAGGTAAGGGCATTATGGATGAAATAGTGGTTATACAGTTGCAGTCAGCAATCCAATCCAGAGTTCTTCCCTTCAGGTGCGTAGGCTTATCAACTCTTTGAGTTAGGCCGAGTGAGTGAACAGTGTTGGCTACCAATGTAGCATTAGTATCTTTAGTGTCATGGAGACCTAAGTTAAAATCCCCAAGAAGGATCGATTGAGAGCAAGGTTTAAGATTATTTGTGAGTAGGTTATGGAGGTCATCTTCGAAGGTGCCTAACGGGCCAGGGGGTCTATATAGGAGGTCAATGATAAGGGTTTGATTATTGTTTAGTTGGAGTTTAGCAGATAGAGTCTCACAGGATTGAATCGAGTGGGTGGGTACTAGTCTGAGTGAAAGGCTTGTTTTAGAGATTATCGCGATGCCGCCACCTCTAGCACCTACTCGGTCGTGTCTAACTATCGTATAGCCATTAGGGATGGCTAGCATGAGCGCTGGTCCTGCTGCATTATGTAGCCAGGTCTCAGTGATAGCGAGAAAGTCAAGGTTGCCTTCTATTATTATGTCGGCAATGTCTAGGGCATGGGCAACAAGCAATCTCACGTTGAGGAGTGTTCGAACAATAGTTGGGGTCTTAGTGACCTCTATGACTTGAGGAGGTGGAGTAGTAGACATATTAGGTGTATTTGGGACATTGATTTGAGTTGGACAAGTGTAGGGATTAGGTTGTAAGGGGTGTCCAGTATGACGCGGTTTGCAAGTGTGCTTGAGGTTTGTTTTGATATTGCTAGACGGCAAAGATCTGCAGGGGGGAGGGGTTCATGCAGTTTCGAAAGTCTAGCACAGAGTCTAAGGTCCTACTGGGAGTGACACATGGACACATGGATGAGATATCACAGTAGCTGTCACAAGGGACTCATGACTCGGGCGTACATAAAAGTCAGGAGAGTTAGTGTTAAGGTGTACTGTGGGCTTCAAAGGTGGCAGGGAGTTAAATACGTTGGTATCTGGCATGATGAGTAGATGTAGGATAGTCCTCAGTAAGGTTGTGTAAATAGCTGGTAGATACATAAATGTATGGAGGTGACCTATCTAGAGTACCACGTTAGTGATTCGTGTGCAGGCAATCAATGACTCAAAAAGGCATTACTCAGGTATGGCAGACTAGGCAGTGCAGGCAATCAATGACACAGAAAGGCATTACTCAGGTATGGCAGACTAGGCAGTGCAGGCAATCAATGACTGAAAAAGGCATTACTTAAGTATGGATACTTCAGTGCGTGCATGTGCAGGCATTCAAAGGCATTGGAGGCATTACTCGCATGCAGTGCGGTTGTCACGTGGTGGATGGGCAGCTACCGTGACCAAAGTGTTATAGACCAGTGGCGGTGGGTGTATAAGGCGGTGGAATTGTTTTAGCGCCTAGGGGTACGACTGACCAACTTGGGAGCAGTAGGCGCACATATTATGCAGCTAGTAGGCTTACCCAATGATTTCAGGCGCTGGTGGGCACTAGTAAGTGGTCCTGCGGATGCGGGTCCCCCATGCTGGATCTTTCGTGAATGGGCCAGGGGGACTTGCAGAGGCAGAATCGTCAAGAAACAGGCAGCAAACAGGCGATGTCCTTAGGCTGTGGTCCTTGGTGCTGGTGGGCCGGCTTTGCCTGCCGGTGACCAATGGACACAGAAAATGGAACGGCGGCCAATCAGGGGTTGCAATGCAGGGGTGTGAGCCTAGTTAGGCTTCCATAGTCGGCAACGTAAATCGGGCGGCCATATTGGACTGCATCAAATACCACATGTATTGTAATGGCGAATGCACACTTGCCACTTGCCTCGGTAGAAAAACCTAATTACAGGTCGAGAGGCAGTCTGCTTCTTTTTTAAAGGCAGCGTGGCGGCGACGGGCACGGATGAAGGAATATGGAGGGATTTTCAGGAAATGAAGCGCAGCTAGGGCAGCACTCCTCCAAATTTCGGCAAGGCACAGTGGCCTTATTGCAGGGTGCCCGCTGCTCCTGCATGGGTCAAACCTGCTCTAGGAGCTCCGGCTCCTGGACGGTGGCGGCGGGAATATCTGCGGACTTAAATGGTCGAAACACCACATCAGATATCTGGGGGTCTTAATATCCAGAAATATACGCACTTTATATACTGACTATCACGAACAGGCACTGCAAACACTGAAAAACAAAGCTACAGATTTGGAGACACCTCCCCATATCACTACATGGCAGGATAGCACTCCTTAAAATGGTAGCCCTCCCTAAGCTGCTATTTTCTTTGTAAATATACCCATATGGCCTGTCAGGGACTTTTTTTCCAGACTACGCTCAATGATAGTGATCTTCCTCTGGAACAGGAAAACAGCCAGAATAGGATGGGAAAAAATTACGGAACCATACTGTACCGGAGGTATAGCTGCCCCGGATTTTGACCTGGCCGCCCAGGCACAATTTGCAAAGTATTGGTACGAAGAGACCGACAGTACACCACACACATGGGTGGAAACACATACCACATCCCCGACAGACATCAAGTCAGTTATATTTAACTCGCGACACAAAGACACATGCAAATATGATCCGGTTAGCTGCACTGTCTGGGCCTGGGGCGCAATATTCAAAAGATTGAAACTGGAGACACCTTACAACCCAGAGGTACCCTTGTGGAACTTTCCGGGTATCCCCCCCGACATTTGATACGGATATACAGGAGGCCTGGGATCCCGATATGGAGATGAGGGTGGGGGACATTTGTAAATTTGCAACCCTGGGAGACTTCACAAGGACGTTGGGGGGCGGGCCACTTAAAGCGCTACAATACTACAGGATGAGAGCCGCATTCCAGAAAAAATGACCGCTCTTCCCGGACAAGCCACCCCCGCATCCCTGCTCACAACTCATCACCACGAACTGAGGGCTGGGTATTTCCAAGTTGTATGTGTCAGTACAAACCCAAACCCCCACAAGGAACCGGGTTAAAGACAATGGGAAACAGACCTACAGATGCCAATCTCGGAAGACAAATGGAGTAGATATTGCGCACTTACGAAAAAAGTTTCACTGAATGCTGGATTACGCCTGATCCAATTCAAAATCCTAAATAGATTACATTACACACCAGCTAAAACGGCCAAATTTGTAGCTGATTGCAATGGCGAATGTCCCCAATTGGGGTCCCCACAGGTGGGCTCATTTCACGTGTACTGGGGGTGTCCGGCACTGGTGGGCTTCTGGAGAAAGGTGGCCGAGATGCTGACGGAAATCACACAGATACCCCCACAGCTGACTCCTCAAAAATATTTATTTGGAGACATTGGTAAATGCTCCGAGAAAACCAGAAGACTATTTAATATCACATGTGCGGTGGCTAAGAAGTGTATATTACAGGCCTGGAAAAGGGCTACACCACCAAGCATGACCACTATGGTAATGAGTGCGAGGAGCAATACGTTTTGTCCCAGTCCGGGGCAAGCAGGCCAAAGGACATTTGGGGCCCCTTCCGCATGTACCTGTGTGAAATGCTCTCTGAGGACGAAACCTCCTTGTAACAATGTTTGTAAGAAATGAAACTGGTAGATAACTTGTGTATATTATGGGAACGAAGCTGCTTTAACTGTTGAGACCACTGTTAATCAATAAAAATAATTTAAAAAAAAAAAAAGAAATTTAAGGCATCTCGTGCTACGGGCCCGGATGCAATTCTGGGCACGTGTTCCTTTAGCCTTGTATCAGCGCACTGAGGACAGTGGAAAAGACCCCGATAGTTGGAGGAAATCCATCCTAGTCTCTGTCTTTTAAAAGGGGGACCAGCGGGATCCAATGATCTACAGACTGCTGGCAATGCTTGATTCCAGCGTCAACATCTTCTCCTCATTCTAAATAAATGAAATAAGTGGGCCGAGGAAAGGGGCCTTCCGAAGCAATTCCAAACAGTACATTTCTGCCATACACTATATTGCGGCAGAGGTCCTGACACGATCCAGCAGGAGACTTTATTGTTGCTTCACAGATTACTCCAAGGCTGTTGACCTCGTCTCTCGGCCTTTGCTATGGAGCAAGCGTGTGTGTTCACAAGGTGTCGTCACCTCTCCCCAGGGGGCAGCCCTTTCCCATGAGGCCAGGGAAGAGCGGTTGCTACCCAATAGTTCCCCTAGCGGTGGGTTCAAGGCAGGAGGACCTCATAGGGAGGGACTACCCCTCTGGGAATAAGGACAACCACCTGGGGTACAGCCAGTTAAACGTCACAACCCCAACATTCCCTAGGCCCCCCTACCCCCCAACTCCATTTCAAACCCCTTCCTTGAAAGTAGACAGTGGTATTACAGGGGATACAGACAAAGCAGAAAGTACTAGGATAAAGAAGAACACAGGAGACATGAAGATTAGTGACAGTGCTAGTACTGGTACAAGATGGCCCAAAGGATGCATAAAGATCAAAGTGTCAAAAGGAAAAAAGGAGTTTGACAATCAGCCAGGGAGGGACTGGCAACAATGTATAAGAGGAGAGGATGGACTAAAGAAGTTGTCAAGCCCAGCCAGGAGAGGCAGCAGGTGTGGAAAACATCCAGAGCAGGAGTTTCAAATTCTGTCAGCAAACCGGAGGAATAGGAGAGTTGACAACGCCAGCAAATCACTGAGGGAATTCTCTGTGGATCCAGCTGTACGGACCCGAGCTCGAAACTGGGGAAGAGAGCTGAGCAGTACAGCAGAGCATGGAGCCGCCACTCTGTGGCGGAAGTAGAGGAAAGAACCTCAGAGAGACGGACCCAGTCCCAGGAAGTCCTGGTGGCGTACCGAAGTTCCAAAGAAGTTAACGGGAGGTATGCGAGACCCGGAGGGCACACGGGGGTGGAAGAGTGGGAGGCTTGAACGGCTCTCTTCTGGCCCAGTAGTAACAACTAAACTATTGAGAAGAGTGGAGTGAGCATCCGAGGAGAGCCTCCTCGACGCAGTGGCAGCAATAAACCCACTGACCCAACAGAAGCTGAAAAGTGCAACAGAGGAAGGTTTCCCCAGTGCAGTGGCAGGTATAAGACCACTGGCCAAGTTGGAAGACAGAGTACCACAGAGATGTGTTTCCTCGCCTCAGTGGAAATCCTAAAGCCACTTACCAAAACTCCAACTGAGAATATAAAGAACGCATCAGAGTATCTCCTCTTCGCATTAGTAGGTCAAAAGACCACTTACCGAATCTCAAGGGAACTGGTCATAGGGAATATCCCATACCAAGAAGGCATCAAAAGAGGAAGCCGGACCAAGGAAGCCTTTAGGGGTGGTCATAGTGAAAAAAGCTCTGCAGGAGCTACCCAAGTTATGGAGAGAGCACTTTGATGATCGAAGAAAACACGGGAGAGGTGAGGCATTCTCCTGGACCTTAGAGACACCTGGAGAAGGGAGGCATTCTCCTGTGGAGGTACTTTGTTATTAAGAACTTCTTAGGTTTAATTGTAAGAGATCGAGGCAGGATTCTGGACAAGGACAGATTATTATTTAACGGCTATTCTGACATTTCTTTATTTTCCTAGGTTGCGGCAGGAAAACCCCTCAGACAGGGATAATTTGGTTTTGTGGTTTTAAAATAAAAGTCTAGCACCCAAACATGTAATCTCCTTGTCGGACACCTTCTTCAACACTCTTACAATACCTAAAAACCCAAGGTGACTGTACAAGTTTGATAATTGAGTATTGTGTGATATTACTACCTGCTTAATTGTTCTAGTGTGTGTTTTGGGGCCTATAATATAGTATTTTTGTACTTACCAGTCTAAATATAATTATTATGTGCTTCAATGTTTAGAATAATTGTGGACCCCAGACTAAACTCACTTTCTCAAGAGACTAAGCCTTGACCACTCAGCACGTACCTTGATTGGGTTTGGCTAATCTCCCAGACTTCCCTGTTCACTATAACTGGGGAGGCCTCCAAAGATCTGTCCACCAGGCTAGATCCTAGAAATCCATCTTAAGAATGTCCTGCAGAAGATTTGCTGAGCCTGGTGCCCAAACCACCTGGAATAGAGTCTAGCTCTCCTGTGTAACCTGGCAATGCTTTTGTAGGGGTTGAGCTTCTTCTGAGTGTTGGGCTTTCCTGTGACCAGGAGGGAGCACACAATAGGGCACTTTGGAGAATACCCCACATGCACCAATTCCTAAACACTGCACCAGCAGCCAGTCACCCAGATAAGACATCTGTCCCACTTCACTGCTTAGGTGCGCCATCATACACGCTTCCCTCACCAAGACAAAGGTGTGACGATTCACAGAATCTCATCACTTCTTCCCAGAGGGGAGACCTTCCTTATGAGGCTAGGGACGTGATTCTGCTACGCAACAATCCCCTTGGGGGTGTCAGTCCGCGGGCCCTCACAGGGAGCGACTCCCCTTTTGGGGACAGGGACTCCTGTTCTGGCCAGGAACTCTCTATAACCTCTCGTGAGGAGGTAGTTGTAACATCCAAGAATCAAAACCTTCCTTCGACACTAGCCACTTTTTGCTACTGTAATGTTATCAGTAATCAACCTTCACCAACCACTCAAATTATGAAGAGGAATGGAAGAACCATTAAGAATAATCAGCAGTTTGTAGCCAACCACACTGATACGAAGAAGACAAGTCAAAGCATGACTAATGCAACATGAAAAGAGAGAAAGGACTGAGCCTACGGTAGTGAGGGTCCAACACTTACTCATACGCTGTGCCCCCATGCCTGAGGTAAGAGTCTCCTGACCCTCACCTGCCTAGTCTGCACCAAAAAAAGCCTAAATTGTGCTTAAAAGCACATGGAGCGCACTCGGCGCGTTTCCCCTGCCCATGCCCGCCCGCTTCCTGCTTTTCTGCAAGCCCGCCTCCCCAGCCCTGATTGGACTGGGAAAAAAACAAAAAAAAAAACAGCAAACACAGGCCGTAAGGAAGGCCTGCAGCAAGAAGACCTGCGCCATTTGCTGTGCCCCCCTGCCTGAGGTAAGAGTCTCCTGACCCTCACCTGCCTAGTCTGCACGAAAAAAAGCCTAAATTGTGCTTAAAAGCACATGGAGCGCACTCGGCGCGTTTCCCCTGCCCATTTTCGCCCGCTTCCTGCTTTTCTGCGAACCGCCTCCCCAGCCCTGATTGGTCCACCTCCAGCACATTGAGGACACTTCAGGGAAGCCCACTGCCCGGCAGCCCCTGTGGCTAAGGGCGGCTCCTTCATTGGCGGCTCCAAGATGCGTCTGCAGGTGTCCGCAGGGGACGCCAAGGAAACCAGCAACTAACAGACACCAACAAAAACTGTGAGTGTGGCATGGGTGGGGAGTAGAGCAATCACTCTACTCCAGAAAACCCCTGCCACTCTATCTTACCTCCCAATAACAGAGTGCAATAATATTAGCATGTTACACTTAGATAGAATTGTGAATTTTAGCACGTCCACACTTGGATAGAATTGTGAATTTTAGCATGTCGACACTTGGATAGAACTGTGAATTTTAGCATGTCCACACTTGGATGGAACTGTGAATTTTAGCATGTCCACACTTGGATAGAACTGGGAATGTTGGCATGTCCACACTTGGGTAGAGCTGGGAATATTGGCCTGCGTCGCATCTAGATAGAACTGCGAGTGTTAGCATGTCCACGCTTGGATAGAATTGGGAATATTGGCATGTCCACACTTAGATAGAATTGGGTATGTTAGCATGTCCACGCTTGGATAGAATTGTGAACATTAGCCTGTGTCGCATCCAGATGGAATTGTGAATGTTGGCATGCCCACACTTCGATAGAATTGTAAATAAATATTAGCATGTCCACACTTGGATAGAATTGTGAACACTAGCCTGCGTCGCGTCTGGATGGAATTGTGAATGTTAGCATGCCCACACTTAGATAGAATTGTGAATAAAGATTGGCATGTCCACACTTAGATGGAATTGTGTACATTGGCCTGCGTCGCATCTAGGATTTGACTGAAAGATAGCATGCCCGCGCCTAGATGAAACTTGAATGTTAGCGTGTGCCACACTTAGAACTGTGAACACCAGCCTGCGCCGCATCTAGATGGGGCTGTGAATGTTGGCATGGCCACGCCTGGATGGAGTTCTGGACATTGGCCTGCGCCGCGTTCGGATGGGTTTGCGAGGGCCGGCACGTGCCACACTTGGACAAAACTGTGAATGTTAGCATGCTAAAGGTCAAGTAACCCACTAACCAATACAACCTCAAACTCTGCATACTTATCTCACTCAAAAACTCACACAACCATCTCTCGCACCACAAGCCGCACGCACTTCACAACACTGCAACACCACATAAACCAGAGCAACAGCACATGCGGACTGTCACCGATCCAATACCCGCACCAAAGCTCAGCACCCGGTGTATACCGAGTTGAAGCTGCCAACAGAACACCACTCCTCTCACTATCCTACTCCCTCTTCACCTTACTAACCCATCCCACGTTATCGTTTACAGATCCGCCTGAGCGCCTGGGGACCAATTCCGTTGGTGACGGTGCGCGGTACAAATACCTTTAACATTTAACATAAAAACCAAGGTAGGACCAATGGATTTCGATCTCGTTCCTGGAGACCAGGAGATTCGAATCCGAGCTGAGGAAGCAGTCGGCAAATGCAAGACTGCCTGTCGTGTAGATGGAGACGCAGACCGAGAAGAGAGCCGGTCAGGAAGCAGAAGGATGAAACGAAGATCCAAGGAAGGCCTGAAGGCGGTTCCATGACCCAGACAAGGTGGACCGAGTGGGCCGTGAACAACGCCAAGATCGTACCAGGAACTGCTCTGCAGAGCCGCGCAAGGAAGAAGTCCACAAAGGTTATGTCAGATGGGCAAACCTGACCTCGTGGGAAGAACCAGTGGCGCCTATCCTGTATGACAGAGGTAACGGGAACAGCAGGAGACCCGGGTGCGGGAAGAAAGTTACTTTCTTACCTGGTAACGTTCTTTTGATGGGATGGTCCGACAACGTATTCCATATCTATGACCGGTAATGTCCACAGCTGTGCTGCTTCGGAAAATCTTCGGCGTCTGCGTCCTGCGTCGATGTCGATGCGCCGCCCCCGAGGACCTCCTCCGAAGACCTACGTCACCCGATGTGATAAGTAGGACGCACGACGCCCGTAGCCTCAGTTGTAGTTTTTTCCCCCAGAACGTGTGACACCAGTTTTCTGCCAGTCAGACACACAAGGCCTTGCGAAACGCAAGCTGCAATCGCAAAAGAAATTCTGCAGCGGGGAAGGTAGGGAGGGAGCAATATGGAATACGTCGTTGGACCATCCCATCGAAAGAATGTCAGCAGGTAAGAAAGTAACTTGTTCTTCGAGGGGATTGGGTCCTCCGACGTATTCCATATCTATGACAGACTCCCAAAGCAGTACCAAGCACGGAGGAGGGAAAATAATTTAGAACCCAAATTTAGCATGCCCAATCAAATTGCGGAATAAAGGACTGCCTTGCCAAAGGCCAGATCCTGCCCTCGGATGGAATCGAGGGAGTAGTGACGTACAAAAGTATGTACTGAAGCCCAGGTGGCTGCATCACAGATGTGACGAATAGGAACACCACTCTGCAGGGCAGTAGACGCAGCCACTCCCCTCGTAGAATGGGCCCGCAAGCCAGCCGGAGGGTCCTTATCCGCCAAGCGGTAACACTCAGAGATAGCTAAAATAATCCAACGAGACAAAGTCTGTTTCGTCACAGCTTGTCCCAAACGCTTTCCAGCGTAACCAATGAAAAGTTGATCTTCAACTCTGACCCGGGACATGCGTGAAATATAAAAGCTCAACGCTCTCCTAGGATCAAGCCTATGGAGCCTCTCCTCTTCCTTACCAGGATGTGGAGGAGGATAGAACGCCGGAAGAACAACCTTCTGGCTCAAATGAAATTCCAAAACCACCTTCGGAAGAAAGGAAGGACGAACTCTAAGGACAACCCTGTCCTTATGAAACACAGTGAAGGGTGGCTTAACTGAAAGTGCCTGTAACTCACTCACTCACTCTGCGAAGGGAGGTAACCGCAACCAAAAAGACAGTTTTCAGAGTTTACAGTCTCAAAGGGCAAGAATGCAAAGGCTCAAACGTAGCACCCATAAGAAACTTAAGAACAAGGTTCAAATCCCAACCGGGCACCAGAAAAGGTGACGGAGGGAACACATTAGTGAGCCCTTTCAAAAACTGAGAAATTAAAGGAATCTTAAAATAGGAACATTCTTCAGACGAGCGCTCAAATATGGACAGCGCCGCCAGGTAACCTTTAATGGTCCCCACTTGCAAGCCCCTGTGGGCCAAGGAAAGCAAAAAAGACAGAACCATAGGAATGTCACACTCAAAAGGATCCACATTCTTAACTCTGCACCAGTCGCAGAACTTTCTCCAACAGCAACAGTACAGAGACTTTGTTGCCGGCCGAGAGCAACACCTCCATCACGTCTTCAGGGAGGTCCCAATCCTTATACCTCAACCTTTCAGAAGCCAAGCGTGAAGGTTGAGGGATCTGACCTCTGGATGGAGAACCTGACCCCCCCCCTCCCGTGAGAGCAGATCGTCTCGGTAGGGAAGACGACATGGAGGGCAGAGGGACAAGTCGAGAAGGTCCGGGTACCACATCCTCTGGGCCCACGCCGGAGCAATGAGGATCATCCGGGAACCAAACCTCCGTAACCTCCGCAGTACTTGCAGGATGACGGGGACTGGAGGAAACGTGTGCAGCAGTGGGAATGACCACTCCACCACGAATGCGTCTCCCAAGGCTCCTTTTGGAGGAAATTCCTGCAAGCAGAACCTTTCGCACTTCTGGTTGACACTGGAGGCAAAGAGATCCACTTGAGGGGTGCCCCAAAAGGGCGAAGATCTCCAGGAGAATCTCCTGAGCCAGCTCCCACTCGTGAGAGATCGCGCTCTGCCTGCTCAGAGCGTCCGCCGTCTCATTGTCGTCTCCGGCCAGATGAACAGCCAAGATCGAAACTTCCTGCTGTATGGCCCAGAACTCGAGCTGCATCGCCTCCCTGCACAAAGGAAGTGACCCTGCCCACCCCTTTTTGTTGAGGTAGTGCATGGCCACCGTGTTGTCCGTTAGAATCAGGACACTCTTTCCTCGCACAGTCGGCAGAAAAGCCTTCAGGGCTAGCCTGACGGCCCTCAGCTCCAACAGATTGATATGGAGTCTGGACTTCGACGGAGACCAACGACCGCTGACTGTCAACTCGTTGGCATGAGCTCCCCATCCCGTGAGGGATGCGTCCGTCACGATCGTCACCTCCGGCCAGGGCAGCCAAAATGGGGCCCCCTTCATCACATTGCCTTCAACGGCCCACCACAGAAGGTCCTGGGCGACCGAGGGCGGCACCTAAACAGGGTCCGACAACCTGCCGGAGGACTGAAACCACTGGAGCTTGAGTGCTCATTGCAAAGATCTCATCCGCAACCTGGCCTCTGGCACCAGAAGAATGCAGGATGCCATGAGGCCGAGCAGTCTCAAGAACACGGACACTGGGAGAGTCTGGGCAAGCTGAAACTTGTGCACCATCTGCTGAATGGTAAGAGCCCTCACCTGGGGAGGAAAACACAGCCCCAGGGATGTGTCGAGCACTGCTCCGATGTACTGGAGCCGCTGTGTTGGCGTCAAATGGGACTTCTTTAAATTGAGGGAGAAGCCCAGCTTGTGAAGGGAGTGGCAGGTGACGAACAGATGATCCAGGACTTGCTCGGGAGAGCTCCCCCTGATCAACCAATCGTCCAGGTAGGGGTAGACGTGAATCCCCCCCTTTCCTGAGATGCGCTGCCACCACCACGAGCTTGGTGAAAACCCTCGGGCGGAGGTCAATCCGAACGGCAGGACCCGAAACTGAAAGTGCGAGTCGCTAACCGCGAACCTCAGGTACTTCTTGTGCTTAGGATGGATCGGCACATGGAAGTAAGCGTCCTTGAGGTCGAGAGACACCAACCAATCCTGAAGTTGAAGGGGCTGGAGGACTTGAGAGAGAGTAACCATCTTGAACTTGTCCTTCCTGAGGAGTTTGTTCAAACCGTGCAAGTCCATGATGGGTCTCAATCCCCCGTCTTTCTTCGAAATCAAAAAATAAGGGGAATGCCATCCCTTGTTCCTCTCCGCTACAGGCACCAGTTCTATGGCGCCTTTCTCCAGCAGGGCTTGAATTTCCTGCGCAAGGAGCGGATCCGGACTCTTCAAAGAGAGGTTCCCAGGTGGATTGTCGTGAGGCCTCTGCCGAAAAGGAAGACAGTAGCCGTGGGTTATGATCTCCAGAACCCACACATCTGAAGTAATGGCATGCCACTCTACAAGATGCTGCGCCAGCCTTCCCCCAACCGGCGCACCATGGGACCTGGCCTCATGACTGAGTGGTAGCAGCTGCGACGTTGCCTGAGGGCAAAGAGGCAACTGCCGAGCGACCTTGGCACCTCGAGTACCTTGTTTTCCACCTCTGGAACTCTTACGGTGGCCTCTTTGACTGACAGCTCCTTTAGCTTTCCTAAAGGACGAGTAATAGCGAAAGGACCCTCCCCTCCATTGTTGTCCCCTAGGACGAAAAGGCAGAGGTTGTCGAACTGCAGCGCCCAATGACTTCGCTGCAGCTTTGGAGGTCTGCAACCTCTCAAGGCTCTCGTCAGCCTTGCTGCCAAAAAGAGGTTCACCGTCAAAGGGCATGTTGAGGAGCTGGGACTGCACATCAAGAGCGAACCCAGACTTCCGCAACCACGCAAACCTGCGTATTACGGTGCTCGCCGCCATGGACTGGCTGGCACAATCTGCCATGTCCAAACCCGACTGAACGGCCTCACACATGGCATCCTTGCCATCCTGAACCATGGCAAGGAAACCATCCTGTTCGTCCCCTTCGGGAATATGTTCAGCCGCTAATGCAACACAGTTCCACAGAGTGTGTGTGAAACGAGACAAGGCACATATGGAGTTGGCCGCCTGAAGCGCCATACCCCCTGAAGAAAACACTTTCTTCGCCCAGCCGTCAAAACGTTTGTCGTCCCTATCCGGAGGGATGGTAGGATACGACACCTGCTTTGCCGGGGCCATAGCCGCCTGCACCACCAAACTCTCCGGAGTAGGGTGCCTGGACAAGTAGCAGGGGTCGCTACTGGCTGGACGGTATTTTTGCGACAAAGACTTGCCCACTGCCAGGAGACTCTCCGGAGCAGTCCAAGCCGCTGCCACCCTTCTCTGCAGAGACATATGAAATGGCAGCACCGGGGCAGTGTGGGGACCAATATCAAGGATGTCCGTGAGATCATCCTGAACGAACTTCCCTGGGGGAGCCAACCATTCCAAGTACTCGGTAACCCGAGACATAGGCGCCGGTATGAAGAATCGGCATGAGCGCCAGGCTCCGGCCTACAAAACTCCACCTCCGGAGAGGTGTCCAGTCCACTGGCATCATGCAGTGACTGCCTCAGGTCATCAAACTGGCTATGGCCCGAGAGACGCTCATCTGGTACCGGAACCAAGCCTTCATCAGAGCCTTCATCACCCTCTGAAATGTACTCCAGGCGGTGAGAAGAAGACACCTGGGGACCAAAGCTATGCCTGACCTTAGCCAGAGCCTTTCTAGGGGCTAACCCCGTGTCACGGGGCCCCTCCGACACCACTGCCTCGAAAGGCGTCAAGGGCGCCGAACGAGTCAGCGCCGAGAGAATCAGCGTCGACGTCGGCTGCAGCGCCGCCAGCATCGACGACGTCGACACAGGCCTCGAAGCCGGAGCTCCGAGCGTGTCTCTCGACGACCTAGGCGCCGACAGCGTCGACGACCCCCTCGGAGGCAGAGCCTCGAGAGAAATAGTCGACGACCTCGGCGCCACAGGTGTCGACATCTTCCTCGAAGATGACACAGGATCAAGCGGTCTCGAGCGCGTCGAGGACCGGGACCTGGAACGGGCATGGCGAGAACAGCTACCCTTGTCCGAGCGGGACCTTTCCCGCGAGCCGCGCCGACCACCCGAGCCAAAAGGCGTACGAGCAGTGTCTCTCGACCGGTGCCGACCGACCCCACCCTGAGGCGCAAACGGACCGGTGCCCTGCGATTCAAGAATCGCTAACATCTGCTTCCCGAAGGAAGCCGATTCCTCCGGTGTCGCTTGCATGGTGGGATAAGCGACCCGCCGAAGGGCGGAGTCCTCGGAAGAGGACGAGGAATGAGACCGATGCCGACACTTCCGGGAATGCCTCGAAGAGGCGGAGGAGTGGCGAGACCGACTCCTGGAAGGAGACCCACTGGACTTCCGACGATGACGCAGAGAGTCGCCTCTCGAGTCATCAGTCGAAAGCCCCGTAGACCTCGACTTCCGGGGCTTAGACACCCGACCTACCGACAGCTTCTTCTTGCACTCCCGCAAGGCCTTGGCCATGAGCGACTGGCAGTCGACACAGTTGTCCGTATCGTGGGCCTCCCCGAGGCACCAGAGGCAGGCGTTGTGCGAGTCCGTGACCGACATCTTGGACCCACAGTCCCTGCATTTCTTGAAGGCCGGACGCGGGGTTGAAGACTAAGTAGACATCGTCACGAACAGGTTTTCACCAAAACCGAACAGGTTCAACGAACCGAGAAGAATACAGCAAACTCCAAAAGAGTCGAGGCGTACCGAGATTCACGAAGCGAACACGTTCGCGGAAAAAAGGGAACTGAAGCTACGGGCGCCGTGCGTCCTACTGATCACATCGGGTGACGTTGGCCGTCGGAGGAGGTCCTCGGGGACGGCGCATCTACGTACAGCTGTGGACATTACCTATCATAGATGTGGAATACGTCGGAGGACCCAATCCCCTCGAAATGGCACTTACTGAATGATAATTGCCAAGGAACCAATCCTACTCGTTCCAGTATTAGTGAACTTTGGAAGATTAAGAGAAGTTAATAGAAATTATCAAGAGACCAATCCTACTTGTCCCAGTACCTGAGAAGACAGAAAGAGTGGGGATAGAGGGAGCGGGAGAGGAGTAGAGGGGGAAGAGGAGTAGAGGGGTAGAGGGGGAGATCAATTGTCTACAGATACTGGAAGAAAAGCATTTTATAAGTTCACAATTACAAAAACATTTATTGATTTGGAGGATAGCCAAGACCTGGATCAGTGGCTACGAAAGCTTGGACATGAATAAGGAACTGTGCCAGTAGTAGGAAAAGGGAAGTCCTGGAGGGACAAGAGCCCCTTTGAAGAATTAAAGGAACTTACTCACAGAATCACCAATAGCCATCCCATGAAAGACTTGCTGAGGCTAAAAAAGCCTGTCCCGGAGAAGGTAGCCTTTCTCCTGGAACCCTCTTTCTTTGAGTCTTTGTGAACAGTGATAAGGACATAATAGAGTAGTTTGGGACGTAGGACAGTGAATTACTTTAGACAGTCGCACCGACGATGAGCACCCTAGTTAGATTTGCGTTTGGTAAGGCAAACACCATACTATTAGGGATAGACAAGCCTTTTCAGTTATTATTTAAATAAAGTTGATTGCTAAAAACCACACTCCTCCTTCTGGCCTACTACAACGGGCCCGGACACTATACAACAATCTGTTATGCATAAAAACCCCCTGAGAAAGGCAATGTGCCAGTCTCCAAATATCTCTGCAACCCTGTGGCAAAGGATCAAAACGCAAACAAAAAAATTTGTTTCAAAACATTCATATGCAAACTTAACAAGTTAGGTTGGATGAAGGCATATGGGGTCTTAGGGGGTTAAGCTAAACTTAGGATGAACTATTCTCACAAGTGTCGGGAAGGATATTCCCAAAACTGATGAGTCGATCTAAGGAACCCTTTGTTCTCATAAGGATTCCCCGATCTAAAAGTCTGGGGATATAGCACCCAACACTTTCTTTAGCTTCCCTTAACAGCAAGTAGTTCCTCTTCCCTTGCTTTCAGATATTACCTTTGACATTCTCCTAATGGCAAGTATTTTCTTCCTCTTGCCTAAGGAATCACCTTGACACACAACTTCAAATATGTCTCTCCCCTCCCCCCCGCCTAGGAAATTACCTTGGCACAAATACCTACATGTATTTCTTCCCCCTTGCCTAGGGAAGTACACACATGGCAGTCATATCCAGAGACCCGCTAAGAAGAACAGCAGCTGAAAGGCACCGCAGCCCATCAAGGCCAACTTCTGTATTATCACCAAGACACAGATACCTGTGGCTTGCCGCAAAACACTCAACTGAGCCACGGAACCAGCTCCACTTTGCCAATAGGATTGTCCATCAAGCAGGCCAGTCACCCATCAACCATGGGCAGCCAAGAAGCAATTTACCACTGAGAAAGACCCTGATGGGTCGAAACACGTGTCGGCTGAGCTACCTTAAATCATGAATTAAATCATGTATAAGAAAAACTAGAAAAACGTCATCTTCCTTATCAGCACAAGCATTACAGGGTCCAACCCTTTCATGCTAATACAAGAAGTGTGGGCCACACCTCTCCCTCCAGTGAACTTGCTGTTAATCCAAATATCATATAGCTAAAGACTGCGCATGTTGATTCAGCCTCTAGTGCACACTTTCGCTTAGTTGCCTAGGGAATTAGCTTAACACATACCTACAAGTATTTCTCCCCCCTTGACTAGGGAATTAACTTGACAAACCTACCAGCAAGTATTTGCCTGAGGTCATTGTCAAAATGTGCTATTTTGACTTTCGACCCCAGGGTGTCGATTTCGAAGTTTTGCCAGTCTCTTCCTTATCTCTCATGCTCTCTGGATTCGGTCAGTGTCCCAGATATAGGCCCCAACAGACTGGTGGCTTGCCTTTTTTCTTGTTGCCTGGCTTCTCCAGTATCTGACCTATATCCCTCAGAAAGCTTGTGGCTCTAAATAATCAAGTTTATGATTGGTGTTCCATTAGCCTGGGGTTTTAATCCTACTGTATGAATGATTTAAACTAGCTGCAAGCTCTGCTCTCAAGTGTTCCAGTTTGTTCGTTTGTAGGCTTTATTTCGACAAAAGTTATAAAAGCAACAGTTCATAAATACATTGAATACACAATAGACCATTTTTATAAAAACCACAATCATCACACAGAAATATATAACATAACAATGCCTCATAAAAAACTCAAAATGCAAACTGCAATCCAGTTAAAATTAATCACACTCCTTCCACCTCTTTTAACAAACCTTCCATACACACTGAGTTTAGGCACACAGCCATAGCTCCAGCAACTGTCCTGCAGACACGACTCAAAAATAATGGTTTCAGGAAACGTTTCATTAGACCTATGGAGGCCAGGCACAGCAAACTTAGGTGGTGCAGATCTTCTTTGGGATCCTTACATAATAAACACATCCGAGAAATAACGTTATCCCACTTACGCAGCAAGTCAGTAATGGGTAAAATCACCAAGTTGTGTATACAAAGATCTTTCGAATTTAGAGGGAATATAATCTAAATATTCCTCACATCGAACCTGATTTTTAATGTCAAAATAACGAGCTAAGGTTACAGAAGCCTGAGAGTTCAACACGTTAGCACGCTGAACCTTAACCAGAGCAGCATTCTTCACCTCTGCACTAGAGCCAGAAGTTAGAGCACTTGGGTTACGCCACTACTCCTCGAGCCCCAGCGCCCCAAGCAAGTTCTTAACATGCATAAGCCATTTCAACAAGCTGCCCCCCTTGTTGGGCCAGAACATCTATCTGTGCCTCTCTAAATACTAGAAGATTTCCATTGGTCCACAGACAGACCCAGTAAAGCACTGGTCGCAGCTGGCAAATTGAGACAATCCCATGCATGCCTGTCTCTAAAAGTACTGGGGTATTTGGCGCACTAACTTGGAGCCCATGCATATTTTTCAAGAATGTATTCTCCTAGAGGGTGGGAATTCATCTGGCCTCACAGTTCGGCAATGATTACTGCAGCCTGCCTTGCGCTCTATGTGCCTCAAAAGACAAATACAGCCCCATTTCTGTGTTCACTAGTAAATCTGGCAAGAGCCCCACTATACCTCACCAGGGTTATTGTCACCTTCTCCAAATGCAGTGACCACCTGCACGACTCCTTGACTCTGACCCTCAGGTAATCATAGCTGGCAACCGGATGAATTTTCCCTTCATCCAATGCCAACCCAATGCCCTTCTGCCTCCTGCTAGCCATCATGTTAAAAATCCTAAACACAGTTTTGCTAATATTAAGTGATAACCTACAGAAAGCAACAAAGGTCTCCAGCTGCTTACGGATGGATGCCAGAAGGTGTTAACGAAAGGAGGACTCCGTCATCTGCAAAAAGCAGGACCGGCATCTTCTCGTCAGTCAAAGATGGGACATCGATGTGGGAAACCAGATGCTCACTTATGACACCATTGATGAACAAACAGAATATTGGCACCAGTACGCACCCTTGACAGACGCCATTCTTAATACCAATACTGCAGAGGTACTTCCATCAGTTCCCCACCGCACCATTGAAGAATTGCCTGAATATAGGCGCTGAATAGATGACAGAAGTGCAACCCGGGATGCCATAGTGCCCTAGGACCTCCAATAGCCATTGTCTGGGAGCAGTGTCGAAATCAGTGCATAAATCTACAAACACTGCGTAACACATGGAACCGTAGACATTAGTCTTCCCGAGGAGCGCATATTGGTCATACACTAACCATAGCCGAAGACTCTGGTCAGTTGTGCTCACCCATTCACGAAAGCCAGCCTGGCGATGGTCAATGATACTGTTATTACTTTCCCATTCAACCAAATGAGATAGGAGTGCCCGGGGAAAATGTTTTTCCTCCAGCATCCATAAAGAGATTGGTCTAAAATGGGCCGGATCATCGCAGGAACACTTCTTATGGATTGGGACCAGTTCAGCACTTGTCCAGGACCCCGGTACCAGTCCTCGACTCAAAATTGAATTGAAAAGTTTAGTAAAATTGGGGACACAGACAGTAAGCTCATTCCTATAGAAATCAATAGGGACCCTGTCCAGGCCTGGAGCCATACCTAATCTCGGACTTAAAAGTGCCTCAGTTACCCCAACACAGCTGTCCATACTGATTGTTTCAATATCCTACATAACTAAGGCGATATAATTGGAGGAGGCTCTCATGCCATTAGAAACCTTAGTTTTAGATTTTTTTACCTCCTTCCAACTGTTACTACTATAATGTCATTCAAAAACCTGGCTATTTCTTTAATCATTGCATTTGCTTTGTCGATTCGTCCCAAAGATGTGGAGGTGCGCTTCCTAGCTGACCCATTTAGTGGGGAACTTACAGCCTTCCTTTTTAACATGATTAAACCAATTTCAATTACTCATCCGCAGCCAGCACTACTGGGCACAAGGATAAAACTTCACAGCTCCAAAGAAGGGAAAAATGCAAATAAGACGCAATAGGGTATGATAAAATAACACAATAGTAAGACAATCGGGGACACTATTCCCAATCACAAATCTAATCACAGGTCAACACAGTACATCATTAAACCAATCGATTTCGATATAGAACACCCATAAAACATATAAAGCCCAGAACGTAAAAATGATAGATAATATCCAAGCTGCTGTATCAGTCTACTTAATGCAGTCTCTTAATATCACAAGAACGAAGCTCCACAGGCTCCAAATAGCCCTGCTTTCTGCCAGTAAGTTGTGGCAATCGAGGAGAGAGTCCCTTGTCCTCAGCTGCAATGCACAGCTAAAAAGAAAAAAAGGACCACCGAATGAAAAGACACTGAGCGAGGCACGCCCGATGTCTAAAGGGGCCGCTTTAGTCCGTCTCCCCTTTCTCGCTCCCGTGCCCCTCCTCTGGAAGATAAACTCCCTGAGTCTCATGGCGTCTCTCAAAAACTCACAGCTGCTCTCAGCGATCCCTGCGATCAACACCCAGGTCACTTGAGAAGGGCAAGCAATTTCAGCAACAGCAAAAAGCCTTAGGCAGCCTCTAGGAAACAGGACCTCCGCTCTCAGGCCCTCAGGGCCATATGAAGTGTGCAACTGAAACCCAGCTGACTAATAGTTAACAGGAAGCAAATCCGGATATGCCTCACCTCTGGGCCTCCAAACTGCCCAGGGTCGGTGCTCCAACACTCCCTCCGCTCGTTGAACTCCCAGCAAGAGTCGAACACCTGCACAGTTGGTCCTGCAGGCTTCCGCCCTGCGAGTAGCAGTTTTGATAGCGGGGGGCTGGGCGGAGGGGCGGTGGCCCAATGCGGATATTCATCTGCTGATGCGAAAACACCCAGTGAAAGTTGAACTCCTGTACCTTTGGTCCCGCGGGCTTGATCTCAATTAGGGGCTCCTCCACAGCAACCGAGGCTAGAACAACCATAGTTGCCATATTGAATAAGTCAAACGGAAGTGGGTTTGTCCCTGCAGAGCTCCAAAATGCAGTGTTTGGATCAGACACGCTCTTGCTTGAGCTATGCTTGAGCTATGCTGCCATCCTTGCTGGGAAGTGTCTGATGGCTGTTTGTGAGTGCCGAGAAGAGGGCAGGGGCAGGGTGCATGAGAGGCAATAGGAGTGATTGTGTTGGTGGTTGCAATCTGGCTCTGTCTCATCTATAAGCGTGGGAGGGAATGGGTCAAGTTATGAGTGTTACAACAGTGTGCAAATCAAAGGCCACGTAGCACTACAGAAGTATGGACTGCATTTGGGTCCCGGCTAATTATAGAAAGGCACTAAATGACAGTTTGAAAGATGCAGGTTTTACATTTTTTTTTTCTGGATCTGAAAAAGTTTTCAAGCCTCAACGTGAGGGGCAAAGAGTTCCAGGTTTTAAAGAATAGGTATGCAAATGAAGCTCCACAAAATATGGCTTTAGTGATTCTTAGGACCACAATTCAGCCTGGCATTTCAAAAAACAATGGGTTAGAATATTCTGTTGGACTACTGTGGTAAATCAGAAGGAAACAGACCAGTTTGTCATTTTCGGTAAGTATTTATTTAAATAACAAGGCATAATTAATGCCTATTAAGTGTTTCCCTGCGTAACCAAAACTAAACAATAAGATCTGTCCTCCATCCTTGAAACTAAACTATTCTTGACCCGAACACTTAATAGAAAACAAGTAAGTCTCCTGGATAAGCCTTTCCCATAACTAGTACAGGATTTTTAGACAGCTCTGAGATATTTTTCAAATTAATGGCTTCAGTTTCTTAAGTAAAGTTTCCTTCTCTTCCGGTTCCCCTTTTCCATCTTGGGCTATTCTTCTCAGTCTCTGGGGTTTGAACCCTCTTAATAAAAGGTTAGTCAAACTTTTCTCGCTCCCATATCTACAGGGTATGGGAATCCCTCTGTTCTATCAGTTTCTCACAAACTATTTGTTTAATTAACTTTCTTTTGCTCTCTTATTCTTAATTCCACTTTGGGTTGCATATCATATTCTCAATGCACATTCTTATCACCTTTTCCAGGTATGTTTGCCTTGAAACATACCTGTACCACTTATTTCCACTCTCTTGGTTTCCTTCTACGTTATTTGGAGTTAGAATGTCAACTTTTTTTATGTATATCCCTTCACCGGGACTCGCAGATAGAGTCTTTAAGTGATTCTTACTCCTTTGGGTACATAACCCTTAAGAGAGTATTCAGCCACTAGTTCTCGGTACTCCACTTTGCTGTCCGGTTACTTAACTTGGTCAGAGTCTGCTACAGATCCAAATGCCACACACCTTCCAGCTTCTTGGTCACAAGCAGCCAAATGCTTTGCATTTCTTGTTTTTGAAAGTTTTAGGCTTGACCCTCTGACAAGTTATGCACTTAATGGGGGTAGAGGGGGGTTATGATCCCAGGGTAGACATTGGCAACAAAGTATGCGTTTGTCTATCAACAGAAAACAATGGTCGTACCTGGGTAAATGAGTCTTGCCCACATGTTTCAAATTAAAAAAATACAAGAACTTTAAAAAAAAAAAAAATATATATATATATATATGGGATACATTACTCACCGTAATCGTATTTCTGATGCTTGTATCTGCTTAGATTCACATGCTGTGCATAGGCCGACATCTAGTGGAAGCTGCGGAGTATTACAGTTTGTTTTTCGAAACTCGAAAATGGGCGTCGACACAGGCGTGCCAGTAATACTATCCCTAGTGTGACGTCCACTGTACCCAAGATCCCTCACGCGTCTAGGATCCTCAGATTGTATTTTTGCTGACATGAGGAAGCATGAGGAGTAGCGTGAGTACAGATAATCCAAGCAGATAGACAGAAAGGTAAGACTACAAGCAATCATGCGCCTTCTCTCGGAGGGGAGGAAGGGTGGGTCGCATGTGAATCTAAGCAGATACAAGCATCAGAAATACGATTACGGTGAGTAATGTATCCCTTCTGAGGCTTGTGGAATCTGCTTAGATCACATTCTGTGCATAGATTAGCGAGCAGTACCAGAAGAAGGAGGTGGGATGTGAGAAGGGTCATGAGCAAACAGGTGTCTTAGAACCGCTTGTCCCACTTGTGTATCTGTCTTGGAATGAGTGTCAATGCAGTAATGCTGAGTAAAGTGTGAATAGAGCTCCAAGTAGCTGCTTTGCAAATGGTGTCGAGGGGAACATTTGCAAAGAAAGCCAGAGTGGCCCCAATGCCTCTAGTAGAGTGGGCTCTTGGCGTAAAAGGCAGAGTTTTTTCAGAAAGAGAGTAACACAGCTGTATACAGTTGATAATCCACTTCGAGATAGCGCCTTTAGAGACGCGATCTCCCTCTCTGCCTGTAGCTACGGAGACAAACAGTTGATCTGTTTTCCTTAGCGGTCTGGTTTTATTTACATAGTAGAGGACCGCCCTACGCACATCTAGGGTGTGTAGTTTCACCTCAGCCGAGCTTTGCGGGTCCTGGAAGAAAGCCGGAAGCTCGATGGACTGGTTTACATGGAACTTTGATATAAATTTAGGTGAGAACCTAGGGTGTGTGCGTAAAACCAGTTTGTCCTTGTGGATAGTAAAGAAAGGATCCTGCACTGACAGAGCCTAAATTTCACTGACCCTTCTTATGGAGGTAATGGCTACTAAGAAGGCCGTTTTATAAGTCAGGTGTTTGAGACTACTTTTATGCATGGGTTCGAAAGGGGGGCCCATGAGCTTAGCTAGCACCACATTAAGGTCCCATCCTGGCGGTGGGTTCGAAATAGGAGGGTGAAGTCTCTTTAATCCTTCCATGAAGGCTTTAACTACTGGTACTTTCCACCACGACACCTTGTTATGGGATGTGGTGTAAGCCGAGAGGGCTGCCAGGTGTACTTTCAGAGAGTTAAAAACCAATCCTGCATCCAGCAGGTGGAGCATGTATGTCACAACGTTGGAAGGAGTGCAATCAACTGGGTTGATTTGTTTATTCTGGCACCAAATAACGAATCTCTTCCACTTGTCAAAATAACAGTGCCTTGTGTTTGGTTTCCTGGATTCTTTTAGGATGTCCATACACCTTTGTGGTAAATTGAGATGGCCAAACTCTATGACCTCAGGAGCCATGCTGCCAGGTTCATTGAGTTGGGTTCCTGGTGCACTGTTTGACCTTGTTGCTGGGACAGTAGGTTGTACCAGGCTGGGAGTTTGATGGGCTCGCACACCGCCATCCTGCGTAGGTGTGGAAACCATGGTTGTCTCGCCCACATGGGAGCAACTAGGATGAGCGTCATCGATTCCTTGTTCATCTTGTACACCACCTTCCTGATGAGAGGAGTTGGTGGAAAAGCGTACGCAAACATCCCTGACCAGTTCATCCACAGGGCGTTCCCTTGGGAGTCTGGCTGGGGGAACCTGGATGCAAATCCTGGGCCTTGTTTGTTTTCGCTTGTGGCGAATAGGTCTATAGTGGGGAAACCCCACTGAGAGAAGAGATCTTCTACGACCTCTCTGTGAAGAACCCATTCGTGTTCCTCTGGGAGGGAGTCTCTGCTTAGGGCATCCGCTAGGGAATTGAGCTCCCCTGGAACATGTTGTGATGACAGGAAGATGTTCCGTCTGAGTGCCCATATCCAGATTTTCTGGGCAAGCTTAGACAGATTTGGCGAACGAGTCCCTCCTTGTTTGTTCAAATAGAACATGGCTGTCGTGCTGTCCGTCCGGATCTGCACCGACAAGTTTAGCAGATGGAGCTCGAACGCCCGAAGCGCTCGGAATACTGCCAGAAGCTCTAGCAGGTTGATGTGGTTCTTGGCTACTGAGTGAGACCAGAGACCCTGAGCTGTGTGGTGGAGATGGTGAGCTCCCCACCCAGTCAGGCATGCATCTGTAGTCACCACTGCCTGTACTTCGGGATCGTAAAAGGGTTTTCCCCTTGCGAGATTCTCTCTCGTCCACCAGTGTAAGCTCTGTACGAGTGTTGGCGAAACGACCACTAGATCGTCCCACTGACCACTTGCCTGAGACCACTGTTTCGCCAACCATTCCTGCATGGGACGCATGCGCAGACGCGCGTGGGGGACCAGGTAAATGCAAGACGCCATCATGCCCAGTAACCGCATTGCTTTGCGTACCGTTATTTGTTGACCTGACTGATAATGTGGAATTTGCAGTAGTATATTCCGAATTCTCTCTTCCGAAGGGAAGGTCAACCCTTTTTGAGAATCTAGGATTGCTCCTAGGAACTGTTTTGAGGTGCTTGGCACCAGACTTGACTTCTTCTCGTTGATAGAGAAGCCTAATTCGTGGAGGAGGTCGATAGTCCTCTGAATGTTTGACCTGCAAATTCCTGGGGTTTCCCCCGTTATGAGCCAGTCGTCCAGATAAGGGTACACTGGGATTGCCTCCCTGCGTAGGTGTGCAGCAGCCACCGCCAGTACCTTGGTGAACACCCTTGGTGCTGAAGCTATCCCGAAGGGCAGTACCTTGAATTGGTAGTGGCGGCTGTCCACCTTGAAGCGCAAGTATTTTCTGTGGGCTGGGAGCATGGAGATATGAAAATAAGCATCTTTCATATCCAAGGTTGCCATGTAATCCCCCTTTTTTAGGAGGGGGATTACCTCTTGTAGCGTGGTCATACGGAATTTTTGGGGCTTGACATACTTGTTGGCAGGCCGTAAGTCCAATACTGGGCGCATTGTTAAATCTTTCTTTGGCACAAGGAAGTAAGTTGAATAGATACCCTTGTTTACCTGGTGTCCTGGGACGAGTTCTATCGCGTCCTTTTCTAGCAGAATGGCAATCTCCTCGAGAAGGATCTTCTGATGTTCTAAGGAGTGTACTCTTTGTCGTGGAGGGTGGTTCCGGGGACGCTGCAGTAATTCTATACAATATCCTGTGGACACTGTTGACAGCACCCATCTGTCCGAGGTGATCCCTTCCCAAGCCTGGGTGAAGTTGGAAATGCGTCCCCCTACTGGGGTTGCGTGAGAAGGGACCCTGAACTGAGCGTCACTGCTTTGGTGGAGGCATGCCACCTCCCTTGTTGGGGCTGCCTCTGCCTCTTCCACGACCTCTTTTGTTACCCTTGCTGTAACTCTGGGTAGACTGCTGGTTGTTGTTCCATTGTGTACCCTGTCCTTGGGCATAGTTGCCTCTTTGTGAATTTTGGCCGCGTGGGCGACGAAAATTACTGTTCCCCCTCTGATTAGGGGGTTTGTTGGTAAGCTGGCCAAGGGATTTGAGAGTCTCGTACTCGTCCTTGGCATTCTTAAGTGCGTCTTCGACCGCTTTCCCAAACAATAGATCGGGTTCCACCGGCTTGTCTATTAATGAAGCCTGTGTTTCTGTTTTGAACCCCGACTGCCGTAACCACGCATGTCTCTTGATAACAGTACCTTCTGCTATCAATCTTCCTGCGTTGTCCGCGGCGTTGAAAGTTGCTTTTAATATGCAACCAGACACGGCTCTCCCTTCTGCCGAGATCCGAGCCAACTGGCCCTTTAACGGTTCAGGAGCAGAGGCTATGAGCGCCGCGACCTCTTCCCATTGATGGCAGTTGTAACTTGCCAATAGGGTGGTGGAGTTTGCAATCCTTGCTTGGTAGGCGGACGTTGAGGCTACCTTCCTGCCAAACCCGTATAGTCTTTTGCTCTCCTTGTCGGGAGGAGCTTCTGATGACGATAAGGGTGTCCCAGCCCTCTTCCGAGTGTTGGTAACCACTAGGGAGTCTGGTTTAAGCTGTCCTCTTATATAAAGAGGGTCAGACTGGGCTGCCCGAAAAAGTTTTTCGACTCTGGGGTTGACGGCTCTGTTGAGGTTTGGATTCACCAGGGATGGATCTATTCTACGTTGGATGGATTTAAGGATAGGGATGGTTTGAGCGACCGGCCTCCTTTCTCCCACCAACTCTTCTGCGAAGTCCCTTTCCTCCTGTACACCGTGGGTGTCGATGTGAAAATGTTCTGCCGCGCGAGCGAGAACTTCATTAAGGAGGGGCTGGTTATCAACTGGCGAGTCGGTAACTGGGGCTTCGCTTTCTACCGGGGAATCTACTCTGTAAATTTCCTGCTCGTCTTCTACCTCCTCCAGGTCCTCATCATCCGCATAGTATTCAGTCCCGGTTTGTTCCTCCATAATTGTAAACTCCTGGTCCCCTTCAGGGAAGGGCTGTCCTTGGTATCTGGGGTGTGGAGTAGAGTATGGAGTAGAGTAAGGCTGCACCTCGAAGGGTTCAGATCTTTCGAACCGGGCCTTTTTACTTAGGGGGATAGGATCAGAGGAGCCTGAGGGTGTGGCCCCTTGAGGGTCATACGAAAGGAAATGTTCTGGGTTCTTGTCATAAAAATCAGCTAAGGAAGACATCCTTGACATGACCCTGTCTATGTCTTCACTGGACCATTCTTTGGAACAGGGTATGGCTTTAGTAGGCAACTTAGAGGACTTATCAAGTGTAGCCTTGCTGGATGTTGATGCCCCAGTAGATTTATGTTTGACTGTCTGCTTAGGGTGGAAGGATGGTCTTACAGGAGTGGAAGGCTGTGCTTTCCGCTGTTTCCCCCCCTCCCCGTGCGTGGAAAAATGTTTTCCCTGCCCCTTGGAGGCCTCAGAGACTTTCGACGCCTGGCGTCGAGGGTCGGGAGAGGTACCTTGTTTTGAGCGTGGGGCCTCGCTGGTGTTAACTGCGGCCTCGGTCTCCTGGAGCGCGGCCTGGGGGTGGAAGTCGTCTTCGTCTTCCGACGATCGAACTTCCGTTAATCTAGGGAGCGAGGCACTCCTGGCAAGAGTGGAAGATTGCCTTGCGTCATGCGGCGATCTCGATCGAGAGCGCCCAGAGGACACCGAGTCGGACCGTTCTATCTGTGCCTCTTTCCGAGAAGTCGACGTCGTCGAGGTTCGGTTGGACTTAGTGTGCTTAGTGTGTGTAGGGTGTGTAGCGCTTGCGTCGCCGGGGGTCTTCCCCATAGCCGCCCTGCCGGACAACCTTCCGAGGTCGGGGACCTGCGCTCGGCTGTCTTTCGACGCCGTAATGCCCTCGCCGTCCGAAAGTACGGCGTCGCTGCCATCGCTGAAGGCGCCCTCCGCTGCCATGGCTGCCTGCCTGGCGTGGTGGGCCCAACGCTTTGTCGAACGGTCCTTAAGTGTCTTAGGCTTAAACCTACTACACGCTCTGCAGTTCGCTTCGGGGTGGTCCCTCGGCAAGCAGAGATTGCACGTGGCGTGCCTGTCGACCCAAGGGTATTTGCGGTTGCACTTGGGGCAGAATTGGAAAGGGGTACCCTCCATACGCACCTTGAGGCAGCGGGCTGGTAAGTGTAGGAAATATATAAGGTGTACCTATATACTAAGAGTGAAGAGTATGTACCACCCCCCACTCTCCCTACTTGCAGGGCCGAGGCCAGCAGCCTACTAGGCCCGGGCCGAGGCCAGCAGCCTTCCGAGGCCCAGATCCGTCGTGCAGCAGCCGACGGTCGATGTCTTCTCCAGCCGTCGTCGAGGGTCGACGTTGGGGTGGGGAAGGATGTCAATAAATAATTTTACTTCAATAATTAGCAAAAGTATGGCTAAGGCCAGGGAACTCCGCAAGATGCTTCCGACCAGTATGGCGGAAAAAAACAATCTGAGGATCCTAGACGCGTGAGGGATCTTGGGTACAGTGGACGTCACACTAGGGATAGTATTACTGGCACGCCTGTGTCGACGCCCATTTTCGAGTTTCGAAAAACAAACTAATACTCCGCAGCTTCCACTAGATGTCGGCCTATGCACAGCATGTGATCTAAGCAGATTCCACAAGCCTCAGAAATATATATATGATACACATTACTCACCGTAATCGTATTTCTGATGCTTGTATCTGCTTAGATTCACATGCTGTGCATAGGCCGACATCTAGTGGAAGCTGCGGAGTATTACAGTTTGTTTTTCGAAACTCGAAAATGGGAGTCGACACAGGGCGTGCCAGTAATACTATCCCTAGTGTGACGTCCACTGTACCCATGATCCCTCACGCGTCTAGGACCCTCAGATTGTATTTTTTCTGACATGAGGTAGCATGAGGAGTAGCGCGAGTACAGATAATCCAAGCAGATAGATAGAAAGGTAAGACTACAAGCAATCATGCGCCTTCTCTCGGAGGGGAGGAAGAGTGGGTCGCATGTGAATCTAAGCAGATACAAGCATCAGAAATACGATAACGGTGAGTAATGTATCTCTTCTGAGGCTTGTGGAATCTGCTTAGATCACATGCTGTGGTCATGAGCAAATAAATGTCTTAGAACCGCTTGTCCCACTTGTGTATGTCTTGGAATGGGTGACAATGCAGTAGTGCTGAGTAAAAGTGTGAATAGAGCTCCAAGTAGCTGCTTTGCAAATGTTGTCAAGGGGTACATTTGCAATGAAAGCCAGAGTGGCCCCAATGCCTCTTGTAGAGTGGGCTCTCGGCGTGAAAGGCAGAGTTTTTTCAGAAAGGGAGTAACACAGCTGGATACAGTTAATAATCCACTAAGAGACAGCATCTTTAGAGACGCAATCCCCCTCTCTGCCTGTAGCTACGGAGACAAACAGCTGATCTGCTTTCCTTAGCGGTCTGGTCTTGTTTACATAGTAGAGGACCGCCCTACGCACATCTAGGGTGTGTAGTTTCACCTCAGCCGAGCTTTGTGGATTTTGGAAGAAAGCCGTAAGCTTGATGGATTGGTTCACGTGGAATTTGGAAATAAACTTAGGTGAGAACCTAGGGTGTGTGCGTAAAACCAGTTTATCTTTATGGACAGTAAAGAAGGGATCTTGCACTGACAGAGCCTGAATTTCACTGACCCTTCTTATAGATGTAATTGCTACTAAGAAGGCCGTCTTATAAGTCAGGTGTTTGAGACTGCTTTGATGCATGGGCTCGAATGGGGGGCCCATGTGTTTAGCTAGCACCACGTTAAGGTACCATCCTGGTGGTGGGTTAGAAATAGGAGGGTGAAGTCTCTTTACTCCTTCCATGAAGGCTTTAACTACTGGTACTTTCCACTACAATACTTTGTTATGGGAAGTTGTGTATGCCGACAGAGCTGCCAGGTGTACCTTCAGTGAGTTAAAAACCAGTCCTGCTTCCAGCAGGTGGAGCATGTATGTAACAATAGTGGAAGGAGTGCAATCAACTGGGTTGATTTGTTTATTCTGGCACCAGATAACAAATCTCTTCCATTTGTCAAAGTAGCAGTGCCTCGTGTTTGGCTACTTAGATTCTTTTAGGATGTCCATATACCTCTGTGGTAAATTGAGATGTCCTAACTCTGACCTCAGGAGCCATGCTGCCAGGTTCATTGAGTTGGGTGGAGGATGCACTGTTTGACCCTGGTGCAGGGACAGTAGATTGTACCAGGCCGGAGGTTTGATGGGTTCGCACACCGCTAATCTGCATAAGTGTGGGAACCACAGATGTCTCGCCCACATGGGAGCAACCAGGACGAGCGTCATCGATTCTCTGGTCATCTTGTTGAGCACCTTCCTGATGAGAGGAGTTGGTGGAAAAGCGTACGCAAACATTCCTGACCAGTTCATCCACAGGGCGTTCCCCTGGGAGTCTGGTTGGGGGAACCTGGATGCAAATCCTGGGCATTTTCTGTTTTCGCTTGTGGCGAATAGGTCTATAGTGGGGAAACTCCACTGAGAGAAGATATCTTCTACGACTTCTCTGTGTAGACACCATTCGTGTTCCTCTGGGAGGGGGTCTCTGCTAAGAGCATCCGCTAGAGAATTGAGATCCCCTGGAACATGTTGCGATGACATGAAGATGTTCCGTCTGAGTGCCCATATCCAAATTTTCTGGGCAAGCTTGGACAGATTTGGAGAACGAGTCCCTCCTTGCTTGTTCAGGTAAAACATGGCTGTAGTGCTGTCCGTCCGGATTTGCACTGACAGATTCAGCAGGTAGGGCTCGAACGCCTGAAGCGGTCCGAATACTGCCAGAAGCTCTAGCAGGTTAATGTGATTCTTGGCCACTGAGTGAGACCAGAGACCCTGAGCTGTGTGGTGGAGATGGTGCGCTCCCCACCCTGTCGGGCATGCATCGGTTGCGACTACCGCCTGTATCTCAAGAGTCTCCCCTTGGACAGATTTTCTCTTGTCCACCAGTGAAGGCTTTGTACAAGTGTTGGCGAAACGACCACTAGATCGTCCCACTGACCACTTGCCTGAGACCACTGTTTCGCCAGCCATTCCTGCATGGGACGCTGGCGCAGGCGTGCGTGGGGGACCAGGTAATTACAGGACACCATCATGCCCAGCAAACGCATTGCTTTGGGTACCGTTATCTGGCGACCGGACTGATATTGCGGAATTTGCAGCAGTATATTCCGAATTCTTTCCTCGGAAGGAAAGGTCAACCCCTTTTGAGTGTCTAGGATAGCTCCTAGGAACTGTTTGGAGTGCTTGGCACCAGACTTGACTTTTTCTCGTTTATTGAGAAGCCCAATTCGTAGAGGTCGTCGATTGTCCTTTGAATGTTTGTTCTGCAAACTACTGGGGTCTCCCCCGTGATGAGCCAGTCGTCCAGGTAAAGGTACAACGGGATTGCCTCTCTGCTTAGGTGTGCTGCCGCCACCGCCAGTACCTTGGTGAATACCCTTGGAGCCGAAGCTATCCCGAAGGGCATTACCTTGAACTGGTAGTGCCGACTGTCCACCATGAAGCGCAAGTACCTTCTGTGCGCTGGGAACATGGAAACATGAAAATAGGCATCTTTCATGTCTAATGTTGCCATGTAATCCCCCTTTTTTAGGAGGGGGATTACCTCCTGGAGAGTAGTCATGCGAAACTTTTGGGGCTTGACATACTTGTTAGCAGGCCGTAAATCCAATACTGGGCGCATTGTTAAATCTTTTTTTGGCACAAGGAAGTAAGTTGAATAAATACCCTTGTTTACCTGGTGTCCCGGGACGAGTTCTATCGCGTCCTTTGCTAGCAGATTGACGATCTCCTCGAGGAGGATCTTCTGGTGGTCCAAAGAATGTATTTTTTGTTGTGGAGGATGGTTTCGGGGACGCTCTAACAGTTCTATGCAGTACCCTGCGGATACTGTAGACAGCACCCACCTGTCTGATGTGATCCCTTCCCAAGCTTGGGTGAAGTTGGAAATGCGTCCCCCTACTGGGGTTGCGTGAGAAGGGACACTGAACGGTGCGTCACTGTTTTGGTGGAGGCGTGCAGCCTCCTCTACTGGGGCTGCCTCTACCTTTACCTCATCCTCTTTTATTACCCCTGCCGTAAACCTTTGTAGACTGTTGGTTATTGTTCCACTGTGTACCCTGCCCCTGGGAATAGTTAGATCCTCTCTAGGAATTTTGGCCGCGTGGACGACGAAAATTGCCATTCCCTCTCTGATTCGGGGGTTTATTGGTTAGTTGGCCTAGGGATTTGAGTGGCTCATACTCGTCCTTGGCATTTTTCAGCGCGTCCTCGACCACCTTACCAAACAACAGATCTGGCTCCACCGGTTTATCTAACAATGATGCTTGGGTTTCAGCTTTGAATCCAGACTGCCGTAACCAAGCGTGTCTCTTGATAACAGTCCCTTCTGCTATCAATCTGCCGGCGTTAGCTACGGCATCAAAGGTTGGTTTTAAAATGCACCCGGACACGGCTCTTCCCTCCGCCGAAACTCGTGCCAACTGGCTCTTCAAGGGTTCTGGGGCGGAGTCTATGAGTGCACGACTTCTTCCCACTGATGGCAGTTGTAGCTGGCCAACAGGGTGGTGGAGTTGGCAATCCTTGCCTGGTAGGCGGAAGTGGAGGCTACTTTCCTGCCCAAACCATACAGTTTCTTGATCTCCTTGTCGGGAGGAGCTTCGGACGATGACAAGGATGGTCCAGCCCTCTTAAGGGTGTTTGTAACAACCAGGGAGTCCGGCTTCAGATGTCCCCTTATATACAGTGGGTCTGATTGGGCTGCCCTGAAAAGTTTCTCAATCCTGGGGTTCACTGCCCTGGTGAGGTTAGGATTTACAAGTGAAGGGTCTATTCTTCTCTGAATAGACTTAAGGATAAGGATGGCCTGAGCAACAGGCCTCCTTTCTCCCACTAACTCCTCGGCGAAGTCCCTCTCCTCTTGAGCACCCTGGGTGTCAATGTGGAAATGTTCTGCTGCTCGAGATAGAACTTCATTCAGGAGAGGTTGGTTGTCGACAGGGGAGTCGGTAACCGGGGGTTCCTTCTCTACCGGAGAATCTACTCTGTAGGTTTCAGGGTCTTCCTCTTCTTGGTCCTCATCATCCCCATAGTAGCCCGTACCAGTTTGCTCTTCCAACATGCCCAAATCTGGATCCTCACAAAAGGATGTCTCTCCTTGATACTGAGAGTAGGGCTGTACATAGAAGGGGTCTGAAGACAGTGTTGGTGTTTCAAACCGGGACATTTTACTTGGAGGTATTGGATCCTTAGAGCCTGAGGGTGCTGACTCGTCGGGAGTATAGGAGAGAAAGTGTTCAAGGTTTTTTGTGTAAAAATCTGCCAATGATGACATCCTTGACATAACCCTGTCTATGTCATCACTAAACCATTCTCTAGAACTGGGAATTACCCTTTCTGGGACTTTCTCCGCCTTATCCTGACTAGACTTACTGGTTTTAGCAGGGGTCCTTGGGATAACAGAAGACTGGGACTTGTCTGTCTATGTGGAGTAGAAATTCTTTGAGGTGTGTAAGGAGGCTGAGACTGCTTCCTTTGTTGTTTTCCCCCCGTCCCCGTGGGCGGAAGAGTGTTTTCCCTGCCCTTTCGCCCCTACGGAGCCTTCCGACACCTGGCGTCGAGGTTCGGGGGTAGTGTCCCTATCCTTAGAACGTGGAGGTAGGGACTCGGGAGCCGCCGTTACGCGGTCTGCGGGCGCTGACTCCTGGAGTGCGGTCTGGGGATGGAAGTCGGCTTCGTCTTCCGACGATCGAACTTCCGTTACCGTGGGGAGCGAGGCACTTGGAAACAGTGGATGATTGCCTAGAGTCATGCGGCAATCTAGATCGAGAACGCCCAGAGGACACCGATTCAGACCGTTCTCTATGTGCCTCTTTCCGAGAACTCGACGTGTGCGTCGAGTCTCGGTTGGACTTCATGTGCTTTGTGGAAGTGCTGTGGGTAGCGCTTGTGTCGCCGGGCGTCTTCCCCATAGCCGCCCTGCCGGATGACCTTCCGAGGTCGGGGACTTGCGCTCGGCTGTCTCTTGACACCACGTTGCCCTCGCAGTCTGAAAGCACGGTGTTGCTGCCATCGCTGAAGGCGCCCTCCGCTGCCATGGCCTCCTGACGCCTGGCGTGGTGGGCCCAACGCTTGATCGAATGGTCCTTAAGTGTCTTTGGTTTAAACCCACTACACGTGCTGCAGTTCGCCTCGGGGTGGTCCCTCGGCAAGCAGAGATTGCATGTGGCGTGCATGTCGACCCAAGGGTACTTGCGGTTGCACTTGGGGCAGAACTGGAAAGGGGTACCCTCCATACACACCATGTGGCAGCGGGCTGGTAAGTGTAGGAATATATAAGAATGTACCTATATACCAAAAGAGTGTAGAGTATGTCCACCCCCCACTCGCCCTACTTGCAGGGCCGAGGCCAGAGGCCTGCCAAGGCCAGAGGCCTTCCGAGGCCCAAATCCGTTGTGCAGCTGTCGACGGTGGAATTCTTCTCCGGGCCGGCGTAGAGTGTGGAAGTTCGGTGACTTGACGTTGGGGTGGAGAAATGGGTAATTATAACAATATTTTGCAAAAGTATGGCTAAGGCCAGGGAACTCCGCTAAATGCTTCCGACCAGTATGGCGGAAAAAAACAATCTGAGGGTCCTAGAGGCGTGAGGGATCATGGGTACAGTGGACATCACACTAGGGATAGTATTACTGGCACGCCCTGTGTCGACGCCCATTTTCGAGTTTCGAAAAACAAACTGTAATACTCCGCAGTTTCCACTAGATGTCGGCCTATTGACAGCATGTGATCTAAGCAGATTCCACAAGCCTCAGAAATATATATATGTATATTTCTTTTTAAAAAAAGCTCCACAATTGTTTTAGACAACAGGCTTCCTTTCAATATCCAAAGAATATCTTGATTACGTTAAGGCACCACACAGGTTTCAGAGTCCTCTGTATATTGTCCTCGTCTTGGTTTTTCTGTGACCGAACCAATTGCAGGAAGAAAACAATCTGAACATGGCCTCTACTTAGAAGGCACTGCGGGAGGAATATGTTCAGGATATAGATATCTGGTTGCTTATACGCCCATGTCAAACTTCAGAACAGAAACATGAAATATTCCAGGCCAACCACTTGTTGGTGATTTATGCACATCATGTGAATCAAAAACAGATACACGCTGCAAAAATATCAGGAAATCAACTGCATGGTTGTGAGGCTGTAGCTTATTTAGATAAAACAGTTCTTGCAGAGCTAAATTACAAACAACAACATTCCAAACTGGGACTCCAAATACATAGTTCATATTAGACTTTACAATTAGCTACAACAGTCAACACCAAAGTACTTGGTGGTAACAGTCCTAGCCACCCAAGCGATTGTGTTTCAGTATGTTCTTTGCCTTAAGAGAGTAAGGTCTGCTGAACATGTCCGCATAATGGGACACTACGGTACATTCCTCAGCGCCTTTCAAAGCTCAGACAGGTGAGCAGGAAGACACTCTCCCTTTCCCCTTCCTCCCAGCTTCTCCTCCTTGGCGATCTCAAAATCCACCTAGACTCCCCAGACTCGTCTGGACTTTTCCGCAACCTATGCAACTCTCTTTCCCTCTCCATTCTAACCTCTGGTCCGACTCACTTTGCCGGCCACACCTCGCATGTTCTCCTCTCTTCAGACACCCCCGCCCCCCTCTCTAATCCCTTCACTACTCCTCTCTCCTGGACGGACCATTTTCTGCTCACTTGCAGCTTCTTGTTCCCTTGACAAAGGCCCACCCAGTACTTCCACCTTTCTTTGCTGTCATTCAACCTATGAAGCAAGTGTCAGTGGTCGCCTTTGCCTCCAGATTCTCTCCCCAACCTACTCCTGTGGCTGACTCCCATCCTGACAGACCTTTCCAACCTTTACATCTCTCTAACACTCTGGATATCCTTGTCCCTATTATGAAGATCCGCCTGAAGCTTGCCACCAAGTGTAAATCTTGGTGTGACTCCGATTTGGCCCCTCTGAAAAGCAAGTGCAAAGTAGCTGAACGGAAGTGGGGAGCTTTGGGTGCACCCTCTGACAAACTGGCCTGCTGCCTGCTCCAAAAGAAATGCAGACTCTCCATCTTCTCTAAGAAGTAGGTCCATACTCAAGCCTGCATCTCTGTGGCCTCTAACACAGCTGAGCTTTTGAACATCTGCAAGGAGATGGACAATCCTACTGCAGTATCTACCTCTTCTGCACCTACCCAGGACCTCTGCTTGGCTCTGGCCTCATTTCACCACTAAAACCCAGGACATCCTGTCCGCACTCTCCTCTTCTCCTTCACTCCACCTCTCGCAGACCCTCTTTTGCCGCCCTCCCTCCTCTTCACTCTACCATCTCCCCTGTAACACCTGAAAATGTTTCCAGACAAGTCCTGTCTATGAAAGTCTCATTCAAACAGGTGACCCCCATGCTCCTCCAGAACCATTAAGGACAACATTTGTTCTCTCGCTCCAGACTTGGCGGATTTCTGTGTTCACTACTTCGCCACTGGATCTTTCCCCTCTCTTCTCAAGCACTCCCTTGTGCACACCCTACTAAAAAAGCATTCTGCCGACCCCTCCATTACGGCAAACTATTGCCCAATCTACATCACTCCATTCCTGGGCAAACTTCTGGAGAAGTTGGCTACCTCCAAGCTAACCCTCCACACAATCTGTTGGTTGTCTCTATGACCATCAGTCTGGCTTCAGAGCAGCCAGAGGCATGGAAACGGCACGCCTAAACAACCGTGAAGATCTGCTTTCTAATCTTGACTCTAGCTCTCCCTCTGTCCTCATTCTCCCCAACCTTTCCTCTGCATTTGACACGGTCAACCACCTGGTTACTTGTCTCTGCTAGACCCTTGGCATTACGGATCAGTCTCTGGCCTGGCTGACCTCCTTCCTCCTGGATTGACCTTCTGTAACGCTCACCTGATTCCCGTAGAGGCGCCGGTCTTGACTGGGCGTATACCGTATCTTCAAAGGTGATGTGTAACACACGGCTGACTCTTTGGGCTGGACCTCTGTGCACGGTATGTCTGACTTGAAGGGTAAGATGTCTGCAGATAGAAAATATGGGATTAAGGAACTGGGTTATTGAATGTCTCTCTCTTCTTCCCTTTCTCTTCTCCTGTAGAACCCCAAAGGTTAACGCTCTCACCTTAGGTAAGTGAACGCCGTGCTCTCCATCTGCCTCGGGGCAGGGTGCTGTAACCAGTTTCTTCACTGGATAAGGGGAGCAGGCCTCTTGACTTCAGAGGACTGCTGTCTGTCGTTTACTGCACGAACGGTAAGTTTCGAGTAATTCTAGTGTCTTTAAAGTCTTTAGTAATGATGTTTCTTGTTTTGCAGGGTTCCGGCGATGGCGGATGACGGGCTGAAGTGAGTTGAAGATGGAGCCCGTGTGATGAATAGAAGCGCCTGGAAGCACGTAAGTAAGCGCTTGTTGCCTGCTTCACGATGCGCTCTAACTGTCTTTTTATTTTGCAGGTACAAGTTCGGAGCGGCTGCAGGGTGCCGGAATACCCACTGGGTTAGATGTGGAAAGGAGTAATGGCACGTGAGTATTAAAGTTCCCCAATGTCTTTAAACGCACCTTGTTTTGTCTTTCAGATGCGGGATGCAGCGCCGAAGGCCTCTGGAGCGTGCGAAGAGTTGGTAAGCTTTTGTCTTTCAGATGCCGGAATGCAGTGTGAAGACCTCCGGAGCGCACGCAGAGTAGGTAAGCCTTTGTCTTTCAGATGCCGGAATGCAGCGCGAGGCGTTGGTGACAGCCGATGGACCAGGTAAGTGAAGAGCTGTCACTGAAGACCGTAATGCTAACCTGTTCTTTCTTGTCTTTATAGGTGTTGCTGAAGACTGGATTCAGGATGGTAAGCCTTTTTCCTTAGGCCCAGGATCAGATGCAGGAGACACGATGAGCGTTCTGCTGCAGAGGATGCAGAATAACGCAAAGCAAGATTCATCCATCGGGTGTGGTTTAAATAGCCTCCTGTAGTGCTTAGGTGTCTCCTTCCACAGCCACGCCTAGGAAGAAAAGAGTTCCTGCTTTCCAGAAGAGTTCCAGTGTTCTGAATCTAGGGAGTGGCTTCTGCCCCACCCAACAGGAAAAGTAATTCCAAACAGAAGAGGATCAGAGGCTCAACTGGCAGGCAAGTAAGCAGCATGGTCTGCTGCAGGTAAGTCCACCCAAGCATTATGAGCCCGGCGCTTCCAGCGCTGGGACTGGGCATATTTATGAGCCTGGTGCCACTGGCGCCAGGACTGGGTCCAAAAGGTCCCAATTGAGACTGGTTGGCACTCGGAACCTGGGTTATGGATCTGCTTCCAAGGGAGTTGGGAAAACCCTGACCTTTTGGAAGCAGAGATCATGACACCTTCCCAGGTTCAGCTTGGGTCCTTTCTCTCCACCACATCTCTCTATATATTTGGTGTTCCTCAAGGGCTCTATTGTCTCCCCCTGGCTCTTCAATGTCTATCTGGCCCCTTTGGCCCCTCCTAATCTCTGACTTTTCCTCTAACTTTGTGTTATGCAGTGCCACACAGCTCTGTTTAGGCTACACTCGACCTCCTCCTCGCTCATCCCTGACTGTCTATCCCCTGTTCAGGCATGGTGCACCTCTAACAATCTCTGCTTTAACACCAGTAAGACTGAGATCCTTCTCAATGGGACCCCTGCTCCCACGTTTCCTCTCTCACTCTGGTCACCCTCCTTGGTCCCTCTGCCCTCACCCTCTTGTGAGGCAAAACACCTTGGAGTCATCTTCGACTCCACTCTCACCTTCTCTCCATACATCACAGACCTTGCCAAGAAGGCCAATTTCCAGCTTTTCCTCCTCAGAGGTATTCTCCCTTTTCTCAACTTCCCCCAGAAAGCTCACTGTCTCCAGAGCCCTGGTTCTCTCTAGGCTGGACTACTGCCCGGCCTCTATCTCAATCGGTCTATCTCTAATCTTCGCCCTCTTCAACTCACCCGGACAGGACCGCAAGACTTATCCTTGGCCTCAAGGCCAGAGACTGCATCTCTCCGGCCCTGAAATGGCTCCAGTGGGCTCCCTGTGGTTGCAAGGATCAAGTGCAACACCCTCTGCATTGTCAACAAGCCGTTCTGGGGCTGTGGCCCTCACTACCTTCAACTCTCTCTTAAGTACCTTCCTCCTAGAGCCCTTCGCTCGTTTACTTCCAACTCTCTGAGGGGGAGTCGCTTCTCCAAGCAGAGAATGGGGGTAGATCCTTCTCCTCAGCAGGTGTCTCCTCTGGAATGACCTTCCTGCTTCTCTCCGCCTTGAGCCGGATCTCCTAAATTCCAGAAGCTCCTCAAGACCTCCCTTTTCTCTTTATTCTCGCTCCCTCTCCCCTGCTAGCCTTCCCTTGCTCCGTCTGCTGACTGGCTGCCCGGTGTCCTCCGAGTCTTACAGGACTCCAGACTCCTCACTGTCCAGTCGCCCTGCACTTGCCGCTTGGCACACTTTCACTGCCACCTGGTTAACCTTGGCACTACTGGGCTGGGATTGCCCCCTCTAGTCCCAGGCTTCCTTGCACTTAACTCGGGGCCCTGCTGCTCTGGGTGCACTTCTCCCTGTACCCTCCCCCCTGCACTTCTTGTTGCACACTTCAACGCTCTGGATGACACAAGGCCTAGTAAGATGGTTATCTTGTCCTCCCTTTGATGCCCCTCCCTTGCCTTGCTGTGCCACAAAACACTTGTGTATAGGCGCACAATAAATAAATCTGTTCACATTAGCCTGGACGCAAAACACATACTATCCTTGGTTTCACAATGTGTTTATAGTCAGAAACACACCCAATGATTGAAATCACGCCTTTAAAGGCCTTCCCCTTGTAGTTGGATGCATTTTTCCCAACTCCCGCGCCCTCACCGTCGTCATACTGGAACAGTAGGATAAGGGCACTACATGAGACTCCATGTGTTATGCCTATACTGCATCGAGTGTACGAAAGATGATATGCACTCAGATAGCCATATTGAATGTACCCTCACACTGAAAGTGTGGAAGGATGCCGTATGGAAGGAGGTCAGCACGCACCACTGGACATCATGGAGTGCTGACTGAAATTGGACGCGGATAGAGTGAGGTCATAAAGAATATATACGAAGCCATACTGAAAGGATATGAAAATACTTAAGCGTGACGATGTAACTGAAGCAATAAGAGAAACATGTCCAAAACGATAAAGTAATCATAAATGCAAAAGAGGACAACGTAACTTGCTGACCAATAAGTATAAATACGCAGTAACGCAGGGTAGATAAGCTTGCTATAGAGGAATATATAATGTGGCTAGGACGGCCATAGTTGGAAAATGGGTGCTGGCTCGTGTAAACATTTAATTCAACTACCTCAGAAACAAATCAGGGTTGCAAAGTCAGGAGACACTGGAAGAACAGCTTGTGTACAAAACAAGTCTATGTTGGCTTGGGATCAAGGATGCTATTTTTAAGGAATAGCTGCAAAGCACGAAGGGAGGCAAATGGATGACCCATGGACGAGACATATTTCTCTTACATTAAAAGAGAAGAAAGCATCTGCAAGAGGCAAGTATTGGACAGTTCCAAGTGTAAATAGTAGTTAATAAGAGGCTGAAATTGACACATTTGTGGTCTCTTCACATGCTACTCAGAAGTCAAAAACAAGGACTATGTAATTAAACATCGGATGAAGATAGTTATGTTCTTTCACTCCCTTAAATGTCCTAGAACAGAAAGCAGGCTACAAGGTCAACAACAGACTGGATACTTTGGCTCATGTTCGGTGTCATGAGAGATGGACTAATTGGGAAAGTAGGGAAAATTCGAACATGATTCAAGCACCTGGGTTTTGTTTCGCTTCCGTGCCGCTAGCCAAGCCGAAAGTCTGCTATACAATGTTACATAGACCAATCCGCTGCCAATTTGTTCGCTATAATCAGTATTATACGTATTTAGAGGTATTTAGGTGTGTTTTACAGATACGTGACAGCCATTGAAGTACTAACCCGTATACGTTCTATAAGTAGACATGTTCCCCTAACCAATCCCTCCCGCTAATACGTTTTATGATTTGTCACATAGGATGTCGTAGATGACGCATACTGTCGTATAAGACCTCTGTGTAATCAAGTTTGTGTGTGACTGTGCAACCATCTATCTGAGATCTGCCAGTTGACCCTGCTTTATTACATTGAGAGTTAAGTAGTACTTTGCCATATTCTTTGAGTCTGTCCTGTTATTTAGTCTGAGATCTTTATTGGTCATTTCATTTAGCACAAGAGATGCTTCAAGGTGCTAGAGCACACCCTGGTCACGCCCTCTTTCCATCCCCCTTTGCTTGTGTTAGCACCAAAACCTGTCACTTAAGAGATCTTCCAATAGCAGTAAAGGAAATAGAGAGGTGCATGAATTCCCTGAGCAGTTTAAAGAGCACAGCTTTTGCAAGAATGAACAAAGCTTTGTTTAAAACAGGCACCCTTCATGCACTCAGGCAGTAATAAGTTGCAGTATTAATGATATCCCAAAAAATAGTGAGTGGGCATTCCAGGGGAAAGCATTAAGTTGCGTTTTCAAGCGGGGATTGGGTTTTTGTTGAGAAAACAAGCCAAAAACGGTATTAAGTGATATTATAGTTAGAAAGAAACATTGCAAGGAGTGCAATATTTTCTCCCCCCACTGTACAGGATTTTCACATGTATTCTAGGACTGGAGTTTGTTTATATTATTGTATCAGTCCTAGGATATGTTGGGAAGGGTATTTGATTAGTGGGTGAAAGAAAATATTGTTTACGCAACAATGTTATTTTTTCCCAGCAATATCATCACATGCAATCCCGCAAAACTATGAGTAGAGTAACTGTTTTTCCAAACACATCAGTATCTCTCTCCTTACCCTGCATCCCCATACCCTGCATCCCCATACCCTACGTACTTCAATAAGAAGTACGAACACTGAATTGTGTTCTCACCACCTACAATGACTAGGTTTTCAGTTTCATCTTTAAGAAAAACAAGGGGCCATCGTCTTTCTACCTTAGCAGCTGAGGCTGTACACAAAGTCTGTGTATCGATTCCACCGCCACAGCTCTTAGCCATTGAGGTTTGTCTGCATCCAGGAACTTGACGAGCAGTGACAGGAAGATCTCACATTCGGTCACCTGAAACACAAAACAGCAGAATAAGAAACACTGTGCACCCTCCTACCTTTCCTTCAGCAGGAACACACCCGTCATAGTGACGTGATGAGTGAGTGGCTGGTTACTAGCACGATGCGAGCTACATCAAATGCATAGTTTTCTATTTTGACGTCAGATCAAAAAATGCTTCACACATGAATGTACGCGTCCCCAGAAACGCACCCCCCTTAGTGGGAGGCAATAAAGGACACACCCCAGAAGGGGAATGAGGCCAGGACCAAGTGCGGGTGAGATCAAAAGAGCTTTATATAGATCAATATAGGGCATGCAAAGGACTCTGCAAACTCCGAGAGCGCAATGTCTGACAATTGCAAAGACAGTCCTACTTATTACAGAACTACGTCACGCATGACACAAGCTATAGGGGGAACATAGTCTTAGGGATTGGGTGGTGATGGCTAGGTGGTATACATTGTATACAGTTGCTTCTCCAGGATTGGCGGACGTTGGTGCTGCGCCACGTGTGGTGGAAGGTCAGCTGGGCTCATCGGGGTGGAGTGCCGGGCCGGACATGCCTTGTAACGATGATTGATAACTAAACTAACATTTGCCCTTTTGGCCACACATTCCCACTGATTCGTCACACTTTATGCTTTCTGTTGGTTTGCAACTCTTGTAAGTGCTGACCTTAGATCAATATGTGGACAGGAACATTGATATGCGATCTGAAGTGTCCCAATACATCAGTTTGGAGGATACCTTAGGTTCAAACAATCTGGTCTCGTGTGCATAGTCAGGGGCATGGGAGGGGTCGCTTGACCACCCTGTCTTGGCAGTTTAGGTGAGGGATTGTATTACGATCTGTTGGTACACGTGTGGGTGCCCCCCTTTTTAGGGTCATTAACTTGGGGTCGACGGAGATACCGCTGGCCCGTGGGGGGCATGTAACTGGTGCCTGGGAGACGGTGGGATTTAGGACCAGGTAGCTCGTAAATCATGGAGTTAGGCTGTGGCGACCTCTGGCATGGGGGAGGCGGATGCTTGAAATGGGTCCAGCAGGGTTGAGAGGGGAGGCGAGGCTGTGCTGTTTGAACACCAGCTATCTCTGGAGGGCCTGGGCGGGAGGAGGGGGAGATGGCCTTGCAGCTCTGTGCGCGGCATCCTGCACAAGGCGGTATACTATCCCGTGGATGAGGGGCGAATAACACACAGGGTCTCTAAAAGGACTCGAATGCATTTGCATTAGAAGGAATACCAACTGGGGACCATACCCTTTAGCACAAAAATTCACATCTATAGTTGACATACGAACATGAGGTAGTGTTAGACAGGTGTGTGTATAAAGAGGGCAACACATGTTATTACATCTTGTTGTCAGCTAGCCAGTCTTTGTACATCTCTACATTATAAACAATATCGGTTGCATATTTACTCTTTACCCATTCTTCTTCACATTAGCAGCAAACGTTAGTCAACAGGACATACATTACATAAATGGTTTCTACACATTGCAAGAGTTTTCGGGGCAGGTAGGGGTGTAGGGCGCCATACCGTCTAATGCTGGGGGCATGGTACAGGGTCAGGTCATGCATATTTTGGGCTGGTTTCAGTTACTTCCTAATGTTCCCGTTCATGGCTGGGGCAATGATGTACTGCGGAAGGTTAACGGCTACAGTGTTTTATTTTGTTTGTTCGTGTCTGGTGGCTTGTGAGAACGAGTCCTCAACGGATCTGCCATCCGTTGGGTGAAAATTGGGGGCCTCTGTGAGCGTGGGTGAGTGGGGGTCAAGCTGCCGCTTTCAGTGTGCACGTTGGCTCTGCCTGGGTTAGATCTGAACGTTTCTAGCAAAATGGAGTTGGCTTAGTACAAGATGGCGTCTGTGCTTTGCCACATAACGTGGTAGTGCAGCCTCACGTGTCGGTCTGCAGCCGCCCTGCCGCCCGGGCCCGGGGGCCGGTGGGCTGCCGACGAGTCATGAGTCTTCACCAGGGTGGGAGATGCAGTGGGAGGGGGGGGGCTCTTATTGACCTATCCTCCCCTACACACACTGGCTGCTGCATGCATACTTAAATGGGGAAAGATGTATGCGAGCAAGTTGACCAAGAATGCCTCATCTCTTCCCTGGACAAGAGCTACACACATGCATATACCAAAACTTCTCTCGTTCAGGTACTTGACGGTTTACCAGTTTTTTACAAAGAGGGGATAGTCCACTTCTTCCTCCCAAAAAGATGAACACAGTAACACACCGATATTCAAGTTAGCCTTAAAGCCTTTACACTCATTTCCGGTCAGGTAACTGGACAGCGCCATGAAGTGTTTTATGATTTGGGGTAGCAGTTACATTCATTTTCCTACTCACAAGCACACATTTTAACATCAACCTATATACACATGCTGCTGTTCACTACTGAAGCCCAAAGTATTTTAAACATATTACATGCAATACGCGTACAACTTATCAATTATTTGGCTTACAAGAGTAACAAGGAAACTGTTGTGATGTGCTTGTCTCTGTATGTGAAAGCTGGTGATGTCATGTGGAGTGTTGCCTTGTGAATGTCGGAATGTTTACCAAAGGATTCCGCACCCAGCCAGTTAGAGCTCCCGAACCTGGGTGATGGGAGCCAGTGTTATGTCCTGTCCACTTATGTATATAACTTCATGTAACTGTGACTTAAGTACTTGTAATAAACATATAAGTAATCCCAAGAAGCCTGGAAGTCACTTTACAACAGAAACCAGTGACTGGAGCGAACCAGGGGGACAGATTTGTGGCATTCAGGTCCTTTATAAAAGTCTGTTGTAGAGTGGAAGGCAGAAGTTAGTACTTTTTATTTTATTTTCTAATAGGCAGAAATACACAAGCACATCCACAAAAGAGGGCAGAGTGAGGTTTGCCGACACTCCACTGCGCAGAAGGTCTTGGTTGAACGTGTGTTGCTAAGGTGGAGCAGAGTTTATGAAGACTATATATGGGCTCCTCCAGTCAGGATTCAGGATTTAGCCATAAGAAGCTGCTTGCACTGGAACACTTATCGGGTTAACAGTACATTATGGAACACTTGCGCAAGACTTGCATCCCAGCTATGAAGAATATTACACTACAGAAAAGTTCAAGATGCTTACAGCATCAAAGAAATGCCCAACACTTGAAGAGATGCCAAGCAGCAAGTAAAAGTGTAGACTCTCAGACCTCAACAGAAAATAACCTGAACCTTAATCTTCACAACTCTAAACTTTGTGAATAAGGCGCAATCATTCAAACCCCACCGGAAGGGAATTTTCAGTGCCGGGGCCATCACCAAAGCTACAATAGTACCACCGGACTCGTTTTCCTGCAGCCCAGATGATGTTTGCTTTCACATGTTATCATGGGACAGATGACGGAGTTTTCACAAAGATCTCTGATTAATGGGTGACATTTTGGACCCATCCTGTAGCTCACTGAACAGGAAACTGTAATTCAAACAATTTAATCTGCAAACTGTCATTTGAAAATGGTTCACTTGTAATAGGCCCACGATTACATTTTAATGTTAGCGTCTAATGTACAGAAACAGTCAGATAAGGCTTCCAGTAAACCACGCCGTCTGCGCACACAGTATGCCCTATGCAATACAATCATATGACTGGCTCAAGCATTTGCACACTCTTTTTATAGCTTTGCATTATTGGATTTAAGTCATGATATACATTCAGTGGCATTGTGTTCCTTCCCCCCCTAAGTGCAAACATTGCACAGAAAATAAACATGGCAATAATGTTCAAAATGGAAAACACAGAATCATAATAATCTTACCAGGAGGCCATAAAACTGCTTGATCAGCACGGACACCACTCTCAGCAGGCGCATGCAAATGGGAAAATAAGGTTTCTCCACAGGCGCTGGGGAGGCAGTGGACGTGGACCCCTGCCTGAATTTGATGTTTGGGGAGAAGAGCTTGATCACCAGAGGGCACACTCTTTCTTTAAGGAGAAAACTAAATTCTTGATGCTGTGAATGCAAAAACGCAAAAAGATAAGGTTTACAATTTAAAAAAATAAACTAGACAGTAAAGGCAATATGAAATTAGCAAACTGGTACAAAATAGACTAAAAACAAGCATCAAACATTCCAAGAGCACAAATAACACTATAGGAAGAGTTGGGCTCAAAGATGGTCAGAAACCAAGCACAGGGAGTCGGGTGAAACCCGGGGCTTGGGAGGGGATACCCGCATGTGCCGCCTCCAACGACATGGAGGGTGTTATTTCTCCACCCTCATGCCATGTTCCCCTCTAGATTGTCAGGAAGTGCAGCTGGAAGAGTGATCTCTAATGAAAGCAAATGCTAGTTAAACCTCTCAGCAGCACAGAAATATTTTATAACAATTTTAAAAAAAAGTCTTCCAAAAGCACGAGTAATTTGTTTGGAACAGGGACTACTGGAGCCTCATTAGGGCTTTGCCTAGTGCTGAGAGTGTGTTGTGATTATTCATCCAGACCACAGCCATGTGCAGTAGTCACCTGGGCAGTATTTGAGTGGATAGAGGTGAGGTGGCCGTCTCATCAGTCTCCTGCCATGTACAAGGGGTAGGTGTGGAATAAGCGGTGAAAGGGGTATCCTCACTGGTTTGATTTTTGGGTTCTCCCCAAGGCTGCGAATGGCTTTCTGTGGAAGAACAAGTTACTCTCTTACCTGGTAACGTTCTTTCGGTGGGATGGTCCGACGACGTATTCCATATCTATGACCGTAATCACCACAGCTGTGCTGCTTCGGAAAAACTTTCGGCATCTGCGTCCTGCGTCAATGACGTCGATACGCCACCATAGAGGACCTCCTCCAATGGCCAACGTCACTGGATGTTATAAGTAGGACGCACGTAGTCACAGTTGTAGTTTTTTCCCAGAACATGTGGCACCAGTCTTCTGCCAGTCTGACCACACAAAGCCTTGCGGAAACGTAAGCTGCAATCGCATAAGAAATTCTGTAGCAGGGAAGGCAGGGAGGAAGTGATATGGAATACATCGTCGGACCATCCCATCGAAAGAACGTTACCAAGTAAGAGAGTTAACTTGTTCTTCGAGGGGATTGGGTCCTCCGACAGACTCCCAAAGCAGTACCAATGCAAGGAGGTGGGAAAAGAATTTAGAACACAGAAATTTAGAATGCCCAATCAAATTGCGGAGCAAAGGACCGCCTTGCCAAAGGCCAGATCCTGCCCACGGATGGAATCGAGGGAGTAGTGACGTACAAAAGTATGTACCGAAGCCCAGGTGGCTGCATCACAGATGTGACGAATAGGAACACCCCTCTGTAGGGAAGTAGAGGCAGCCATACCCCTGGTAGAATGGGCCCGCAAGCCGACCGGTGGGTCCTTACCCGCCAAGCGTTAACACTCAGAAATAGCCAGAATAATCCAGCGAGACAAAGTCTGCTTAGTCACAGCTTGTCCCAAACGCTTTCCAGCGTAACCAATGAAGAGTTGATCGTCTACTCTGACCCAGGACATGCGTGAAATATAAAAGCTTAAAGCTCTCCTAGGATCGAGCCTATGGAGCCTCTCCTCTTCCTTACCAGGATGTAGAGGAGGATAAAATGCCGGAAGAACAACCTTCTGACCTAAATGAAATTCAGACACCACCTTCGGAAGAAAGGAAGGACGTACTCCAAGGACAACCCTGTCCTTATGAAATACAGTGAAGGGTGGCTTAACTGAAAGTGCCTGTAACTCACTCACTCAGCGAGCGGAAGTGACCGCAACCATAAATACAGTTTTAAGAGTCAACCGTCTCAAAGGGCATGAATGCAAAGGCTCAAACAGAGCACCTATCAGAAACTTGAGGACAAGGTTCAAATCCCAACCGGGCACCTGGAAAGGTGACGGAGGGAACACAGGGAACACATTAGTGACTGAGAAATTAAAGGAATTTTAACATAGGCACACTCTTCAGATGAGCGCTTAAATATGGACAGCGCCGCCAGGTAACCTTTAACCGTACCTACTTGCAAGCCCCTGTGGGCTAAAGAAAGCAAAAAAGACAGAACCACAGAAATGTCACATGCAAAAGGATCCACATTCTTAACCCTGCACCAGTCGCAAAACTTTCGCCAACGGCAACGGTACAGGGACTTAGTTGCGGGCCTTCTGGACGAAAGCAACACCTCCATCCATGGATGACGGGGACTGGAGGAAACGCGTACAGCAGTGGGAATGACCACTCCACCACAAACGCGTCTCCTAAGGCTCCTTTTGGAGGACATTCCCGCGAGCAGAACCTTTCGCACTTCCGGTTGACACTGGAGACGAAGAGATCCACTTGAGGGGTCCCCCAAAGGGCAAAGATCTCCAGAAGAATCTCCTGAGCCAACTCCCACTCGTGAGAGATCGCACTCTGCCTGCTCAGAGCGTCCGCCTTCTCGTTTTCGTCTCTGGCCAGATGAACTGCCGAGATCGAAACTTCCTGCTGGATTGCCCAGAACCAGAGCTGCATCGCCTCCCTGCACAGAGGAAGTGACCCTGCCCCCATTTTTGTTGAGGTAGTGCATGGCCACTGTGTTGTCCGTCAGGATCAGGACATTCTTTCCTCGCACAATCCGCAGAAAGGCCTTCAGGGCAAGCCTGACGGCCCTCAGCTCCAACAGATTGATATGAGTCTGGATTCCGACGGAGACCAACGACCGCTGACTGTCAAATCGTTGGCATGAGCTCGCCATCTCGTGAGGGATGCGTCCGTCACGATCGTCACCTCTGGCCAGGGTAGCCAAAAAGGAGCCCCCTTCATCAGATTTCCTTCGCGGCCCACCACAGAAGGTCCTGGGCGACCGAGGACGGTACCTGAACAGGGTCCAACATCCTGCCGGAGGACTGAGACCACTGGAGCTTGAGTGCCCATTGCAAAGATCTCATCCGCAACCTGGCCTATGGCACCAAAAGAATGCAGGATGCATGAGGCCGAGCAATCTCAAGAACTCGAACGCTGGGAGACTCTGGGCAAGCTGAAACTTGTGTACCATCTGCAGAATGTGATGAGCCCTCACCTGGGGAGGAAAACACTGCCCCAGGGACGTGTCGAGCACTACTCCAATGTACTGGAGCCTCTGAGTTGGTGTCAAATGGGACTTCTTTAAGTTGAGGGAGAAGCCCAGCTTGTGGAGGGAGTGGCAGGTGACTGACAGATGATCCAGGACTTGCTTGGGAGAGCACGCCCTGATCAACCAATCATCCAGGTAGGGGTAGACGTGAATCCCCCCTTTCCTGAGATGCGCTGCCACCACTACCATGAGCTCGGTGAAGACCCTCTGGGCGCAGGTCAATCCGAACGGCAGGACCCGAAACTGATAGTGCGAGTCGCCAACCGCGAACCTCAGGTACTTCTTGTGCTTTGGATGGATCGGCACATGAAAATGAGCGTCCTTGAGGTCGAGAGACACCAACCAGTCCTGAAGTTGAAGGGCCTGGAGGACTTGAGAGAGAGTAACCATCTTGAACTTGTCCTTCCTAAGGAGTTTGTTCAAACCACAGTCTTTCTTGGAAATCAAAAAATAAGGGAAATACCATCCCGTGTTCCTCTCCGCTACAGGCACCAGTTCTATGGTGCCTTTCTCCAGCAGGGATTGAATTTCCTGCGCAAGGAGCGGATCCAGACTCTTCAAAGAGAGATTCCCCGGTGGATTGTCGTGAGGCCTCTGCCGGAAAGGAAGACAGTAGCCGTGGGCTATGATCTCCAGAACCCACACATCTGAAATAATGGCACACCACTCTACAAGATGCTGCGCCACCCTTCCCCCAACCGGCGAACCATGGGACATGGCCTCATGACTGAGCTGAAGTGGCTGCGGCGTTGCCTGAAGCCAAAGAGGCAACTGCCCGAGCATCCTTGTCACCTCGAGTACCATGTTTTCCACTTCTGGCACTCCAACGGTGGCCCCTTTGACTGGCAGCTCCTCTCGCTTTACCAAAGGATGAGTAATAACGAAAGGAACCTCCCCCTCCATTGCTGTCCCCTAGGACGAAAAGGCAGAGGTTATCTAACTGCAGCGCCCAACGACTTCGCTGCAGCTTTGGAGGTCTGCAACCTCTCAAGGCTCTCGTCAGACTTGCTGACAAAAAGACGTTCCCCGTCAAAGGGCATGTTGAGGAGCCGGGCCTGCACATCAGGAGCAAACCCCGACTTCCGCAACCACGCAAACCTGCGTATTACGGTGTTCGCCGCCATGGACCGGCTGACGCAATCTGCCACGTCCAAACCCGACTGAACGGCCTCACACATGGCATCCTTGCCATCCTGGACCATAGCAAGGAAACCATCCCGTTCGTCCCCTTCAGGAAAATGTTCAGCCGCTAAGGAAACAGTTCCACAGAGTGTGCGTGAAACAAGACAAGGCACACACTGAGTTGGCCGCCTGAAGAGCCATACCCCTTGAAGAAAACACTTTCTTCGCCCAACCATCAAAACGCTTGTCGTCCCTATCAGGAGGGATGGTAGGATACGACGTCTGCTTTGCTGGGGCCGCAGCCGCCTGCACCACCAAACTCTCCGGAGTGGGGTGCTTGGTCAAGTAGCAGGGGGTCGCTACTGGCTGGGCGGTATTTTCGCGGCAAAGACTTGCCCACTGTCGGAAGACTCTCCGGAGCAGTCCAAGCCACCGCCACCCTCCTCTGTAGAGCCATATGGAACGGCAGTACTGGGTCAGTTGGTGGACCTTGGTCGAGGATATCCATAAGGTCACCCTGAAGAAAATCCCCTGGGGGAGTAGACCACCCCAAGTGCTCGGTGACCCTAGGCATAAGGCGCCGGTACGAGGAATCGGCATAAGTGCCAGGCTCAGGCCTACAAAACTCCACCTCCGGAGAGGTCTCCAGACCACTGGCGTCGTGCAGGGACTGACGCAGGTCATCAATTTGTCTATGGCCTGAGAGAATCTCATCTGGCACCATATTAGGAACCATGCCATCATCAGAGCCCTCATCCACCTCTGAAATGTACTCAAGATAGCGGTAAGAGGGCACAGAATGGGGAACAAAGCCATGCTTGACCTTGGCCAGAGCCTTTCTAGGGGGTTCCACCGTGCCTCGGGGTACCCCCGTCGAAACAGCCTCGAAAGGCGTCCAGTGAATCGGCGTCGACGCCGAACGTGGCGCCGACAGCATCGACGGCGTTGACACAGGCCTCGAGGGCGGAGCCCCAAGCGTGTCCCTCGACAGCCTGGGTGCCGATGGCGTCGACGACTTCTTCGGAGGCGGAGCCTCGAAAGAGTGTCGACGACCTCGGCGCCACAGGCGTCGACGTCTTCCTCGAAGACACCACAGGTGCACACGGTCTCGAGTGCGTCGAGGACCGGGACCAGGAACGGGCATGACGAGAACCATTCCCCTTGTCCGAGCGGAACCTTTCCCGTGAATCGTGCTGACCACCCAAGCCCGAAGGCGTACGAGCGGCGTCTCTCGACCGATCACGACCGACCCCACTCGGAGGCGCAGACGGACCAGTGCCCTGTGATTCGAGAATCGCTAGCATTTTCTTACCGAAGGAAGCCCAATCCTCCGGCGTTGCATGCTTGACGGGATAAGCGACCCGCCGACAGGCGGAGTCCTCGGATGAGGACAGGGAAGGCAGCCGATGACGGCGCTTCCGGGAGTGCTTCGAAGAGGCAGAGGAGTGGCGGGACCTACTCCGGGACCTAGACCCACTGGACTTCCGACGACGAATGGGAGTCACCCCTCGAATCATCCATCAAAAGCCCCGCAGACCTCGACTTCCGTGGCTTGGACACCTTACCTACCGACAATTTCTTCTTGCGCTCCCGCAAGGCTTTGGACGTAAGCGACTGGCAGTCGACACAATCATCCGTGTCATGGGCCTCTCCGAGGCACCAGAGGCAGGCGTCGTGCGAGTCCGTCACCGGCATCCTGGACCCACAGTCCCCGCACTTCTTAAAGCCCGGACGCGGGGTGGAAGACGAGGTAGACATCCCGAAGGATAACTTCACAAACGAACAGGTTCGAAGAACCGAAAGAACAGAAACTCCAAAGAGTCAAGGCGCGCTGAGATCTCCAAAGCGAACACGTTCGTGGAAAAAACAGAACTGAGGCTACGGGCGTCGTGCGTCCTACTTATAACATCCAGTGACGTCGGCCGTCAGAGGAGGTCCTCGAGGGTGGCGTATCGACGCAGGACGCAGAAAGATTTTCCGAAGCAGCACAGCTGTGGTGATTACGGTCATAGATATGGAATACGTCGGAGGACCCAATCCCCCTCAAACTTGGCTTACTGTGGTCCCTTCTCAGCAGACTGGGGGAGGAGCCCACAGTCTCGAGTAACGCAGTGGTGTGCTACAGTGTGTGCAGTTGGCAAGAGGGCCTACCACTATCCTCGCCAGAGGCAAGTCCCAGCTCAGTCTCAAAATGTGAGCACTTCGATCTTCTTAAGCTTCTGTTTGTCCACATTATCATTCTCCTCTGTTGTCGTGCTTAGGGGTTTTTAATGTTTAGGTCCATCCATCCATCCCCTGAGGGTCTGTGACCGGTTCCCATTCATGGGGGTTTCCTGTGGTCCCGAGCTGGCATCTCTAAACTGGAGGGGTCAGGGCTTAGATCTGGTGCTATCCTGATAAGACGGAAGCAACCATATCACAGAATGATGTCACAAAATGCTCTCAGAGTTAAGTTGTGGAGGGAGTGGGAGCGACTCACTGACTATTCAGAGCTATGCTGGTGCAGATGAGTCGAGAGGAGGGGATACAGGAGGACAGTGTTGTGGGAGAATCCAAGAGTAACAATGCTGGGAGGATGCAAGGTTTGAAGCTGAGCCACAATCGCTGGTTCTAGGACCTTCTGCATGCCCGCTAATGCTGTATTTACCATTCAGAGATTTTTTCTCTGTCCCCATACCGCATACCTTCTGAGAGGGAAAGAGTCTGCTCCCATCATGACTCTTGGATAGTGATGTGAGGGGCCAAAGAGAAAATTGGAAAATTTGCAGAAGGGGGTTAGGGACACACTTCATTCATTTTCATTCACCAGAAGCTGAATTGCTCGACCACTGCAAGATCGGTTTGATCATATTTTACTGCATTTAAAATCTGTGACCATGAGAATTCCTACATTATGGTTTGCAGAAGTTAGGTACTGCACCGCCATTGCTAAGCCTTGGAGAGTCCTTAATGGCAAATCTATTTGGAAATGAAAATGGACCATTTTTACATCTGTCATTCTTCAGCTGCGCACTTCATCCTGCTTTTCCAGAACATTACGAAGAAAATAACAGAAATGCACATCAAATACACATGATTGGGGAGAAACACGGTCTACCTTAAGCACTGTATTGCCCTTATCTGATGTGCTTAAGGCAGTCCGGGGGCCAAATATCGCACCCACCCAATGCTGAAATAGACTGCTGCAGGTAAAGCATCATCAGCAGTAAGTCATGCTCAGCAGCCTTTAACTTCCAATCCTGCAAAAGATTTCCTTTCTGAATAATCAATTAAATGTTATGCTACCAAAATCTCCCACAAAATGTTTGTAATTGAAGGACTTTAATGTTATTATCCTATCACTGGTCCCATTGAAATGCACAGGGAATGTGTCTGCGGAGTGAGGCAGGTGCAGTAATGTGGTTCTCCTGTGGTCTGACTGGGTGTGGGGTAGACTTGACTGGCTCTTGGGGTGTCCTGATTTCTGTCCTTAGAGTTTGGTCCCATTGAAATAGTGGAGATGTTGCAGAACCCATGGCTTCTGACCTTCACTCACCTCCATGTTCTGACCAGGGAGGTCCTGGGGAGAAGAGTCTCTCTCGTATGGTCCGAACAATGACTCCATCACAGCAGAAGCTTTGTTTCAGCTGCCTCAGAGTGCATTGTAAGCGTTGCGGGTTGAAGAGGGAGACACATACCTTGATGGGTATTGGCCTAGCATACATTGTACTTTTAAGGAGGTTTTGAAGGCCTGAGTCTAGGGCTGAAGGGCGCGATTTCCATAGGAATGAGCCTGGAATGTTCAGGTGTTCCAGCCCTCCGTCAGGAATGGCCGTTTCCCCCGAAGAACCTGCAGGTGGAAGAAGGCACTCTGGACAATGTTTCTTTCTTGCACCAGGACTGTAGGCTGAGCGGTGAAGAGGATTCCCACGTGTCCAACGACCTCAGTGGATATAGGGATAGAGCTAACAAAGGTGGCCAGTCGAATGGCAGTGGTGGGAATTTGACAGCCCAGCAGCAGGCACGATCTCTATTTTGGAGGTGTAAGACCAGCTATGATCTGAGGTTGTTCACCCTGGGCCTCTGGTAAAGCAGAGTCCCGTCAGTATACACGAGATAACTATGTTACAGCTAGCAAGAAATGTACCGAGGGAATACGTTCCACATCTCAGTACTCCTAGTCAAAGGTTTCCTTTTTGCCAGACTTATTGGATGCAGTCCCAGCAGGAGGAGAATGGAGCCTTTTTGTACAGCAAAAACACAAAGCCTGGGTGCATGTGTGGTAAATGCAGTGCCCAGTTTTCCCCCCTGAAACTCTGCCTGCAAGTCGTCTTCCTTCTGCCCAGGCTATACCTGATAGCTACATTTAGTGAGAATGTTGGGAATGCTGAATGGAGGAAATGGGAACTCTGAACCAGGAGTATATAGTAGTCATTAGGAAAACCTATTCCTCCCTCATCCCTCCACGCCTATGGGGAGATTAACAAGCAAGAAGATCCAGTGGGAAGTTGGACCTAAACTCTAATATAGTCATACTGATTTTCTTTAGGAGATGATCAAACAACACTAAATAGGTTAATACAAGCAGAGAAAGAAGAAATAATTAAAACACATACAGCTGAATATGTTTACAAGAGATCTCAGCGGAGCAAGAGACATTCTCCTATTAGTCCATGTATATTCCCTAGCCGTGGTCAACCCAAAACTCCAAACTCCAACATTGAACCAACTCCCATGTTCCCTCTACCCTCCTCCCTCCCCCAAAGCGGGCTGGGTGAGGCGCTGTGTCGGAGGCTGGTCTGTATGGTTTAGGTGGTAAAGATGAGGGTGCTAGTTTGCCTAGGGGCATTTTCGTCATTTCGTCTGACTTGGAGCAGCAGGGTGTAGATAGAAGATGGAGGTCATGGGTTCGTTGTTGGGGCATCTCTTGACCTGCATGTTCTGTAGTATTGCAGGAAGGGTACCCATAGCACGTCAATTTGACTGTAGGATTCTAACCGGGCGGCCGTGAGACTCTCCATATCATATTTCCTGCACCCTTGCTAGCCATTCTTGATGTGTCGGGGAGTGCATCACCTCCAGTGAAGGGTGACACATGCTCTAGCTGCTAATAGAAGATTCCTCTGCATCTGCAGCAAGAGTGTATGTTCTCCCGCCGTTCCCTCTATCCCAAATAGACCCAGGAGAGGAATTGGCTCTCTGTGTACATCATCTATTTCCTTCATCCAACCCAACACTTCCTGCCATGAATTTTTTTGAGTTGTTTATAGCCACGCACCGGACAAACTTAATTGTATTTGGGCGCTGATGGAATAGTCAACCTTAAGCCTGCCATTATCCAATTTGATAATCTGTTAGTACCACTGGCTGCAACTCTACTGTCTAACAGAACAAGTGGGTCTTCAAGGCCTCACGGAATGCCATGAGCGTTTTAATCTCTCGGAGGGCTCCAGGGAGTTTATTCCATAGACTTGGTCCATAAACCCCCAAATCTACGGTCCCTTTTGCTCACATACTTCGACCGCGGTACCTACAGCAGGTTCTTCTCACCTGAGCGCAACTGCCGACTTGGATTATAGCTTTTAATTTTATCCGATAAGTACCTTGGAGCTACTTTGTTCACACATTTAAAAACCAAACAGAGGATTTTAAACTCAATTCGCTCTTTCACCACTAACCAGTGTAGAGCACACACACAGCCCAGGTTTTTTATTTTTTGGCAAAATTCAGCTGTGCCCCTAGGAAGCATTGTGACAATACCGGCTTAGTATGTTGCAGGTGATATTTTGAGGCGAATAGTGCCACGTCTGTTTTAGCAGCATTCGGCAGCAACTGATTAGCACACATCCAAGCTTGTACCTCTTGTAGGCACTGTTCCACTATCTAAAACGTATCGTCTGATATCCGAACCTTCAAGAACACCTGCACATCATCCGCGTACGAATGAAAATGAATGCAGTGTTTTCTCAGAATGTCCATGAGAAGATTAGCGTATAGGTTAAAGAGCAGAGTGGAAAGTGAAGAGCCCTGTGGGACCCTACACTTTTGTAAAAACGGAATCCGAAAGGAAGTCTCCAAGCTGGACTCTTTGTTCCCTTCTGGTGAGGAAGGACTCAAACCACTGAAGGACTTGTTCCGAAACTTTTCCCACCTCCCTCAGTCATTTCAACAGAATCCCTTGTTCTAGCGTATCAAATGTGGCAGACAGGTCCAACATGATCAACAAAGACAGACTGTAACCAACGCAACCTCCGTCTGGAACCCTGGCCGAAATCCAGATTGTAATGGATCCAATAGGTTCTCCAATTCCACATGTTCCTGCAGCTGAGATGTCACAATTCTCTCCAGAAACTAAGCCGGCCATGATAGTCCTGCCACTGGTCTAAAATTCTGGAGATTCTTGGGGTCTAGATTAGCTTTTCTTTTTGTTGCAACCACAGCTTTCTTCACAATTTGTGGTACTATGCCTGATGTTAAAGATTTATTCACAAACTTTGTGATAAATGGGGCAATGTCTGTAGCTTCTCGTTTGGCTAAAGAAGATGGGATAGCAAAAAGTACATAATTTGTAGCCTTCAAACCGGAAAGCAAAGAACAAACCCTCTCCTCCGAGACGTCTGTAAATACAAATGAATTCTGCACCACCCCAGTGTCTAGGCAGGTAGCCTCAACCCCTTACACACCTACCTTAGTAGCTACAGATGGTTTCTGAATCACTGTATTCTCTACAGTAATGACCTCTGTTGACTCCGGATATTCATGAGAGTCCATCAACGTGGCTTCAGCTATCTTTCCTCGTATCAGATCTATTTTATTCATAAAATGATTATTAAAAGCGTCAACATGTGATTGTGAAATTTATGGTACCGCTGATGCTCAGCTAGCGGACCCTAGGTGTATAATGTATATAATTAATGAGCCTATTGATTGCTTTATCAATTTTCCCTATCATGAATTTAGATTTGGCCTCGAAAATAGCCTTTCTATATTCACTTAGGGTACTATTAACTAGCTCTAAGTTACTGCCTTAACGATTTTTCCTCCATTTTTTTCCACGGATCTCAAATGTCCCCTTTTTAGTCAAACTCTTGCGAGAACCAAGCACTAGTAACATTCCTGGCTCTTATTTGTTGGAAAGGGGCCTGGTCATTGCACAGCCTGTCCATGATCTCTGTGCCTTTGTTAAAAAAACTCTTCACAGGGCAAAGCATTGTTGATTTGAGCCAGAGCTTGCTTCAAATCCTCCCCGAAATCTTTAATAAATCTTTCGGCTTACAGAACTGGCGAGTCATAATCAACATACTCCTCCAAAGTTTTCTCAGGCAATGCCATTTCAAAGACTCTGCTATAATGGTCAGTCCATGATACTGGAACTGTGTCTAAAACGTGTATTATATCCCCTCTGTATATCAATACATCAAGGCAGTGTGCAGGGGAGGATACCAACAGTTCCATTTCATGGGCTTCCAAGAACCGCATTAGTTCCTTCCCATACATAGAGGTCATATCTTCAACCCATATGTTGCAATCACCCAGCCAGAGCAGCTCTTTATGCTTGCTACCCGTATCTGCCAAAAACAGCTGCAAGTTGTCCAGAAATGCCGGTGCAGGACCTGGTGGCCGATACCCAAAAAGAATTATCATAGTTCTGTTTGGAGTGCACTGAATACATGCATACCCTATTTGAGTACCACCGTCCCACTTTAATGTTTGTAAATGGGATAGCTTAAGCGGTGCCTGTATAATGGCTATTATGCCAACTCTTTTTCCTATTCTATTAATGGTTTGTAACTGTCCGGTCATGAACTCTTCTGTCCGCAGAAGCTGCTGAACCTCAGAGTCTCCCAAAAAGGTGTGAGCAACAACTGAACTGATTTACAGCTGAAGTTCCAACCTCCTCAGGGGAAAGGGGAAGTGGAGAAAATAAAAAACATCACAGATCTCTTTCTTCATTCAGGCATCAATCTGCAGGAAAGTAAACAGAATAATTATTACTCATTGTATCAATGTTCCTGCCCTCCACTCAAACCCCTATAAAGAATCTCCATACCTGTGCATCCTCTGCCACTTGCGAAGAGGATTTGCAATTCACTATGTTGAGTCTTTTCCTTTCTTATAAGAAGTTCACTTCAAAAGGAAATCTCTTCTCAGTTTTTAGTGTCCTTGTAGATAAGAGATTTTCAACATGGTAATCAAAAAAACATCTCCTCAGAACAAACTGGTGAACCAAGTGTGAGAGTCCTTCACCAAATTGAAATGTCTCAATGCAGGCAACTAATCTTGAAGACTTCACCACCTTAGTTCTTTTATTCAAACTTTAGGTTTAAATTAAGTCTCTTCTGGGTTTCAGTGCTCTTCTAGTTCTGTTTCTCAGCTTTGAATACTAAACGCTAGAGTTTAGTTTCAGTACGCATGCGCATACACTGAAATCCATCTGATAAATCGAACTTCCTGAAACTTGTTTTGACACACAAGCGCGACTCACTTTTCATCAAATATTGACTCGTAACTGCCAATCCGGGTCATTACGTTTTGCGATTCAGATGCCGGTAAAAATCACAACATACACTATACTTTCGGGTGCACGTGCGTAGGGAGACCTAATGCCTGACTCTGCAGAGACAAACTATGATTGCGCATTCGCCAAACAAAAACACCATGGATCTATAACGCGCAAGCACTTAACTAGTCAAACACGTCAACTAGTATGTCATCAGCATATAAGGACAATTTATATTCCAGTGTCCCCAGGCGAAAACGCCGGACCCTGATCCCCAGAACGGATCGCGACCGCCAGTGGTTCCAATGAGAGCACAAAAATCAAAGGAGACAGATGACAGACCTGTCGCATCCCACAGGACAACCAGAACTTAGGGGAGGCAACCTGGTTTACTACAACCTTGGCCTTTGTGTTGCGGTACAGCGCCACTGCTCCCGAGAGCCATCGTGGGCCGAGGGCCCGCTCTCTGCAGTGCTTGCGTCCTAAACTAGCATTCAACCCTGTCGAACGCCTTTTCCGCATCAACCGACAGCAGCATGTGCTCCTCTGATGCGCCCGCGGCTCCCGCAATGATATTCCGTGTTTTACATATATTTGCCTCCTGCCTGCCCCTTACAAGCCCTACCTGGTCAGTGTGTACGAGCTTTGGGAGGACTATACCACAGGCAAGCTTGTCCCTGCCCTCTTTTGTAAGTACAATGATACGCGCTTGGGTGAATAATTTGGGGGCCTGCCTACCTTCTTATTTGTATTTTCTATTTATTTATTTATATAGCGCTAAAGCCCGCAGGCATCGGAGCACATTCCAAAAAGACAAGACGAGAGGAACAGAGACGGGACAGCAGAGTGGGCAAACGGTCGTTTCACAGTGCTAAGATTGTCATAATTCAAAGATTTATTTGAATAACAGTGTTTTCAATTTATTTCTGAATTAAATATAGTTGGTTTCAAGTTTCAGATATGTTGGTAGTTCATTCCATTTTTGGATATTTCTAGTCGGAAAAGCCTTGCCTAGGCCATTTTGCTTTTTCGTTGAGATAGTTTGTAGGAGGCCTTTATTGGAAGATCTAAGGCACCTAGGTGGCACATGCCACTTAAACTGTTCCTTTAGATAAGCTGGGGCTTCTGATATGCTATTAAATAATCATGTCAGGAATGGGATCAGGAGAGTACCATGAAACTTGTAGAATGCTGAAGTAGATCTGTCCTGCTCAGGGCCCAACCCACTTTTAATTTGGCAATGGCGTTGAGCACCTCCTCATTACTTATTGGGGAGTCATGTGCAGCTATGTCGTCTGGGCTGATCTGGGGCAGAGTCAACCAGTTTAGGTAATGTTTTATCTAACGCTCATGCCCTGTGTCCTCTGTAGTGTAAAGCTGTGTATAGTACTTGCCAAACTGCTGGGCTATAGCCACTGGCTTTGTATAACCCCCCTCGTCTCTGATCTTATAGACGGCCCACTCCGCCCTCTGACCCCTCAGACGCGTTGCTAGCAGGGTATGCGCTTATCCTCTTTTCATAATATTTCTGCTTAATGTAGCCTAACTGCGCAATGGCCTTCCCCCTCCAAATGACCACCAGCTCTTTCCCAAATTCTTTGATCTCGGCTGCCTTTTCCTCCAGATCTCGTGATTGGTCCCTCAGAGTCTTTTCTTTTTCCCAAATTTTCTGTTTCATGTTTGTTTCGAGGAGTATTTTCCGCGAAAGGTGGCCTTGGCCGCTGTGGAGGGATGTATGCTTCTCAGAGTTAATTTGGAAAAATTCAGTGTTCCCGCTACAAAAAGAGATTCCCTTGAGGCCAGGTCCCTGTACAGGGTGTCATTGCAGACCCAGCGTACATTGAGCAGGGATCAGGGCCCGACACCTCTAACCAATTTACACGTGTCATGATCTGACCAGTCCACTATTTGTATACTTGCATCAAGTATGGTGTATTCTACGGCAGCTTCTCTGAGTATATAAATCGATCCTGGTGTAGGTCAAATGGGGCGGGGAATAGAGTGTGTATGTCTGCGTCTGTGGATGGAGTGTCTATCAAATAGTGTTTTTGCATGAGGGAGCATAACCATTCGCCTTCCTGTGGCTTTGGAAATAGCACCAGGCCTCAAGGACCTCCAGTCAACTATGGTGTCAGTTATTTGATTTAGGTCTCCCATGCATATAAGGGGACCTGTTTTCCATTGGTTCAGAATTTCCATTGCGGCAGCACCGAATTGACTGACCACGATAACATTATTTGACCATGATAAGGGGCATATAATGAGGCCAGTCTGACTGCCATGTGCCCTATGTTCCCATTTATCGTCATCAGCCTCCAACCCTCTCTTGACCTGAAATATTTCCAGACAGATTTTTTTTATCAGTATCCGCCACCCTGGCTTTTTCAGCTGGACCAGGCGCCCTCAGCGCGAGGCCCACCCCCTTCTCTCTCAAAGTGTATCCCCCCCCCCTCTTCTCTCTTTGAGATAGTTTCTTGCAGGAAGAGGATATCCAATCGGACAGTCCCAACACTGACCACCATGGAGCGTTTTTGTGGGGAGTTCAACCCTTTTAACATTCAAGGAACCGACCCTTAGACTGTTATGCGCCATTATGTTTCCCCCTCCTTTCCACCTGTCAGCCCTGCATCCCAAAAAGTTAATATCCCTTTTCCTGACCTTTTGTTGCCTAATGGAAAAATTCCCCTCTCTACCGTTCCACCAGCCTTCCCAGAGCCACCCTCCCATTATGAATTTGAGCCTACCCCATTTCTCCCCATCAATCCGACAGGAAGTGGGGCAACTGTCACACAGCGGAAACGCCAAGAGACAAAAAAAATAATAAAAAGGCCTCTTGCTTTCCAGCAAACAACTTTTCTGTGCAACTTGAAAGAAGAAACCATCACAACAAACTGCCAGGTTAAAGAGCCATCAGTCACTGTCCAGTGAAGGGTAATTTACCCCTAGATCCGGGGGATTGTTGCCCTTCAGAGTAGGACCACGAATGCTGGCGGTGGGGCTGGGCAGCCATCACGGGGTGTTGTACTTTGTTGAGCCAGGGGGTGAGTGTCACCTGTGCCTTGTTCCATGACTGTGTCCTTAGGTAAACCTTCTGACTAAATGCCGCTTCCCTCTGTCTTTAGCTGGTTCAGGACACCCCTCCACTTCCTCCCTCGCGGTAACCCTGAAATCTGCTCCCTGGCTAGCGGGAAACACCAGCGATAGCATATCCCTGTTTCTTGCAGCATTGCGTCAGCGGGCAACATTCGTGTCTCCTGGCCACTGTCAATGAGGACAAGTCCTGATAGATTTGTATTTGGGACCCATCAAAGTCGATCTCACCTTTGGCCCTGGCTCTCGGTAATAGTTCAACCTTTTGCTTGTAATACTGGCATTTGGGGAGGACTGACCTGGAACCATTGGATGGGCCCCCCGCTAACCTCCCCCTCCTATGTGTCTATGTTGAAAGAAATCTCTGGGTCTGGTGGGACTTCAAAGAGGCCTCTCACCAACAGCGTCACCTGTTGTTCAAGCGCCCTGGTGGATTCTGCTTGCAACTCCTTCATGCCCAAGATTCTCATATTTGATCTCGGTTTCCGGTTCTCAAGGTTGGCAAGGCCAAGTCCCTTTCCCTCTGTTAAAGGTCCTGCATACGGCCTTCAACTCTCATCTCTATCAGGTCTACTGACTGTTGATAATTTTCAATGGCCTCAATCTTCTCTTCGACCCCACCAACTCACCCCTGCACGTCTATTATTGCACCAGTCAGGCCTGATTTTATTGAGCGGATCTCCTCCAGTAGCATACAGATGTCGCCTTTCATGGAGGCCTCTCTGACGTCCGCTATGCCTTGGGTCCATGAAACATTCACCACAAATTCCTCGGGTGCCACCCTGCAAAATCCACTCAACGGTACACTTGTCCCCGGGTCCATGGTGCGTTGGCCCACTGCGTTGACCTTCACTTCTTGTTGAGCCGCTTCCCGTGGGGGTGGGCGGGGAGGCCCCATTTCCCTCTGGTTGAGGGGTCCACGTTTCCCTCTGTCTGCCCTCCAAGCAGTTGGTAGCACAGGGGAAAATGGCACTACTACTCTGCGGAGTGTCGGACCTTGTACAGCGGTCTCTCCCCCCCACCCGAGCCCTGGGTACTGGCTGCGCAGCAGGCTCCCCTCCTGCAGTCAGTATTCATTAGTTATTATGCCTTCTAGGGCCCCCACTAACTTACCCCGCTCATCTCAGGATGGGGAGGAGGGTTGGGGTCACTGTGCTGGTGCAACTGTATTCTTCACCCTCAATCCCACCAACGTTCTGGCTATCCTGGCTTGCCGTGTGGAGACCCACGCCAGTCCAAGTACCCCGCTGCTGTCCGTGTGTGAGGCTCCTTAATTCGCCGAGCAGTATGGGGAGTGCCCCCCAATCGTGCACTGAAGCCTACCTGGGCGGTCTGTGTGCTGTGGTGTAATGCGGCAAGGCCCAGGTGCCAAAGCTCTGCCGCCAGCAGGCCACAACTCCCCCGATGCTGCTCTTTCTCCCTGCCCATGCGCTGCTCTTCTCTTCTCTTAGCCAGGGCTGGGGAACAGCCACACACTGGTTCCAACAGGCTGCGAGCCCCGGCCGCTGCTTCCCAGATCGTTTGGTAGGCTCCTCAGGGTTAGTACCAAGCAGCGCTGAAAGCCCATCAGCGGCCATGCTCCCTGGGCCTTGAAGTCTCAGCTGGCCGCAGTAATCTGCTGTCTGCCTTCCATGGGCCAATTCACCTTCCGCCCGTCAGGTCGTTCCTACATGCCTTCTTTTCGCCACTTTTGAGCTTTTTATACCCAGTTGCACAGCTTTAATGAAATGTTTTGCCTTCTTTTGCTGTAGAGCGAGGGAGACCGTAGATCAAGCACCCATCCAGTCCGCACCCACTGCTGGTCTCCCATACAGATTTTTTTTCAAAAATGTCTCGACCAAACTGGACATTCACCCTGGAACAGGTATCCAGAATAGAATGCATACAAAATGTCAATAGAAAAACACATGTGCATGATCCACAGCTGGCATTCAGTGTGAGCATGAATACCTTCAACAATAGGGCAACCGTGGTGCACATAGCAATTGAGTAAACAAGACAATCCACCTGGGAACAGAAGTCTTGCAAGAAACTTCAATGCACAGCCTAAGTCAAGATGGGGCACAACTCTCTCCTCATCAGAAGATGGGTTAAGTAAGCATGTGGGGAGAACCATTTATTGGTTGAAATGGAAACTGACACCAGCTTTGGTAAGAAAAAGAGTTCTATGATATTCAAAATCTTCATCCATCACACTTACTAGATGTATCAAGGCAGCTCGCCATGGCTAAGGGCATTTAAATTATAAATCTACTTACAACCCTTGAAGCAGCAGCCCCAGAAAGTCCCTGAGACTGGTTTAAGGCACTGAAAAGGTGGGTGTTGGACTAAAGGGTGGTTGGAGAAGAATGCACTGGTCACCTCACCTTAGTCACCCTCAAACAACCAAGGACAGCCACAGTGACATATCTCCGTTCTAGACCCTTCCCCACCCAAGGAGGGCAGGTTAGCCTTGGGGGCCTGAAGGCACAGGTCCAGCCCACAACCCTTGTGTGACCCAGCAAGGCAAGACTTGTGCAATCCCACGCCTATTGAGAGAGCCTAAAGTTTGCTCTAGACAGACCAAAGATCCAACAAAGAAAAAGACGGCTTTCCCTTTAAGGCAAGTGTTTATGTGTGGCAATGGGAGCAAATGTTTTGATACAGTTGCAATATCACCCAACACAAAGGAATCACTTTGTAGCATCCGACGATGCAATGTGTTCAGTCCGTGACCTCACCAAACGCTGGAAGTTCACCGTGGGAAAAAAAGGCTGAGACATTGCAAGAGTTTTTCACACTGGTGATACAATGCTGCTTGTTTACTACACACCTAATCTCAATACAGAAACAAAGTCCTCATGTCCAAGATGGCAGACAGGCCAATTATAGGTTTGGTCTAGCCTCGTGAGCCCAAAATAGGCTAAAGTGCACTCAGGACAAAAGCAAATTCCAGCCCTCACTCAATTACAAGCCACAAGTGCCGCCTCTCACTTAAAACACCACCCACAACAAGGAGGGCACACAGTTTAAAAACATCCAGCCTCGTGTTTGGAGAATGCTCGAGATTGGCTGAAGAATCTGGAGAGACACCGGAGCGTGGAGAGAATGTAGCAGTGGCGAGCAGGACGAGCTCGAGAGAGCTCCAAGGGTTAAGGGGGAAGTGGTACCATTAAAGGGTGGGAGCAGAGAGAAGGTGGTGGTGGTGGTGGGGCTAAGAAGGAGGTGGTGAGAATTAGTGGAGTGACTGAGGAAGTGGTTACATCAGCAGGGTGATTACACGAGGCAGTGGTATTATCAGCACCCAGGAGAGGAAGTCAAGTGGAGGTGGCATGAATCAATGAACAGCAGGAGTTGGTTAAATCCAAGGGGGAATATGAGTGGCTAACATCAGAGCTTGGCAGTGACATACTAAGTGGGTTTCCCTTTAATATAAAGTTCTTTAACGCAAAGGTACTTGTCCTGTCCTGGGACACCATAGGCTATAAAACAAAGTCTCCAAAAAATGGTCAATGAAAACTTCCAACACCTATTCTTACAATTCTTTAGCCTCCAGGCTGCCCTACGCTAATAAATGACATGTTCCAAAGTGTGACCCAAAGCAAAAATCTTAACCTACTCTTCAAAGTCCATCCCCAGTTAAATAGAACACAACATAAGTATGCTTCTGGAAAGGTTCTTGAAGCTGTAATTCAGCGACTGCTCTCTCTCAGGCCACTCTACTTTCCATTGGTTTCTCAAGCCCTTTCTGTGGATTTCTCCCTTGGGTGTTTTACAGGCTTCAGAACAGGGATTTGGCACAGACCTTACCCCCATCAGGATACAGAGGCCCCTTTTAGACTTCTGCTTTTTCAGCTATCAAGCCAGGTGCCTCCTAGACCTTGGCTTTGGAGGGATTCACAATTTCAGACATAACTGTATAGATGGGTACACTCCCGTCCCCACCATCTTAAGGGTCATCCGTCAGGCAGCCAATATTATGATGCCCTCCTGCCACGGGTCAGGTCTTGCCTTTAGTTCCCTTGGGGTCGTTGATGGATTGCCACAGCCTTAGGCCTTCCAATTCCCTCAAGATGAGGGAAGTGCTTCTCCAGCACCATGACGACTTGTTCTTTACATGTTATCCAAGCCAAACAGAATGACCGCCGCTCCATACCTGGTCTCTTGGATACTTTTCCAAGCTTGCCCGATTATTTTCCAAGTATCAGTCCTATTATTTATTTAGGAGTCTCCTCTTGCACCAAGGGAGCACAAACAAACAAGTCTGTCTCCTCAGGGTTACTCGATAGATCTCCTTCCTGCCCATTTTGTAGTTACTGTGTTGGGGCAGTATTCCCATTACTCCCTTTAACATGAGGTATGTTTGAATCTGGTTGATTATTCCCTAGGGGTTCTGTAATTGTTTGCATTACTAAAATGTTTGTGTCATGCGGCACAATCTAGGAGGTTTATTTCTAGCACTCCAGTTCCTTGGCCTTCCGAGGTTGCCCTGTGCAGCGGAGGACTCTGAAGTGCTGTGGGTGTTACAGTGCGAAGCGCACACCACTGCTCTCTCGATTCGTATCAGTTAAGCAGCAGATGGTCTCCTCTTGCGGCTTCAGTAATGCTGCAAGTTCACAAAATTCGTTGTTGGTTGTATTCCCTAACTGGATCTCCCGTTATTAAGTATCAGGGTTCCTAATGAAAGGTCTCCTGGATATGCCAGTTCGTTTTACTGAAGCAGATTATTCATGGCTCCAGTTCTCAAGTAGCAGAGACCGTCAATAAGGGTGCCTAGGAACTGTGTTTTACACCATTCCCCACATGACCTCACAATGGTTCTTAAAGGATACTATAATGCCTCTGGGGAAATAGCGAGCAGCATAGATCCCTCTAAAAGTTGCATCAGGATGCAGCCAGACCATCTTAATCCTTTGTGGCTCATTTCCCTTACATAGTACAATGGGAAGTTATGACAACTGACTACAGGAGGTAATATTAGGAGGACAGAGTGGGGGTTGTGGGAGGTATACCCCAAGATGGAGGTGATACTGAATATGGTACAGGGGAGTTTGGAGGTGTAATATCAGTGGCAGAAGAGGATACCCCCAAACAATGCAGTGCCCCATGTGGGAGATGGATTGGAGACAACAGTGAAGAGAAGGACCCAAAATAGATCAGGTGGTAACAGCCTGAGGGGGGCGATGTCAAGAACACCAGGTGGTGGATGAAAGACTGAGGTGGAGTAATAAGACCAATACGTAGGCAGCAAGAGTAGGAAGGTTCTGGTGGACCACACAGGTCTACGCAGTAGCAAGCGGTGGTAGTAGTAAAGATAGGGGGGTAAGGGCGCTGACCTCAGCAATAGAAAGATCACAAGGGTAGCAGTCACAGGGTTACCCAGAAACCCACAATAACCATTCAATGGAAAAAGGGTTCGGGAACACTCAAACCCACCATGGGGCTGCCCACTGAAGAGGGATTTGGGAGCACTAAAGTCCACTACGCTGGGATGAACTTGGATCTGCATGAAATTGGACAGGGAGGCCTAGGAACCTGTATTTTGTGGAAGAGACATCAGACAAGAAGGAATTAATAGGAACCAGTTCCCTTTAATAAAAAGCATCCTGACCTTTGTTTTATTTGAGAATATTACCTTTCATTTCAGTTACTTAATTATTTTGACATATATGACAGGTCAATACGTTACATTGTCAGGAAGGAATTGGGACCCCTCAAAGGCTGGGGCGATTTACCAGGGTGGAGACCTGAGCGGGCCCTAACAAGAGGGGGGGATGTGGCAGTAAGGAGGGCCACACTCCCTGTCCCTTCATATAGTGGCAGGTTGATTACCCACTGTACCATAAAAAAATAATCATACAATACCTTTCCCGCATGATGGTGGCCAGGTTTTTTCTGTGGTTTAAAAAAAATTACATCGTCCAGCATTCCCTGCGAGGAAATGCATCTTTACCAATCAGTTTTCCCAAGTGACAGAGCCTGAAAACAGCTACTGGCAGTATGTGAAGTCACTCTGCGATCCGGAAAACAGCAATCAGCAGCTCAGCAGTGGAGAGCCACCAGACGAATCAGAAGTAGAAGAGGACAGCACACAAAACGAGAGCTCTGTAGACATTGCGCTCATCTGGGAGAGGGCCACAGTAATGTTTCCCAGGCAACCAAGCGAACAAACAGGCCAGCAAGACCCTCACACAAACTGGACATTGGATGCCATAACCCATCAACGCAGGCAGCCGCTGCCAAAACACAGCACCCCCCTCTCATATCCTCTTGTACATACCCCTTCCCAGGTGGGAGAGTAGGTAAAGATTGGCCAGCGGAACCAAGAGGGAAGGATGGCAAATGGTGAGAAAGAGGGACGTTTAAAAGTAGAGCTGGGAGAAAGGGTGAAGTCAGAGGAGGCAGAGGTGCTCCAAGAGCCCAGGCAGAGGAAGGATGGTGCGTAGGAGCACAGAGTAGGATTATACATGCTGTATGCAAGGTGAGGTATTGGTTGCTGAAATGGCACTGAGTGAATGTGCGTGGTATGAGTGGAGAGGTAGGAGCAGTAGGGAGTGCATGCAATGGCGCATGGGGAAGTGATGGGTGGGTGAATGTGAAAGAAAGGTGGGAGGAGAGTCAGTGTGGACATGGAAGAGTAGTGATGTGCGCAGGAGAGTAGTTGCAGGTAGTAGGTGGAGAGGGGAAGAGTAATGGTGTGCAGCTGGGAGAGTAATGGCGTGCAGAGTTGTCGTGTGCAGAGGGGAGAGTAGTGATGTGCAGAGGAGAATGTGGAGATTAGTTTTGGGGAGGGTAGTTGTGGGGAGAGTAGTGATGTGGAGAGGGGAGAGTAATGGCAGGGAGAGTAGTGTCAGTATATAGAGTGTGATGGAGAGTCAGAGGAGACTGAGTAGGAGGAAGGAGAGTAGAAGTAAAAGAGGGTGGGTAGTAGATAGCATAAGGGTGTGGAAGAACAGCAAGGTTGAAACCCAGTGTTAGGCAGAATCCTGTGCAGTTCCCTTGGGGAACACTGCAAAAAGATTAAGATTACAGGAGCAGCAGTAAACCCACTTGGTAGCAGTCTGCACCACCCAGATTTACCTGGTAGCTGTGGCTGAGCAGTCAGACTTCTCTCAAGAAGAGTAGGGCAGTATGCAGAGTAAACACAATAGGGCCAAAACACAGTAGAGCAAACAAACACTGACCAGAGCTTTGTATAAAAAGTATATAGTTATTTATTTAAAACACACTTTAGGTAATACACTAGCACTCTTAATTAAAAGTAATCTAAAAAACACAGTCAGGTAAGTATACACACCTCCCTTGATAACTATCAGACAAGCCAGGGTTAAAGCACAACTATTTGTTAAGACAGAAGTGAGTGCTTAACCTAGATGGCACTCCAATAGTTTAGGTTAAAAAGGGAGAGAAAAGGCAGAGTTTAAAATATAAACAGTTCCCAACACTTTTAAGAGTTCAGAGCAAGGGGAGAAAGGCAGGTTATACTGTAGAGCCAAAGTTCATAGGCCTGGCCCACTTTAAATGGAGCAAAGCGAAATGTGCCCAGGATCACACGTTTAAAGTGCACTGAAAGTCTTTGCAGAGTGTTCAAAAGAGGTTGGGGTGAGTCAAAAGATATAGTTAGAAGGCCTGGAGCCAACCCAGTTTAGAAGCCAAGGATTTAAGGGTCACTTTTAGCAATCTGTAGAAAGGGGAGGCCAGACGGGACACAGTACCTTAAGAGAAAGGAAGCTCCAGCAGGGGCAGTTGTTCCTGGCAGTGGTTGAGGTTCGTGGTTCCGACCAGGGGAAGAGAAGATCTTGTCGAGGAGGAAAGGTGGAGTCCTTGCACTGCACAGGGATGAAACCAGCCGCTTAGTTCCCGATTAAAAGGTGCGGTCCTTTTATTCGCTGTCAAAAGTGGTGAGCTTGGCTATCCGGCCCCCGGGGTGCTTGGCACGGGCGAGTCGACCAAGGGCCGTCTTTGGAAGGCGAAAAGGGTAAACTGGTTGGTCCCACCAGCTCAGAGGAAGAAGACTCGTCCAGCAGAAGATCTTCTCTTGTCGTCGGGAAAGTGGTGAGGTAGCTGCAGCAGGGCTTCACCGGTGGTGTCGTGGTTGCAGATGGCTCAGCTTCGTCCCTCTTCGGATTCTTAGGTCCTGTGGCGACTTCTGAAGTTCCAGTCCCAAAGGCCCTGCTTTTATGCAGAAAAACACCCATTCATCAGCCTAGCTGTCAATCACACATGCCAAGTGGTGAGCCAGACAGACGGACGGCTCACCACTGGGCCAATCAGAGTGGAGTGCGACTTGGGTTGCTAAGGCAACGCAGTCCACGGTGCCTATTCCCCCCTCCACCCTTCCTATGGAGCCCAGACAGAGTGGCACCACTTGGAGGGCTTCTGTGGCGAAGCCTGCCAAAATAGTGGAACAAAGGGCTCGACCTTGGTCAGAGTTACAGAGACGCACACAAACGCCATTTTAGAATCGAGTTCTGGCAAAAAGACCCAACCGTTGATTTATTAAATAATTAAACCAGCGGTATCTTTAACATTGCACCAAAAGGTGGTGCGTTTAAAATGAATGGGAAAATCCCATAGAGAATATTCCAGTGGAATATTTCGTGTGGTAACCACTGCCACCAGCCAGAAACTTGACGAGGGGGGGGGACGGGACAGTGCCCCCTCGAAAACAGACCCAGGGGCAATCGAATTACCCCTTACCAGTACTTCCACAATATGATGGTTTGTACTGGTTCTGTTCACAATTTTGGACTAGTAAAGCCAATGGTGACTTTACATGCCCTGGGAGACAGTAGTCAGTCCCAGGGTATGGAGTCTATGTTTGGGGGTCACTGCGACACCCCTGTGGTACTGCACTGAGGGTGCTGTGTACCACACATGCAGAAAAACAGATGATACCCTATGGAGTAAAAAGGAACCCCATGGCTCATAAGCACACAAAGAGTCAAAGACATACCTCAAATCATGCCTAAGAGTGGGAGTAAGAGAGTCTCACTCTTAGCAGGAGAAAAAAACAAACCCCAAAAATCCTGCAAAGCTGCTGGGTGACTCACTAGGTTTGGGAAATTAGCCTGATCAGAGAATTCTCCCTAACACCCAGGGTGTCTGAAAGGCACAAGTCATTCCCCGGGGAAATCCAGTTGATCGGAACCCATAGATTGTTCCATGAGGAAGTTCAGATAGAAAAAGCTTTAGGTAATCGCCAGCAGTCAGATAGCTCTTTAGACAGTATCGGTTACCTATCTCTAGTACCAGTCGGACGTTGAGGGATACCTTGGTTAGGGTGAAATAGCCCCTTAATAGGTTGGAGTGAGAGGAATGGCCATTAGGCACACTGTTGAACAAAACTATAAAAACCCTTCAACTGTCTCTGGTAGATGGTGTATTCATTAGGCCATCTGTGACACATATTCCTTAATAAACAACAACTAGCCCCATGACACCGATATTCAGTACCCGGGTATGGCTCTAAACATGTAAAAACTGAAGATAGTTCCCAAACCTCCCGCTAGGAGTCGGACTCAGAATGCTGACAACATTGATACAGCAAATACAAACAATATGGGAGATGCATGCGATTTGAACTATAGGGGTTTGGGGGAGGATATGATGCTCTCTGAAGCTACACCCTAAAATGGTGTCCCGTAACCAAAGGCCAAGGGCAATCCAGTACAATCTCTTGCAAAGAACCTACTTAACTCCTCACAGATTATCATGACTATGCAATGCCTCCCCACAATGCTGCCACAGATGCAGCTTCCAAAATGCAGGCCTGATCTACATGTTTTGGGAATTTCCAAGCTTTGCTCTCTTCTAGGAGAAAATCGCAAAGTATACTAAAAAGAAACAGGAGTGGCACCAGTATCCAGAGATCCCACTGACAGCCTAGTGGGTCTAAGACCGGAAGCAGACAATAAAATGGGCCTAAGTACATTTGTAAATCTATCCTATACAGCCGTCAAAAGGATAGCCATGGTGTGGAAGTCTGAGTCCCCCTACCATTAGACTATGGGCGACAGACACACAATGATGGGCGAGAGTGGAGGTAGCCATATTGAGAGAAAATGCTCAGGGATCCACACACACCAAGCAGGGGACACTGATTCAATGGGAAGAAGTGATTCTAAAACTATCTAGAGCATCAGACGAGAAACCCCACCCCAATATCAAACTTACTACATTGAAAACGGCACCAGCCACCTTTGCCCGGACCCAGATTGCAGACTGACAGTACACCTCTCCCCAGTCAAGGCCTCTCTGTCCCCCGGATGCAGCTTTGTGACACAGTAATTATGCGACAACACTATATGTAAAAAAACAGACTGTTTTTTTATTGCTTGCTATTAAATTCATAAAATGATAATTTTCATAGTAAAGGATGCATTAGCACAACAAATACTACTGAGGAAATATATATATATCTCCTATATGTCATCTGTTTATTGGAATAATTTATGATGTATTTTGCGCCTAAAGAACGTTCAGTTAACAATGTATGCTAAAATGAATAAAGAAACGTCCAACAGTGAATAGAGACATACAGCCTTGGCGTCCTTCCCAGTCACAGGTGGAACCTTGTGATACACACCCCTACTCCCCCCAATATTCTGCAGGGGTCTACACACTCAGCAAATGGATAAATACACACTCAGCAAATGGATACATACCCTGGACAATCTAGTCCGTTAGAAAACTTTCCAATACTCTTAGAAAACAAACAGAAAAAGCCCTTACTACAATAACTTAAACAATCTAAAAAAAGAAACTGACTGATGCAAGAAATATGTAGGAAAAATACTACAGCAGCATCAACAAATGTGCCTACTATTGGAAATCTGAATATATGCGAGTGAAATCATGAGGTTGAGGTGTGGAGGATATGCAGGGGATATGCCCTGTGCTCAGTCTATGCCTGTGTATATACAGCCGCATCCATTTTATTTTAGTCTTCACTGTTGCTCCACATCAAGCTCCAGTCCCATTACCTCCCCAAGGACGGCATCCCATAAGTAAGGAGGAAAGGGAGAGGGACATAAGAGTATAAAGAAACTACATACTACTATTTCTGCATCCCTCCCCCCTATAGCCACACAGTCTTGAACTCACTTTCTATGCCCGAGAGCTTGAGGATTGCTGTTGCACAGTCATTGTGCTCAGTTACCGTCCCCATGCGAGAACGGTTTGGGGATAAGGAGGAATTCAGCCAGTCCCCAACATGTGGCTCTGAAGTAGAACCCTAACCAGTAACCATATCATTTGAAGAAATCAACAACTCCTGGATCCTTGGAGCCACAAATCTTGACTTCTTGACTGAAGCCATTTCAAGAAATGTCCACTTTTTCCTACGAGTCTCACTTAGGCAGCTAAACTCACACAGAAATTACTTTTCAATTAAGTGGTTAACTGACACACGAGGTGCCTGTGGAAGTATGAGAAAGTTTGAGAGACCTCAAACCAATATCATTAATCATCCAGAATAGGGCAGCAAGACTTATCCTTGGCCTTAAACCCAGGGACCACATCTCTCCTGCCCTAAAAAGTCTTCACTGGCTCCCGGTTGCTGCACGGATGAAATTAAAATCCCTCTGCATCATCCACAAGGCTGTCTGGGGCCGGGCACCACACTTCCTGCAACTCCCTCTTACTAAATACTCTCCTTCTAGACCTCTACATTCCTCTGGGGGGGCAGGAGGCCGATCTCTTTCCTCAGCTGGCTCCCTCCTATGGAACAGCGTCCACCCTCCCTGTGCGTCTTGAGCAGGACTTCCTTCACCTCAAGACTTTACTCTTCTCCTCCTCCTTCCCTTCTTCCCTCATCTGCTAATCTCACAGTTGCTGTAATTGGTGTCATGGGCCTTTATGCATCCTCTGGGCCCTTAACCTCCCGACATCCAATCACCCCAGCTTCGGTCTACCTCAGCACATGCCACAGCACATCCTCTGCCTGGAGGCTTGCACTTTTCCACCCAATGCAGCTTCAGGCTGTGTATCACTTACCGTACCTTGCACTTCATCTGTGGCTCACCCATGAGCTCGGGCACCCCAGCACTTACCCCCCACTGCCCTCTTCCTTGCTGCGCATTCTGAATACTCACAAGGCATAGCGAGTCCTTTACTCCCCGGTATTAACACTGTATTTTAATGAATTGCAATACCATGTTCCATCCCTATTCCCCTGTGGGTCCTTTGAAACAGAATGTACTTACTGTATAAGCGCCTAACAAGTGAACAATAAATAAGGTATACGATTGTTGGAGAAGAGAGGTGGAAAACGCCACTAAATCATGAGATGTGAGAAAGCTTAGATACTGCTTGTGCCTTTGCACTGTGATGAATCTAGCGTATCCGTCCTTTCTCCCCAAGGTGGAACATACCCCTTTGAGGTTAGGGCGGTGAGCCTGCTTCACAGGACGCTCCCTAGGGGTCTTGGCAAGTAGGACCTCTCTTGGAGACACTCCCCCTTAAGGGACAAGGACGCCCGTTCCTGTCTGGAACTCCCTAAAACGTTCCCAATGATGGGATACATAGGTCTATCTGATGGGCAAAACCGCAACAATTCCAGAGAATGGGCTGAAGGCAAAGTTAACATATGCCATGACCATCAAGGATCTTCCAATCAACTGTGACGAGGAGGTAGAATCTATATTTGTTGAATAAATATACGTTGAATCAGAGCAAGAACGAGAAACGCATATGCGAGCAGGGGTGGCCCTCTGACAGCACAAAACAGGCGAGAAGCGGAGCTGCGAGGAGCTGCAGAGCCTGCGAAGTTCAGAACTGCTCTGAACGAGAAGCGCAGACATTGGAGACTCAGCGTGTATAGTCAGTGCGGAAACCGAGGAAACTGGAGTACGAATTGGGCAGCTTGCCCGATTGACTCTGCCGACACTAGCCTGCTAAAATATCAGCCACCGGACCGGTAACCAGGCCGGACGAGACAAGAGCGAAAGTCAGACACCGGCGAGAAAGAGAAAGAGAAAAAGAGAGAGAGGGAGAGAGAGAGAAAGAGAAGGTACTGAGCGACTGTAGGCCCCAGAGACGTCCCCCCTGTGATACTAAAGGTAACAGGGAGAACGGGATGCCAAGCGGGGCTCGTTATGTAATCGGAGACACTCGTCCCAGTGAAATTGACAAAGTCCAAAATGCAAAGTTGATGAACTTGAACTGTAATACTAAGAAAAAGAGGATTATAAGTACACCTGAGAAAGAGACTGTTAAACAGTGGATAGTATTACCCTGGGAAGAGGGGAGACTATTCCATCGTTCAAGAGATTCCAATTGGAACACACCAGAGAAAGGAGAATATAAAGTACAGCTAAAAGATGTCGATAAGATAAAAGATAACCCAGAGAAACCAAACCTAAAAATAGAGAACGTTACTCAGCTAGAAAAGATGACCCACCTAAGAAAATATATCCCTCACAAGGATTTACAGGGAAAACAGCCTGGATCAAAAGACAAAAAGTAAGTGCAGGAAAGTACACTTGGAGAGCAACCCCCTTCCCCCACAAGGATAAGGGAAAACCCAAAGACATTTTATAGGAGTTACATGATTTGATACGAAAGGTGACCAGAGACTATCTAGGAATTGGATATTAAGAGGAAACTTTCTAAAACTACAAGCGGACCACTGCATCATCAGGCGTCATTCTCCTGACATTAGTTGGTTTTCAATAGTGGTAGGGGCAGTTGGGATTTATTTTTCTGGACAGCATACTCATTAATTCTGACATTTCCCAAGGACGTACAAGCACCTTAGTTATTTATATACGTAGGGAACCTCATCGAAATACAGACAGTAGACCTTATATTTATTAGTTAATGAATACTTCTTGGAAATCTCATCAAAGTGTCTGTGTCCTAAATGACTCTCCACAAGGGCGTTTACTTATTTGTAGTATTCCATCTTAATGCATCTGTATTGTTAAATAAATAAGTGGTAAACTTACCTTTGTGGACAATCTATTGCTTGACAACCTCTTTTGTAGGTGAAGTTGAACTTGGAAAATCAACACTAATTTCAACATGCATATTGGAACATTTTATTGGTTAGCACAACCTTGATAAAAATCACGTAATGATCTTCTAGGCTGACAGGGGCCATAAGGGTTATTTCCATCTTAGAAAGAGCACCTGTAATTAGATAGGCATCAACAATCAACAGGACAACTGAAAAGGGATTGGCAAAATCACCCTCTCCTATAAGGTACATAACGCAGAAGAAGACCAGGAGACATTGTGAACACCCATACTATTTCAGACTAATTCCCAGTGCTCCAATAATCGATCAGTATATTGAGTCAGCACTACAGACCAGGTGTGGTACAAGCCTTACCCAGAGTGGACGAAGCACCTCATGCTACAACGAAAGAGACATCAATTGACAGTATTGACTAAAGCGCCGAGAAGCCAAAGCCACTGACGTCGGTAGAGACACCACGACATAGCAGCGTTAGACAGGAAGCACACGTGCCATCCGCACATCGGGACACAAACACACACTCTAATGCATGAAGAACATGAGGGTACGGTTCTATAGTTAGAGGACAGATACAAATGCACACTGTCATTGCTTTTATTATTTTGCTTAATGCAGCAACGCAGAAACCGCAAGAAGCAAGGAGGTCCTGAACAAAGCTTGCTGATGCTTATGTGCAATTAACCTTATGGAATTGCAGGGGCACCTATGGAACCTGACAGTCCAGTGTGACTAACATATGGAGAATCTTGAATAGCACGATCATGTAGAAGCCACGTTATGGCATAGGAAAATTACAGCAGGCCACAGGCCTCTCAGCAAGAGCTGAGCTGTTGAAGAATTTAGGCCGGACAAGAGCAAACGTGTGAGACAGGACCTGCTGCCAAGGCCACCAGACACAAACAACATTCCATTCCCTAAACGACAGTAAAGCCACCTGCAATAAATGCAAATAATTCCTCATCATTCAGAGCTTCAGAAGCTCCAAATCATGGTCTCCGAATACATGAACCGGCCGACTCAGACAATGAATCAAAACCAGAGTTGGGAAAGAGTCTATCTCACACCGCCAGACAGAAGCCTGCAACAAAGAGACAAGTGTTGCAAGAGAGGAGTGAGCACCCTCATAGTCTAAGGTGGTGCACACAAGTTACACTGTAGACACATAGTAATTCTTATTACCTTGAGAAAGTACACAGTGAGCTGAGAACCATTGCGGAGCCGAGGCCTGGGGAGATCATCTCTAGCCAATCACAGTTCAGGCTCCTAGCGGTGCGTAACAACGGGCAAGAACCAATGGTAAGACCCTCACACTGCAACACTGTTTAGAGATAGTAATTTGGGGAGGGACCAGGCAAGCCACCTGACATGGGAGAGCCAGTAGAACAACACATATAGGCAACCATATAGTTTATCAGAATCCTGACAACCAATCCACTAGGCCGATAGGTTTTCTGGAGAAGGGCCCAGGTGTAACGCTCACCTGATTCCCACGGAGGCGCTGGTCTTGGCAGGAAGGTGTCTGTGACCCGAAAAGTGATGTGCAGGACTCGATTTGCTTCTGGGGCCGAACCTCTTCGCACTGTGTGTCGAACTAGAAGAGTGAGATTTCTGCAGGTGAAAGAATATGTGGGTTAATGATCTGGGTTGTTGAATGTCCCTCTCTCTCTCTCTCTCTCTCTTCCTAGCTTCTCCGTAGAGCCCCCAGGTCAACGTGCTCACCTTAGATAGGTGAATGCTGGACTCTCCATCTGCGTCTGGTGCAGGGTGCCGTTGCCAGTTCCTTCACTGGTGAAGCATAGGCCTCTTGACATCAGAGGATCGCTACCGTCGTTAACTGCACGAGCGGTGAGTTTCCGGACACCTTTTTAGTCCTTATAGTCTTTAGGTGCGTGGGCAAGTTAATATAGAACAGGACTCTGTATAATGCTTTTTCCTATTTGTCTTGCAGGGCTCTTGAGATAGGAGATGATGTGAAGAGAGCCGAAGTTGGAGCCAGAGCCTTGGAATGAAGCGCTTGGAAATGCGTAAGTAAATGCAAGCGCTCTAACTGTCTCTTTTCCCTTGCAGCTATGAGTTCGTGCTGAAGAGATGCTGGAAAACGCCGGAGTATTTGCAGGCGTTCTATTGTGGCGAGCGCGATGGACGTGAGTAAATACCTGTCTAATGTCTCTTAGTTTGTCTTTCAGATGCTGGGTTGCAGCGTTGAAGAAATCCGGAATTCGCGGAGTGCCGGTAAGTAATAACAATGCTTTTGTCTTCACAGGCGGAGGTGCAGCGTGAAGAAATGTTCGCTGCCGATGGATCAGGTGAGGAAAGCGCTGCGTGTAAAGGTTGCCGTGCTAACCTGTTGTTTCTTGTCTTTGCAGGTGCTGCTGAATACTGGATACAGGAGTGGTAAGTATTGTTCTTGCAGGTTCAGGCTCGGAAGGAAGAAAGGCTGGAACAGACTCGGTGAGCGTTCTGCTGCAGATGCAGAATAACGCGAAGCACGTTTGTTCAATCGGGTGTGGTTTAAATAGCCTTGGAGTGATGAGGCATCTTCCTCCACGGCCCGCCTAGGTAAGAAAAGAGTTCCAGTTCCAGAAGAGTTCCCGTGTTGTATCCAGGGAGTGGAGCTTGCCCCACCCAGGTAAGAAAGTAGTTCCTGTTCACAGAGGATTCCTATGTGGCTGGTAAGTAAGCAGCATGGTCTGCTGCAGGTAAGTCTACCCAAGCATCTTCATACATATTATGAGCCCGGCGCTTCCAGTGCCGGGACCGATGGCTTTGATGAGCCTGGTGCCACCGGCGCCAGGACAAGGTCCAAAAGGTCCCAGTGGGGACCGGCTGGTGCCTAAGATAACGGTTAGGGGCCTGCTTCCAAGGACGTTGGGCTGATCCTGGCTCCTTGGAAGCAGTGATCATGACACCAGGTCGTAATGTCACTCAGACGTCATTAGGGTACAAAAAGGCCTACGAGCCAGGAGACGTTGAGATGTCTTTGGATTTCTTCTATCCTTGTACTGATCCCTGTTGGTTTTGGCTGTAATAAACCGCAGTTTGAACTTGCTGTCTGGCTGGGGCCACGTTCCTTTTTGGGGGAAGGTGTTGGGCCAGTAGCCCTCGAACCTACCTGGGAGTTTTTATTGATATTTTACTTGTACCGCGCTAATACACCAGTGTTTCAGAGTGTGGCGAGGCAAGGGAGGGGAACAAAGGAGAACAAAATAACGATCTTACTAGGCAGAATGACATTGAGAATGTGCAAGTGTGGGGGAGAGAGAAGGGAGGAAAGCGTAGGTGGTCAAGGGGGAAGGGGAAAGTGCAGAGCATAGGAATGAAAAAACAAACAAACATAAAGGTAGTGCAGCCAGAAAGTGGCAAGTGCTAGGTTAAAGGTGCAGAACAAGGGTGTCTGATGAGTGCAGTGAAGAAGGTGAGGTGGGGGGGGCTGTAGGGTTACAGATACAGCCCCTAAGTCCAAGGATTGCCAGGAGGCAGTGCAGGTGCCTGGGCCCGAAATCAGAGGGTGACCAGGTGCACAATGCCTAAGCAGAACAGATCAGCAGGGGGACAGAGGAAGAGTGAAGGCAGAAGCAAAGACCAAGGTCTTGAGGTGCTTCCAGAACCAGAGATGGTTGTCCTCAAGTTTCAGAGTGGCAGGGAGGCTATTCCAGAGGGAGGTCCCAGCCGAAGAAAGATCTACCCCCAACACGTTTCTTTGATAAACAAATGATCCTGAGGGAGTGGGAGGCGGAGGAGCGAAGAGCTCGAGAGGGAAGGTATTTACGGAGAAACAGCTGAAGGTATCTTGGACCCAGGCCTCAGAAAGCCTTGTCAACAATGCAAAGGGTCTTGAATTTTATCCTTGCAACCACTGGGAGCCAATTAAGAGATTTAAGGGCTGTAGAGATACGATCCCAGGGCTTGAGGCCCAGAACAAGTCCCGCAGTCCTCTTATGTATGAGTTGCAAAGGGCAGAGAGTAGAAGCAGGCAGATTTAGAAAGAGGCTGCAGTAATCCAGCCTAGAGAGAACCAGGGCTCGAGATACGGTGAGCTTCTGGGGGAAGGAGAAGAAAAGCAGAATACTTCTGAGGAGGTGTAGTTGGAAGTTTGACTTTTTAGAGACATCAGAGATGTGGGCAGAAAAGGAAAGTGTGGAGTCGAAGATGACCCCAAGGTTCTTAGCCTCGCAGGTGGGGGTAGGAGGAGTTTGTCCCCGATTTCTTCCTGGTTCCCAACTTGAACTGGCAGATCAACATCCCTGCTCAGTGTAGGGTTGCTTTCAAACTCTGAGAAAATCAAACATTTATTCTCGCCATCCACTATTGGGTACCAAGAGACCAGAAAAGAGTGTATTTAAGATGAGCGTCAACATTTTCACTACAATGCATTTGCTTTTACACATATTAAACCTGGCGGCGCGGTTGACAAGATAGAACTATTTTAACTCAAATGAACCTACCTTTTTGGAGGAGTGTTGCCTGCTCAGCGAGTTCCTATATGCTCAGCCACTTAGACATGCAGCTGCTGTCCTTGGCAGGATTTGAGCCAGAGACAGAATCTAAGCAGCAGACAGATATTTGAACAAAGCAAAAAGCTAACCTGAGCCCCCTGTAATTCCCACAGCAAACTACACATGTGTTTTAGTGTGCCTGTCAAAATAATTGATAAACCAGGTCTTCACATTGTCATCAACATCCTTTCTTACCAATCTATAAATGTAAACATACATATTTAGAAATTGGGAAGAGAACAAGAAAGCCAGAGGAGAGAAAATGTACCTGCAAGAACACCTGAGGGAAGTCATTCAGGACCGATTCAAGCAGTTCGAGACCAAATGTCCTGGTCATTTCGGTCATCCCAACAAGCCAGTATGGAGCATCAGCGTTAACCAACTGACACAAGTCCTAGAAGAGAACACAAGCAACAGACAAACAAGAAAAACACTGTTAGAGAAAGAACCAATTAAAACTTGAGAGCAGAACACATTTCAGTGAAAGATTAAATAAAATGGATCTTTGATGAGGAATAGAAAATAGATATTCATGCCACTGGCGGAAGCGAGGCAGGGCCTGACCAAGGGCAATGGGGCTTTTTTGTTGATTTCGGAACAGTCAAGGGCTTGTCTGAAATTCATCAGATTTGCTTTTGTCTGAAAGCAAGTACTGGACCGCTGAAGAAGGCTGACCTCATTGAGTCAAGCAGCACCAATTTATTACGCCTATCTGAATGACCAACACTCAATCTAACAGCATATAGATTTAATAATGTCATTCATGAAGGTTTTGCTTTTAAAACTGAAATAAACTAAAACTATACAACAAAGTACAACTCAGGCCACAGAAATGAGAGAACAAAGCAACAACCAGAACTTTGTGCTAGACACAAGTACCTTAGTCCGCGATACATCGTCTCCTTTCTATGATGTGTCCCTCAAGCTAAGCAGAACCTTTCTTCAGAACACCACTGACCAACGAGGAACACAAAAAGGGCTTCCCCTTTGGTGATATTTTTTCTGGTGGGCACAGTGAAGAAAGGACTACTGCTCTACAGGGATGAACCGTGGCTTAGTCATCTAACTCATCCCAAACTACTACTAAACTAGCAGTGATCACCAATAATAAAGGTGAAACAAAAGAAGCCCCACAGGTGTACCTCCTTTGCATCTTTAGGTAACGCAAGCACTGACCAGGGTAGATCTTCAGGAGGAGGTAAGTTGATACAGTTTTAATATAAAACAGAAATCGTACAGAGGTACCAAAACACAAAAATGCGCAATCAGTGTTCTATCAAAATAGGGACTGTAATAGAAGCAATCAAGCGTATAGCCCTGTAAGAGTAAAAACACACGTTTTGGACTAATAGGGGAGTTCACACCTGCTGAATCCCCCAGCTTTTGTACCACACAACAGGATCACAGGTTTACAATTTCATAGTTATTAAACATTTATACCAAACGTGGAAAATTCATCTGACTTGCCCTCCAACAAATCAAACTAAGCCCTCATAGAATAGCTACCCCTAGATTGCGTTGGTGGGCAGCTCATCTAGGGTGAGGGGATAGGAAGAGAAACTGGCTCTATCTAGTTCTAGTCACCATTAATTTCACAAAACACTTTTTATATGTGTGTTCTTTGCTTCGCAAATGAAATTATTCACTTTTATTCTTTTTCTTTGCTCTGCATTCACACACCCTAATAAATCATGCAAAACAAGAGTCTGCTCTGATTAATTTAAAACCTCACCGTTTATCGCTTTTCCAGAACATATATTGCAACCAATATTCATTCTTGTGCAATGTTGTTCTCAAAAAGAAGCCTTCACCCTCTGGGTAGAAAGCTACAACGCAAAAAAACAATTCCTTTTGCTTTTTGACCCTTTAACCATGCCAATGGTATATTCATTTTCTAGAAAGGGTCAGATCGGGTTTAGTGGTGTCAATTATTCTCCCACTTTCTTCAGGGCCACAGAATGGATTAGCATGCTGCCGAAAAAGTGTGTTTCAAGTGTCTGAGCGAAAATCACCCGACCACTAGATGATGCATAAACAGGGAGGGGAGAATACAAGAAGAGACATTTGCTGTTTTATTCCTATGTTCTTTCCCAGCATTCTCTTATTTAACTTCTATACATTATGGGGAGGTAGCATTTCTTACCCATATTTAGCTTGTATCAGACTCGAAGAATGGATCAGGTGACTGATAGTTTTGACTGATGCGTATATACTGTTGCATTCCGATGCCTCCTGGAATAACACATACAATTCTATCAGTTTCCAGGGGAAGAGGGGGAATTCAGATACCACGCATAACAAGTGTCATTCGTTTTTTAAAAATTAATCTAGTGTGTCTTATTAAGTAAACATGTCCAAATGGGCATGTTTACACGATACATCGTTCAGGATCTAACTCCACCCTACACGTGGGTAAGGAAGGAGGAGGGAACAAAAGCCGCATACCTGATGGATTAGGGGTCAGTAGGGCGAGAGATCTGCCTTGCGTACGTGCAGCTGGGTACAGAGCGTTTTGCTGAGAGCCATCCGATCCAAGCATACACATTCGCATTCGTCATTGTCACGCATGCGTGGCGCGAGTACTGCATTGGAAGACGGACTCGCGGAAGTCAACGAAAAGGGGGCATTCTGCTCCGAAAAGCAGCGTATCTCAAACGATTTTCATAATGCCTAGACATGATCATTGTCGCTGTTCTTTTTAAAGGTTGGATCATGTCAAAGCTAGTGTTTATTTTTAAATTTAATTTTTAATAAGTGAAGTCGATAATTTAACTAATTAATTTCTGAATTTGTGGTGTCATATTTGGAGAGATGTACATGTTAGCTCGGAGTTCTCTCAGGGGAAGCAATGTGTATTAGCTGGATTATCCTTACACATGGTAACGAGCCTTGCAGGGGACGCTCGACCACCAGGTATTGTGGTCTGGGTGTATATTACTGCTAGAATGCATAGATCCTCCACTTCATAGTGTGGCCAGTGTCTGCCAATTTGTCTGCTCATTCAGCCCATTACTGTCTGTTTTTAAGCCAAAGAACCACAATTGTTCTCGTTTGTATAGCAAATTGTGTGTATTCCCGCCTCTCTTGGGAATAGCCAGTTTTTCGATGAGTCCACGTAAAATCAGTGGGGCCATGTTTTTTCAAAACTAAGTGCTCCACCATCGGAGCTGTCAATTTATTTGTGCACTGCACTGTCAGCATGGTGTATGCCCAGTCCACCTACCTCCGACTGGGCATACACCATGCGGACAGTGGAGTGCATGTCCAAGCACAGCCAGTACCGCAACTATTGATATTGGCTGGCAGTTCCCATGGACTGAAAGAACATTAACAAACTGCAACAGCAGCAACGTCATATACCTGATTACATGTCCATGTACGTTACGATACGCGGGAATGACCACACGGCCGATAAAAACGAGATTGGCAGTACATTGATATGGGAAGACTTCCGTTCCTGTCCTTCTGAGTTTTGCCGCTACAGGTGCTGGACACTTGGTAAAAACTCTTGGTGCTGACTTTAGGCCAAAAGGGAGAACACAGAATCGGAAGTGTAACTCCCCTATTGCGAACCTGAGCAACTGAATGTGGGCAGGGTGAATGGGAATGTAGAAGTAGGCGTCTTCCAAATCTAGAATGGCCAGGAAATCGTGCCGGTTTAGCCAAGGTAAGACGCTTTGTAGGGATATCATCTTGAATTTGATGCGCTTGATGAACTTGTTGAGTGCTCTTAGATCCAGTATCGGTCTCCGCTGACTGTTTTTTTTCTTTTTGATCAGAAAGAAACGGGAGTAGAAGCCTCTTCCCTTCTGTCTGGGACTGGTTCGATAGCTGCTTTTAGAAGCAGTTTGTGAATTTCGGAAATGACAAGTCTTAAAAGATGTACTTTGCGAGGGGTGTGAGCAAAGGATGGAGGTTGATCCAGAAATTCTATGGTGTGACCCTCGCGGATCACCTGCAACACCAACTTGTACAATGTTATTGACTGCCAACGTTGGAGAAATCATGATCTGTCAATTTTGCTTGCTCTGGCTCTTGCCCGGGGGAGAGCCACGCCTTCCCGTCTGGGAGTACTCGCTAGAGGATTGCTGGTATCTGTTGTCCTGGAAGGCGTTTCCCTGTGTTTTTTGGCCATAGGAGGGACAATTAAAGCCTCTGAATTTGGAGGATGAGCCTCGAAAGGGACGAAAAAGATTTACTGTCTTTGTCCATGTCTTTAAGGGAACTGATGGCTCGAGCTGTGTCCGTGTCTGTCTTTATTCCTTTCAGGTGGTCATCGATCTTACCAAATAAGTCTTTCCCATCGAAGGGCATGTCCAATATTTGTGCTTGGACCTCCGGTCTGAAGTTTGTAGCTTTCATTCAGGCTGGTCTCCTCAGTACAGTACCGTGAGCCATTTGCCTGAAGCCTGATTCAGCCATGTGCAGGTCTGCGTCAATCAAATGATCTGAGGTGGCCTCCCAGTCTGCTATGATTGTTCTGGCTTCTTCCTGGAGATCCGCTGGTAAATGTTTGGTTAGTTTAGACATACGTAGCCATAGCTTGCGGTCAATACGCGCCGTCATGGCTAGTGCATTGCCCGCTCTGATGGTGAGAGTGGCTGACGAGGATACTTTCCTGCCCATGGCCTCTAACTTACAGCCTTCCTTGCCGGGAGCGGCTGATTAGGGCGATGAAGGATTAGCCAACTTTTTTCTGGATGACAGAATCTGTCTTAGTATGTCCCCTTAGACAAAGTGGCGCTGTGTCAGGGGCTTTGCATTTCTTTTCAGGTCTTGAAACGATAGCCGGAGTGGATAAAGGTGCAGCCAGTATCTTAGAACCATAGTCCCATATGGTATCAAGAAGAGGGATGGTAGTGACTGTCGTAAGTTTGTCCATGGGCTCATGAAGCACTGACTGTTTCTCTTCTGATGTGACTTGTAACTTGATTAGGTCTGCAGCTTTGCCGATAATGGTATGAAAAGATACCAAATTGTCCGGTGGTGAAGAATCTCCTGGAGAGTCTTTCTTTCTAGGTTTGTCAATTATGTAATCGTCCCATTCGCTATGAATTTCAGGCTCATGTGTAATCTCCCCTTTCTCTTGGTCTGAGAAATCCCTGAAAGGATCCTCTTGCCAATCTGAGATCGATGCGCTCGAAGGAACAATTGTAGGATCTCGAACAGGTGATCTTGGCCTAGGCGATGATCTTGGAGATGGGACCCTTGTCTGTGAAGCACCGAGCGTCCTACTCCTGGATCTGCGAGGGGGCTCAGGTGAACGTGTCCTTTTATGTGGCCTGCTCCTAAAAGGAGACTCTTGGTGTGCTATGTTGAGGCAAGATCCTCTGTGGAGATCTTACCTCCTTCGTTAAGGATGACCTATTTTCCGTTTGACGTCAGTTGAATTTGTCAATGATCATTGCATCGACTCCATGGATCGCAAGGATCGACAGGTTCCTCCGTAGTTGGTTGCCAGGGAGGACTGTGTTCCTTGAGGGTAAGAAAGGGTGCTCATCAAGGAATTCTGTGGTGTCTGAAAACTCCTCCTGAAGAATGATGTCTGGGAGTTCTGCCATCTCTCTTAAAGGAGATAGTTGTGCTACTATTTGTTCATGAGTCTCTGATAAAGGAGGCACTGTTTTTTCATTGGATGGCGTTACAGTGGCGTCTGTGTAGGGTGTTTTGGGTTTTGTTTTCTCCGTGGACGAAGAAATTGGCAGTATCGTCGATGGTGGCTCCGAGGACGAAAGCCTTGTGGACGAGTGATGGATTCCTGCGTCGACGATTGTTTTGTGGATGCTGATTTTAATGACAAAGATTTGGTCGTCGATGACGGGGTTTGAAGTGTCGTCGTCGTGGACGATAAGGGTTTCATTGACGGCTTGGTCGTCGATGGGCCTCTATTGCTATTGCCGCTCTTAGACAGCATTTCCGTTGACGAATGCCACCCCCCAGGTTTTTTTAAAACGCCTCCTTACCTTTGGACATGTTTTCTTCCCCAGGATGCCGTTTCTTGTGGTCTCCAGAGCCCAAAAGGGACGTTTCCTTACTTTTATGAGAGGGAGAGGTACTCCTTTCCACTAAGAGGCCCTCCTCTTTGAAGTTTGCCTCTCAGATGGTATGCTAGAATGTCTAGGAGCTGTCTTGGCAGATTCTTCATCAGAAGATAGACCTTTGGATTCTAAATGTAAAAGAAGTCTTCTGTGTCTGTCCTGCAGGGTTTTGTTGGAGAAAGTCCTGCAAATGTCACAATTATTGATTTCATGGTTGGAGCTTAAGTCCTGCCACCTCATTGGATAGGGCCATAAAGGACCAAAGTGAGGTGGAGGGACTACACAAGTGAATGGCTCATAGACCACAATGGGCTATCTACACTCATATTTCTATGGAAATAATGTATGTATATTTAAACTTTTTTAATAATTATTTAAATCACAGAGGATTCCCGGTCTGACGACAGGGGATATTCAAGCATCTGAATCTATGAAAGATCCAATGCTGGAGAAGCAACGTACTCCGTCCCCAGCATTGTATCTTGCATAGATTCACATGCTGTGAATAGACCTAGTACCAGTATAGAAAATTGGAGGCTGTAAAAGCTCAAAAGCATAACTTATTGAAAAAGACGCTGCAGGACTGCTATCCCTGTCTGAACGTCTGATGCGTGCTGCATCTCCAAGCAGTAGTGCCTCAAACATTTGTGGCACCAACCATGCAGCTGCATGGCAAAAGTCTATGATGGAGACGCCCACCCACAAATCCGTCGAGGCTGCAGTGGCCCTTGTGGAGTGAGCATGGGGCGGTGGAGTTCATGGTTTTCCTGCTGACACCAATCACTATTCTCTGGGTCATACTGCCCCCATCCAATGACAGTCCTCTCCCTAAGCTCCGCCCATGGTGACCATCTTCAGATTTGGTAAGCAGGTAAAGCGGCAGTATGAACCAAGAAGAGCCACAGAGGGGAAGGAGGGAGGGTGCGCATGTGAATTCATGCCAGACCAATGCTGGAGAACAATGATTACACAGCAGTACATATACACAACGATGGGAGGTGGCAAGGCTCAACAGAAGCAATAACCTTACCTCTGGAACAGACTCACCTCAAACGAATAGGTTCCGAAGCACCGCTCGGCCGACTGAGGAGGACTCCTTCGGATCCCTGTCGACCGAGTAGAATCTTGTGAAGGTGTGCATGGACCTCCACGTTGCAGCCCTGCAGATTTCGAGCAGGGGCACACCGGAGAGAAACACCATAGTTCCTGCGATAGCTCAGGTGGAATGGGCTCTCAGCCCGCCTGGAAGACGTTGTCAGAAAGCACCAAAGTATTAACTGAAAAGGATACGGTACTTAAAAGGATACAGGTGGTAGGGTCTTCCGGATCCCTGTTCACGCGTTTTGATAGTTGTGAAGTCAAGTTAAGACCTTCCAAATGATACAACTCTCTGACTGGTAAAACAGGCAGAGCGATGGATCACTGGAAAGGGCGTGGGTAATGTATAAGAAGTCAGCCTAGAACAAAATAAAGTATCATGAATAACTGTCCCAACCTGGGTATGATGGAATAGGAAATGTCATGAATGCACACACTGACCTTGAGTCTAGGGCAGATGAATCCAGCAGAGTCTCTTGCGGAATCCAAGGTAGAACAAACGACAAGGAAGGGAAGATTAGTAAGGGAGACTTATCCCGAACGGAACGAGGCTCACGCTAGATACCGGGTTGATGCACCACAGGATAGCGTCCAAAGTACTGTTCACTGTCACCTTCCAATTATCCTTGAAAGTTTCCTTCCCACGTAGTGTAAAGTATAGAAGTGAATCAATCCCCCTGTTAATAACACAGGTGCAGGAGTTGGAAATAGCGCTCCTTTTAGGGTATAAACAAAGTACACGCGGTTCGGGACAGCCGCGAAGAAAAGAGCGTGTGCGTGTGGATTTACACGCGATTAGGATTCAGGCAGTCCAGGCCAGCAGCGCTTGAAGACAACATATGCGTGTGGATTTACACGCGAGCAGGATCCACGCAGTCCAGGCCAGCAGCGCTTGAAGATAGCATACGCGTGTGGATTTACACGCGAGCAGGATTCACGCAGTCCAGGCCAGCAGCGCTTGAAGATAGCGTGCGCGTGTGGATTTACACGCGAGCAGGATTCACGCAGTCCAGGCCAGCAGCGCTTGAAGATAGCGTGCGCGTGTGGATTTACACGCGAACAGGATTCACGCAGTCCAGGCCAGCAGCGCTTGAAGATAGCGTGCGCGTGTGGATTTACACGCGAACAGGATTCACGCAGCCCAGGCCAGCCGCGTTTGAAGATAGCGTGCGCGTGCGGAATTACACGCGAACAGGATTCACGCAGCCCAGGCCAGCCGCGTTTGAAGATAGCGTGCGCGTGTGGAATTACACGCGAACAGGATTCACGCAGCCCAGGCCGGCCGCGTTTGAAGACAACGTGTGGATTTACACGCAACCAAACAGCTCCAGGAATCAGCGTGTGGCGGAAAACACGCTATAGAAGGCCAAAAAGGTAGCTGTAGTAACCAGCAAGGATGCAGACCGGAGGTTCAGCTACACAACGCCAAATGATTCGATCAGAAGCAGCGAGTGAAGTTTCCACGCTGCTTAAATACGCAATGCCGTAGTTCACGTGACGAAGCAGAATACACGTGAGTTAGCGACGTGAAAAGTGCAAACGTCGTTTTCCCGGCAACGTGTCGAACAACCGCCATTTGGAATAGAACGGTCTAGCTGTTCTACGAGCGTAGGAGGTAGGACCACGTCCAGCATGCATGACAGACGTCTGTTAGCCAGCCAATGATAGTGCATGATGCAGCCGGAAAACCAGCTGGAGATGGAAGCCATCAACAAGGCCTTTCCATGATTCACAGGACCAAAATTGACAGACAGCAGAGAAGACTTCCAAAAGCCGTTCGTACGTGCCACGTAAAAAAATCAAGGCACAAGCAAAGTCCAGCGAATCCAAGGCCCTCCTACGCCAGCAATGACTGATTTGGGAAGAAGACGGGTAACTCCGACAGCACCTTCGGCATAAAGGTGGGGTCCATACGTAGTGTAAGGGTGTCCCTAATTATGCTCGCACCAGATTGAATACACCCCTCCAGGGAAATAAGGCAAAAAGGCGATCTTGTAAGGATAACAAGTTTAATCTTTACAAATGAGGATGCTAGCAAAAGACTGCTACCTGAGCGTCCTTCTCCTGTCCCTCTTCCGTTCCTTCCTGCCAAAGTGGTCTCAAGCAGAGGTTTATACAGTCCTGGCTTGCTATGGGGCCGTCACTGGAACTGGAGCAAGACTTCAGCCAAATCCGTCCTTCCATAATAGGGATGCTCCAAAGCCTTCTTTCTTCAATGTCAGCAGTTTTGTCAGGGCATGCTGTTCTACATTTTGCTAGCTATGCCAAAACACACTGTAGCTCATGCTTTCCTCCATTTTGCTAACTATGCAAAAACACACTGCAGCTCTGCAGGCTTTTACAAACCTTGAGGCCTAGTGCAAAGAAAATCATGTTAAAAATGTTTCAGTCATTCTATCCATATTCCACTCATCCTGCTCACGTTTATGTGGGCCCTATAGTCTCCTCCACACTTAACTCTTATAATTGATCCCATTCTGCATTTTGTCGCACAAAACACCCGATTCCTATTTTTAACCCGCATGGACCCTTTGACAGACAGGGGACACCTGGTGAGTCAGTTTGCGCTGGCCACAGTGCAGAACACCGCACACTAAGCCTGCAGTCTATTTTAGATCCTACAGGCTGCATTCCTTCTGGGTTTCGGGGGGGTTTACTCGACAATAGCACTAAGATTTTACAATGCCTAGGATCTGACATTACAAATCTATCCACCTAATAGTTTATTGCACTTTATATTTACAAAATAACTACCTTCTTCAGTGCTTGCCTATTTCTATGTATGTGATTATGTTTGCATGAGAGAGCATTCCCAGTGCCCCTAGTCTATTATAGTGCCTTAAAAAGGTCTTGCCCAACTCTAAAGAGCTTGGGGGTTCAGAAGGACCCTAGTTCCTTCCCAACATTAGTACCACCCTTGAAGCGTGGAAGGACAGATACAGATGTTTGCATGACAGTGCCTGGATCTCCCCGAACCGCCTGGCTGAGGCGATTGCCACTAGGAACGCTGTCTTCCACAATAGGAACTTGAGAGGGGCCTGATGCATCAGCTCGAAAGGCACCCCATAAGCTTAGTCAAAACCACATTCAGTTCCCAAGCCGGGGCAGGTGTAGTCAACAGTGGAAAAGTCCTGAAGCGCCCCTTATTGAATTCCTTGAAGGTCTGTTAGACCACAGAGAAGGCTTACCCTGCACCCTACTGTACCAGGATATGGCTGTCAGGTGCACCTTGATAGAGACATGAGCCATTCCAGCCTTGGCCATGGAAAGCAGGTACGGTAGCGGCTGCAGTGCTGTGACACGCAGAGGGGTGATCTTCTCAGCCCGGCACCACACAGATACACACATCCACTTATGGCCATAGCAAGTCAATGTTGAAGAGGCCCTGGCCTTGGTGAGGATGTCTTTACACACCGTAGGTAAAGCATATGTCCAAACTCTAGGGCTGCAGTGGTCAAGCCTTGAGATTCCGCAGCGCTGGGTCGTGGTGCAGAATCGCTCCTCCCTCTCTGGACAGAAGGTCCGGCAGTCGTGGCATCTTGATGGACAGAGCCACCAACAAAACAGGTCTGGATACCAGATTTGTTGCAGCCAGGCTGGAGCAATGAATATCATCTTGCAGTGACATTGTCAGAGTGGGCTGATCACTCGTAGCAGGAGTGGTAATGGAGGAAAAGCATATAGGAACAGTACACCCTCCCCCTCTAGGGAACGAGAATGTATCCCCCATGCTCCTAAGATGTGGGAACCTGCTGGCACATCTCTGAGACTTGTAATTTGCTGCCGTCGCAAAGAGATCGATCTGGGGTTGACCCCATTCATGGAATTGAAGATCCAACTATTCCTGGCAAAGCTCCCACTCGTGGCAAGAACACGGTTCCCTCCTGGCGAGTCCACAATGGTGTTCTTGGCGCCCACCAGGTGAAAATGTGCGAGAAATATGTCCTGACAAATGGCCCAGTGCCACAGATCCTGGCCGCCCCTGGAGAGAACCAGAGTGCGTACCGATGTAGAATATGGTGGTGTGTTGTCCGTGAAGATCCTCACCACCTTGCCCCTCATCAACGGCAGGAAAGACTTGAGGGCCCAGAAGACGTCCTGAAGCACCAAGACGTTGATGTGAAAGGTCTTATCTTCTGATGTGCCACTGTCCAGTATGAGCTCCCCAACCTTCCAGGGAATCATCCGTGGTGACGTCTCCTGATAAGACTAGCAATGGGGCTCCTTGCTTGAGGTGATAGCGTACACCCAACCACTGCATTGCACGTTAGAACTCCTCGTTGATGGTGATCTTGTGCGTCCAGGATCCCGAGATTTGCAGCCATCTTGCATCCAGAAACTCCTGGAGTGGCCTCATCTATAGTCTGCAAAGCCAGATGAGGTTGATGCAGGTAGACATCATGCCCAACAGCGACTTGACGGCTCGCACCGTAGCCAACAGCACCGATGACAGGAGCTGCACGTTCCATGGGATGCAAACCACCCTCTCTTCCGAGGCAGCCAGGCAAGCCACTGTGTTGAGCCGTGCCCCCAGAAACTGCGCATTCTGCAAAGGCTCCAGGCAGGACTTTGGATAATTTATGGAGAATCCCAGATCTGTCAGCAGAAGGAAGGTGCTGCACTGTGCTGGCTCGGCAGAACATGGGCGAGGGATCGGATCAGCCAATCATCCAGGTAAGGGTAGATGTGGATGCCCTCGAGACAAAGATGTGTCTCCACCAGAACCAGGGACTTCGTAAAGACCCTCAGGGCTGATTTCAGGCAGAAGGGAAGCGCCTTGAACTGATAGTGCTGTCCCTGGACCAGGAACCGCAGGAACTTGAGGTACTTCTGATGGATGTGGAAGCATGCGTCCTCCAAGTCCAGTGATGCCAGGAAGTTGGTTTCCTCCAGTTGGACAACCATGTGCTGCAACGTAACCAACCTGAACATCTGAGCCTTCAGGTACTTGTTGGGGTATCATAGGTCCAGGATCGGCCTCCACCCTCCTGTCTTCTTTCGAACCAGAAAGATTGTGGAGTACACCCCGGAGGTGCTGGGGGACAGGTTCCATTGCCCGCTTTTTTTAAATGACTTGGACCTCTTGCAGTAGCTTTGCCTTGTGTTGTTCTTGGCGTGCTACAGGGGGGATACAGGGACACCTGTGCTGAAACTCCAAGGTGAGCCCCTGTCCAAGAGCGTCCAGCACCCATCTGTCGGTGGTGATGGTTTTCCACGTTCTGATTAACCTAGTCAGCCGGACTCCCACTGGGATGCACTAGTGGGGGCACAGGTCCACGGCCGGTTCAGGCCTGCTTAGGCACCACTTAGGCTACTTTTCCTTTCCTGAGTCTTGGGCTTCTTCTCCTTTCCTGAGTCTTCGGAGGGTGAGAGGTTTATGCCCCCTTTTCAGTTGGCTGTGTCCTAGTCGTGGCAGTAATTTCCTGCCATGCCAGTAATGACACCCGTGGAGCCTGTGCTCCGACTGTGGCCACCGTCTTCGCGGTCTGCCATCCCTACGACCAAATAGTGGTTGTTGATGAGGCAGTCGACACAACCGTCGGCGTGACATCAGCCATCGTCTTTGAGGTGGCCGTAGATGACGCAGTTCTTTTGGCTGAATGAGGCGGCAGTGGAGGTAAAGACGGGCCCACCTTGGACTTTTCCTTCATCGTCTTCTCCATCGATGATGCGCGTAGTTTCGAAGAGGTCAAGGACTTCCTCTTCGAGCACATGACTCTTGCTGGCAGGCTCACCGTGGAGGTTGTCGGTGATGGCGATCTAGCCCTCCCTGAACCGGTACCGCAACAGCCACAAACCCAGTGGGATCCGTGGCCTGCGACCTTGCCTTCTTTTGGACCCCGCAAGCGGGGTGTCCTCAAAGGACCTCAACCTCTTATCCCAGGAAGTTTGATCGTGGGGCTGGCTGGTCGGCCCTAGAGGGAGCCTGATCATGCCCAGAGGCCGAGTCAGGGGCCTTACCCGACTAACCATGCCCTCAACCTGCTGTCGCGGTCCTTCTTGGTTTTCTTTGAAAAACCACGGCAGACCTTGCATCCTTCCTCATCATGGTCCGGATGCAGGCACTAAAGACATGTGTGGTGTCGATCTTCCATGGAAGCATTTCGCGCAGAGTTTGAAGAGGCATCTCTTCTCCTCGGTCATGGTGAAAAAGGCACGAACTAGGCCCAAGCATGGGCCTTCCGATGATGATTAAACACTTGCTCTTTGGTAGCACATGCTTTGAACGGTTATGACTTGGTCAACACTTAGCAACCTGACCTTTTGTTTATGACGGAGACTTGGCTCTTTGATACGTTAGATCCTTCTATAATTCAAGCATTACCCCCTAAATACAAATGTATCCATGTTGATCGCCCTTCTATTCACCCTGTGGATGGAGTGGCCATAATGCACAAGGCTATCTTTAAAACCTCTTGCATTGTGCATGACCACTCTCTGAAGATGGAGTGTCTTCTTGCCTGGATATCACCATCTCCCATTTCGTCACTGTCTATCCTCGTGGTCTATAGACCCCTGGTGTTGATAGTACCTTTTGCACAGAGTTTACTGCTTTTGGATCGGAATTCCAATTCAAATATCCCAATCTCATGATTGTCCAAGACTTTAATCTTCCACTTGGTGCAAATAATGCACAGCAGGGTTGAAATTTCTTAGCTCTTATGTCTGACCTTGGTTTTCCTCAGTTGGTCGTTGACCCCACTCATTGACTGGGTAACGTTCTGGATTTTGTTTTTGCCCCAGAGGCTTCTACTATCATTCTCCCTCTTTTCCCAGTATTATGGACTGACCACTTTGTGGTGCCTTTTCCTATGTCTCTATTGAGCCCTACTCTCCCTGTGGTTAAACAAGCTGTTCCCAAGTGTAGCTGTCATTGTGTCTCTAGTTATGACCTTGCAGCCTCCATCACTTCTCAATGTGTTCAAGACAAGTCATGCTCGTTGCTAACTTTGGATGCAACCTTTTGTGCGGTAGCTGACCTTTTGGCTCCCCTTAGGCTCTGCAAAAAGAAAATCCGTCCTTCTGAGCCCTAGTTCTCTGATGAACTTAGGGCCCTTAAACTTCTCTGTAGGCAGTCGGAGAGGAAGTGGAGAGCCAGTTACTCTCTGGTTGATAAAACGTCCTTCCGTCTCACTATAGCATCCTATCAGGCGGCTATTAGCTCTGCCAGTCTTTTGTCAGTCTGAAGGTGGAGGCAGCCATCAATCAGCCCAAAGCGGTTTGATTTGGTTCACTCTTCTCCCGTTAAGGCAGGATCACAGGCTGTGCCATCTCAAGACCTCTGCGATTCGCTTGCTTGCTTCTTTTTCAACACGATCAAGACTATTTGTCATAACATTAGCAATTGTGTAGGGCAGTCTGCCACGCCGTCGTCTTCTGCTTTCTCAGCAATGTCCAATTCAACTTGGTCCATTTTCCTACCTTTTCTGATCATGATGTTCTCACTGGAATTCATCAGCTCAAATCTGCCTCACCCCTTGATCCTATCCCTATTGCTCTTCTTAAAGAGATCTCAGGGGTTATTGTTCCACTGATCACATTGGCAGTACATACTACCTTTCTCTCTGGATATATTCCCAGTGCTTTGAAACATGCGTTAGTTATTCCTCTGCTCAAGAAGCCCTCTCTTGATCCCCCTGTGCTTTCAAACTTTCGTCCAATTTCACTTCTTCCTTTCCTTATGAAGCTGCTGGAGTCTCTTGTCTCCTCCTGGCTCTCTTAATTTCTTGAATCTTCTGATTTCTTTTACTCTTTTCAGTCGGGTTCCGTCCTGGGAGAGGTACCGAGTCAGTCCTCACTTCTGTGATTAATTACCTTGTTTGCCTGGTTGATCAGGGTGGAGTCGGGGCACTGATTATGGTAGACCTATCAGCTGCCTTCGATACTGTTGACCATCTTACCCTGATCTCCCGGCTATCGGTGGCAGGCCTGTCGGTCCAAGTTCTGACCTGGTTCTCTGCGTAACTGGGGGACTGCTCTCAGTCTGTTTTTCTTTCCCCTTTCTGCTCTAACCTGTCCCTTTATCCTGCGGTGTTCCGCAGGGTTCTGCTCTTTCTCCAACCCTATTCAATATGTATATCAGGCACTTGTCCACCTCATCTAGTCCCATGGCTTCCGGTATTATTCCTATGCCGATGACATGCAAATCATGGTCCGTCTCGATCTTACTCGGCCGGATACTGCTGCACGGCTTAGGGGCTGCCTTGAGGACTTGGGTTCCTGGATGGCTGGGAACTGCCTAAAACTAAATGGCAATAAGACGTAGGTTCTTGTAGTTGGCACCTCCGGCCCTTTGTCTTTTTGGACGGCCGACATCTAGCCCACCTCTCTCTGACCCTTCTCCCTGCCTACCTCCTCTTTTCAAAATCTGGGTGTAATAATCTCTTCTTCCTTATCTATGTGCAATCAGGTTGCAGCAGTCTGCAATTCTGGACACTTTAAACTTAAAATCTTAAGGAAAGTCCTTCCTTTCATTCCCGTCCAATATCAGGCTGCTGTTGTTGCTTCTCTTGCTCTCAGTACCATTGATTACTGTAATGCACTTTATCTTGGTCAGCCTGTCTATCTCATGCACCGTCTTCAACTCCTTCAGGATGCTGCAGTCAGGTCTGTCCTTCACCCCCCATTTGGGGCTCATATGTCCCCTCTGCTTCATCAGCTTCCCAGGCTTTCTGTTTTAAAACCGCTCTGTATTGTACATCGAGCCTTCTACAAAAAAAAGTGCAGAATATTTGCAGACCAAATTTCTCCCTTATGTTCTGCTACAGTCACTTCGCTCACAATCTGCTCTCATGATTCAGGTACCTCGGGTCAGACTCTCCCGTATGGGAGGCCGAGCTTTTTCAGTGACGCAGCCAAGGCTTGGAACTCCCTTGCCCATTCTCTGCATGCCACTTCTGAGCATCTCTCTTTCAGTCATTCCTTAAAAACTTTCTGTTCTGAATTCTTTTTCTTGTCTTGTTCTGTTCTGCTGGTGAGCGCCAGGATGCCTTTGGGTGAACGTGTGCTTTACAAGTTCCATTAACATAACATCCTTGATGAAGCTTGATCTTCACAGACAACAGGACACCACAGACGGTAGTCGACCTTTGGTCAAACAAATTCAAAAATCGGTCAAAAACTCTAAACATTTTAGCAAAATATTTGAACTATAAGGAAAAAGCATAGAGAGCACCAAGAGGACTCCCAACATTGAAGCGTGCAGTAGAAATCTGAAGATGGCCACCAGGGGCAGATCTTATGGAGAGGACTGTCATTGGATGGGACAGTATGACGCAGAGGACACCCATTGGCTTAGAGAAGAAATACTGTTTTAATGTGAAAGTGAAACTTTTTTCTTTTATCAAAGATTCCCAGCATGACGATGAGGAATATTCATGAGCATGTGAATCCATGCCAGACCCCATGCTGGAGAACAGCTTTGTTGAGATTCTAAAGGGATTGGTTTTTTCAAAGTAGTATTTAATGGCCTTTTTTACATCCAAAGAGTACAGAGCTAACTTTGCTGGATACGTAGCCTTTTGGAAGAAGACCAGCAAAGTAATGGTTGCATTTTCTATTAGGACTCTTGGGATGAATCGTGGATTGGTCATAAGGAGCACTTTATCCTGCCAGAACCAGTATGGTTCAGTGACCGCCAGCGCCTGCATCTCCGTCACTCTTCTAGCTGAAGTGATGGCCACTAGGAACACCACCTTCTCGTAGAGGTAATTGAGCTGGACTGTGGTCTTTGGGTTTGAATGGTTTCTTCATGAGATCCGCCAAGACTGTATTGAGGCTCCATTCTGGTGGGATTCTTTTTGTTGGTGGAAACGTTCAGAACAGGCCTTTGAGAAAATATTTGACCACGTTGTTGCTATACAGAGGCACATCCTTACTGCATCTGGTAGATCTGGAGATAGCCGCTAGGTGACTCATATAGATATGAGGGGTAGGCCATGTTTGGCTAAGTAGAGAAGGTATGGCAGCAGTTGTTCCTGTTGTACCTGGCATGGCTGGACACCCTGTTGTGTTTCACACAAAGCACAGAACCTTTTCCACTTGAGGTTATATCACTTATTGGTGGCAGGGGCACAGGCTGCCAACAAAAGATCCCTGCAGTCTTAAGGGATCGCTAGACTTCCAAACTCTGCAAAATCAGGAACCATGCTGTTAATTTTAGAGACTGCGAATTGTGATGCAACATTTTTCCGTGGACTTGTGAAATGAGGCATGGGTGATTGTGCCGCCGTATTGGCTCATCCGCTGAGAGTTGAATCAGGTTCGAGTACCAAATTTGGTGTGACCAGTTTGGAGCAATGAGGATTACTCGGCATGGATGAGCACTGATCATTTGTACTACCCAGTGTATGACCAGGAAGGGAGGGAACGTGTAGGCAAATGGGTTGTTCCATGGAAAGGAGAATGTGTCCCCCAGGTGTCCAGACATTTGGTCAACCTAAAACTGGTAGAATGACATTTGGTCGACGCAATTTGGTCGAAAACCAAATGGTCACATTTTTTTTTTAATTATATATTTATTTTTCGGGTTTTCGTTTTTTACAAAAATGGGTTTTTAGAAAAAAAAAGGGGTTGGGGGGGTACCCCCCCCCCCCCAAAAAAAAAAGGGGGTGAAAATAAAAAAATAAAAAATTCGACCATTTGGTTTGACCATTTGTCTGGTCGACCAATTTTTTTCGACCAAATGTCTGGTAACCTGTCCCCCATCGATCCCGGTGACAGGATTCTGCTGGCAAATTGCATGCACTTTTTGTTGCGACTGGTGGCAAATAGGACCACGGATGGGTGACCTCACTGTTGAAAAAATATCTGCAGTTGGCTGTCGTTGGCACCTCCGGCCCTTTGTCTTTTTGGACGGCCGACATCTAGCCCACCTCTCTCTGACCCTTCTCCCTGCCTACCTCCTCTTTTCAAAATCTGGGTGTAATAATCTCTTCTTCCTTATCTATGTGCAATCAGGTTGCAGCAGTCTGCAATTCTGGACACTTTAAACTTAAAATCTTAAGGAAAGCCCTTCCTTTCATTCCCGTCCAATATCAGGCTCCTGTTGTTGCTTCTCTTGCTCTCGGTACTATTGATTGAATTTAATTTACACCTTTACATAATTTGTTCATCATAAAAATACATTTAAAAACATGTTAAGTACATAAGAATAATACAATAGTTTTAAATCACCACCACCTAAATTCACTTCCTCTAGAGAGAACCTTGAGGCTGAACCATTCAGATATGCAAATAACACTGTACTCACATCAACCAACCACCTAAAATACATCATAACAAATACCAACCACCTAAGAAATACCATAAGCATCATAGCGCAAAAAAAAAAAAAGAGCAGAAATAGAAAAAAGACAGAGGAGAAAACAAAAAAAGAAAAGAGGTACAAAACTAATTATTGCACCCTAACCCCTTGTTACACATGCGGATAGGCCAAACCTGTCCTATTAAAGATTGCACTATTCATTGGTAACAACTGATCTTCGATCATTGAAACAAGTCTAACAGTTGCTAGAATAATGGCATTCGTGGAGCCCTGCATGCATCTTGACCATACTAAATTGGCTTCAAAACTAGAGTAGGAGAAAAGCACAGAATCCAAACAACATTGCCTTTGCTTAGCAAAAAATTCACAGTGCATAAAGAGATGTTCAAGAGTTTCGTTTTCAAGCTTATTCAGGCAAAATCGACATCCATCCCACCTCACCAGATCCCTATACTCAACCCAAAACCGGATACGTGCTCCAGTGTGGATAAGATCCAAACGGAAACACATGTAAATCCGTCTAGCCACTTTATCAGGAAAACATAAGATATATGGCAACCTTGGAGTAATTGTATGCCTAAACGTGGCATAGGTCGAAAAGGAGGAATAACCTCCGATCTTATCAGAATTTTGTGCCCAAGAGTTTCGAAAGAAGCGAGTTTTAACTTTAGTTGGAGTATTAGTCAAATCCATCAGAGTCATGTTAAGTGATGTTAATGTATCCATTATGACCTCTTTCGCTTCTAAAACCGAAGACGGACAATTTTCAACAAACATTAACTGAAAATCCTCATAAAGTGAATTTGGAGGAGGCAAAAGGATTTTAGAAAAGGCATTTACCTTCCTCCAAAGATGTTTATCAGCTAGAGAATACAGCCCCAACTCATGTAAAATGATGGAATTTGGTACATAGCCTGGTAGCCCTAAGATTTTCTTCCAAATTTGTCCTTGGATCCGATTCAACAAAGGCCCCAGCTTCAACAGACATATATCGAGCGTATAAAGCAGAATAGGCTCTATTTTCATAGTGTAGAATTGGATATGGGGCAAAAGAGAAAATCTGCAGTATTTGGCGGAAATTATTCGCATTTGGCCCATAAGTGGATTAAGCTTCGCGTACAACACTGTCTGCCATCCACCAATTGAGGTCCTATTTGACAGGTGATAACCTAGGTAAATAATCGCGTCCTTCCTATAAATAGGCTGCTGATTGATAGTAAAGGTAAATCTAGGCAATATTTTTTTTGCCGTGAAAATCATAATATGTGATTTCACCGGATTAACGGTCATGTTGTTCTGCGTGCAATATTCATGGAATATGTTTAGTTTGTTCTGAAGACCGAATGGCACTCTGTCGAATAAGATAATGTCGTCAGCGAATGCCAACCAGTGCAGTCGCATAGAGCCCAATATTACCGGAAATGCGTTGATATCTTTCCAGAGATCCTCAATATCTGCGAGGTAAAGATTGAATAAAACCGCGGCTAGATTGCAGCCCTGTTTGACCCCTATCCGCGTAGGAATATTGGCAGAGAGAAGCCCTTGGGCATTTATCCGAATCTGACATGAGGTATTCGTATGTAATGCAGCAATTAGAGCCACCAAGGTGGCAGGAATGCCATATGCCAGCATCTTCTGCCAAAGGAGAGCTCGAAGGACATTATCGAAGGCACACGAGAGATCCAAGGCTGCCATATAAATGGTACCCTTTGACTCTACATGTACAGATCTCCTAAGATGCGCTAGAATTGAGGCATTTAGTTGAGTTCCCATTGCCCTTCGAAATCCTACCTGAGCTTTGGACAGAATATTGAGGGCCCTTATATGAGATTCTAAATCAACCAGAATAAGTCGTGTAAAAATTTTAGCAGCTGTGTCAATCAGGGCAATGGGTCTAAAGTTTGCAGGATTACTTAGCACACCCTTTTTGTGAATGGGAATAATGATGGCTGTTAGCCATGATTCCGGAATACTCCCTGTATGATAAATCAACTGGTAACGTGGAAGCAAATATCTAGCCCAAAAATGGGGATCGAACTTAAACACACATGGGGGCAACCCATCAGGGCCGGCTGCTTTGGATGGTTTCAGTTGCTCAATCGCCCATATAATATGGTTTACTTCCCATGGACAGACCACAGGAAGGGTCAAGTGCATGGGAATGCTTTCTGATTTGATGTACCTAGCAGGTAGGGTGAATTTCAAACTAAAGAACCTCTCCCATTCCGGGCCTAAAATGACAGCCACCATGCGAAGATCGACCTTTCCAGATGGATTTCTTAAAATGGCCCATAGGTCACGCACTTTTTTTTTGCACAACAGGCCAATCATATGTTGGTTGGCTAAAATGTGGGCAGCCCGGCGCAACAATTTTATTTGCTTCTTATAACGCGCCTCAATCAGATTTTTTTGACGATTGTATCCAAGCGGGCATATGACGCGCTTCCTTAAGAGCCGAAGGTCGCAACTTCTTTGCTTTTTTAAGCTCGCAACCTGGGAAGCATTAACCTGGGCATCCCCGATTTTAGCCTTCAACAACGGATCTTTCGCAACACCTACCAGATGCATATATGCATATGGATCATTTTAGCATTAATTTCGTTAATTTTGATCCCATTCTCTGTTGAAATCTTGGCGTCCCAGCTCACTAGGAGGTCCCCGTTTACCAGAAATGCCAATTTCCTACACACGGCGGGGTGCCAGTTTACAGATATAATGTTTCTGTCACACTCCATCAGGGATGCAAGGGCAGAGGCTGCATAACTTTCACACCCCATATGCAGGCGTGAAAACAGCATATGATGATCGCTCAGGCCCAAGTCTAATATTAGTATAGGCTCAAGCAGGCCAGAACTTGCTTTAGAAGCGAATAAATAATCAATCAGAGAGGAGGCTGAACCTCGATGCCAAGAGAACGGAATAGATTGCGGAGCCAATTGTATTAGATATAGCCCCCATGATTGGAAGAAAAATAATAATTTCTGCCCTCTATCCTTAGCCTGTTGGGTATAGGCTGAGCAGCAAGCGGATGAGCGTATTACGCTCTTTAAATATAGATAGCAATTCAGAGCGCCTCCGATCATGATTTCATAATCGGGGCAAACACTAGCTGCATGGAATAGAATCCGTTCCATATCCTCCAATAACAAGTCCAGAGGAACAACTTTGGGATTCCAATATATGGATAGTAAGAGCAAATTCAAAACTGTGAAGCCTTTAAGCGACAATTTCACCAACACACAAGAGGCCGATGAGTCCAATACAGATGCTATTGCTTTCAAGCCGTTATTTATGAGAACAGCAATACCTCCCGAAGGACGACCTGTACTATTCCTCTCAGCCACGATGGAGAAACAAGAATAACAATCTAGGCTAAAGGCATTTAGTGACATAGTTTCTTGAAGAAACAAAATATCGGGCCTCTTGTCTGGCTCAATTTGCTTGTGCCATGCTGTGAGATTGCCTAGCCCACAACAATTCCAAGAGGCCACATTCAAATATGGAAGTTATGAGCCTGAAGTGGGCCCTGTATTGGCGACTGCCACTTCTATCAAAGGTTCCAACCAGGCTAGACCACTTAAGACTTGCGTAAGTGAGGCCAATTGGATAGATAATTTGTTGACTTGTGAGTCAGGCAGGTCACCGACCAAAGCATTTGAACATACTGGGGGGGGCGGGACCCATTCAAGGAATGCCCATGCGGTTTCCATATCAGAAAACAATCTAGGAACAAGACCAATGGATTGAAAGTCTTCAGCAAATTCCAATAACATTTTAGTAATGATTTGCGATTGAACTCTGCAGAGTACTCTGTTATTATTGTGGGCCGCTAATTTGACCCAGTCCAGGTCTTTGGATGAGAGATTTCTTAATGCTGGAATTTGAAAGAATGAATTCATTAGAAAGGATCTGTTTATACGAGCGGGACCGTTTATCTCTGGGTTGCTAGTCCAACCTATTATTAGTTTCATGTCCTTTGGTGTTTGCACAAAGGATAGCGCCTCCAGATCAGGCCCTCCCGGAGCTACTATGGGTGGGGGCTCAACTTCAACAGAGAGAAAACGCGCCGGAGACACCAAAGCTGATGTGGTAAGTGTTGGCCCAGCAGAACTGCTCAGCTCTTCAGGGATTCCCACCGATAAAGCAGAGGGGCCCAGGTCCACCTTGACATCCCGCTTTACCGCAATAGATATGTCCTGGGTTGTAATGGGGCCTTGTGGAATCGCCATTGCTGCATCTAGCTTGCCTGCTGTCGACCCTGTGGCCACTTTATTAGAGGCAGTGTTAGGGAAGAAGCAGTGCATCTTAGGTTGCAGCTTGTCAGTACCTGCCCTTACCGGCGGACGGGGGACAATCTGAATGTTTCCGTTCTTCAGGGCAGCGATCTGCAAGTGCCGCCTACTTTCATCGTCCAAATCATACAGAGCCATTCCCAAATCATCGTGGCAGGTACCATTATTGGGATGTGGCCTCACCTCCGACACTAATGCATTTTCAGGGACGGAGGTGGATATGTCAACTTTCTTTTGTCTCGCTTTAGTCTGTTTCAATCGTTTCTGGGCTCTTAGGAAAGATTTCCTGTCTTTCCGCGAAACGAAGTGCCTTCCTTCATGTTCAACCGGGTCGTCCTCAAGATCTGAGGGCGGTGTAGGGACCATGTCGGGAGGCCTAGACTGAGCATTAACAAAATCTAACAAAAGAGAGGGGCTATCAGGCGGGGAGACTTGCCCATCACCAGCCTGAATAGCCTCTCCTGCGCCACCTTGGAGATCTGGCGGACGCTGCACGACAGCAAGCTTGTATACTAGCTACTCCATCTGCAACAGACGCACATGTTGCAGTTTCACAGCCTGTACCAAATTGATGTCCTCTGCACACACTTGCTCCACTTTATCACCCTTTTCTCCACGCACCACCTGAGAGTAAGATCTCTGTGGTGCATCTATAGCAAAGGCAACACTATCCGTTTGAGAGCTTTAAGAAGCGGTCGTAACCCCAAATGGGGGCTGGATATGGGTAGCTGCTATTCTCTCCAAAAGTGTTTCAACTTGGGCCAGATAGGACGATCTAGATCGTTCCTCCGCCATAATAAAGCCTTCCACTTTTGCCATTCTGTCTTTCATAAGAGAAAGCGAACCCTGCATCTCCCTAATAGAGTAGTGTGTGAGCTCGTGACCTCTATCTAATAGGTTAAGTAAACTCGAGATTACAGGAAAATTAAATGGATCAGCGGTTTGAGCTGGAGGCCGTAACTCCTCCGGGGTTGAAGCCGAACCTCCCTTCCCCTTTGGGGCAGCAGGATCAAAACCCTCTGATCCTGAATCAAAAGGACTAGCACCAGCTGTCTGAGGAAATCCTGCAGGCGAAGCTACCACAGCCTGGAAGTCCTCATAAAAGCGGGCACCCCCCCCCGTCGGCATCTCTACATGGCATCAGCACCAAATTACTCATACTGCCTCCAGCTTTTGCACAGCTATACAGTGGAGGCTGATGTAGGTGCACTTGTTCGCGAAATGGAAAAGAAGATGCAGCTGGAGAAGAAGGGCCCAACGAGAGCCGCATTCTTCGGCCTAATTCGTTGACAATCGTGGGGGCCAGAATCGAAGTATCAGAGCTACAAGGAAGACCCTGCTGAACTTGGGAATGTAAACAATTTACAAACTGACCATGGCAGACCCCAAGCCCCCCCTCCCCAACATTGTCATTCGCCTCCTGTAAAGAAAAGGAAGACCTCAATGTGGCCGAGACCTTTCCAGCCGGAGTTGAAGGCTTGGGAGAATTAAGAGCAGCCTCATTTTCATATTCCAGTTTGCCCTCGCAAAATGCCCCCTCCACCTTTTCCTCCTGCAAGGCAATAGTAAGCAATGGCGAATTGTTGAAAGAGGACGACAGGGGGAGCAGAGCATTATCTATGATAATGGAAGACTGCGAACCAGTTTCCTTAGAGGCGGAGCCGGATTTCCCACTTCTTAGGATGGGACCCATTTCCCACAATTATTCCCACCACGAGACCAAATGCTAAACCAACTCTCCTTTGGATAGGATCACTTTTAAAAGCCAAAGGAGAGCGCGTTGATCTCACCGTGACCGTACACCACCCCAAAGCCTTTTAGCTAAGGAACGTCGCACTGCGTACAATGGGACAACCAAGGCTACGGCCCCTTCAGCATTAAGGAATGCTATCAGTGATACACTCTAGCACCAAGGATAGCTGCGGCCAACCTTTTGTGACAGCAGCGTAGGAGCTAAGGAAGCTCAAAAATGGAAAGCTAGGAACTAGTCTCCCCCACCGCGCTCCCCGCAAACCGCGAACAGCCAACAGTACTTTGCATGTACTTGGCTTAGTGCGCGGCGCGGGTGCGCCGGGAGATGAGACTTTATCCGAACTTCCTGGGCGTCACACAGCACAGGGGGGCGGAGCCACCGATGGGGAGGAAACCTAGAGGGGGCAGAATTACATATAAACAAGGTTAGACACACCTTCAAATGGGTGTTGGCTAACACACAAGCCCTACATAGGGTAACACAGGGCAAGTAGGAAAATGAGCGGAAGAAAAGTCACCTCCGGCAGCAAATGCGTAGGCCAGGCAATCCAAGTGCCTCACATAAAGACTTCCTCCTCAAGTCTGCACGAAGCGTTCATAGAAGAGCGAGGCTCTCAAAGGCAGAAAGTCAGCTGTAGCGCGGGAGTGATCCAAAAGACAGGTCATTCCAAACCACAGCCAACAGTACTTTGCATGTACTTGGCTTAGTGCGCGGGGACAGTTGCGCGGTGAGGCACGGTGCCGAATCCTGAGAATGACAACTTTTGTCTAATCTTTCACTGCAGGTTTGGTAAAAGGATGTCTCATTACTTTAAGATCCTCCCCCCATACATGATATAAAATTGGTATGAGACTACCGCCTGCCCATTTGATCAAATAGGAATCATTCCTTTTCATCCCCAGATTCAATGAGGCCGAGCTATTGGCAGGGATTTGTGATCATATTATGAAAAGCCAAGATGAAGTCTGGCAGGGAGGGTTTTGGGCCTCCTCTGGAGGGTCATCAACCGGCAAGTCTGTGTCGCAGCCGTCATCCCTTTGGGTTGTGTGCGATGAGGTTGATGTGTCATGAGGGGCACCCCACTCAGTCTCAGTGAGCCCACCTTCCTGCTCTTGTATACGAGGCAGTGAGTGCCTTTGTTGAAGGGGTGTTGGAGACCTATGCGGTCTGGGTAACATACTTCTGTCCTGTGAACCCAGCCGTGATCTGGGTCTTGAGCGTGACCTGGATCTTGAGGGCTTGTGGGAAGATTGCATCCTAGATTGTGTCATAGAACTTGACTTTGCCCTAAAGGGGGTGGGTCATTGATGTTGCTGAAGGACTTGTATGGGTGCTTGCAGTTGTGGAACTTGCCGGCGCGACTTAGCTGAAGTGGAATCTAGCCATGTAATGAGAATAGAACCTGCAATGATAAGAGTGCCTGTGGATTTGTCAACAGGACTCTCATTACCGCCTGAGCATGGTGAGCACCCAGGTGACTTGGTCTTGGTTTTGGGTCGGGTGTTTCCTCCAGGTACTGTTGTTGCGGTTGGTGTCCTGAAGCGGTTAAGAGAGGAATGTTCCTCCCTGCGGTCGAATGGACTTTAGGAGGCGTTGGCATTTGCTGCTGTTCCTGCATGATAACAGACTCTTCAAAATCTGAAAACTGTGCATGCTGTGCTTCAAAATCAGTATTACATGCTGCAGGATCTCCTCCGGGATAACTTCAGAGTAAGCAATAGGTTGAAACTGGTGAAGGAATCACCGGTAGATGTACTGCTTCCTGTTGGTGAGGGTCCTTTTGCTGCATAGTGTGGTGTACTTTCGCTGGGAGGGTCTTAGGAGTAGATTTACCCGAGACATTAGTCCCAGTTTTATGAAACCTTTTAGTGGTAGATGCGGTTGGTTTTGCTGTCGATGAGGCCGACGATGACAAACTTTTTGTTGGAGGCCCTATATCCGCCGCAGATAGAGGATTGTCATCCGTCGACCTGGTCGTTGACTTTAGTTTATTTGAAGAGTGTTGTGTGAGGAACCAGGAATGAGACGCGGACACAGAGGACTCATGGTGATTGGTGTAAACCTTTATTAAATATTAAAGGGGGTTGGAAAATGCTTCAAAGTCCCTAATCTAGAAGGTATTTCCCTACCTCAACCAAAAACTAAGGGCCTGTCCTATATTAAGATGTCCAAAGCAAAAATGTCCTGTGTCTGAAATCCTATCCTAACATGCTCATTCTAAAAGTAACTCTACGGTGTCAAGGGTATTGTCTTAGCCTTGCAAAACGGCCAAATGTTCAAGTTAAACAAAAAAGGTACAAATCCAACAAAAGTACCAAACCGGATAATATTCAGAATTCCCAGGAATGGCTCTCTTACCCAGGTTTCTCTCCACCAAAATAAAAGTTCAAAAAAAGTATAACAAAGTTATTTTAGCCCAAGAAGATAACCCCCTCCTCTTGGTGTTGCTATTCTCTCCAGGAGAAATGACTCCCATCCCCAGGTCTTTTCCACATTTAATGCATCTTAAGGGCATGAATCTTCCTGGGAATTTTTTTTCAGAATATCACAATTTGGGTGTGGGTTCTAGACTCGTAGACACCTGGTATACTCCCCCGCCTGTCATGTTCTCTCAGAGTTTCTTTACACAATTTGGATGCAGGTCCCAGACTTGCAAAACACCTGGCATACTCAGCGGCCAGGTTCTCTATGTTCATCCACTTTCAAGATCTGAGACATTCTTTTCCCCAAGTTCCTCTTATCACTGGTGTATTGGTAACTCCACAAATGTTGGGACTATGAAAATCGGTTTGTGATGTAAGCCACAGGGAATTTGCCTCCCGCTCCAGTTAGGGACCAAGAATCCCTTATCCAGCTCCCTCCCAGGGCCCCGAACTTTAATTGTGGACTAAACGGCTTTTGGACTGCTCCCATGGCTTCTGTGACCCTACTCGGTTCCATCTAAGCTTCAGCTCTCTTTCTCTGCTTCGAGCGGCGCGTCTCTGGGGCTGGTGGCTGTCTGCACGTCACACTGGCTTCCCTTGCTGATGGGAAGTGCCTTTGCCTTGTGTCCCACTTGAGCATCTCTCTTGTCTGTGGGAATGTGCATATGGTCCAGACGCCGCCTCCCTCTTTCTTCGTGCCGCTGCTCTGCCTCGCTCGCCGCCTTCTGGTTACTGGGACATTTTCTCCATGGTTCTCCCGCTTCTCCTTGCTCACTTGACAGCTTGGCTTCCCCGGCACTGGCTAATCAAGCGGATTGCTCCGTTGCTCTCTGCCGTTCCATCTGTGAACTCCCGCTTCAAGGAAGGGAGTTGCTCAGAGCCAATCAGCTTCTTCCAAATACTAGACTGCTCCTTCTGGTTCTGCCTAGTAATCTTCATTTGGGAAGTCCTCTTTCTCGTCCCAATCTTTGTCATTCTGTTTGCTACAGAATATTGAAGGATACTGTCAGCTGACTTTGCAGGTTGTTGAAGGTGATTATTACAGTATGCCATCAAGGCATGAGGAATGGAGGGGGATACCACGTCTCATCTGATAATGCCTGTCCTTCCCCCTGAGTGTCGCCTCCCCTCATGTGATCCTCCCTCCAATAGCCACCCCAGGGTCAGGATTAGGTAGCGGCTGCTGTCCCCTGGCCACATGAACAGAGAACACTGAGGAAAAGTGATGACATCATCAGATTTATCACAGTTGATTAGTGGGAGGAGTCTACTAGGATTTTGTTGGTTAATAGTCGGCGACTCTGTGGAAGGTTGTCTCACCTTTTTGTCAGTCGATTTGTTCGCCTGTTTGCCTGATGACGAAGGGTGTTTTAGAGGCGTCAACGGCCTAACTTCCTTCGACGACAAGACCGCCCCGTCCAGACGATGGCTCATTGGTGTCATGGTGCTTATGTTTTTTTAACAGTCTTTCTTCCGACATGGCTCTCTTGGGGACGGCCATACTCCTTGTGGACTCTATATCAGAGGGGTAGTTAGACTCCCTAGTTTAATCAGCAGACAAGACGACGATTCCTATCTTTTATGGCTTTGGAACTAAACCCCTTACAAAACTCACAGACAAGACGATGATTACTATCTTTTAGGGTTTTGGAACTGAACCCCTTACAAAACTCACAATGTTCTACTGTGTAGTTGGGGTGCAAGCAGTAGATACAGTCTGTGGGCATGTCTTCCTTTTAATGCCACAGGTAGAACAGGCATCAATCAAGGCTGTTTTCCTGCCTTCCATGACCACTTATCTGTAGAGAAGACTTCTTGAAGACTGGACACAAATACATTTCCAAAGAAGTAGATATTTTCTCAGAGGAGAAAACCCAAAGACTTCCATCAGCGTGACACGCAGTTATAATCTGAGGCGAGGAGGAGGGTCTAAGGGCCTAGCTCTCTATGTCCAATTGGTTGGGACCAAAAGCACCCATAAAGAGGGCGACAGTCTACAAAATAGGAAGTTTTCTTCGCTTTAAGCAAGGGAAACAATAAGCTAGCCGAGGATTTCCAGCCTGACGCCGGGGAATATTCAAAGCATGTGAATCTATGAATGACCCAATGCTGTCATGGCCATTGGGCAAGGGCCCAGGCCTTCATCACCCCCAGGGTCCACATGGACCCAGTCCTGGGGCCTTTGGCGCCAGGCTCATGGAAATATGTGCTTTGCACACTCTGTGCCTAAAGCACGTGCATCGGGGCCGGGCGTGCTGTAAGTGATATTCAATCAACACAACAGCCTAGTCTGGGATGCTGAGGAAAACCCTTATTAATGTATTTTTATGTCTAGTTCAGTACTCTGGATGACCAACCTTGTATAACACCCCCCTCTTAGAATCCCCCTGACCCCACTGAGCCAAGAAGTAGGTTTGTTTTGCAAATTAAAAGGTTTATTTGAGAATTTAACTATATATATATATATATATATATATATCACACTTTATAATAAATTAATATCTGATAGTACACTTAGACATATGATGTTGATCAACAATGGGTAATCTGGCACTAGCACACTTCTTTACAATCAATGAGGAGTTAGTATAGGATGGATAAAGTAGCAAAAATACTTTGATGATTTCAAGGGAAAAGCAATGAGGAATAAAATGCAGTACAGAAACACTTGATATGATTTTAGCAAAAGATAAGATAATCACTTTTTCTCTGGCAATTCACCCCCCTCCCCTATGCAATGTAAGAAATAGAAGGAGATGGAAAGAGGAGCACACAGTTCTCAGGAATGCAATCAAATACAATACGAAATGGAGTTCCCCCCAGCAAGCTTAGAGGAAACAGGTAGGAGTTTGAAATACAGGCCCAAAATGCTTTTTAAATGTGATGGCAATGGATGGGAAAATGTGCCAACTAATTTTAATTCCCTATAGAGATTCAGGGTGAGTGGGAGATGCGTGTTGGTATTAGTTCAGGCTCACTTTAACAATGCTCTATGAGTTATTACCAAGTTGCAACGGATTTTAACAAAAGAAAGAATGGAGCTGCTATTTTGACAAGTGTAGGAATTGAGCCAAAATCGCAAATCGCAGTAAATTTCGCGGAAGAAGTCGGTTCTAGGCTTCTTGGAAAGCTTAGATTCTAAGCTTTCAGAGGAAAGTTAAATCTCGTTCCTAGCCCAAACGGTTCCAGAGATACGGACGATTAAATAAAGGTATTTTTTCGGATTTAAAGTAAACTCAAAATGACAGGTGACAGCTTGCAGCTGCAGAATTGACAGGTGACAGTTGTGCAGCTTTAAAAATGACAGATGACACGATTTCTAGGAGGCAGTTCTACTTAGGTTAAAATAGTTTGGATTAGATTATTTTAACTAAGAGATTGGTTCTGCACAGTTCTGCTAGGTACTCACAATATAAATTTGAACTAGGCCTCGTCACGGATCTGGTCAACACGTCTGGCTGCGGTTCTGTCTGCTCGGCGGGTCAATCAGGCACCGGTTCTGCTCACAGCGTTCTGGGTCAGCTCTGCTCTGCTGGTCTAGCCTCTCTGGATTCTGGATGTAACACTGCTTTCTGGGTACTGCTACAGGTTCTTGCAAAAATTCTCGGCAAAACTTCAAACAGCTCGCCCGGCTGTTGAATAGTTTGGTTAGTTTTGAGGCCTGCTGAAGAGGATTCAGCTGGTGGATTCAGGCCTCTCTGCTACAAATTCTGGAGTTAATTTCTGCTACAGGTTCTGGAGATTGATGGATTTGAAGTCTGGATCTCTGGATGTGAAGTCGTCGGTCAACATGCTCCGCAGCAAATGGAATTGAATGTCTCTACCTGTCCCAGCAGTCTCTTTTTGTGTGTTTTGGAAAGTGGGTGTGTGCGTTGGTCATAACTAAACCTGCCCCTCTCTACTTGTCATTGGCCAATTTCTCCTCTCTCCCTTGATTGGGGGAAGGAAATGGGAGTCAGAGTGATGCTGTAGGTTTTATGGTCAGAGGAACCTCCCCTTGTCAGATTGCACACAAATCTATTTCTGACCCAAATACATATTCATCTATGTACCATTTTTCTAATATTATAGGTCCAGTTAACATATTTTCTGTAGCACCAAACCATACGATCCCTGTCTTTGTACGATGTTGTGTCCACTGATGACAGAATTCTCCCCTTTTCATCCAGATAACGACCTCTAAACCTTTCCAGATTTTACACAAATGTGCACCAGGGATATGGGTTACAGATGATAAAGTGTCAGATTTTTAACATGCATACATTTGGAGTGAGACCCTATTTTCCGCTAGCAACCACCCAGAATACACCACAGGGTCCTAACGCCTCTCAAAATGTTCACAGAAAAATCACAAAAATAATGATATTACTTATATAATTCTAACAAGTCCGCACTATGAGTTATCTATCTTTTTAAAATTATGCCCTGGTCAAAAAGGGGTGTGGCTTCCCCCATTACAGGGTGGAATAACTGGTTTATCCACTTCCCCCAAGCCAGCTTGTTCACAGAGGCACAGCTGCCCCCCAGTTTCTCCCAAGAGGAAGCTATTTCACGACGCCCCCAATATAACATTTGCCTGAGTCCAGGACAGGCCTTTGTTCAACTCCCTGTAGTCCCCAGCTACTCCACCCCTGATCTAATCAGAGAGGTGATAACTCCTTTTGGCAAGGGGAGTGGCTGAGCAGGTTTCAACTCCTGTCGGGGGTAGTTGTCAGGCAGAATTCAGTTTCATTAAGCCAGGTTTCAGCTAAATGTCACTTTTTGTTCCCAGTTTAAATCACTTACAATTTTTACATATACATTAAATAATTACTTCCTTCAAGTCATTTCAGAATATAGTTTTACATTGTATCCACCTCTTGGCAAGTCTTTCCTTGGTCTGGTTTTGTTTCATTTGTTCAGTTTTACACAAAAGTCTGGTGGTTTTAAAACGCCGGCCTTCTGATAGTGGTGAGTACGGGTAATGCAACCATTTTTGGTATTAAGAAAATGAATTCCCCACAGTTCTGAGTTGCTTTTTTGGCAATCAGCATTGCCATTCCCAATGGTTTCAGGCTACTGTGTGTGTAGCCCAATTGTGGTTTTAGGCAGTGCCCTCCTGTGCTCACAACATAGGCAAAAATGGGTGGCATCCTATTCTTCATGTTTTCCCTGTGCACTCTCTGGGGAGTTCTGGCCATCATGATGTTTTCCATGCCAGTACTGCACAGTTTTATGGTAGGGCTTGGATGCATGGGTAAAAACATCCCACAGTGGCCATAGATCAGCATTGGGGGGGACGTGCTGGAGTCCTTGGGTGGGGCAAGGTGGAGCCACAAGGCGTGGCTAAAGGGAGGGACCGGAACCAGCCTATATAAGGCCAGCCCAACCACATGCCTTCGCTTCGCGTTACTCTGCTTTGCAGCGCGACGCTTACCGCTGTTCTGCACCTTGATTCCGGTTACTCCATCCTCTCAAGATCATCTTACCTACCTAATCCCAGCCACTCAATCGCTGAAGGCGCGCCTACCTGATCCCCAGCCGCTCCATCGCTGAGGCGCTCGTACCTGATCCCAGTAGCTCCATCGCTGGGGCTGACCGACCTGATTCCAGCCGCTCCATCGCTGGGGCGCACCTACCCGATTCCAGCCGCTCCATCGCTGAGGGCGCGCTTGCCTGATTCCAGCCACTCCATCGCTGTGCGTGCACCCTACCTGCATTCCATCGGAGTCGGGGCCTTTTCTCACCCGATTCGGCCTTCTAGCGACGCAGGAGTCTTCGCTTCTTCTCCGCTTCATCGCGGTATCTTCCTACGGAGCCGCTGAACTGTCTTCAAGCATCCGGACTCTGCTCCATGCCGCCGGACCGCTCCTACAAGGGGAAAAGAACAACAGATTAGAACCTCATAATAACGAACTCTTGGCCACATCATACCCGAGTCTTGACTTCCATTGTAACGGCCAGTTGCCTGTTGACCTTGAGATTCCATCATCCCTAGGGAAATCCCAGGTTCCGCTCCACACTTCCAATTTATCCTCTTCACACCTAGAGAAGAGCATAGACATTGCGAGACATCATTATTACTTACCGTCAAGTCAAGACTCATTGTTAAAGACATTATTGAAAAACGAACAATAACTATAACCAAAGACTTACCCTCCAAGTGGAATGGTCACAGCCGGTCTGGATCGCCACTTCGGGGGCCAGTGAAGCAACTAGGCCCATTCTACGCGCCGCTGCTGAAGTAAGCAGGACGGAGAGCCCAGCGTTAAAAAATAACAGATGAGCTTGCATGGGAAGGCTCTTGCGCACTCCGTTTTGGCATGAAAGGGGGCGAGGGAATTCATAACACCTCTGCGCCATCCTCATTGCATTTGCTCTTCTCCCAGGGGCAATACCCGCATCCAGCGCAACATACTCTGCAGCAGCTGGGGAAGACAGCCGATACAGGGGAGCCAAATCGAGGGAGGGCTCCAACCGTGCCCCCAACAACCCCGCAGAGACCAGGTGAGCGTAACAATGCTGGAAAATGACTCCCTTCTCCTACAAGTACTTCTAATACCAGTCTTTAAAATACAATTCGCAAATAGTCTCTGACGACTTCTTTTATTAGTCTCCCTCAGTTCCCAAAAGGAGAACTTTCTTCACTTGGATTCCCTTTTGGCTGTCTCTTATCAGTAGAAACTTCAGTCTGTCCTTTTGAGGGAATATGAGCTTTAGTGGTTTTCACTTCTATGTTATAATAGTTCCAACTTTCTTGAATCATTGGATTCTGTATCTGGTTTATGTTCATATGCTCACAACCAGGTCCTTCTTTCTCTTTAGTACTATATTGTTCATGTTCAGGATAGCGAGTTATTTTCCCCTTTTCCCAGGGTATTTTCAACCACTAGCTCTCTTCTCATTACCTAGTTTTTCCATCAACCTTTTCTCTCGGTTCACTATATATCACTAAAAAAAAAAACTTTGTTAAGGGGACGTTATGGTTAAGTTGCACTACTAAAAACCTGTGAAATTCACACAAAAAAAAACCTTTATAACCGTGACATTAGGGTTCGAGGTAAAACCGAAAAACCCCTGAAATTCGCCAGTTATGGTAGGCTAAGCAACCATAACTGGCTGTACAACTGTGCAATGCTAACACTAACACCAGCTAAGCAACCATAACTCGCGCCACCACCGTGCACTGCTAAGACTAACACCAAGGACATGAAAGATGGCATCACAAATGTCATTGATGACATCACTGATGATATCACATGTGTAGCTCCTTTGTTTTTGTTCACTACCATATATATACATATATATATATTTATATTCAGCAAAAAAAACGTTGTTAAAGGCACGTTATGGTTCACAGTAAAACCAAAAAACACTTGACATTCGCCAATTATGGTAAGCTAAGCAACCATAACTCGCGCCACCTACGTGCATTGCTAAAACTAACACCCAGGACATCAAAGATGACATCACAAATGTCATTGATGACATCACTGATGACATCACATGTGCATGTACTTTTCATGAAAAGTCTGCACAAGGGAGTCTTATTATAATGTTGATAAAAAAACCTGTCAAGGATCCTTGGAATAGATGACATGAGCTATGTGGTGCATTAATCAATGCATTGATATAAATAGCATTCTACTATGAGGTTATTTACAGTACAATAATATACTCCTGTAATAACATAAGCATTGTGTGTAGCATACATAATGGAGGTGCAATATTCATAATCTTTCCATGTTAAATAGTGAAATGGTAAATGCTTTCTTATTAGAGTTTTGTGCACCATGCAACATGTTACAAGTAGCTAATGAAACCCACTTCCTATATAATTTCATTATTACACACAAAACACAAAGACATAACAAATAGAAATATGGAGTATATACAGTGAAAGTGAAGTATGCAAAAAAGCAGCAGTTGAACCAGAAATTGTTCATAACCTACCTGATTATTTTTATCCACAGAAATGATAGTTCTGCTTCAAACCTACTACTTCCCTATGAATAACTATCACATGATGTGCCTGCACCCTAAAGAGAGTAATGCGAATACAAATTTGAGCATATCCACAGAAAGTACAGTAATAAAAAAAACAGCAGACCAATAAGAAAGTGTTGATAACCTTACCGATTGTCTTCATACACAGAAAGCACTGGTATCTTTCAAGTGTGTATTCTCCCTATGTATGTTTCATATGCTAAGAGTGAACCCCAAATGAATGAATGTAAAAACATATTTGAAGTGTAAGTCTACAAATATAATCCTTTTACATTATTTTGTTCCTAAGTATTACTGGCTAAAATATATCACTAAACAAAAAAAGAGGGAACCAGACATGTGATGTCATCAGTGATGTCATCAATGACATTTGTGATGTCATCTTTGATGCCCTGGGTGTTAAGTCTTAGCAATGCACGTAGGTGGTGCGAGTTATGGTTGCTTATCTTACCATAATTAGCGAATGTCAAGTGTTTTTTCGGTTTTACTGTGAACCATAACGTGTCTTTAACAAAGTTTTTTTTACTATATATATCTATATATATCTATATATATCTATATATATATGAACAAAAACAAAGGGGCTACATATGTGATATCACCAGTGATGTCATCAATGACATTTGTGATGCCATCTTTCATGTCCTGGGTGTTAGTGTTAGCAGTGCACAGTGGTGCAGCCAGTTCTGGTTGCTTAGCCTACCATAACTGGCGAATTTCAGGGGTTTTTCGGTTTTACCTTGAACCATAATGTCACGGTTATAAAGTTTTTTTTAGTGAATTCCACAGGTTTTTAGTAGTGCAACTTAACCATAACCTCCCCTTAACAAAGTTTTATTTTAGTGAATTTTATGAGTTTTTGGTAGGGCAATTTAACCATAACGCCCCTTTAATAAAGTTTTTTTTACTGAATGTCACAGATTTTCAGTTGGGCAACGTAACCATGACGTCCCTTTAACAATCTTCTTTTGCTAAACAGTATACACCTTGCGGAGAATGCCACATGACAATATGATGGCTTACAACACCGTGACATGTCCCAGAATTAGTACACACTTAACAGTAAGATCTATGCCTCATACACAGAGTGGAAATAGATTTTATATTGATGTAGGAACGTCCACCTTCAACATTTTCCTAACACAATGCCAAAATGTATTGGTATGCAGCGATTACCAATGCACTACACATTATATATCTGTAGCAAAAGTTGTACTTATCTGAAAAATACATCAACTAAAGCCATCCCTCCTCCCCAAGAAACAGCAGCACTGCTGTAATGAAGAAGCATGAGAAACAGTGCTGCTACCTTGCAAATAACAAACGCACAAAATCTGTCGCCGTACATGTACCGACATATATTACCGTGTGTTGCCTCTTTGCTCATTGCCGTTCGCAAATTGCCTGATTACCTGCCGTACCAAAAAATAAAGCCACCAGTAAACAAAGTGTGCATACACTGCAAGTACAGCATATTTCTCAGTAAAATACATAGACGCAACAATCTTTGCCAGTAATGGTCTAAATTTGAACAGCAGTAACGTGTGCTACTAAAAAGGAGGAGTACTTGTTTTAATTCCGGTGCGGCTTCGGCGGGTCGGATAACAAAACAAAATCCTTTTTCAAGATGGCCACCATATAAAGGGAAGGTGGTTGTTTCATACATAGCCCTTCTTCCCTTGCCATGGTAGGGTGCAAAAAGCACAAGTACGTGACGTGACGCAGAACCTGTAAGTAAACATACAGTGACGTACAACCTAATAACTTACATTTTGAAGTAATAGATTGGATTGTAAAAGAAAACGTGAACATGTTAGTAGGTTTATTTAACAACAAACTATCAGAGACCATCGGAGTAATCCCATTTTCATTGCAATGATAACAATGGTTCTAAGGGCGGCATGGCAAATGTTAAACATGAGGAACACAGTGGTTTTTTCCCCATATAAAAATTATGTTTCTTTGGTGAAAGCAGCCGCTTTGTTTCCACAGTGATTTCCAAGAAGGCGCCATGACCTTGAGCCTACAGCACCATAAATGATGTGATGTTGCTCCGAATAGCGAGTTCAGCGTACAGGCAAAGTGGGCTTAGAGTGTCATCCCACATAATTGTTATGCACAGGCAACCGCTCACGAGCAGTTGCATTTGGCGTCCGAAAAAGCCTTCACTTGGCATTTGGAAACCATGGCACGGACAATACGGCAAGATGTACCTAGGCGGGAAACGAAACAGAAAATGCATGTCAGTAACCAACCTCTACCAAAAAATTTTAAAAAAGACAAAAAAATTAGCAAAATAATAGACAAATATAAGTGGTCACACATGACAATTTAGTGAAAGGTTACTATTGACCATATGTAACTATAGTAACAGGCTACAAACGCCGAGATTCTGCATGCGCCGTAAAATAAAAGGCAACTACATAGGAAGAAGATAATTCAGTTATGAATGGAAAATTAATTAACAAATGTAAAAAAAAATGGTGTTTCGCGATTTCAAAGAAGAGCAAAAGAACATGCAAAGTGATACACAAAGGTATGTGAGCAAACATAACGTGGCCAACAAGAAATATTAATGCTAAAAAAGGATGAGTGTAGTCATACTCTACAAATGGGGAACCTGTGCACTCTGCAAAATTACAGGAAAAATGTAACAGTGCAGAAAGATAATACGTCAGTTATATTGGCACAATTAGATTGTCGGTAAGTTAAAATTAAAGTGCGGGTCGTTGTAGAGTGGGCAAAAGTAAACTTACATAATATGTACTGCCTCCATTCTTTTTGTGCAAGTCAGACACCACTGGATTTGCAGCGAAGAATCTTCGTGGACTGATATTGCATGTCCCTTACAAACCTTTTAAAACATAACCTTATCAATTGCTATTTTTTCGACTCTTTCATTCCTTGAATTTCTTTTTAGATGTCCGTGTCGCTCAAGGTCAAAAAACAATTGCCCCTTTTACATTCAGTGGGATGCGCGGGCGTATGGAGCGTCCACCCAAAAAAGCAACTCATGTGACCTTCCCTAAGAAGGCAAATACATTCTTACTTTGTAACAACATAATGAAATCCAATTATGAGAAGCGCTACTCCCATACACCTCCAGAATTCCTGTTTCCAGCAAACAGTGAAGATGGTGGCCTTAGTTTTCAAAACTTAGGATGCCAGTTTGATGGCAATATTATTCCAAAAACATTTTAACCCACATGCAGTTATTGATACTGGTACAGTGGGCATTACTTCCATTTAGACGTATGACTTTGGTGACAAGAAAACTTCTTTTTCAGTTTGGGGACCCACATCCCACCCCGCCATCAAAGCGTACATCAAAACATTAATAAAAGATAGTGGGGGCACTGAAAAAAGCTGACGTACTTCACGCTGTTCCACAACCTATCAGGGAACGCGCCACATGTTTGTGGCCAGGAACTTTTTCCCCCATTCCAAGGGGAAAATAGACGTTTTGAGAACCCCCCCTCCGAGTGTCTGATATTTTTTTTTTACAAACTTTGGTGAGGATTCGTCCAAGGGGAGCACAGTTCTAAAGCACTCAAAAAGTGCTCTTCCTATAAGTAAACAATCACTAATGTGCCGGTCTAATATGTTGCAGTGGGTGTGGGCAGGACCTAGAGATTTGGATGTATGTGCATAGATATTTGAATGTGTGGGTGTACATTGGGTTACAACTCCACTGCTCATAAGGTTATACTTGGGTGCATGGCCTTTGGCCATGCACCCAAGACTGTACACCCTCCCCAGAACCATCTGACTGCTAAGCAATAGTGTGGGTGTATGCAATGCTGTAATATGATGTGGTGGTTCTGGCCAGGGTCTAGAGTGTTAGGAGTGTGGTGTACGGCCTACGGCCTGCAGCCATCCACCCAAAACTCTACATCCTGCCCACAACCACTTGAGTGATGGGTGGTAGTACGGTTGTATCGATAGGTGTGGAATGCTTCACTTGTTCTTGCCAGAGGCTACCCTCCTAGCTGTATGTCCATAGATATTACAATGTTTGGGTGTGCAGTGGCTAATACCTGCAGTGCTTATAGCTTTGTTCGGCCATGCACCCAAGACTGTACACGCTCCCCACAACCATGTAATCGATAATGAATACTACAGGTGTATCCATTGCTGTGACATGCTGCTGTGGTTGTGGCCAGGGCCTACAGTCTTGGAAATATGGCCTTCGGCCTACAGCCATGCATCCAACACTGTAGTCCCTGGCCACAACCACTGCAGCATGTCACACCCAATAACGGCATGTACTCAATTTCAATGTTTGCTAACAGTGCGCGTGTTCTTAGAACAGTTTCAAAGTGCCTGTACACAGCATGGACTGAAATACTACCCTTATTAGACCCCTCACTTTCTGAACGCACAAACATCCCGAACAAGGCGTGCATAGAGAATACATCATTAACACCTGCCGCCCAAACGGGCACAGTATTTCATCCATCTCTTACTCTCTGAACCTCCCCACGCACTGCAGGAGAGCAAAACAGTTTCTGAAACAGAATTTTGCCTCTGGTGGCGACAGCGCTGTCTTCGGATCCAAGATGTCGGACGCATCCACACAATCTTACGCACATCACGGCTCCCTGCAGCCAATCGGCGAAGACGTTGCGTGTCGGCGGTCATGACGCCACCCCCTGGCCAATCGGTATCTTGTCTGCAGAGTGAACAGGGAAGTGTGACCGCGGAGCGGACCTATATATCACTAATTTTTTTAGACATTTTTTGGTCGTTTTAAAGGAAACTACTGCATAGATTGTCACCAAATTTACAAAAGCATGCTTTCGGGACCAAGCCCCTGCCGCAAATTTGGTGAAAATCCGTCCAGCGGTTTGGCCTGTAGGCATGCACAAAGTCTTTCCCCCATTCAGTTGATGGGAAAAAAAAAACTTTTTGGGACCCCCCTCCCCCCCCAGAACAGACATCACCAAACTTTGCAAAAAAAATTCAGAGTGACCCATATACTTTTTTTGCAAAGTTTGGTGAGGATTCGTCCAGGGGGAGCTGAGTTATAGACCGCCGACAAAGTGCTCTTCGTATGGAAACAGTAGCTTAACCATAACTACACAGCCTGTAAAATCGTGCAACGTTTGGTGATGTTTGGTCCAGGGGGGGCAAAGTTATAGGGAGGGTCCCAAAACGTTTTTTTCCCATAGACTGAATGAGGGAAAACTTTGCGCACGGCTACAGGCCAAACCGCTGGACGGATTTGCACCAAATTTGAGGCATTGGCAGAGACTTGGGCGCGAAAGCGTGCTTTTGCAAATTTTGTGACAATCCATGCAGCAGTTCCCTTAAAAACAATAAAAAAGTATGTCTCTAAAAATTAGTGATATCTATGTCCGCTCCGCGGTCACACTTCCCTGTTCGTTCCATGGAGAAGATTGCAATTGGCTATTCCGTGGCATGCTGCCCACGACCATGTTGCGCTTTCACCGATTGGTTGTGGCACAGCGTGAAGTGCATCGTAATCTTTCGATACGTACGCCATGTTTACTTTGTTTTCTGCTGAACGCAAACATCAGCGCTAACATACCTAAACGAAGAAGACACCAATGCACTTGTTACACTTATTGGAACACTGTTTTGAAAGGTGAGCGTTAATGAGACGTGTTAGTAGAAAGTCAAAAAATGAAGTATTCTTGTTAGCACTGTCATACAGTACAGTGGGACTTGCTACTCATTGTACGAAATTAATTTACTGCGTCCATTTCACAATACATACACAACATTACTGCGGTCAGGCTGGCGTCCTACTGTTTGAAATATGAGCCAGCCACCTGCACTATTTCATACACACAGCCCTTCTGCACGTGTACGGCAGTAGCGGTTCTCATGAATAGCCGCTGGTATGTTGTTGCAAAATGAGAATGTATTTGCATTCGGAGTGAAGGCCACTGCATTTTCTGTTTTCAACACAAGCTCAGTACGGCCGCATATTTGTCGACACCCATAAGGGTCCCTTGTTTTTTAATCTTGAGGTACAGGGAAAGAGTAGAAAGAATGTAGGCAGTCTCCCACATACACTAGTGTCTGACTGCAGCGAATGCAATGAAGGCGGTCCACATCATGTAAGTCTATTTTTTCCGCCTATACACCGAATTGACTTATTTTTTCACTTTGTAAAAAAAAAAAAATGTTCCTAATGAATTACAAGTTTTATGTGCCGTTGCAATTTTTTCCCCCTTTATGGACATTGCACATTGTCGCCGTTTATAGGGTGCCACTACATTTCCCCAAAGTAAAATAACATTTAATTTAAAAAGTATGTTTTACAATTTTTTTGTGCACAGGTTGCGCAGTGATACACGTTTTATTTCCTCTTCCACCGCTCAGCTACTTCCAAACACAATTTATTTTTTTTTTTTTAACAACAACGTTCCAGCTTTCTGCGCTGTTCAATTTTTTTTTCCCCCATTATGGACATGCACATTGTCGCCTTCCACAGGGTCCCACTACATTTCCTCCTATTGAATTACATTTTTACTGAAAATGTTATGTATTACAACTTTAGTTTCTCCAAAGGTTGCATATTCATACATGCTTAATTTCCCCTTTCCCCCTCAGATACTTCCTTCCCTATTGTGATTGTCACGGATTACAGCTGCCGAGTGACGGCTTTTTTAACCGTCAAATGCAACTGTTCATAACCGGCTGTCTGAGCGTCATAATTAACTGGGATGATTGTGTCGGCCCTCTGTGTCCTTACGCTGATGTCGCTATAAGAAGTAATACTCCATCCTTTCTGGTGGTGTAGATCACAGCGGTTGACGTAGTCTTGCACATCAATGTGGGAGGAAAACGACTACTGTGGCGGCAACGCTTACTTTGTGTGTGAAAAAAAACAACGTGGCCTTTTCATTGTCGACCAAAGAGACAAACTTAATACTTCTATGGAAAATTGGATAGGGCGATCATTTCGCACAGTTCATTGTGAAACAAAACTACTGGACAAATTCTTAAATGTTAGTGTTTTCTTTACAAATGTACTCTCTGTTTTCACAATGTGGCATTCTACGTTGCAGGTCGTAATGTGTTCTTTTGTAGGTGCTACATTACGGCATGTACGTCCATATGGATACATTGGTTTAAGCTGCCAAGGGACGTTATGGAGAAAGGTACTGCATACCACTTGCATTGGCTACGGGAGGGTCAGGGCCATCTCATATGCTGTAGTGCCGTCAGGCCAGTTTCTGTCACCGTCAGACCAATTTATGTCACCCAGATGCCCTATGCACAGAAATGTTTGTAAAATAACACATGGTTACACCCTCCCAATACACATATCTTCACACCTTTCGACCTGTCCCACTTACGAAATTATGTGTCGAAAGGTGAGTGGTAATGGTGTTGCTTCCAGTATTTCTGACGTCATTGCGCTTCCTATCAGAGAGTTTGTTTGGGATTTTATGTCAACGTAAGTACACTACTCCTTTGTCTCGTGCATGTGATAGTCTTTTCATATTTAACAAGTGTCATGTACATAAATCAACGGTACAGCTTCCGTCTCTGAGGGGTAGCCTCTATGTATGCTTAGTGGCCACAATGTCGGGGATGTGGCTACTGGTCTTTACTGCAAGGGACAAAACATTGTATTGAGGTCGCCATGTCCACCAGGGACTGCCTTTCTGGTAAAGGTCTTGCTCATAACCACACATTTCTCAAGGAACAGAAATGCGGTGCTGCCATTACGGTCACACAGTTTCTTTTTTGCTTTCTGCAGCCTGCAATGGAAAGCGAATAAGGCTTTCTATCCAATGCCCATCTTCCCTTTGTATGGTGGTCATCTTAAAAAAGGATTGGTTTTCTTCAGCCGGGAACGCTGGAGGCGTTCCGGTTGAAGACAAAAAATCATCTTTCTTGGTACCACGGATAACTGCTGTAAAAATCTCGATTGCCAGTGGCATTCATCCCCCACTCTTTGGGGAGGAATGGGGTGAATGATCCAGAAACGTTGGTATGCACTCTTGCTTATATTGTGTTGCACACTTGCATTGTGGAGTTCTGCGCAGTAAATTTTGCATTTAGAAGTTCCTACAAGAATACCCACTTTCGCAGTTACACATGTCATTGTGAAGTGCGTATGACTTTTCGAACACGCCCCCATGCTGTGCGTCAGCATATGATAATGTGGAATTCTTCGAAAGGTGGGCAGTTACTTCAAATGTTCCTTTACAGTAGTATGCTTATGTGTTACTATTAGAACCCTGATAAATGTAGTACAACATTTTAAGTACTGTTATGATGCATTTACACAACTAAAAACCTATGGCATTCAGTTAAAAAAACTGTTACAGGGACGTTATGGTTACGTTGCCCTCCCAAAAACCTGTTAAATTCACTACAAAAAAAAACTTTGTTGAGGAGACGTTATGGTCAAGTTGCCATACGAAAGACCTGTGCACTTCACAAAAAAAAAAAAATAAATAAAAAAAAAAATTCACCCTCCCCATTGTGGTTCAAATTAAAAACGAAAAACCCCTGAAATTCGCCAGTTATGGCAGACTGAACCCCCTTACTTGCCATCACCACTGTTCACTGCTAACACTAACAGCCAGAACATGAAAGATGTCATCTCAAATGTCACCGATTATATCACTGACAACATCACATGTAAGAAGTGCTGCAGAAATTGCCATATTTCTATTAACGGAGCTATCCACAGAGGCGACAGTTGTGTCTACATCACTAAATTGGCACATCTTGTATGTAGTTTCAGGTCCCTCCCTGTGAGTCTCCCTTTGTCTCCTTGAATTCCATAAAACATTTATGAATCTGAGGGATCGGCGAGACATAGAAACAATTTAAGACCCATAGTTTGAGCAGGGATCCATGTGGAAGATGGAGTACTACCTAACAGTAGGTATCATTGTCTATAATTGAAGGTGGCATTACCTTTAAGGTTGCTCTCGTATCATGGAATAGGTGAGCTAAATATGAGGGTGGTAGAGAGTATTAAAGGACATGGTATCAGCTTGTTCCATTTCTAAATATTTAGACACCACGGAGACCACCCTGCATGCTTAAAAGCAATTGCCATAAGTAACTAATGGTGTGCATATGCCACTAAGGAGGATAGCTGCAGGACGGAGCCCATTCTCCACTCCATGGTACTGACCAGTGCCACTAAGGCTTGCCACCAAGTGCAAGTCCAAGTTCGAATGCCAACTGCCCAGTCAGCCTCTGGCGCCAACAGGCTTTGTGTCAGTTATGCCAGTTAGTCACCGGGAATGATGAGCACCTGGGGCAACAAGCGGTTTGCAAAATGGGAAGTGTGTTTGCAAGTGTCCGCACAGTACAATTCTAAGAATATATTACAACAGCACGAATAACAAGAATTTAAAAAAGGAAAGAATTAATGAAGAACGTTTTTCCAAATGTTGTAAAAAATTATTTTGAAAATTGCTAACCACAACTATGATTCAATTCATACAAGTTGATCAGTCACATTCAAACAAAAGATTCACAGTGCCCTCACAACCTTCAATTAAACATACAACCGGCAATGAAACACTACTAGAAGTTATAACTTTGATGATCTTGATCTATTTTTTTGGCTCATGTTACTCCATTGTTAGATGGTTATGCTGTGATCTTGCAGAAGATGAGTAAAGATTTCCGTGGTCGCCCTTTTGGTGGTCATCTTAAATGTGTCAAAAATTATCCTGGTGTAACGCTCACCTGATTCCCGCAGAGGCGCCGGTCTTGACTGGGTGAATGCCGTATCTTCAAAGGTGATGTGTAACACACGGTTGGCTCTTTGGGCTGGACCTCTGTGCACTGTATGTCTGACTCGAAGAGTAAGATGTCTGCAGATAGAAAATATGGGATTAATGAACTGGGGTTATTGGGGTGCCTCTCTCCTCCTCCCTTTCTCTTCTCCTGTAGAACCCCAAAGGTTAACGCCCTCACCTTAGGTAAGTGAACGCCGAGCTCTCCATCTGCCTCGGGGCAGGGTGCCGTAACCAGTTTCTTCACTGGATAAGGGTGCAGGCCTCTTGACCTCAGAGGACTGCTGTCCGTCGTTAACTGCACGAACGGTAAGTTCTGGGCACTTCAAATGTCTTAAAAGTCTTTTGTAATGATATCTCTTGTTTTGCAGGGTTCCGGCGATGGCGGATGGCGGGCTGATGAGAGTTGAGGATCGAACCCGCGTGAGGAATAGAAGCGCCTGGAAGCACGTAATTAAGCGCTTGTAGCCTGCTTCACGATGCGCACTAACTGTCCCTTTTATTTTGCAGGTACAAGTTCGGAGCTTTAGAGAAGCTGAAGGGTGCTGGAATACCCACTGGATTCGGCGTGGGAAGGAGTAATGGCACGTGAGTAATAAAGTTGCCCAATGTCTTTAAACGCACCTTCTTTTGTCTTTCAGATGCGGGATGCAGCGCCGAAGGCCTCCGGAGCGTGCGAAGAGCTGGTAAGCTTTTGTCTTTCAGATGCCGGAATGCAGTGCGAAGACCTCCGGAGCATGTGAAGAGTAGGTAAGCCTTTGTCTTTCAGATGCCGGAATGCAGCGCGAGGCGTTGGTGACAGCCGATGGACCAGGTAAGAGATGCGCTGCCACTGAAGACCGTAGTGCTAACCTGTTCTTTCTTTGTCTTTACAGGTGCTGCTGAACACTGGATTCCAGGATGGTAAGCCTTTGTTCCCTTAGGCCCAGGATCAGAAGCAGAAGACACGATGAGCGTTCTGCTGCAGAGAATGCAGAATAACGCAAAGCAAGATTCATCCATCGGGTGTGGTTTAAATAGCCCCCTGTAGTGCTTAGGTGTCTCCTTCCACAGCCTCGCCTAGGTGAGAAAAGAGTTCCTGCTTTCCAGAAGAGTTCCAGTGTTCTGAACCTAGGGAGTGGCTCCTGCCCCACCCAACAGGAAAAGTAGTCCCAAACAGAAGAGGATCAGGGGCTCAACTGTCAGGTAAGTAAGCAGCATGGTCTGCTGCAGGTAAGTCCACCCAAGCATTATGAGCCCGGCGCTTCCAGCGCTGGGACTGGGCATCTTTATGAGCCTGGTGCCACTGGCGCCAGGACAGGGTCCAAAAGGTCCCAATTGGGACTGGCTGGCACTCGGAACCGGGGTTATGGGTCTGCTTCCAAGGGAGTCGGGCAAGTCCTGATCTTTTGGAAGCAGAGATCATGACACCTGGTACCTCCCTGCATTGCTGGCACAACAAATGTTTTGGAATTGTGGCAGCTAAATTCTCTTTAAAAGCCTCCTTCCTATGGTTTAAAGATTTATTAATGATCAGTGTTTATTGGAATACAGCCTGTTTATAGTTGTATATCTTCTGCCAAAATTCAATGAAATATCAGCATGATTCCGATCATGTTTTGGCGATCTTAATCGCAATTGTCCTAATTGGGACTCAAATAATCAAATCCTCATTAATATTGTCGTGTCAGCTAATGGAGCATCTAGGTCTCGGATTGTGAACTGGGCTGAAGTTAGGAGCACTAGGAATTCAAGAGATTGAATCGTAGTGTTGCAGGCAAGATTTCCTTCCAACTCCACTTGGAAGTGTGGTTCTCTTTCTTCTAGTAAATACGCTTTTACTTGGGGGCGTGGCTAAGCAGCCGATGTAGTGAGACGTGCCGCTGAGTAGCTCCGGAGCGATCCTGACAAAATCCGATAAAAACTAGCATGAATTGGTTCCAGAAGACGGCCAAAGTCTCTCCACAGAGGTGGAACACACCTAAATCTGCCCCTCACGTCAAATTAGAGAAACTTGCAGGGGATAGTACTAACATCATGACCTTACTTACACCGTACACTCCAGACAGACGCCCTGTTCGACCATGTGGCCGTCACGATTAGCGCATGGAAGAATATTTTGCACTCTGAACAAGGCCACTGCCCATACTATAAATGGCTCCCCATACGGCAATTTCCTGGACTTGCCCCCACACACGATCAGCAATTCTCCCGACACTGGGAAGACCTAGGTTACCGAGCCCTAACTGACCTGTACCCCGATGGCACATTCATCACCCCCCAAACATGGCGACCCACACACTCCAACTCCGCGTTTGAGCTACTGCAATATTTCAGGCTAAGAGCGGCAGTACGGGCAATGTAGCCATCGTACCCGGACGAACCCCCGGACTCACCTGAACTCCAATACATAGCGAACTCCACGGGGTGCAGGGGCACAATATCCTCCCTGTACAGAATGCAGCTGGCAAAAATAGAGGGCATATCCCTTAAACCACGGGAGGAATGGGCCAGGGAGCTGGGAACGGAAATTACTGAGGGGATGTGGAGCAAGATGTGTGCACACACGTGCAAGGTCTCCCGCAGTGCCAGATTCCGCTGCATACAGTACAAACTCCTCAACAGACTATTACACACCGCACAGAGTTGCGAAATTCACATGTACCTCATCCCATACATGCCCGAAATGTAATTCTGAGGAGGCAGATCACGTACACATGTTTTGGTCCTATGCTGGGTTGAACACGTTCTGGACAGAGGTAACCACAGCGCGTTCCGAGATAATTGGGTCCCCAGTAAGCCTGGACCCACTAGCCCTACTGTTCGGACTTTGGGTGGGGGAAAATGACAGGGCAATGTCAAAATTTCTAAATGTAAGTGCCATTGTAGCCAAGAGATGCATATTACAATGCTGGAAACTCCATACCCCCCACCTTTGAAATGTGGTTGAAAGCCCTCACTTGGGTACAAATGTGTGAAGAAGAATATATCGGATCCCTGCCTATGCCTTCCCGTCCCAAAAATGTGTGGACAGAATTTTGCAGCTACCTGAATAATAGAGACGAGGTGGAGTGGACCTGCACCCCCCCTCCCCTGCTAGAGCCACCCAACTAACCATGAGAACTAAACACTCAAGCCCCCCCCCAGGTGCCTAACGGCACCCCCCCCTCCTTCAGACTGAGATGTTTGAAATACTTGCAATGCAATGCCTATGTGTAATACAATGTTGATTGCTTTTTCTGTGCGCAACCTGTGCTGTACCCGTCTTAACCGTCTGCCAATAAATAAAAGTTTTAAAAAAAAGAAATGGGACTCAAGACATGATTTATGCATGGTAACCAACGCCAATATACAAATTGGTTGTTGGGGATGTAACATTAATTATGACAAAAGGAAAGTGAAATCATGTTGAAGAAATATTCACCTATTTTCTCAACCAAAGCAAGCCGCGATGGGCTGATGACATTTGAAGATTATTGCCATGCTGATATCAAAGCTCAAATTGAGAATTGCCCTACTGCAATTGATCTATAGGAAAAAAGCAGCCATTAGAAAATGGCTGCTATGTTGCAGACCTCTGTGGCTGCTGAAATGCCACCTGGTGCCTGCCCGCCTCCGCACCTTTGATTGACCAGTCGCTGATGTATGCCGATACACAGGGAGCCGGCAGGCGACGCCGGCCCCCCTCAAAAGCACACATTCAAGGCAGCATCAGTGCCCCCGTCCCTCCAGATCCAAGGTACTGCGTCACTCACCAACAAGGCTATTATGTGGATCTCGCTTGCCCAGCAATACTACCGCACTATGACTGTATCCCTCCCTTCCACCTTCTTACTTCCTTGCATTGTGGTCCTAACTCAGTCTTCTATTGTCTGCCCCACCTTAACAGCCTTTCCCTCTGAGAAGGCTCCATTTGCACTGCCTACAAGCCTCAATCTACCACAATGCCTGCCTTTCATCCCAGGGCTACCCTGCCCATGAGCCCTGCGCTACCGCAAGGCCTGCCCAAGAGCCCTCCGCTACCACAATACCAGCCCATGAGCTCTGCGTGATCGCAATGCCTGCCCATAAGTCCTGCGCTACTGCAATGTCTGCCCATGAGCCCTCCGTTACCGCAATGCCTGCCCATGTGCCCTGTCACGCCCTATCAACCAACTCGCATCCCATGCACATTGCCTCCTTTTATGTACCCCGCCTGCAGATAACGCCAACCCTACATTCCTAAAACCAAATTGCGCCAGGCAGACACGCTGACCATTTACCTCCTTAATACAGCACTACTGCTCAGAGACTCATACATGACCTCGCCACTTAACAGCTTACCTAAACCATTTGGCCTCATCATTACCCTGTGCCTAGGATGTGCTAGACTAATGTGATTATCAGCACGCACATACTCCATGCACATACTTGCCTCCGACCTGGTAACTAATGGACTACATGCCTAGGTCACCCTAAACCTTGGAGGCTCATCTCGAACACGCTCCGAACCTGCGCTGGCTGCAGCTCCACTGAACACCACTTGCAGCTCCCCAATGGGCAGCAAGTCACAGACGACCTCAGTCATCTCCACCCATCCTCTTGAACCCACAAGACTCCCCGCTGTGGACCACGCTGCTATCCCCGCCATGATTGCTAATGCTTGTTCCACCATCTTCTTTGCGGACAAACCACACGCAAACACCAACAATCCCCCGCCCCCCAACCTTCAGGGTCAGGACACTAACCTCTACCCTGACTAAACCATGTAGCTTTAATTCTATGACTATGGCCCTCAAAGGATCGATCCCAGCTCATCTCTTAGACATTGCCGACCTCTCCCTGGACCTCTTAGCCATCTCTGAAACATGGCTCCAACCCACCTCTGGCCCTTCTTGAACACTAGCCTTGCCACCGAAATACATTTTTTCCAATGACCGATCTGGCACCACAGGGGGTGGTGTCGCCATCATAGCAAAATAATCTCTACTACTAAGAGAAATTGGCAACTTACATAGCTCCTCAAGTGAACTACCAACGACAAAATTGAGAATATCTCACATCTCCACAATAACCATCCACCTGGTTTATTGCCCCGCTGGCCCTGCGCCCAGGTTTGAAGAGGACATCCTGCATCTTATAAATACTAAACCATCCTCCAAGACCGTACTCCTCAGCGACTTCAACCTGGGACTGAATGAAGTGACTGATACCAATGCCCTACCTTTAGACAACTCTCTCAAGGCGCTTGGTTTCACTCAACGCATCCTTAGCCCTACTCATGTGAAGGGCTGTACGCTCAATTGGCTTGCCTATCTAAATTGTAATATAAACATTACTGCCAAAAATCCGGCGTATGGACGGATCATAACATTATCCTCTTCTCCAAACCTGCGAACAAACCTGCCCTCCAAACCCCTCCCTCCCCACCCCCCCACCGGACACCACCCCTCACTCCTATAAGCACATGGAGCTCCAGAAACATCACCGCCTCCAGCATCCTACCACTGCTGGACGAGATTGTCCACAATGAGGTCCAAAATACCGACCCTGCCTACCTAATGGACCGCTAGAACCACACTCTCTTGCAAGCTGTAAATGCAATGGCTTCGCTCAGACTGTGCAAACCTAAAGCTGCCACACTCTGCAACACTTTGTTCTCTCCCGACCGGAAAGCATTACGTCAACTCAAACGGGAAGCAGAGACTAGATGGAATAATAACACCAATGAAGCGAACAAAACCTGTTTTGCGGAGGCTGCTAACAAATATAAGAAGGCTATTATCCTCCAGCAAAAATCCATATACAACTCTAGAATTGCAAAGGCTAATTCTAGCGGCAGAGAGCTTTTCTCTAAACTGCGTGAGCTTGAGACACCTTCGCCACAACCCACCAACTGCACTTTGGATAGCGCCTGGTGTACCGCAATTCAAAATGCCTTTTTACTCAAATCCAAACACTGCAAAAAAGATTGTCAAAAGGGACTCCTTTAACAGTGTTGTAGACAGTACCCCATCCTTCACCTACCCGACCCGATCTACCTCTTTTCGAGTTTATACCCGTCTCTATCTGCAAAGTTCTTCAAATCATCAAAGGTCTTAATCCTTCCCGCTGCCAAGGTGATGTCTGTCCAGCAGCAGTTTTCAAGGACAGTGCCGCCTCACTGGCTCTGTTCATTGCCACCCGAATCAACGCCTCCTTCACCTCTTGCATTGTACCAGCCAGCCCTAAGAATTCCTGGGTTCTCCCCCTCATCAAGAATCCTTCTCTCGACCTTGCCATCCCTACTAACTACCACCCGATCACCACAGTACCATTCCTCCTCAGAATTCTGGCTGTGCAGCATACTTACAAATCCAATGTTGCCTGGTAAAGCCCAACTTACTAAGCCTGCGTCAATCAGAGTTTTGCCCTGGTCATGGCACCGAGTCTGCCCTCCTCCATCAAGAACTGGATGAAATCAAAGATGCAGGTAGCACAGCCTTACTCCTCTTGCTGGATCCATGGGCAGCCTTTGATTTGGTTGACCATCAAATCCTCTGCAATCCCTTGATGTCTGCTGTTCATTTCTCATCAGACGCTATCTCCTGTATTTCCTCCTTCCTCTCAGAGATCGAGGAGGGTCTTCTCTCCAACTGCGGAAGCCCCTCCTGCACCCATCTCCTGCTCTTGTGCCTCCCCAATCATGTATAATGTCTTTACAACACCCCTTTTTGTCTTACTGGATGACAAAGGAATCTCTTACACTAACTATGCAGCCGACACGCAGATTCCTCTGCAACTGACCAGAAACTATGAGACTGACTCCAAGAACCTGCACCTTGTCTAACGGACCTTCCAGGCCTGGATGGCTTCCATCTTCTGAGTCTGACCGACGAGACGACAGATATTCTTCTGGTGGGCTTCCAATCAGCTGTTAACAAGTGGGACCATTTCTACAAATCTTTCAATATCGAGTTTAACATCATTCCAGCCTTAAACAACGTCAAAACGCTAGGGGTATACCTTTATGCCACCCTATCACTGACGAGACAAGTTAATGCAATCGCCTAATCGACGGCTCATACATCAAAACTCTGCAATGTCTGTTGAGCTTCCATAAACACTGACAGTTGTACCTCCATCGCTAGGGCACTGAGCAGCTCTGAATTAGATTATTACAATGCCCTCTTTGCCGGTACCTCTACACGGAACATTAAGAAAATGCAAATTATACAAAACAACGCTATCAGAGCTGCCCTTATCATACTGAAGCATGAGCATATCTCAGAGGCAAGGACAAAAGTACACTGGCAGCCTATCAAAGAGTACATTCTATTCAAAACCTTAGTGATCAAGCATAAATGCCTCTCCAACTCTGCTCCGAAATATGTGTCATTAAAATTCGCTAAAGCTCAATCCTCAGGACCCACTCAGGCCCCCTACCATCACCTGCTTACCATACCTTGCTTCAGACAAAAGAAAGAAGGTGGTTCTAGCTTCCCAGTGGTTGCAGCAAAAAGCTGGAAGGACTTACCCCTCTCTCTGAGAATGAAACCCTCCTACTGGGTCTTCCGGAAACAACTCAAGACTTTCCTCTTTTCCGAAAATTAACTTACTATTAACCTCGTCTCCCTCTTTACATGTTGATTTTTATGTAACTCATGGTCCTGTTTGCAAACAGCGCCTTGATGCCCTCGGGTTTAGTGCACTTAATGAAATGCAAAAATAGATAAACAAGCCCCTCTCGACGCAAACTGTAAACTATGTGTTTCATTGTGCTTAGTCACCTGGAAACATGAGCCGCTGAACAGGCTGGAATTCTTCAGCAGAAATCTGTTTTTTATCGACATTTGGGCACCTCGCTAAATGGATTGGTGCTCACTTTGTTGCAACAGCACGCTTGCCAAAGTAATACTTTGCCCATTTAGGTGGCTTCTAGTGACCGGTCAGCCACTTTTGATTGTGTACACGAAGGCACGTCTGAGGTCTAAGTTAGCTAACTGGGGTCTCCCTCATTCACTTCTGGAAATGGTAATTAATCTATATTGCAATACTTCAATTAACATTAGATGGTAGAAGTTTGTTGTCCTCAAAAGAAGATACTTTTAGAGGCCTCCGTCAAGGCAATGTCCTTGCCCCCTATTGTTTTACTTCTACATCTCCAATTTAAGTTAGAAGTGGTACATTTAATTTTCCCTATGTTTTAGCCAGGTTAAGATACAATGGCTTGGTTACTCAGATGATCCAAGTTTGTTGGCCTACAGAGAAATATAAGTGCATTATCTTGCTTCTTGGTGGATAACGATTTAGCCATAAACCTGAAGTCATCCAAGGTCATTATATTGACTAAGACCAAGAAAATAGATTGTTTCTCATGGGAAATTATAGAGGATAAACTTGAAGTGGTAGAGCACCTGCTTTACTTGGGTTTTCCTAGCTTTAAAAGACCAAATGATATGGCAATCATTGTAAGATTGCAAGATAACTTGTTATTGTTATATGCTCAAATGAAGCCTATAAACACTTATGGTTGTTTCTCTTTACTGCCTGTAATTAACTTCTATAAAATGAAGGTCGAATTCCATCATTAGTTTATGGCCTAGAGGTATTACCTTTAGAAGACCAGAGCTTGCTGTTCAAACTTTAGGGACTCATTTGCAGGCAAGTTTTAAACTTGCCAACAGCACCCTGTGTGGCGTGCCATTGGCCAAGCCTTCCATTGCAGTCTTTGGCCAAATAATTTATTACCGGCTCATAATAAAATTCCGAACCCCCTAGCAACTCTTTATATGAAAACTTCAAGAGTTTTTTGGTTGGGAAACCATCTGTGGAGGTGAACATCTTAGTGAAGAAATGTGATGAAATATTGCTGATGTTAAATGTCTCTGAATGTTTTTTGTGGCAAGCTCTTTGCAGACTAAGCAGGCACTCTGGAATTGGAATTGGTGCAATACTAGGAAACAGCTTTCGCACCATAAATTACATTGTTACTTGAATCTTGAAGAAACACATTTGGGGGATTTCTGGTTATTTATGTAAATTTCCAAAATGAAATGTCATCACTTTTTCAGGAGTCTGCTGTAAGGGTGCAGAAGTAAGACTCGGGCGCAATGGTGCATTATTGATTGGCACAGACTTTTATTAAAGAAATGAGGGTTGGAAAACCGCCTACCTATCCCTAATACTAAGAGGGGTTTCCCTACGTCAAATGAATCTAAGTGGTCCGTTGTATCCAAAAACCTACTTCTAACCCTTGCACTAATAGCATAGATCTGAAGTGCAAGGATGTTCTCTTCTCAAAAAGAGTGATGACCAAACGCCTTCAAAGCAAATTTCAAATTCCCTGAGATAGTATTTGGCAGCAGAGTTAGCCAGACCTACCCAGGAAATAAACGAGACACCAGGTTACAACAAGGAAGCGACTATTTATGAAAGCTTGGAAAAGTTAGGGAAAGTGAGGCAAGTGCCCTGGTGGAATAAACATCGTTTCTCAGAAGCCAACTTCTTAGCTTGTGAAGTGGAACAAGCAAGAATCCAGGGGAAATGAGTAATTCCCTGGATATTGGAATATTGGAACAGTGTGTCTTTGGAAGAGAACATTTTCTTTCATTTATAAAAACAATGACATTATGACAGCTTCTAAGAGGCTCTTCCTGTTGGGTCCCAGATCCTGTAGTAAGAATAAGGCTCACTTTATTCTTGGATTCTAACATGGGTGCGGGTCCAAGACTCACTGTGCTGTCCTCACGTAGCTTGGTTTACGCTCCTGCCAAGCTAGACTTTCTCCCTTTTCAGCTTCTCTCTGGGACATGGTCCAAGACGCTCGTATTATCTGTCTCACTCAGGGTGCCAGCTAGTATTATTCTCACACTTTTAGGCTCCCAATTCGAATATTGGTGCGGGTCCCAGACTTGCTGTGCTGTCCTCGGGTAGCTTGGGTAACTCTCCTGCCAAGCTAGACTTTCTTCGCGGGTTCTGTTGTTGCTGGGGTCCTAGACGCCGGTATCATCAGTCTCTGACTCATGGTGCCAGCCTGTCTTACTATCTGGCTTTCAGGCTCCCTGACCCGCTCAAGCTGTTCTCTCAGTCTCTCCCGGCTTCCCCCGATCTCCTGCCCCTTCCGATCTGCCTGTGTATACCTTTGCGTTAGTTTCATGTCTTCTGGGCAGCAGGACTTCAGGAGGCTTCGGCAGCGTTCAGGCTCTTCCAGGCATTGGTCGCAGCTCAGGTATTGTGGGACGTCCAACTGTTCAGGGAGTGAGACTTGTAGTGCCCACATCGTTGGCTACGGCCGGTCTCTTACCCACTCCTTGCGTGGGTTCTTCCCTTCCTGCTTCACGGTAGCTGGGTCGGCTTATTCAACAGCACTTCACCAGAGGATTGTTCTCCTCTACCTGGTTTCCCTCATCTATTTTATATCTCATTGGTCTAATAAGATACGGTGGAAGACTAAACCGCTCACCATAATTAATTGGAGTAATCTTGTTCATGATGTATGGAAGGCAAGTTTGATTTTCCTGAACCTTACTTATGGCTATAGTGTTATTTGGAATGACTTTACAATACAAAATGCAGGCACTGTTTGGCAATGGGTAAGAAGGATCTGGCATTAGCAGATAAGGAGAGGCTGACCTACAGGAGGTATACCGCGTTTTCTGGGTAGTCACCCCAAATCCCATAATGGGCTACTTCTCCCATGTGATACCACTCCTATGTACCACCTCAAAGGGATTATTGTATTGTGGACGCACTGCACTTGCCTCATGGGAAAGTTCTCCCCCTAGAGGAAAAGGGACGACATCCGAAGATACGTCACACTGCTTTTAAATCCATTGCCTGCTGTGAGGAGCCAGGAATAAGAGACAGACACAGCACGTTTACTCAAAGTATTTCCCTACCTACCTCAACCAAAACTAAGGGTCTGTTCTGTGTCAAGATGGCCAAAGCAAAAATGTCCTGTGTCCAAAATCCTATTCTAGCCCTCACATTCTAACAGTAACTGTAATGTGTTGAGAGTAACGTCTTTGGCCTTGAAAGTGTATACATTTTCAAGTTAAAAAGAAGAGGTAACTCCAACACAAAAGTTCCCAACAGATAGTATTCAGAGTCACGGAATGGCCCTCTTCACCAATACGATAGATCAAAAAGCCAATCAAAGTTCCCTGTAGCCCAAGAGGATATCTCCTTCCTCTTGGCCTTGCAATCCACTTCTATGTGGAATGTCTCCCTTCCCCAAGTCTTTCTAAACATTCACAATCCTAAGGGTATGAGTCTTCCTTGGGATTCATTATTCAACAAAACAACTTGAAAGCAAAACGACTCGAAAGAGCCCTGGTACACTCCTCTGCCAGGGTCTTTCTACACTCAATACAATTTGAATCAAACACTTATCTTTTCCTGGTGGACATTTCCTGCCAGGTCTTTCTCATGCGATTCACTTTTACACACTTGCAAACTTGAATTTGCCTGGTATACTCTCCTGCGAGGGCTTTCTTTGCACAATTCAGTTTATACAATTGTAAACTTGACAGTTCTTATTTCCTACATTCAATTCTGGTAATCTTCCTTTTCAAATATTGGATCTCAAATCCCTTTCATTCACTTTGTTTGCTCTTTTCTTGCCTTACTGGCGTTGCCGAAGTGCCCCGGTGTCCCAGCTTCCCTTATTAGGACTCCCCGGCTTTTATGGCTCTTTTCGGTCCTCTCGTGGTAAACGTGAAGCAACTCTCTCTCTGGCATCCAGTCTCCACTTCCCAGGCTCACTGGTTTTAGCTAGCGGCTTCCACGTCCTTCACGGCTCCCTGTTCGTTGTTAAGACCCTATCTGTGTTCGGGCGGCGTTGGAACTGCTCTCCAGTTCCCGTGGCCGTCGGGAAGACTTCTCTTCCCGCTAAGGTCCCAGCATGGTGAACCTGCCTCGGCAGTCCTCATTCCTCTGCTGACTTACCGAGCCTTATGGATCCACAGTATCAGCTGTCTCTCGATCGGCATTGAGAGGATGAGGCTCCATCAGACGGTATCTCCATGCTGGTTTGGAGTTTTAAATGTCCTGGCACCTATCATGCGCTCCCAACCACTAGAGCCCATCCTGGGCCTTTCGGTTTTCCTGATCTTCATTGCTCCAATCAGCCTCCTCGTCCCAGTGTTTCCATACAGATGGGAATAATAGGCAGTTTTTGGTATTGAATTGCCAGAATACTGAGATGTTATTAGCAGGCTTCATGGTCGCTTGAAAGGGTCTACCACAGTATGCCATAAAGGCATGAGGAATTGGGGGGGCTATCCCTAAAAGGGAAAGGGGAAATATGTTTTCATCCGAGGATGCCGGATCATCCCCATGGAGGGTCACCTCCGCCCCATGGTCCTCCCACATATATCCACTCCCAGGGTCAAGATCGGGTAGTCTGTTCCCATGTGGCTATGTGGCCCCTGGACACATGGGAAGTGGTTACCTCTTGGAAAAGAGTGATGCTATTACTGGATTCATCACACTGCACATGGAATATGAGGTATTAGGTCTAAGACCCAGGCTTGCTGGCGTATGTCGTATGTGTACAAGGCTGCGAACCATTGACACTGCTATCCTACCCAAAACTGCACGGTTTACCAGAGTTCTATTTTACCAGATTTGTGTGGGACCAAGTGCCGTATCATCAAATGGATTTTAGCTTTGTGTTCTATTGGGAAATCAATTGTCAGTATCTGACTGTAATCTGATTTTTTAAGATGATTTTGGTATGGGGGTTATGTCTAATGAACCTTTTAATGTTGTAGCTATTTAATATATATGTGTTCCTGTAATGTTAAGTTGTGAAAAGATTTTAATAAACAGATGCAAAATAAAAGATCAATGAAATTTGATTGTTATTTAATGAAATGTTCAATGAAGAATTGATGATTTCGGTTATATATAGTATATGCATGAAAGTCTAGTAGTGAGACAAGAAACCAGAGGCTGGTAGTAATGGAAGCTTTGCAAAGAGACACAGGGCTCTTCATCTCCAGGCTTTTAAACCCTTCCTGGATTTTGGACCCAGATCTGGTTTATCTAAACCGCCAGATGTCTGATTTTCACATGACTACTATGCGCTCATTTTCCCCTCAATGGAATGCTATGCCATCTAGTTCAATAGCTGCGGTGGTCCACTGTGGGTATTGTCCATTTAAAAAAAAAAAAAGAAAAAGCTAAGCAAGCATTTCTAAAAATACACTAAGAAGTGATGGGAAAATTACGTATACCAATTACTTATTCTCCACGTTGTGGTGTATCGGACCAATTGACAAAAAGAAAAAACTCTTTAGCACGTACAACTCTTTGGACTTTACATACGAAGGATGCGTCTTTGTCTAGGGAACAGGTCATGTTAAAAAACAAGTTTTTTTATTTACTCGCGACTCAAAACATCTATTTTTGCTGCACCCATAGAAAAATCATCTTTATTTTTGATTTAATTAAATATAATCTGGCATTAGTTTACAGAATTATTTCACATCACAACAATCACATCACATCAAAACCATTAAAATATCCAATTTTCACAGTTCATTTAGAGATAGTTCTAAAAACCTATTTACATTCATCATCCATTTTAATTTCATTTATCCGTACAATTTTTCTAAAATGCTGGCACCACCTTCCATACATTGTATAGTACAATCATTAGGTTGCTGTTACCAGTGTTGATACAATACTTCCAAAAGGAAATCCCTAATTGTCGTGGAATTGTGCACAAATCGTCCAAGCAGTCGCACGTAGACTTCCACAGCTGTCCACACTGTGCAAGTGCTGTGCACTTTCTCGTGTCCTGGGTCTTTACATATTCTACAAGTGTATAATGCATGAGAAACACACTTTACTGGACCCAGTGCAGTAACAGATCAAATCTGCGTACACACAAGACCGGGCTGAACATCATAATGTTCAGGAAATCTGTGCAGGGATTCTATGTGGGTATAGTTATTAACCCAAAGTTTCAATTTCTTTTCAAATTATTCCCTTAGTGCAAAATCATTTTGTGTCCTATCCAGTGTCCAATCAATTCTTTTAAATAGCTCTACCACAAGGCTGGCCCATACATGCAGACCATGTCCTTTCCCTACCCGTTTCATCATGGCATTGCCCATTTCGTTCAACAGTGCACTACTAGACTTTTTCCTGGCCTTAATGCACAATATACCCCTATTTTTCAAAACTAATGCAAGATACATTAGGCCAAGCTCTACGTGCATTAGTTCCATCGGAACACACATTGCCAGTCACAGGGCAGATCTCCAGAAGTGCCCTTCTATAGATTTTAACCACCCAAGACAAAGTTCATTGCCTCAAGGCCATAGGTAATCGCAGGAACAATTTATACAGCATAACTATATCCTGAGTGTTTGCGTGAATTCTTTAATTAGCAGTGTCTGAACAATAGCTCTGTCTTCTATAGGTCTTCAGTTCTGCGTATTTGTAATCTCCATATTCCACACCTAGGTACTTGTATGACAATACTCTTTCAATTTCACTTCCTCCAATGATCAGGAAAGTGGTGCTACAGCCTTTACCATAGCACACCATTTTTTCCCCTCGATATGGACAACCAGATTGTTGGTATTAGCAAATTTATAACTTTTGGTGGCCGCCAACATATGTGTGGTCAAATAACACCATGTTGTCCGTGTAGGACAGCCATCGAACATGCTCTCTGCCCAATTTGGGTGAACTACAATTTACACCCTCCAACAGAGTTGGAAGGAAGGCCATGTAGATATTGAACAGAGAGGGCGGGAGCAGCACACACCCCTGCTTTACTCCCTTCTTGTTTAGTACCTCATTCGTGCTGGCACCCTCACGATGCAACCTCACATGGATGAGTGTTTTGTGCAATTGTATAATTGCCTCCAGTAGCCACGGGGCAATGCCCAACATCTGTAATTTCCACCACAATTTCCCTCACTCCACTGTGTCAAAGGCGGATCTTAGGTCCACATATAAAACGTACAAAGGCAATGCCCCTTTACAGCGGGATTTAGCCACCAGTGAGTCCAGCAATAGTAGATTGTGGGATGTCGATACACGACTCATAAAACCCATTTGAAAGGTTCCATGCAGTATAACCTCCTCAATCCATGTTTGCAAGGCCTTCAACAATAGGGAAGCAAAATGTTTGCCAGTAACATCCATTAAGGAATGCAACCGGTAATTACTTGGTGTCTTTCTGTATCCCTTTCCAAGTATTGAGTGCTTCCAGGCGCTTGGTATCACAGCCGAGTCACAGATCTTCTGGAATAGAATCATTAAGATCTAAGCCCATTGTTCTGGATTCTTTTTTAACACAATATTGTCCAAACCATTTGATCCCATAGATTTAGAACGTTTCAATTTGGATATCAATATGACAATATCGTCATGGTCAAACTTTAATTCAAATGGTAAGGTTGGCCGAACTGCTTCAGAACAGACAATTTCCTCAGCCACAAAGAATGTTTTCCTTATGTATGTCATCCAGGATTGAGCCGGAATAGGGTAAATCACAGATCTCGGATTATTTCCACAATGAACATTTAATGCTCCCACACTAGTCTAACCTGACCTCCCGCTAGTGTTCACGGCACATTTTGCCATCGGCTATTCCTCATGGAGTGATTATGTCTCCCGAGCCATTTGGTGTACCTATTTTTAACATTGATTATTAAATCCTTCCTCTCCAAAACTCCTACAGAATCCCTCTAAGTTTCTAATGGCTAGTCGCATTGATCTTTTGGCTAATACAATCTCTTTATCATATATTTTAGTTTGTGGTCAAGCCACCTGAACAGCCAAGGTCGTAGTGATCATGGCAAATGTCTGTCAGTTTCACAATCCATTCTCTAACTGCTTCTGCTGTTTTAATGACGGTGTCACTTTTCTCGAAACTGATTAACCATGTATCTACTCATTCAACATAATTTTCGATCACTCCAACCCATTTTGTTGGCCCCAGAATTCACATTGCCCCAAACCTTAAAGGACCGAATTTAAATTTCAGCTGGGGTCATCATAAGTTTGTATCTGTATTTATTTTGTTTATATAGCGCTTTACTCCAAAACGCTGTACATTTTAACAACTGGATACATATAACATAACAGTAGAAGCAATTTACAATTATGAATCAGACCAGGAAAACAGTAAGTAGAGCAATTAAACTGAAAGGGAAGAGGGAGAGTAGTGCAGTAGATCTGAGAGGGAAGAGGGAGGGATGAGGTGGAGGAGCTACTGCTACTGGATAATAGATTTAAGTCCCTCACATAGCGGATGAGATTATCTGTAAAATATATATGGTCCAATGTAATTCTCTTAGTTTCAACATACCACGTGCAAACTCCAGGTATGTCTCCCATGGTTCTTCCATGCATCATAAAGCGATCAGATTCACTAAGATATTTGGACCATTTTGTACCTGCCCGGTTTGTATCAGAATGTAACAGGTTAACTTTTGCCATCATCCATTCATCAGCTCCAATCACACCAGTATCATAGCAGTAAGCGTTTAAATCCCCCACCAGAACTATAGCGTCCCTTTCAACAGCACACCAAGATATTATTAATTTCAGGACATGTCTTCTGTCCTACTGTCCCAAAGGTGGTCATATTTATTGATCAACAACAGTCTTTTAAGACCCCCACCAGTTTGTAAGACTAGTTTGACTGCAAGGACATTTTTCTGATCAGGGGGTAGCTCAATCATATGACTTATTAGACCCTGTCTCACTCCAGAAACCAACCTACCAAAGGGTGTACCCCCTTAAGCCCCGATCCGCCTTATGCTGGTGAATGACAGCCTTCCATGATCAGATCATCCATTATCCAAATTTCTTGTAGCATAAAATACGTAATTGGCTTCCACAGGTGTAAAGCTCTTCCAGCAGATGCTGGAAGCCCCTGGTGTTCCAAGTCATAAATGTTATTCAATCTTGTTTCCGCAGCACTTGTGGAATACATTTCACCATCCAGTCCCACCCCTGATTATCATCAACTGGTTTCTTCACATTCGAGACTCTGCTCTGTTTCAGGTTATTTCGGGATAAGGGCTCTTTGCCCAAATATTTGTGTTTTGCTTGTACAACTAATAATGACAAGCGATCTGCTTATTAGCTGGACTTTTCTATTTGAATACACACTGGTGATCGCCAGCGCATTTGGGCCAACAGGTTCACCATTCGTGTCCAAGTCCCTGACAGGCATATTACTTCCATTACATCTTCCTTTTGTCTCTCTTGGTTTGTGCTTAGGCTCCGGGGTAGAACACCTTTCAATAAATGTATCAGAGCTTGTCTCTGAATCTGTGACCTTTTTAACTGGTACTTCTCTGACCGACTTCCCTCCCATATCATTCTCTTGTTGATCTTTTAGGAGCCAACTGGTTAATGTTGCAGTCTTTTTCTCGTCCCTCTTGCTCCTCTTGTCAACCTTTTTCTTAGCTCCTTTACTCAATGTTAGGGAAGGTACTAATGGGGCAGCAAGAGCCACTTTTCCCACCATAGGTACATTAAGGACGTTTTTTCAGTGCTTTTAATTGATGTAGCTGTCTACGACTCATGTATTTGATGAATTTACCCGAGTCATCTCCTATGCTTGCAAGGACTGTTTGCAATTCCATTACTACAATACTAGGTCGCAATTCAGGCCTCACCCCACTCCATTTTTTATTGGAATCACAGTTTTATTGGCACATCATCACTCTTCTCAGCTATCAGAATGGCTTCTATTTTTCATCCATTGAGTCTAGCCCCCAATTTGAGTAATATTTTTAGAGCAAATAGCATGGTCGAGATCACAGTCCTTAATTCAGTAGATATATTTCCACTTTGACTGATCGCAACAGCAGCAGAGTCTTCAAATTGCCGTAGCGTCGTTCTCAGTCGCATATTGGGCTTCAGAACCACCCCAACTGTTTGGTGTTCGACCGTCGACTCAAGAGTGTATGGAGTGACCAAGTCAATTTGCAAGGGAGGCACTACCTGGGCTGCTATGTCAGTATGCAACGAGTAGCATAAATTTAGCATCGAGTTATCAATTTCAGTAAACTGTGAGGTACCTTGACCATTCGTGGCAATAGAATTTTCCTCCACCTCCTGAGTTTTATTATTTTTGTTGTCAGTGTGAAAATAGGTCATAATTAACCTTGAAGTGTCGAGTTTATTGTGCGTTTCTTATTCCCCATCCTTGTTATTCTGATTATTTATTACACCCATCCTTATTTGATGAAGCTTTCTTTTGACTACACAGGTTGTATATGCGTTTTCCTTTTTGTTTGGTCGCCATTTCACAGCCTCAAATAAATTACAGATCGGTTAATAACAGCCACAACGTTACCATGCTGCACCTCCTTTCCATGCAAGACCTTAAAAACAATCACACAGCTTGCTGACCGCGCTTAATCGTGTAACAAGAAAATACATCTCTTTCACAGCTTTCAACTCACTCAGTACCAGTGCAGGATCAGAGTGCACTGTGTTGAAACACACTGCCCTACGAGGATAGGTAGATGTCCCAGGCTAGAGTGAAGACGGACCGGGTATGAAATCCTAAAAAAGTCTCTCGTAATCAAGGAAAGGCTCTAAGACTCTATGGCCCATCCCTTCCCCCCTGCCCAGTCACCATTCCACAACCTCTGGTATCACTGTCTTTACTAGCTTGACTAAGTTAGAGAGGGAGGGGAAGAGAAAGAGGAAGAAGGGAAAGGGCGACTCCCACCAACTTGTCACAAGTTTATACACAATTGCTCTATTGTCATCAGCATAGCATTTCCCCGCTCTCCTAAATCTCCAGTACAGGATTCAACTCCACGTTCACAGTTGTCAACACAGTACGGCCAAAATAAAGATTGCTTGCTTCAATACATTTTACGATCTTCCAGGCTGTCGTGCAGAAGTAGATGCTCTTCCTCATCTCTCAACACTTCGGGTCTGCACTTCGCGCAGGCAGCAGAATTTATAGAGACTTCCCAATCTTAAAGGGCCAGTCCAGCCCAAAACACTGCAGAGCTGCTGCTTAATAGTAGAACGCTATGAACGCAGTAATTGCACAAAACACTTTTCACCAACAGAAGAGCACTATCGATATCTACAACAGACCACACAAGATGACGAAGCTCTAGTAAACAATCCCACCACTAACCTAATAGACCGACTCAATGAAGAAGAAGCTTTTGCTGATCTTCAACCAATCGGGACCACCAGAGAAGCACTGCGAAAGAACAGCCAAGCTACCAATCTAGCAGACCGCTTCAAAGAAGCTGCCTTCGCTGATCTTCATCCAATCAACGTCAATACAGAAACACCTCGACTGAACAATTACAAACCAAAATGAGGAACAACTAATAAACAAAACCATACCCAAAAGATCCACTGCAATATAAGCAACGCAAGGTCAATGTCCAAACAGGCCACCGAAATCTATGACCTACTATGTGATGGTGTATCAACATCCTATTTATAACTGAAAACATGGCTAGACGACAATTACAAGATCACCGTCAACAACTGCCTGCCTGATAACTTCCAGTGCGTCCAAGCAACCAGAAAAACCAAAAGAGGTGGGGGACTGGCAATCATCCACAAGGAACACCTGGCTATCAAACTGGAAGTCCTGTTAAACATCGATAAATGCGAATCCCTAATCCTACGCCTGACAGTAAACCCCAAACAAACCTGAAATTCATAATGGTATACAGATCACCACGATGCAACCTTCGTGGACGCCTTCACAGAAGCAATCACAACCCTAGCCATCGAGCACAATCATCTGATCGTCCATGGAGACTTCAATATCTGGTTCGATGAAGAAACCACAACCATACAAAAATCTCTAACCAGCCAACTAGCAGCAATTAATCTACAATAGGGTAGGATTGGCCTTTCAGCCCGCGGCCGGGCCAAAACCGTCCCTGGGGATTGGAGGCTGGTTTCTGGCCACTCCTGGGCCGGTTTTGAAGAAAGAAAAAAAATAAAAATTGAAAATGTTTGCTAATTTATTTTTTGCTGTTGAAAAAAACAAAAACACCTGCAACGTGCAATATGGATCTATACACACAGATATTAATGATATATATGGTGATCCATTTGTGTATGAAATGCATATCAGATTAGTTCAATCATAACCATATTTTTCATTGTGTCCTTATGAACAATGCTCGTTGATGCCACTTCGTGTTTTGTCAAGTGGCGAAAGGTCGTGTTTCATAGCTTTCTGGGATGTCACTTTGGGGAGGGGTCAAATGACACCACTTCCGGTGATGTCAATAGACGTCAAGGGTCGTGAGGCGAGGGGTGGGCCTCTTTTTTGAGGCGAGTGGTGGGCCACTTTTTTTTGGGTGTCCGGGCCTATTTCTTGTCCCAGTCCGACCCTGATCTACAACAACTAGTCAAATGAGCAACCCACTCGTCTGGGCATACACTTGAGGCAATTTTCGCAAATAAAAAACTCATCACCACAGCACCCCTAATCCAAATTCTCTGGAGCGACCACCTCATCATTACCTTTGTAATCACACTAACCACCCCTACAAACAAGCGACAAGAAAAAACTACTGATCACTATGAAAAGGAATTGGAGAACCATAAAAAACTCCAACCTAATTGAACTTCTGGAACTAAGCAAACCACAAGCAACAATTATGGAAGAAGCCGACCTACACAAAAAAGTTGCTCTACTCCACAACTAGATCACATCAACGAGCAACAAAATCGCAAAAGAAAAACCTTTCACCCTTTCAAGTAAAAGAGCAACAGCAAAATGGTTCACCCCACTATTGAGCGCCATGAAAAAAATGAACCGTAAACTAGAACTAGAATGGAGGACCACAAATGATGCAGGAAATAAACTTAAAATTTCTACAACGTATTCAGCCCTACAAAAAGGAAATGCAAAATCCTCACAGCAGCAAACACCCAAAAAGAACTCTTCAAAATCATAAATGAAATAAAAAATACACCAGGCTGGAACAACACGCCAATACGATCAATGAAACTGTGCAATGGCCTAGCAGACCACTTAAACCTTACCATCCAACAAGCCATGCAAAACAGACCATGTGATCGGACTACGGATCCCGCCGACCCTTACGAGGAATGCCTGAACAAACTACGTAACTGCCCAGAAACATCAGTGGAGACTTTCGTCAAACTGGCAAATCAAAGCAACAAAAGAGGTTCTCTGGACGATCGCTGCCCACCGGACATATACAAATCAATCCTTACACAAGGAACCCCAATGGAATACCACAGGAATGCCCTCAACCTTTCAATCTCAAAACAGGGAAAGTGCCACAATCCTTCAAATCAGCGTACATCAGACCGCTACTCAAAGACACAGCTGGAAATATAGAGTACCTTTCCAACTACAGACCCATCTCGAACATCCCGTATACAGCTAAATTGCTTGAAACGGAAATATACAAAACAACCCAAGAATTAATTAAAAAACCTTGGCTACTAGACCAGGTACAAGTTGGTTTCAGACCAATGAGAGAAACGGAATCAGCTCTCCTCTCAATATAGGATGACTTAAAAGCAAACGCAGACTCAGACAACAGTACGGCCTTGATACTTCTAGACCTCTCAGCGGCATTCGACACAGTTACTCACAACATCCTCATCACAACACAAAGGATTGGGAATAACCGACACCGCCCTACTGTGGATCAAATCTTTCCTAACAAACAGAACAGATAATATATGGATGAAACCTTTCAAATCCAACCCAAGAGAATCCACATGCGGCGTACCACAAGGATCATCCTTCTCCACACTATTATTCAACATCTACCTTTATCTGCTGATCAAAATCATCAAAAGACACGGCCTCACCTGCTACAACTATGCTGACGATATACAAATAGTATTCAAAATAGAAGACCCTCAAGAAGAAAACACAACACTTCAGAACTGCCTTTGTGATGTATTCAACTGGATGAACTCTAACTACCTCAAACTCAACCCAGGCAAAACAGAAATTATGATCATCACAAAAAACGGAGGAGACAACCACTACATCCCCTGGCCAAGGGAACTCGGTACAACCCCAGCCCCATCGTTGACTGTAAAAGACCTGGGAGTCCTAATAGACAACAAACTTAAGCTAGAGCCTCAAGTAAACTCTATACTCAAGAAATGCTTCTTTCTAATGCGAGCGGCAAAAAAGATCCTACCGTTCCTATGATTTGCCAACAAAACACTAACCATCATCGCTCTCGTCATATCCAGAGTACATTACACCAATAGCCTATACCTGTGTGTGCCTGAACGACTTAAAAAAAAAAAACTACAACACATACAAAATCCGGCAGCCAGACTGCTCCTCAAATGACCACGAAGAAAACACATCACTCCTGCACTAAAAACACAACAATGGCTATCAATAAAACAACAAATCAAATTCAAAGCAAGGTGCATCACGCACAGAGCAATCCAGAACTAAGGCGCAGAATTCCTGAGAGACAAATGATACCTACATCACCAAACAAGAACACTCAGATCAAGCAACATTTGCATGGAGCTAAACCCTTACAACAAGAGAAAACAGAGTATCCTCTTTTTCTCACCTCACACCAAAAATGTGGAACAACTTACCGAAGAATATACGCAACACAAGAAACCACCTACTATTCAGGAAACTGCTCAAATTGTGGCTCTTCATTACATAACTAGAATAATGCCCACAGGGGCAAACACATACCTGGTAACGATGAGTGAAGACACTGATCCCGGACCCCAACAATCTATCAACTACATACAGAATCTAAGGAAGACATTCTACAATTTATCAAACTATAAACAGAGTTAGCCATAACAGGACGACACTAATGACCGAATACCATGTTTAGACCAAGACGGAAGCTCAAAGACGATTCATCAATAGTACCGTGGACCAAATTGGGCCCAAGCCCAGCAGACCACCATCAATATAGAGCGTGAGGGAATATAAGAGGCAGCCAATCAACAGCACCAACACCAGAAGGGGAAGACTAGACATAACCAGCCCCACCAACCCAATATCCATACAACACAACCAGGAACGCTCCGTGACATCTAATCAAACGGCTAGCTGGCCAAGAAATGTAACCAGCTACTAAGCGTACCCACAGGAATGCCACTTAAATAGAAGATCGGCTAGAACCAGGACATACAATCCACTAACGAAACTTCAAATCTCTGCTTACCTAATTCACCTGAAAACCCACACAACCATCTCTCGCCCAGCAAACCGCACATACTTCACCACATTGCAACAACAAGCACAAACTGCATCAACAGCACACAAAGTCTCGCTCCGATCCGAAACTTACACCAAAGCTCAGTGCACAGTGAAAACCGAATTGAAGCCGCCAACACCACATCACACTTCTCACTCTACTTCTCCCTCTTCACCCAACTAACCTAACCCCCCCCCCGCCTGCTTGTTACAGATCCGCCTGAGCGCCTGGAGACCAACTCTGTTGGTGATGGCGCGTGATATAAATACCTTTAACATTAACACTTCACTTGATCTAGACTGAAAAGGCATCAAGGCAGTCCACATTCTTAGTAAAACATAACTGCACACAATAAACATTACCTTATTGAGAATCAGCTCTTCCAAAGCACACACTTCATCATTGTTGCCAATGTGGATCAGCACACACATGGAACTTTAATTGGAGGGATAGATAGAATTGGAACAAGGTGTAACTAACAGTGATATAAAATGGCAAAAGAGTTGTGGGGCAAGTCGTACAAGGGACCTGGTGTCAGTGTGGACCAAAAAAACACTGCAGAAAAAAATTATATATATATATATATATATATATATATATATATATATATATATATATATATATATATATATATATATATATATATATATATATATATATATATATATAGAGAGAGAGAGACACCGATATATATATATATATCCAGCATGGGCATTAAGAAATAAGAATAAGAAACGTGTGGAAACGTACAGTACATTATGGGACAAACAAGGGACATCAATAAGGGAGCTGCACCAGCAGGAGAGCAATGGAGGAGGAAATACCATGGTTACAGTTGGAGGGATCTCTATTGCAAAAGGTATGGGGAGAGGCAAGGAGGGCCAAGGGAAGGCAGACTCCAGAGAGTAGCCCCACACTAACATTCCTTGAATTGAAAAGAGGGAAGCTGAGGGTCCAGGAAAGGAAAGCTTGGGCGGGCTGTCTTGTGAATATGCCTCCAACGCAATGCACAGCAACATCATATATGCAAACTTCGACATGCCCCCAGCCAAGACTAGTCAAAATAGGCATTGACAATGTTTTTGGAAGGACTGGGTCTTACAGGACCCAGTGAATCATATGCAACTTTATGGAGATCAGAAAACAGCTAAACACTTGCACTTTTTAGATTGTGTTAGCAACCCACTTTCACTTACGATATGTTAATGAAATGTTGAGTTTACCTTAATATTGATAAAGAATGACAATATTATTTAGAACAAGTGGTGCTGCCATTACAAGAGGTTTGTTCTAAAATGATCAAAGCGGATCATGTATTCATCAAGCTCCTAAGAGCATGTCTATTACATGGTGGCTGCATGCAATCACTTAGATGTGTATGATGTAGTTGTAAGTAAAACCCCAAATGAATACTACTTTTGGAACCAGATACCAGATCTGTACCTGTAAAAAAAACATGCCCTTTGCAAGGACCATGCCAAGAGTCTGGGCTATGGATGGCTGAAAAGTGAGAATTCCTGATTTGTTAAATATTTACCATGTTAAAGTGTCTGATATGTGAAAGTAAAAGTGCGAGGTTGTAACATTGCTAACCACATATTCTCCAGCTTCGAAGACAGATGAACAACCTAAGACTATCAAGCAATTTGTATTCTTAAAAAAGAAAAAAAATATCAGTTTAATGACAGAGCAACACTAAAGTTTCAAACAGACCCATACCTGGAAGAGCATGTAAGCGTCTTTAGCGCAAGGTTTCAGGCTGCTGACAGACCTCCGGTTGCTGTTTCCAGGCACTGGAACAGGCGTCTCTATAACATCTGCATACATAATACAAAATAATAGGATAGAAGTGAACCATCAGCTTATCAAAAATTAAGGATTCTATTTTAAAGACATTTAAATAAGGATGTGCCATCCTTTGCATTCCAATAAGTATTTGTATAACTTTCATCAAATGAGTTAGCAAAAGGGAATTGATTTTTTTTTTAAATGAAAGCAGCACATTATTGAAAAATGTGATCTTGCTACAATCTGCTCTCTAAATGAGACATGTTACCAAAATGCATACACATAATTTTAACATGGTAACATGCTTTATTGCTACTGCGATTGTAGCAACTTCAACAGTTTGAGAAAGGCACTTGCCAGGCACTGCTGTAGGTATTTACTGGCCGTTGATGGTAGCAGGTGCAAAATGGTGTGAGTACCTGGGCATCTAATAGAAAGACCTGGCAAATGCCTAATACTGATATACAAGCCAAAAATGTTGGCTTTGCTAATGCATGTTTTTAACAGGACTTCAGTCAAGGACATGCATAGTGCTTATAAATCAAGTGGCTGAAGACAGACCTGGTTAATACCGGATTAAAAAAATGTTATTACACCAATAGCAGGTTTCGAGCTCCAATTAAGTCTAGCACTCAGAATTGTGAGAAACCTGAAGACGGCTCACTTACTAGTCCCCGGAAATCTGTCATCCAGGTGGCCAGGACACAGGCATCGCGAGTGGATCCAGTTTCTGGGGGTGGACCAGTGGGGGAGTATCACCTGGATGAGGGGTCTTTGGGGAGTGGAAGTCAGATGCCAAGGGTTGAGATGCTGTAGCCCGCTCCCTTGTAACACCTTTTTCCAATCCTACTCTGTAGCTGAAGCTGTAGCCTACCTCCTTTTCCAACACAAACACTTTCCTATACCGAAACAGACAACAGACTAACACCAGAGCCGATTACCTGACCTGTCCCAACAAACGGTTCAGGCAGAGTTAGGCAATTGACAACCACGCATATCTGATGGCCCATTACCTTCCCAACAGGCATAAAAGGTGGAGAAAGAGAGCCCACTACGAGCAAGGCCGAATGCAGGAGGCAACAGCTACACCAAACCGGCAGTTCAAACGCAGGAGACGGGCAGCGAGAACTGGAAGGACGACGAAGGGGAATTGCCTTTGCCCTTCTCAACTCAGACCTGCAAAGCCTCCAAAAAGGCAATTACAAGACCAGGAAGTACAGCCGACGTTTGGAGCAGTAGATGTCAACAGTGCACAGGGGCCTCCCTCATTGATAACACAGGCATGCTAGCTACTGTGGTACCGTCCTAGACTACAGAATCAAGCCGAACCAGCGGACCTGATACAATCGGTGAGTCGGATGAAGCAGATAGCAAACCGAATTGTGTTGAGCCCAAGGTTGCAAGTGGCAACATTAGATGAACGCAAGAACTTAAGAACCAAGAACTTGTGTGCGTTTTAACTTTTGGGGTAAACCCAGAGAAGGGCCACCGCAGAGTGGTCAGGCGCCGCAGGAGGGCTCATTCGAAGGACTCTCGCTGGCCCCTTTTGCGTTGAAACTGCAAGTACTAGAAGGCCCAAGGAAATGGCAGACTGAGATGTCAGAGTGGTCCTACAAGGGTCACTTCAAATCCCTTGTACAATCGAAAGTCTCCGACCCATTGCAGAGAGAAAGCTAGGGAAAGGGAACCCTGCTTTCTGATAACATGTGTGAACCCGACAGAGGGATGCCGAAAGAAAGCTAGAGGAAATCCACACTTTCTGATGAAAATTAGCAAATCATGAACTTTGTTAAAGATGGCTATGTGAACCCGACGTAGGGATGCCAAGGAAAAACTTACTGAAAGTGAATCCTGCACTGAGATAAAGTAGAGTGAATTGTACATGTGGCAAACGCGAACCCGGCTGAGGGATGCCTACAAGTTGGGGTGGAGAGTAATACCCCCGGTAACAGTGTGTCGACGAGAGTGTACCGGTTGAGGGTTGTCCACAGTGTTAAAAAATTGTTTTAAAAAAAGACATTAAAGCTCTTGAATGTTACGAGCGATATTTGAAAGGCCGTAGTGAACCCAACGGAGGGAGGCCCCTTTTGCAAAGAGGATCGAGCCCGACGGAGGGATGCCCTAGGGGCGAAGAGCAATCGCCCAAAGGTGCAAAACCACATAAGGAACTTTTGTTTTTTAGTTGTTTTGATCCAGCAGGCCTTCTAAGGCAAGAGACTTTGCAGAGAAGAGATTTGCCCCCTGAAGGTTCTGGTATCGTTGAACTGGAAGTGTGTGCCTAGTGCTGGAGAGGCCGAGGAGTGTGCTGTGCTCAGAAGTCCTGCCTTGTCCCATGCAAAAAAATGTGGGGAAGGGAGACCCAGCCATACCATCCTGACTTATTTTTTTTTTCTGGTGAACATTATCCCACACTCTTTTTGTGGTAAGGATTGGCAATTGTTGTATAGGCCCTTTTTATTTTGACAAGACGCCACTAGGACTGCCTTATTTTTATATGATGGTCGTAGCTTGCTCCCATCTTAGATTTAGATTAGGCTTTTATCTCACCCAGTATACAGTTCAAAAAACACCTCTGAACTGTGATCATTTGGTGTCTGTCTTTACTGTTGCCACCATGAGTTCCATACAGAAGGCTACTTTGAAAAAACACACTGAGTCACTTTGAGTGCAAAGTTTGATGGTAAGGGTAGATTAAAGCTAGCTGAAAGAGTTCCCATGAGGTGTTTTGGGGCAGGAACTGGATGGGAATGGCCATAGGCATTATCATGGCCCTAGGCAGTCAACGTGTAGGCAAATAACCAAACACCTACAAGCTGTGCGTCTGTCTTGATATGCCATTTCTCCCCCATCTGTACCCTCAATGCAATAGATTTGGTTTACAGGCGGTGCTCCCAAAAATGCATTTTGTGCTTCAGTTAATGCATAGCATTGGTTCACCTCTAACTTAAGAGATCATTTTGCCACATCGAGGTGAGCGCTGAAGCACAATAAGACTGAATTGATGCTCCATTTGCTCCATTTGCCAAGCTGTACTGTAACAGAACCTGTTATCCATCCCGTCCAAAGGGCCAATAGACAGACACCTAAATGCTTTATCTGCAGGTCCTTAAAACCAATAAATAATGGTTTCATTTGGAATGTCTAATGTTTCATACTTTCGTATTTACTATTTGAACTGACCCTTCCATAGTCTCCCCAACACCGCTTTCAACACAGCATTCAAGTCAAGTAACATCAACTGAATCAGCAACATGGCCCATCCTCAAGATCAATATAAATAACATTTCAATTAAAATTATTAGCACAATTTAAAGTATATCCAGAGAGGCTGTAGATGACGGTTAACTGCATTTTGTTTAGAAAGACTCACTACATGAGCTGTGCGAGTAGTATTAGCTGTGGCTCAGCAGCCACAGTCAATATTTTGTTCAGCACAGGAAGTGCCTCAGTAACCGAAACACGATACAGAGACAAGTTGTACCTTTCTGTCGCTCATCTTCCGCCACCATTCTCTCAAACACAACCGTCACAACTTGTCGCACAGTGGCCGCCGCGGTGTTGTTGGTTATGTTGTCTTTTGTAAAGTGCAGTCGAAAGCAAACGACAACAGCCTGCAAGATAAACAATTATTTGTTAATACATTAAGCTGAATTTTCATAATTTCTTTCTAAAGCAGTCATGAAAAGCAAACCATAATATGAATTAGATTATTTAAAGGTTAATAACGTTTTTTTTACATGGCTGTTTCTGCCACAATCTGAGTGCTGGTGAAGGGTTGGGTCTAGCATTGTCATTCATTACCTATTGGTTTTCCAAGTGACTGGAGATCAGTCAAGAGATAATATGCCCCAACATGGGTTCCAAGCTCCTGGTGCTCACTGATGAACTATTTGGGCCCTGCTTGTGTTCCCATTAGAGAGGTATTTCTGAAACCATTTGGGGAAAGGTTCAGAAGACCAAACCAGTAGTGGCTAAGACGGGTGTCCATCAAGCTTGCCCAAACCTTTCTCAAAGGTAATGTGACAAAGCGGTCTGGTTTGGGCTGGTATCATGGTACAGGTGGGGCTCACACACAAGCACAACAAAATACACTAAACAATATATCAAGGACAAACATATACTATTCATTATAAGTGTTGCATTGGTAAAAAAACAACAGTCAAATAAGCACAAGCAGTAAGAAAAATGTTTTATGCATCAAGAAACAAAAAGGCTCAAAGTATACTGCTTCCCTTCAAAACCTGCTGAAAAAGACAGTCACCAACAGTGAAATAATGAGAATGTTACATGTTCTGAAAAAAAGGAAGAGAAAAATAATTAGCCAGACCCTAATAACAATAATAATCTTGTTTTCTTGCCAGAGCCCTGTAGCTTCTCAACACTGTAATATCAGGGGGTATTATTTCCCCACTCTGAACGATACTCGACTTATCAACCTTTGAAAGATGGAAAGCTAAATCAACCCTCCTGCAGGGTTTACTAATGTTATTCACCGATGGCAAGCAAATAAAGAAGCTACGGTACTGGGCCAATAAAGGATCCAATTCACCCAGAAAACCCAGTAGCAACAATTTGCTAGAATGATACATGACTTACCTACCATAGGTATTACCTTCTGATATCAGAACTATAGAGACATCTATCAAACCAAGCCATTGTTTGTTACTGTAATGCAAGACCCAAGGTCCAACCTGAAGAACAATAGTAAAACTACTGTGACGAAGAAGAAAGAACGAATAATGAAGAGTGCTCAACTAAAGGAACCAATGGGCAATAATACTCCACTAGGGAGGACCCATCAACTTATTGTAAAAAGGAATGACGGTCTACTGTAAGTGAGAAGTGAAACTAGGGAGTTTCAAAACAGCCCATTCGCGAACGCTGAGAAAGATCGGGAGATCCTCCGTTGGGAGGAAGTAACAAGGTGCTGTGAGCAAGAAGCACCATGGAAGCCGAAGGCTTAAGAGAAAAGGAGAAGAAAACCCCAGGAGAGAAAACCAGTCAAGAGCGAAGGCATGATCCGGGAGAGGTGGGCCGTTCAGTCCGGCAACAACGCCAAGACCACTGGAGCAATGGTGCAGCAGAACCGCGGAGATGAAAAAGGAGCAGTCGGAACGAGAATCGAAGCTGTCCTGACTACAAGGGAAGTCCCTATCCTGTGAGAAAGCCTGATGACGCCAATCTGTGGCAAGCAAGGTAACGGGGGAAGCGGGTGACCCTTGAGGCAACACAGAGATAAAGAGTACCATCAGCGTACCCGTCCCAGTGAGTGGGCCAAAACTAAGAAGTGTAAGAAACACTCAGGGGGACACCCTACTCAATGAATGGTCAGAAGTTAAGAATGCGGACCAGTACGAAACATTTTACTCGTTTCAGTAGTATAAGAACTGGATGAGAGAATAACCATTGCTTCTGCTATAATTGTTCCAAGGAGAAAAACAGTGTACCAGAGGAGGAGGATCATGATATCAAATGTCTTATTCATAAGAAGTTAAAGAACTACAGAAACATGGAGAACAAGGGACTTTCAGAGACACTTAAGACATTGCACAAGAGTTTTCAAACGCAGAGAAGGAGAAGTCTACAAAGAGGACTAATAGGGGAGCTCTCTCCTTCACCCCTCACATCATGAACCTTAGCAAGAAGTCCACTTCCAGCTCCACCTCCTAAGAGGTATTCTTTCTTTTCTCACCTTCCCCCAGAAGCTCAATTTATTCAGAGCTCTGTTTCTCACCAGGCTGGACTATTGCAACAGCCTCTTTCTCAATCTCCCTGTTTCCTCCCTTCACCCCCTGCAGTTAATCAAGAACAGGGCTGCAAGACCTATCCTTGGCATCAAGCCAAGGGACCGTATCTCTCCAGCCCTAAAATCTCTCCACTGGCTCCCGGTGGCCGCAAGGATCTCTGCATCATCCACAAGGCCTTGTGGGGCTGGGACCATGCTATATCCAATTTTCCTTGCACGGCCGATTGCCACAAGGCCTAGTAGGATCACGACTTTATATTACTGTTTTGCCTTTGTTATTATTTCCCCTGTTCCCTTCCCCATTTAGCCTTGTGGCGCTTTGAAACACAATTCTGTTGCATAAAGCGCCTTACAAATGCACAATAAAATAAAAGACTTAGAAAAATCCCCTAGAGGAACTAAACAACTTAATCCAAGATATAGCCCAAAAGTACGTCAAAATTGTCTAAGGCTGAGGAAGCCCATTCAGGAGAAGGGAGTCATTCTCTTAGTCTTTTGCTATTTTTGATTTAGTGGTAGGGACAGAGCAGGTTAGCTTTGGACAGAAGACAGACACTTCACTTTGGATGTCATGATGCCTACCCCCGGGCATCCGGATCAAGCCCATCAGCCGCGGGAGCAGGCATCCAGACATTTACAAAAACCCCAGCAGGGGGCACCAGGCTCATAATAAAAATAAGTCCTGGCGCCATAGGCGCCAGGCACATAGACATTACTTACCTTATGCAGACCATGCTGCAAATAAATCCAAGCCAACGTGAGGCCTGGATGGGACTATTTTACTACAGGGACTATTTTTTACTCGGGTGTAGTCCTGGGGAACTTCTTTCCTGGGACTACTTTAAACCACGCCCGAACAGCAGCACATGCTTCGTGTTATTCTGCACCCAGCAGCGTGACTCTCACCGTGCCTGCAGCCAGCATCCAGTCTTCTGCCACGCCCGCCTCGAATCCGGAGCTCCTAGAATAAAGAGGAAGAAAAGGACAAGGTTAGAAAATGAACTTATTTCAAATTCCTCACCTGATTCCGGATCCTTTTCATCTCCTGACCTGGAAGTACATCAGTCCTGCACGCGTCGCTTCGCCAGCTCCAGCACGGCGCCATACTCACCAGTTCTCACAGCATCTTTCGATCCGGCACTGTCTCCATCATTTCTTCGCCGTACTCCGGCACCTAGGGGCACAAGAATAACAAGGTGAGCCAAGAGAATCAACAAATACCTCTTACCACCATAGACTTACCTGATTTACCACCGGCAGTATTATTCTCCATATCTTCATATGCCGCATTTGTAAAGAGGGAGAAAAACAACACGTTAACGCATGTAATAGTTACCGGACAGCGTTGGTTAACACAGACTCTTACCTGAACGCCAGCAGCAGCTACGAGACCTTCTTCTCACAAACTCAGTTGCAACTTAAGGAAGGAAGGGGACAAGAGTGAGCATCGGGCACATTGAACTCTTTGAACTTGATACTTACCAATCCCGCCTGGGACTTCAGAGTCAATGCTTACCGGAACTCTCCCAACGCCTTCAAACCAGTGAAGTAACTGGTATCTACGCGCCCCTGCAAGAACGCAGGATGGAGAGCTCATCTTTTACAAACATAAGGTGAGGTTACTAAGGGGATATCGGAGGTGATTAATGGGGGAGAGCGAGAACAGTTGGGAGGCCATCACTAAAACCCACAGGTGGCTAATCCCTGTCTCCACTTGCAGGAAAATACTTCTTCGGGTCCAGCAGACAAGACTAGGCGGGCCAGTCCAGACAGTCATCTCTGCACTACGCATCACTTTGACGGAGACCGGAGCTGTCCGGGTCCGATCGACACCCCTGTGGGGTCCAGGTGAGCGTAACATTGGACTTCACAACAGATAATGAGCACCTTTGCTAGTTTAGTTAGGAAGGGGAAACCATAAATTAGGCATAGTGTTTTCATTTATTTTAATAGAACAGTTTCAAGAATTCCAGAAACTGGTCTGTCTCCTTCTTCTGACCTACCACAATATACAAATATCACTTTTCTTTGGCATCTTCGATCAACAGTGTGTACAGAATTTGTGAAAAGATAGAAAACCTGTATCCAAGATACCGGCTAGTAATCTTGCAGCAGTCCCTGAAAATTGTTCTCTAGACTCTAAGAAACTGGCTTATTGACCGACTGAAAGATATGGAAAAGCAGGAAACAATCTGCTCTTAGACACGTACAGCTCTAAGCTAGGATTTCATGGTCTGAAAACAACATTCAAATTTAACTTTTGGAACTGGCAGGTGGGTGGAATCGATCAGCACGCGGCCGTGAACTGCCAAGAATTGATGAAGACAGAGCGTGTTTTTAGTTTTAATGGGCATTGACCCTCCATTTGGTGGGTAATGAGGTACATTTGGGGACAAAACATTTTGGGGGCAAATGCATCAAATTCCTACACCTGGGCAAAATAGGGGTGGGATTTCCGTAAAAGGAGAATGTGCTGTACCCTGCATAATAGACCTCAGTAGCTGGTGCGGAAAGCAGCTGCAGTCAGTCCACTGTTTCTCTGCATGCTTTCTTCCCAAACCACTGCTATGGAAACCCGTACATTGATAGGGCATGACCAGTTGGTTATTGGTGCAATAGCTGTGTTGACATGTCTCCCCTTCAGAAAAACAGTGACAGAACCACTTTGACAAATGCATTGGTGCAAAAAAAAGGAATGTTTGTTACCATTGGAAACTGTGGATTGCAAGTAATGGGGATGAGATTCTTCATGTTGGAGAATATTCTACATTCTTCTGTTTCCATAATCTTCTAATGCTGGCTCATTGAAGCAGGCACACGTTTTAGGACTACTTTTAGGTCTTTTTGAGCACTGCTTAAATGTCCTCACTTTACAACCTTTTCTTCCACCAGCTGATCCCACGTATTTACTCTTTGAACTGACCCTTCCATAGTCTCCCTAACACCGCTTTTCAGAAGGTAGATATTTTGTCAAATCAATATTCTTTTGATTCAGCAGACTGGTTTAACCAAGCCTCTTTCTCTCCTTCCCCTGCCCATGTTTTCCACGCACAGGTGAACAATACGCCAAGGACAATAATCTGAACTGTGAAGTACGGTGGCATGTCTTTGGGCTGAGGAGCTAATTACAAGTGAATGATGTTATTTATTTATATGCTTTGTCAAGCAATGACCAGGCCAATTCAGGTTTCGGAAAGCAATACAAGATATTATATTTTCATTAGAGACTGGGTTCTTGCTGATTTAAATAATCAATTGAACATTTGTAGGTTTTGCATATTGCTGCACTAAAGAGCTATAAGTACAATGTATTTTAAACACATACAAATGAACGATTATAGCCAGGATCATGTCAAGCCAGCATTGCGCACCGTGCACTGGCTCCCGGTAAGAAACCGGATCATTTTTAAAAGCATGTGCCTAAGTACATAAAAGTCTCCAATATCTGAAATCCACCTGTCCGGCCTCAAAACTAAGGCTTTAGACCTTAAAAGGCAGGCGGATGAATATTGGAAAGAAAGGCTGAGTGGCCATACCTTTGTGGTTCAAGCGACTAGAATTTGAAACTCGTTTCCAGTATCACTTTGCAAATAATCTAACTTTCTGATTTTCTGGAAACATCTTAAAACCTTCCTGATTAATCTAAATTTGATATCTGTTCCTGAGATGATCAAGTCCTTCAAGTCGCACTGTGCCAAGATTCCTTCCGGTAATATTATGCCCTCTATAAAACAGCTTTAACATAACATAACTGCACAACAGTGCAATTATGGTAGACTTTCAATTTTAAGGTGTATGTATTACATGATCCTTGTAGATGAGACACCTAATTTGCTGCAGTATTTGTATGAACAATCCAATACCACCTCAAAATCAGAGAGGAGTAGAGATTTTGTTTAAAACGTTTTGCCCGTTTGGCACACACTTATAATCGGATGCCACAGAACAAGCTAGGTCTGAATGTCTAAAAGCAAGATACTATGAATTTGTTGCCGACAGATACTGCCAGTAGAATCTCGGTCCCAATCGCCCTTCCCACACTGAGGGTTTGGATCCTCCCAGTCAATTATGATGCAGTCATGTCAGTCGAACAACAAGGAAGCACAAGGGTAAGGAACATCTTCTACCACTTGTGGGATGTACCCTATTTTGTTCCCCATTCAGCAAATGTTCTGATAATAGAGTCACGTGACATTTAATTGGCTCTCCACACCAGAGAAAACGTTCCAACAGGGAAGAGGAGAGAACTATGCAGTGTGAAGCAATCATGAAGTAGGACACAGACAACAGATTAACTTTACTAAAATCAAGCGTTTTATTTCTCAAATGTCAGGAGGAAGTAAAGCCTAATTTGCCCTATGCTAAGGCGGAATTTCCCTACCTAAAGAAAGTAAGGATAGTCTTTGTCGTAAAGGTCAATTTAACATTCTGTCTGTGTCCAAAATCTATGCTTGCCCCTCACAACTAAATCTATACAATGTGTAGGGAGTCAGCAACCCAAGAAACAGTGTTCAAAGTAAAGTTCTGAGCTTCATCCAGCTCCTGGTATCTTTTCAGCTTCTTCCTTAGACTCACAATAGTTCCACAAAAAGGTCTTGGAGCTCCCTTCCCCATGTTCAACTAAGTGCCAAACAACCTTGGGGTTTCTGTCCCCAAGTTCAACACAATTCACAGTTAATTCAACTTTGTTGGCTTTTGGTACGAATGGTATTATTTTAGGCTTCCTCACATTTGCTTGGCTCTTTTCTCTTTTAGTCACTTTCAGACTGATGAAACAAAACCACTTAAATGTCCTTGTTTTCCTGGGTTACTAGGTCTGGGCGCAGTTGTCGGACCACACAGTCCACCCATCACAGGTCACGCAACAGATCAATCTTGGCGTTTTGTAATGTTCATTGATTCTCATTGGACCACGTTGCCACCATACGTTTCCTTTCTGCACTTGTGACATTAGTCCATTTGCACACTTGTTTCTTCTTAGCAGTTTCTCGACTGCCAATGCGTGCCTTTCACACACTTCACTTTGCTGTATTTACTCCTTATTATCACCATCACCTTGCTTTCACACTAACCAATAGTGCTTTGTATGTGCCCTTCACGTGCTTTGTCAATTCTCATTGCTGGTTTTCACTTGGCTTTTTGCTTTCACATTATTCATAAATGGTTTTCTTAATTTCACTACGTTCGTAAATACCCATCAGTTCCTCTCCATTTGTGCAGTATTTTCATTTCACTTGTGCATAACTTTCCTTTAGTTCGGTATTCAATATTGGTTAAGTACTTGGTAATTCTCTCAATACTTAATAATGTCCTTCGGGTCTTCAGACCCTTTCATACATGCATTTATATGTTTGGCCCTTTCTTTGGCCGAGACTAAGCCCCCAGAGCGCACCGGTCCGAGGGCTCCCTCCCCATCACTCACCAGTATGAGGCAGCTCCTCTGGGTGCTTACGCGGTCCTCTTCTGCTTTCCATCGCTCCCTTCTCTCACATCGGGAGCACCAGCTAGCCACGCTCATCTGTTCCAGACGTTCGCGCTGCCTCCTGCAGCAAAGTGGCAGCTTCTGTTTCCCCCAGCTCCAGACTGGGGGCACAGGGCTTGGAGCTCTGGACTCTCTCATAGCTCTCGAACCTCGCACCCCTCCCACTCTCCTGCAGCCGCCGGCATCCTTTTCAATGGCTACACCGCTTCAGCCTTCTCCACAGCGTCCTCGCTTCCCAGGCGGTTCATTTCCTTTTATATGCATCTGTAGCCTCTTAAGGGGTTGCAGGTGCAAGTCCTTTGCCTGACTACAATTAACTCTATTATTGGGACATGCCCGACTTTCAGAATGGTGTTCTACAGTCCTCTTCCTCGTCCCAGTACCAAAGTGGTGTGCATAGGTGAAGTGTGCATTCCTCCTAGTCACCTCTTCCTCGTCTCAATCTTAAAGGGACCTGAATGGGATATATGTGGAATGTGTGTCAGTGGTAAAGAGTGCTAATAATCTATGACGGTCGGGGAAGGGTAGGATGTTTTTGCCGATTTCTTGATCTACCCAGAGGAGGTGAATGTGGGTCTGATCTGCCCATAAGAGAAGATGTACTCCTTGTTCTTTTCCCTGTTCCTTTATAGGGATGCTTTACCTGAGGTTTGTTTGTTAAAGAAGGAAGGGAGGGGGCTTGACAATACCCTATAAAGGCTTCATGGACTGAGGGTTCATTGTGGAATGGAAATGTGGGATACCACGTCTCACCTAAAGATACCCTCCTTCCATTCCCCAAGTCTCCTCCATCCAGGTGATCCTCCCTCGCATATCAACCCAGGATCAGGATCCAAGAGAGATGGCCTTTCCCTGGCCATCTGAGAGGAGGATTCCATTTAAAAAGGAGCGAGGACGCCCTCAGATTCATCTCAGCAGCCAGTCTGCCCTCCAGCTTCAGGTGCTTCATTACTGTTAGGGCAGAATTCCAATTTTGGGAGCTCTGTAGTAAAGCTGGGCGAGCCCGGCGCAGTTCGGGCCGGCAAGTGCCCCCACCTAGCGCTTTGGCCTGACCCGTACCCGGGCCACGAGCCCCATGCCACTCCTATTAAAAAAAGTAAATAAAAAAAAAACTCGCCTCTGCCTTTATTCGATCCGCCTGACCCGAACTTACCCTGCCCGGGAGAGCATATCCTTCTCCACCACTCCTCTGGCTTCCTGCAACCATCCGCTGTTCACTTCTTCTGCCACGGCACATCTCAGCGCAGCTATTTTACCATGGCTGCACTGTGCTGCCTGATGCCGCAGACCACTGTCCTTTTTCTTAGGTTATTCATGATGTTTAAAACCTTTAATTAGTGCCTTAAAACAACTTTGTTTTGCATGTCACGATAGTAGAGATATCATGGATATAAACAAATCTTTAAATGAGCACTTTGTGTTGCTCACTTTAACTAGCATATATTTGAAAGGTGCTTTGCTAGCACTTTGAGTTGGAAATGTACCATCGTGCACATGAAAGGCTCAGACTGCCACTGATAAAATAGGTTTGCAACCTGAGTACCTTAACGACATGGAGTGAGTCTGTCTGTCTGCCTGCCTGTCTGCCTGCCTGTCTGCCTGCCTGCCTGCCGAAGGTCCATCCTGAGCGTATTCTAGAACTGGCTCGGGAGAAAGAAAAAGAGTCGAGGACGCGTTTCTTGAGCCTTTGAACTATGCTCTGTAAAAATTAAAAGAACTAATGGCACGACGTCCCACGTATTTATACTACACTTCCATCTCTGAATGTCAATGATTTGCTGCCCCCTTTCCCACTTTTTGCAGGCACTAAGGCCTTATTAACACTGTCCATGACAATGCAGTGGAGGGCACAAAATACATGTCTTGCAAACATACTTAGTAACGGTTAAGGTCACCATCACTTTATTTATGAACTCCATACTAAAGAATAAAAGGGAGCACCCTAGTTCTATACCATAGCTGGTAAGATAGTTCAGCGGGTTGGGCGCTCACTGCTGAAACCTGTGTGTGATCATTCAGGTTGCAGGTTCTCATCTCAGCAACACTTACTCATCCTTCCAAGGTAGATAAATGGGTACCAACTTCAGTACACATTTATCAGCATGCCAATATGCTGTATGTACAGCGCTTTGGAGAAAGCATTTTTTTGTGCAGCCATTTCCCGGGCTCAGCCCGTGGTGGGCTCCCAGAGCCAGGCCCTAGCCATGAAGTCTCTAGCTCCCCCAATTCTACTCTGCAGTCTCATTTTAAGGGACCCCCTACTCTTTTTGATTCCTTATTTGTTTTTTTTAATGTATGCTTGTGGTCAAAGGGATTTCTGCTTAAGTCCCCCTGTGACCCTTTTTACTAAAGTATATGGTATTAGGCAGCCCATACACTCCCAGTTCTAGAGTTGCCCCTCGGGCACCCAATATTTGCTTTATGGTGATTTTTTCATAAAAAACATTGGTTTTATGGGTAGGATGGGTGCAGCTAATATTTAGTTTTGGCTTCGACAGGGGTGCATGGCAACTTCCTGCATTAGTAGCCCCATGTATATTTTTGGTAGCCATTGGGGAACTTCCTTTTCTCCTGATCCAGCTCATATTTATATTATGCCCTACAAGACAATGACAACATGGATACCCAGATTGCAGTGGAAGCATGTGATTAATTTATTGCAAATTGATCATTCTGCAGATAAGATGAGATGCACCAATTATTGTGTTAGTGATTTGCCGGAGATCCATAGCTCCGTGGCCAGAAGAGAAAGGAAGGGAAAGCGCCACCTGTGGGCTCTCAGGCTAGCTTCTCTCCGATATCCCAGAGATAAAATGAGTGTGAACTGACATCTTCCTGCAAAATCAACAACTCCCTCATACAAGGGTTTTTATTTCGAAGTATGAAGCTTCAAGCAGAACATGTGCGCATTTGCCACACCTGTGCAATATGGAGTGTGTGTTTCCCAGCTACAGATTGTTCGCTGGAGGGTGGGTGGTGAATGGGGGGGGGCTTGAATGAGCCTAGATAGAATACCAAGAGGTCTGAAAGTTCCATATTGAGGAGGAATATCCCCCAACACAGAATACTGCTAGGATATACCATAGACAAATAATCCCACTGTCTTTGCTCAATGTGTAAAAGTGATCGAGAACAGTAACATTATCTTTCTTTCCTGAAGCAGACTAGATCAGTGACCGGCTGCTGAGCTCTTTTGATACAACAGAACGGAGGGGCTTTGGTCTATTTTTGGTCCATTACACTTGTCAGAACCCAGGATCTGCATTAAGACACAGAACAATCTGTATAACCATGTGAGGGGACATAACTAGGAGTCTTGTCTCTGCTTGTCTACCTTCCCCAGGAACCCAGAGGTCCTTGCCTCCATGTTTATAGTATCAGTGTCTAGGAGCACACCTTTTTAATTATGGTTACTTTTTCCAAATTTTTGTGCAGGGGAGATAAACCAACCATGTTCTCGGGCCCATTCACATTTACCCCTCTGGGAGACCAGTGCTCAGCACTTGGTCTATTTTTGCACCTTGAAGGCTATCTCTACACCGCTTGGTAACTTAGCATACATTCTAGTGGCCACACGTATCTTTAGGCCCAATCGGTACACTGGCACATGATGAGAGCCATGTGGTGTACCCTTTTTTTGGTGTATAGTAGTGCAGAATCCAAAGTTGTCAGGCCACAGAAAAAGACGCTCTAACATGGCTTGCTGGTGGGGTGCTCAACAATGTACGAAGTTGAATTCTAATTTTATTGGATTGCTATTATGAAAGCGACACATTGCAATGAAATAATGGGTAAAATGGTGAAATTCTTTATATAGGGCTTCACTTTCTAACTCCAGGACACCTCCAACTTCCCAAAGAACAGGTCCTTTGACCAGACCATGGAGCTTTCTAGGAGGGGTGTACATGAACATTTGAGTTGATATATAGTGGCTTTATACTAAGACAACCTGTTATGCTAAGATGACATGGTGCCGAGTAATTTCCCTTTTATAATATATGTGCTTTAATGAATTTCTACCAAGGTAAGATTTAAACGACTTGAAAGTGAATGTGAAGCTCAGCGCCTCAGGCCACACCGGTTGGGATTTCAGTGCAAGTGCCAGCAACACATCAGTCGTTTCCTGCATAGAGGTGTGATTTGCAACTCGAGTTCCATGTAGAGTTTTAAAAGTATATGCATCAAACAGCATTTGGTTAGCATATCAACACATGTATATGGGTTTAAATCTGGAGAGATACCGCCAAGTGTCAGTCTGTTGCATATAAACCAATGAAAAGACTACTGCAGGGCGTGTTCTTAGAATGGCATCCGAAAAGGGCAGACAGTGGGCATGGCTATGCATGGATTCCGTCAACCCCTTAATGCAGAAAGGCTATTACCAGTACCAAACCAACCCCTCCCCCAAAAAGTAAAAAAAAACCTCCTCCCCCCTTTTCTTTAAAAAAAACAAAACAAAAAAAACAACAAAGTAGGAGTAGACCAACCTGCAACGCAGAGGTCTTTGGCCCTTAAGTCTCTTCCCACTCACGAGGCTAAAACCATAGTAGCAAGATGTAGACATTCCTTTAAGGAAACCCTGGCTTCATATCTCAACTACCTATGCACTGAAACATAACTTGCAGCTGCCTGATAAAGGTTTTAGGGAAAGTAAAGAGTTTGTTTCAAGCACTGCTTTATTTAATCAACTGATGGAGCACGATATGCTCCATGGAGAAGCAGTGCTTTTCAGAGAACCTATATAGAAGCAAGAGCTGAGCCTTCAAAGACCAAGATACAGCACATAGAACGATTTGTTGTGAGGGGTTGGACAACAGTGAATTACAGAAATTAGTACATGAAGGGATATGGCTAGGCCACAATCCAACTCCATATCGCTACTACTACCCTCCGTCATCATGTGCAAACCTCACAACTATCACGACTATCCCTTCCCACTGCCACCCTCACCCCCTAAGTCCACAGTGTCGAATCAGTGCCATACCTCTGGAAGTGTTGACACCCCTCGTGTGCAGTGCTATGTTGCACCAGAATGAGGTCTGTGCCTAATACCACTAATTGAAAATACAACTGGGTGTTTAGGAGCTCACTAATCAGTTGCTTTAATTTGACACATTATGATTTAATCATTTGCAGTTTATGATACATGTGGAGGACATGATTTGGCCAGAATCTCACCACGTCGTGGTGTCTGGATGAGAACCCAGACCTCCAAGCCGCCAAGCTTTGAATGTGAGGTGGCTTCAGCATCAGGCACCACAATAGGAATGCCCCGTCACGTGGAATGACTACTGTACCTTGGACAGGGCTTCATCATGAGCAACAGTGTTGGTCGTTAAAAGTACAAGGACAGTCTGAAGCAGCTTCAGTTCCTCGATGCCATTTTCCATCAGTTGCCATAACATATTAATGATATTTCCAGCAGCAACCTGCACAAAAGAAAGGGAAACATTATCACATGGTGTCTGCATTTCAGAGTATTGCTCTGGAGTCTTTCTAGCCACCTGTGCGTCACAGTTTGTTACTGCCAGAGCAGCAGAACTACGCCTCAATGGCAGAATTGCTCATTGCAACTTGCACAGGCTGCTAAGCGCAGCTTCAAGACTATAAATACATGTTTAATATACCTTAAAACCAGTATATTCGGAGTACAGTACTTAGAAGCAAACATGTATGTATAGGGCATACATATTTAATCTGATAAACAAAACTTTACAATCAAATTAATAATTTACCAACTACGCAGCTCAAGTGACCAAGGCGAATGTTTGCATGCAGTGAACCCAAAAAAAAGAGGGATGCTTGGTCATACTAAACTATCCCAACTAAATACTTCAAGAAAAAAGCAATAAATGATTAAAACAATTTACAAAAAAACACTACACAGTCCTGCTTGTCTCAAGTATGTAATAGAGCATGATGCGTACACTTACGCAATGTTGCATCATTGATGTGCACACTAGGTGAATCAAGATAAAGCATGAATTTATATTGCTACTTATTTTTCTTCCAAAGTCTCTCTTTGTGCATCTATTTCTCCTTCATCTACTCCAGTGCCCTCTTAACCTCCTCAGATTGTTGCACTCCTTTCGCTCCAATTTCTGACTTGTGTGTTTCTTATGCTTTGGCTTAACCGCAACTTTACCTCTTCTGTGGATGATCCTATTCCTTCGATAATTCTTCCTGTCTATTCGGCTGTTCTTGCTCATCTCACTGCTCTTTTTAATTCGTCTCTCTCTTCTGCAACTGTTGCTTCTATTCTCTCTATTTTAAACTTCACTGGACACTTCATTGCCTTCTACATTTCATCCCATTTCTCTTTTACCCTTTCTCTCTAAATTTCTTGAGCAAATTGTGTACTCCCGACCCTAGACTCCTGTTCTCCTCCTTGTTGCCAACTTCTGCAGCACTGCCTTGTGGTCCCTTGTGGTCCCTTGTGCCTTCCCTGGCACCCGCATACCTTACTCCACAGTTCGTGGTGGACTTAGGACTATCGGGATGCTTCTGGGCTGCCGTACTGCTTCCTCAACAGTTCGTGTTTCCCTGCGGTGTGCAGCAGCTCCACAAGATAAACTCTTGCCGTGTTCTTCTCTCCACACGTCTGCTGACTACAGGGAATGCCAGGAGCTTCTTCCTCGGTCTTCCTGGAGTGGGCTTCATACACTGGACCCTCCTTACTGTGGCACGCTCCTGCCTCGGCTTCCCAGCCTGCCTTCTCTCCAAACCTTGCGGTTCCTCCAGGGAGGGCTCGACATTAGGTTGAATCCTTACTTAGTTTTTAGACAACCTCAGGTCTATGTTGACTAGACTGCTCTTGTGACTTCTGTGCAGTGCTCCTCATTCCTCTGCGCCTCTTCTTCATCGCAGTACTTCTGTTATACGTCTGCATGTTTTTCTTCGTCCCAGCTTGACAATATGATTTATATGTATAATCCCTGCTCTTCTATGCTTCGGTATGGGTTAGTGTTTTCAGATGTTCTACCTTACAGAAGTACCCTTAGCTTTGGGAAGCTGTGGTACCCTTCTCAGCGTATGAGGGTGAGGGAGGTTAATAAGAGGGGTTGTGGGATACCACGTTCTCGATGGATGGTCCTCCCTTGTCCCATAAGAGATTCCCCTCCCCCATGTGATCCTCCCATGGTGTAACACCCGAAGGGGGACTACTCACCCCGGCCCCATGGGAAGGATCCTCCCCTATGGGAGAAGGGACGACCTCCAAGGATTAGTCACGCCACACAAAGCCCTAAACTTGGAGACTTGCAAGAAAACGTGCATCACAACAAAATGACCAGTCAACAATTTAAAGAAACAAAAAGGAAACAAAAAAAAAGGAAACAAGAATCAAAGCGACCAACAAGTAGTGTATTGCAGATTTTCCAGTGGCCAGCAATGAATCTACAATGTGAGTGGTAGCAATATGACTTGATGACAATGATATCGGAGGGGTAACAAACACTGCACCAGCTGAAAGCAAAATCCCTAAGAGTCTCAGAGATGTGCGCTCACTGTTTAAAGCTCAAGTCATTCAAGACAGATTATTTTTCCTGCTCATCAAATGTATATTTGTATTTTATTAATTCTTATAAAGCGATTTTATCCAAAGCGCTGTACATAGTATAAAAACAACGGTACAAAATCAGTGAAATAGGATAATTCAAATATCAAGGAGGAGAAAATAGAGTATTAGAAGCAGAAGAATTAACAATATCTTGACGTAGAGAATAGACCTTAGAAGAAACGAAAGAAGTAAAATCAAAAGCAGAAAGAGTAGAATTAATAGAAGGATCAGGAAGAGGAGGAGAAATAGGATGCGTTAAAGTTTGAAACAAACGACTCGGATGAGCAGATTGCGTATGAAGAAGATCAGAAAAGTAAGTACATTTAGCAGAGTTCAAACAAGAGTCGTAAAGAGCAGGAAAAGAAAAATAGGCAGAGTGATTAGATAGATATGGACCCAGATAACACTCCTCTCCTGAGACTAATCCACTGCACCTATAGTATAATCCTCGGGTGAAACGGGAGGCCATCCACAAGTAATGCCTCACTGCTGCTAGGCGAGAAAACAAATATGGTTTGCCCTGCACCAGTGGTAGAAAGGGCAAAATCTAATACTATTAAAAAAACTTAAGGGGCCTCCCACTTGGGTGAAGGAAGGAACCATTTGTCCAGTAATTCAAATCAGATTCTTCTGGATTGGGGAGTTTATTTTCATTATGCCTTCACTATCGTAGAACATGCAAAACACTCTAAATGCACAGGGAGAAAAGAGGAAAGGTATAGCCAAGTGTGCATGAAGAAACCATGTAGTATGTAGAAATAATCAACATGCAATATAAAGAATATTTACATTTTTTCATGTTACAACATTTTACATGGTAAAATAGCAAAGTACATAAGTGAAAAGTACTATAAAAAAAAAGTGAGCGATACCCAAATAAATGGAAACCGGAAAAGGGAGAAAATAGAAAAGGACAGAAGTATCGACCCAACAGGGTCTGGGGGCAATGATATTGTTGTCCGGTATTGCCCTCTTTTTTAGCTCGGACCATTATTTAAAGAGACATCTGCTTATTCTGCTCCAGCCTATTTACCTCATTAGTGAAAAGAAAAGAAAGCACAACTAGAGCACAACAGGATGGTGTGCATAAAACATTTGAAAAGGAGGTCTGCCTTGTAATCTCTGCAGGCTGACATCTTTTTGCTGTGGTCTCTCTCTTTTTAACCACTGCCAGCGTGAAAGCAAGTGCATCAAGGCAAAGGACTTGGGTAGAGCCTGTGTTGACGTAGTGTCCCCAAGTTGAATCACGTTTCGGCGGTTATTCTCCTTTGAGGACCACCTTCATCATGGCGTCATTGGAGGACCCTGAAAGAACATATATGTGTATTACCAGGGTTTACCTTCAATTCAGGTGCAAAAAAACAAGTTGAGCCTCAGGTAATGCCCAGGGGGTGCTTGCCCTAGGTTTGACACCAGGGTGCAAGGGACGGGGGAGGGTGCAGTGTCCATAGGCAACTGAATTTGTGTCCAGTGATGGAACAGCTGCTAGCCTCATCTGTAGTAAATTGGATGGAGAGACGGGCACGCAGCGGTAATGTCATTGTGTCTGTCAGGGGAAGGAAAAAGGGAGGAAGGATAAGGCTAGCTGAAAGAGGTATATTAGGTTCCCCAGTATCTGGTCTAGGAAAATGCTGGGAGTACTATAATTAGAAGGCGAAAGTGCAGGGAGCGAGCAATGGTTAGGTTGGCTCCTGAGTGATGGAGAATTAACTGATGTGAGTGTGCATCAGTGACTGTGTGGCCTCTGCCTCGCAGAAAGATTGGTGCCGCACTTCGCAAAAGTCTGAAAAACGTACCTGGTAGGGAAGAGAGGTTGTTTTCCGTGCCTTGATTAAAGGGTTCCTGTTGCCATCATTGGTCCCGTCCGGATGGCCGTCTTGCGTCTGGAACATTTACTGCAGGTTTAAAGAGGGCGGAAACAGGGAGGCAGGGGAATAAGAGTTGCTCTGTTCCTCGCATCTCCGGTGGCTCTCTGTGAATTAGGTGCTGACTGGGGGAGATGGGGAGTATAGTGTTGATTAGGACACGGAATCAATACCTCTGCAGCTTCACTGTGTCCTGCGTATTGTTTAGTCCATACCAGAGAGCCATGTACCTGGGCTGAAAGGATTGCCCGAGTGTGAATGGAGAAATTTACTGTGGTTAGACACCAACTACAAGATATCCATATAGATCACCTTACTAACAATCAATGTCCCTCATCAGCATTTTAATACTCAACTTTGCCACTTACAACCTGAACCGTCCACTTCCCAGAGCCACTGCCCCCTACCGCCACCTTTCTGGTTGTCTCACATTTTAATACACATTCTGCAAATTCATGACATTGTTATTAAAATCCATCCACTTCCTCACACGCCTCTCTTTCTGCCTAAGCCTATCCCACTACATATTCAGAAATTCCCTCAAACATTATTTCCACGCAATCTCCATCTTAGAATCATGTCCTCTTTCAGACTGAAGGCCCTCCTCCTGCATGGGCTCACCAGTGGAATAATCTACTTCTGGAAATCAGACAAGCCACCCATCTATAGGCCTTAAACAAGCATCTAAAACTCCACCTCATATACCCAGACTGGTCTCGTTATGATGCTACCCATTGAGGCCAGCACGGATCTACACAGCAAGTGAAATAAGGTCTGTGATCCACAAAGCAACCTGAAAGAAAACACTGATTGCCTGAAATAAGAAAGTAAATGCACCTATCAGAATCTCTGAGAAACTGTAGTGCCACCTGTGACAAAGTCACAATGATTACCTTTCTTGTGGGCTCTGGTTGTGAGGGATGTCTGCCTGTTACACAATGAGCTACCTGGAGACCGTACAGAGGGGATACCCCAGAGCCATGTCTCACGGGGATTCACATTTCATGTCAGTAGGGGTCTAGATTGTGCCACGGCCCCAAACCAGCAGTAGGTTCAGGGAGAGCAGAAGGTCTGCCCCTCCAGTTCATGAACCCGTTTTCCCATTGCTTCTACAACTCTCCAATCCAAAGAGACTTTTTTTTTTTATAAGAGACCAACCGTGTCATTGGTCATAGATTGAGTGTTTGGGAAAGTGCAACCGCTGCTTCGTAAAGCAGTACCTAAAATGCGAAGAAAAAAAAAAAAAAGACACTCATTCATGGTCCAACCACTGTCTTCTGTGACTAATCCCACAATGTTGTTGCTTCTTCCATGTAGAAAGACCCTTCCCATGAGGCCAGGGAGGTGAGGACGCTACCCGATAGCCCTCCTGGGGGTAGTACTCAACGGGAGGACCTCATGGGGAGGGAACCCCTATGGGACGAGGGACAACACCTTCAGAAAAAACACTTTAATATTACCTTACACCCCAACCGCCCTCACCTGGTTACCCTGCACAGGACATAACCCGACACACTTCATGTATGTCTGCAAAATAGACAATGTCACTTTCACAAGAAACACAGACGAGGATGAATATGGAGTGCAGGAATGAATGTAGTACTGGAATGCGGAAGAAGTGTAGAGTAATGAGAAATAATCCACGGAACCGCTACAAACCTACTAGTTAATTTGTGTCAAGCAAATCGGAACGGAACATAAAAAGGGAAGAAGGACTTGAGGAGAGATGCCCTCCCAGGAGGAAGCGGGAGATTCAAATCCTGGTAGTAGTAGAGAAGGACGCCGACAGTACCAGGAGCGGGCCGCTTACATGCTGGTAAAGGCATTCCAGAGACATCCGTCGCAGATGAACACCCAAGCGGAGCAGAAACTTGAGCCCTCAGCGAGATGGGAAGCCTGGAGCACGTGAGGAAGCCAAAACGCACAGCTCAGAGGCCGAGAGTCAGCGTGGAGTCGCCATAGTGCCTAGAAGTCGCAGAGGGAAGCCAAGAAGGCCCAAAGCACCCGCAAACAACCGAAGACTACTGGTAATCTCTTCAGATAGGATGGGAAGACCGGGACAGTTGGTGGGACAGCTAGAAGAAGGGAGAATCACGAAGGCGTGACTGGGACCCTGCATCCCAAACCTAATGAAGACCTCCAAAAGCAATCTTCATAGTCACAGTACCTGGCATGCTAGTATACCAGGTTGGCTGTGACCAATGAAGTAGATGTAAAATGAGAAAATCACAATTAAAAGTGCAGAAAAGGCAAAAGCCTGGTACTCACTCACATATGAAGAACGAGCCAAATCACTCTACATAGTCACAGTAACTGGAAGGATAGCATACCCGGCTGGCTGTGAAACCAAGGAGAAGACAAGAGGAATCTTCATAGTCACAGAATCTGGGAGAAACCAGAGCCAGGTTAACTGTAAATTGTACTGGGAAGATACTAGGGGACGGGAAGTAGGGGAAGGGAAGTATCTTCCCTAGTAATTTGAACATTCAAGACAAATGCAAGAAAAGGGAGATATTTCCCTCAACATTTGTACGAGGCAGGAGAGGAAACCAAGGGCAAGGGAAGCAAAGCCTCCCTGTTTTGTGGACATTTTTGGAACACTGAAAGAAGGAAGACACTCAATGGGCATTCAGAGAGTGAGACAACCTGGGGAGTAAGCTTTCCTTCCTTTTAAAGTTTAATTCGTTTCACCATTTTGGAACTGTTTTCTAAGGTGGAAAAGAAATTGGAGCCTAAAAAAGATCCCCTTTTCCCATTAGTTTGAGTTCTTAGTGCAAGGGCTGGAAATAGGATTTTTGACACAACAGTGGACTATCCTGAAAGACTCCTTAGAATATTCTTTCAATGCAGGGAAACCCCTCTCAGTATTCGAGACAGGAAGGCATTCCCCCAACCCTCATTTATTTAATAAAAGTCTTTGATAACAATCCAGCCACATATGTGTCAATCTTCTCTTTTCACATCCTTATACTTAACAGAGACAGGGGAGAGAGAGCCATGACTGCAATGCAGAACCGGGCGGCAGGAAAGACAATCAAAATCAAAGTTTCAAGCAGTCATCCATACCCTTGTAGCTCGGAAACAAGTAAGAACTACCATCTGTGAAACACCTAGCGGTATTCTTCCACCTACTCCCAGGGATCTTCCATTCAGGTGGCCAGGGAAGGGCCATCGCTTATGGATCCCGACCCTGTGGCTGGACAAGCGAGGGAGGATCACCTGAGTGGAGGGAATATCAAAGGGCGAGACATGGTATCCCCCTTTCCCGATTATACACCAAACCACTCTCCCCCAGTCTTAATGGGTTTTTTTTAAAAAAAAATTATTTGATTGTTTATGGTTTAAAACAAACCTTTACAAAATTAAACAAGTTACAGATTAAAATAAGAACATAAAAAGTTTCAAGAAATTACAAGTCAGTTTTCAAATCAGATTCGAGATTACAAATTCAGATGCGTCTAAAATTTCTCATCAGCCATTCCTCAATAACAAAACATAACAATATCACAAAAAACAAAATACAATACAATATCCTTATCGGATTAAAACCTAAGTGTCTAGAAATAAACTAAACCCTAGTTTCTGTAAGCAGTTTATACTGCGAAATTAAAATTGAATCGAGAGGTCCTAAAAATCTTGTCAAACATAGTGTCAACCGTTGGCTAGAACCTTCCATACACCTTCTCCACAAGGATTCTTTCCAAGTATCAGAGTCATTATACATATACAACCCAAAGGATACATTTCTTTGGGAGTTGAAAGATGGACAAAACATAGTAAGGTGTTTCAAGGTTTCAAGCACTCTCCCCTGTTCACAAAAGCGACAGTTACCCGTAGATTTGTTACGACTGAATTGATCCCACAGAAACAACCTTTCATTTGTGATAAATTGATTCAGTTTAAACCTTGTGTACAGCTTTCTTGCATTATTACACGGGAAAATGTCCAAATAGTGAGCACGGTCTCCAAGTTTTCTGGTGAATTTGGCATATTCATAATACATTTTGCTTTTACCAATTTGATCCACCATACCACACCAAAAGTATTTTTGGAATTTCTTTTTACAAGCTGGGATTCCTATTATTAGATCATCCTCATCAATCATGGTTTCATTTAGAATTTTATCTTTATATTTTACGATGGAGGGTACATCCTCCTCATTCAATAATTGTGCCAAGTCCTCATATAAAGATTTTTTCGGTGGAGCCAATAGTTTGACATAGTTGTTGAGTCGTCGCCAATACCATTTAACAGATAAGGGTAAGATCCAACTTCATGGCAAATCATCGTATTCGATATCGACATAGCCATCCCCAGAACTTGCTTCCATAATTTTCCCTGTGTGCAATCCAAAAAGTCCTCTATCTCAAATATACAAATGTCTAAGATATACAAAAGTATTGGTTCTACCTTTAATAAGTAGAACTGTATTAAAGGGTCCCAAGAAAATTTACAATATCTATGATAGATCATTTTCATTTGGGAAGTAAGTGGTTTAACTTTATTCTTTTTTTTTTTTTTAAACATATCTTTATTATTTTCATTAATCGTAACACAACAAACAGAGAAAACTCGTGCCAACATTTCTCCCCCCAACTCCCCCTCTCCCCTCCCCCCTCCCCCCCCGGGACCTTGGGACTCAATTCGTGGACGTCTTTATGCATTGAAAATGTCCGTGACCTTTATGTTGTGGGGGCACCATTGTTCCATAAAGTCTGACTGCAGGTGTTCCAGAACCCGGCCCCATTCTTCGGAGAATCTGCTCCTAGTGCCTTGGATTATGTGGGTGACTTTTTCCATTGCTAGCTGCGCCCATACTTTTTGAAGCCACATAAATATTGGCGGGGTTTCCTTCTTTTTCCAGTTTTGAGCAATTGTTGTCCATGCCGCGATGAGAAGTCCCATAAAGCTTCTTCGTTGTGCTTTCGTGTAGCTTCTTGTAGTGTCATCTCCCATGCCACACATCCATACGCTCTCATCTAGTTGTCCCACCTCTGGAAAAATCTTGCCCATTTCTCCTTTAACTTCTTCCCAGAACGGGACTATCCCCCTGCAGGCCCACCAGATATGTCTCCACGTCCCTACTTCTCCGCCCTCCCTCCAGCATAGGTTAGATGTTCCTGGAAACATAGTATGTAGCCTCTCAGGCGTGTAGTGCCACTGAGTCACTATTTTTATCCACATTTCTCTCATCTGCACCGCTCTCGTCAGTTTGGGGATCTGGGCCCAAATGTCCTCCCACTGTTTCCTCGTTGGTTCCCTTCCCAGCGTTTTATCCCATTTGCGCATATATGCCCATTTGGTCTCTTCATCTTGTTTGTTTATAAAGGAGTATAGTGTCGAGATCCATTTCTTTGCCCCTGAATTGGTTGTGATGTATTTCTCAAATGGGGTTAGGGTTCTCGTGGCCGCCTTCGCTATTTCGGGAGTTTTTAGCCAGTGCTTGAGTTGTTCATAAGTATATCTGTTCCGTGTGGTTCTTGTTGGGAGTGCAAGGCATGATTCGTATTGAATAATTTCATTGTTGCAGAACATTTCCCCTATTTTTGTTATGCCCGCCTCTTCCCATTTGTCTGATGTTCCTTGCTCCAAGCCTGGCGGAAACTGCGGGTTCCTCCATATGGGAGTGAATGGGCCTGTTGCGTTGGTCATTGTGCCCTTTCTTGTTTGGATGTCCCATGCCTCCAGGGTCATGCTCAGTATAACGCTGATCCCTGTGTTGGGGTCTCTGTGTTGTTTCTGCTTCCAGAGTAATTCCACTAGTGGGGTTCTCGCCACCGCCCTATCTTGTGCGGCCCATAATTGTTGTGGGTCCTCTCCCAGCCATTCCCGGAGCACCTTCAATTGGGCCGCTTGGTGGTATTTTTGAAAGTGGGGCAGTGCCATCCCTCCTTCCCCAGTTGCCGAGGTTAAAACCGCCCTAGATAGCCTCGGAGTTTTCCCTTTCCATACAAAGTGTGAGACTACCCTCAGGAGTGATCTGAAGAATGAGCGGGGAATCCCCACCGGCAGGGCCTGGAAGTGGTACAGAAGCCTTGGGAGTATGGTCATCTTTACTGCCTGTATTCTACCCCACCATGATATCAGCAGTGGGTTCCATCTTTCTATGTCTCTTCGAACGTTAGCGAGTAGCTGCGGGTAGTTTCTGCTGTACAGTTGGTCTACCTTGTGCGTGAGAGTGATTCCCAGGTATTTAATACCCTCCTTTGCTATCTTTAGGTTGAGTGCCCTTGCCTCTCTCTTAATTTTATCCCCGTCGCCTGCTAGTATTAGAATTTCCGATTTGTTTCTGTTAATTTTTAGTCCCGAGATGGCCCCGAAAGTTTCTAACTCTCCCATTGCTGCTGCTAATGATCGATCCGGCTCCTCCAGAGCCAGCAGCATATCGTCCGCATATGCGGTAATCTTGTGTTGCATGCCTGCCATCGCTATCCCCTTAACATCCCCAGCTTCCCTAATTTTCATCAGTAGTGGTTCCAAGAATATAGCATATAGTAGGGGGGAGAGTGGACACCCTTGCTTAGTTCCCCGAGAAATGTACACCTTCTGCGATACCTCCCCATTGATGGCTACCCTGCAAGTTGGGGCATTGTAATTTGCTTTTATTCTGGCAATAAAATGTTCCCCAAATCCCATACATTGAAGTGTTTTAAACAACATGGACCATTCCACCCGGTCAAATGCTTTCGCGGCATCAAGTGCCAGGAGGATTGCTGGGATTCGCTTTATACCAATCTTTTCCACCAGATGGGTGACCCTTCTGAGATTGTCATGGGTTTGTCTCCCTGGGATAAAGCCTGATTGATCTAGGTGAATTAGGTTAGGGAGAAGCGGGGAGAGCCTAGCTGCTAAGATCTTGGTGTATATTTTGGCATCTATATTTATCAGTGATATTGGTCTGTAAGAGGCCGTGGAGGAAGGGTCCTTCCCTTGTTTGTGAAATACCAGGACCTTCGCTTCGTTCATGGAGGGGGTCACATTGCCACTTTCTTTAAAGGTGTTAAATAGTCTGGTTAGAACCGGGGTCAATTGGGCCGCATATTTTTTATAAAATGGGGCCGTATAGCCATCCGGTCCAGGGGCTTTATTTTTCGGTAGTTCGCTTATAGCTTTTCTTACTTCTTTTTCCCTTATGGGGTCTTCTAAGGCCTGCTTGTCTGCCGGTGTGATTTGCTGGAATGTGAGGGTTTTCAGATATGTGTCCTGTGCGTCTGCTCCCGGTTGGTCTGTGGTATACAGTTTCTGATAGTATTCTCTGAAGGCTTCCCCTATGTCTTGTGTGCGTGTACAGTGTTCCCCTTTCATGTTTGTGATACTTTTGATTGTTATGTCTTTCTGTTTGGCCCGTAGTTGTCTCGCCAGCAACTTATCTGCTCTATTTGCTTTGATGTAGTACCTCTGTCTCAGGTATAGGAGGCTCCTTTCCGCTCTTAATCATCTCTTTCCACATTCCTATAGAGTAGGAATCGGAGAGCTGATAGCCTAAGTAACGCATCATCCTAACTTTAGGGATAATACACTCATTAAGCAACCAGGTAAATTTGGTAGTTTTCTTTTTCCCCATTACTAATCACAATAATAAACGATTTCAGTGTGTTCACTTGAAGGTTGTTTTTATAGGCATAGGATTGAAAAGCTGTCAATTTTGCCTGTAAGCCAAACAGGGTGCGATCCATAAACAAAAGATCATCAGCGAAAGCAAGCCAGTTAATTACCAGACTGCCCAATTTCACTGGAAATGACAACATCGGCCCAAGCTATATCAAGGTCAGCCAGATATAAGTTAAACAACACTGCAGCCAAATTACACCCCTGTTTAAGGCCGATTTCTGTGGGTATTTTGTCGGTTAGAACTCCTTCTTTAGTTAATCTAATTCTGTATGTGGTATTTTGATGGAGAAGTGCTAAGATGGCCACCAAATACATCGGGAAACCATAAACGGCCATTTTTTCCCAAAGAACTGCACGGATGATTGAATCAAAAGCAGCCGTTAGGTCCAAGGCCGCCATATAAATCGGACCGGTGTGTTTCCCCTTGGTTTGGGCATATAGATGTGCTAGTATAAAGGCATTAAGCGAGCACCCCACCTGTTTGCGAAAGCCCACCTGATATTTAGGCAAAACATCTAACCGATCTATAATCTCTAAGATGGATTCCAACAGTAAATAGGTAAAGATCTTCACTGATGCATCCATGAGTGCAATAGGTCTAAAATTATTCGGATCATCCCAACTCCCCTTTTTGTAAATGGGGATGATATTCGCCGAGCACCAGGAAGGTGGGATGCAGCCTGTTAAATAGACACTATCGAATTTGTTCTCAAGAATTCTTGCCCAGAATAGGGGATCCTTCTGTATCAAACATGGTGGGATACCATCAGGGTCAGGGGCCCGAGAGGGCATAATCTTACCAATCGCTCGAATAATGTCATCCAGAACCCAGGGGGATTTTTTTAAAATCATGGTGTGATAGTTCATGGTACCGATATCGGCAAATCGTGAGGGAAGGGCAAATTTAGCTTGTACATATGTGACCCAGGTAGTAGCAGCTACAGCTGCTTCTTTCACTGATGAAACTCCTGTCAGCAGTCGTAAGGCAGACCAAACTTGTAGAGAATCATGTTTTAGGAGATAGGATAGCATATTCTGGTTATCAGCTGTCAACAACTCATATTTCATAGTTTTAAGCCTGTTACGGTATCTCTGATTAATTTTCGCTTTTAACATCGCATATCTGTCCCCGATTAAATAAGGAGGGCCAAGACTACATATGTCCTTACATTTCCCTTTGCGAAGATTTGCTATTACTGAATTAAATGTATGGTGACGAGACAGTGGTTCACTGTTTTGGTTTATAGATATTAGATACCGAACATGAGTCTGGATTCTACGTCCATTATTCCATTCGACAATGGGACAATCCCTACCAGCTCTGACCTCTGGAAGATATATGCTAGTATCATGTCTCAATCGATCCATCATTCTCGAGCATATTCTGCCATTCCAACGTAATGGGGTTTTTCCAATGACACGCCATCCCCACCAGCCCCACCCATGTCCAATAAGTACTGGTATGAGAGTCATGCAAAATCAGGCACTTTCCTCGAACTGTGCACACCTGACTCCAATTGACTCTTCACACCAGTATAAAAAGGTGTGGTTCTGCAAGAAGCATTGAGCGAGCTGGGGATGCTGACTGGACTAGAGGAGCAAAGGTGCAGGCAGCGGCATGTAGAGAAGCATGGAGAGTCCGGAGGTGAGCAGCGCGCCATGATGCAGGCCCGGTGTGTTTGAGGGGCTGTAAGTGGCTAAGGAGCCGTGTCTCTAGAGAGCTGGAGTGAGGCAGACTGCAACCTGCTGGCTGAGTCCAGAGAGATGCTCGTTCTTTTGAGACGTGTGTCGGTCCCAAAGGTGTTTGAGGGGCAGGTGGTGCGACCGTGACCTCAACCCAGTATATCCCCAGGAGACCGCTCGCCAGCGCCGAACTACCTGGTGAGTTTTGTGAAAGTGAAGAGAAACCCGGGAGCATGCGGGTGACTGGAGCGGGAGCGGAAACAGACAAGATTTACAAGCGCACAAAGGTAAAGAAAGCAGAAAGCAAGAGAAAGCATGAAGAAAGATGTGCTAGCGGTGCCAAAGTAAAGACAGATAAGAGGAAAGTGAACTTTAGCGAAAATAAGCAAGAAGAGGGTGCAGGTGACACGAAAGCAGGAAAAGAGTGTATGACCGATAAGAAATTTGAAAAGGGAAAGTGCAAGTGGCACGACAAAGAGAAAGGAAAGTGCAAGGGTGCACAACCAAAGAAACAGTGTGCCTGAGGCACAAAGACAAAAGGAGTGTGAAAGAGGCACGGCAAGATAAAAAGAGGATGCAAGAGTGCACAATAGAACAGAAGACGTGCAGGGGGCACAGTGAAGTGGAAAAGAATAGAGAGAGTGGCACAGAAGGGAAACGTTGCCAGAAGAAAGGTACAGAGAATAAGGAGAGGTGTTAGAGGCCAGAGAGGTCACGCATGGGAGATGCAAAGAACCCTGCGTTACCGAAAGGCTGATACAACCCCCATGCAAGAACTGTAGTGAAGGGCACATCCTGACAAGGAGAACTTTCTTTGAAGACAAAAGAGGCCTAGACTTGGGGAAGGGGACCCTGAGAGGCCTGACAAAAACTGCACATTTTTGTTTGGAATCGGCGAATTCAGAGCTGAGACCCAGAGACATTGTGCACTTTGACTTACTGCAAGCGCCCTATGTGGAAGGTTCGAAGAAGTACCCTTTTGAGCTGAACTATTTTGCACTGGCAGAACTGCACCTATTGGTAAGACTACCTGAAACCAGCTGTGGTTTACATTTCCTTTTTTTTGTACCACTATTTTTCTTTAAGAAGACTTCCTATCACATTTTGTCAAATAGTGAGGGCAAGCATAAGTTTAGACACAGAGGGATTTTGGTTTTGGACTTTCAGTCATTGACAGTCCTTAGAAAGATCAGTTGAGGGAACAATCCCTTTAGAGTTGGGGCCAGTTAGGTATTACACCAACCTCAGAACTTAAAGGTTTAAGAAACTGTTACCTTTGATTCTGTGTCTCTCTTAATACCATGCTTGTCTCACACAACCAACAGGTGGTCAATAGCTGGCAAAACTAGGAACACTACACGATAGGGAATGTGTAGAAAAGAAAAGGAGGATAAACAATCACAGGCAGAGCAATGAGAGCTTGGAAAATTTGTTCATCGGGTTGATTTGGGTTTTTAGTCACAGGAGCTGTCTACATGTCTTTCCGGGTACAGTTTCCTAAGGCCTTCAAATCAGAGGAGAGCTTCTAAGCCTCTACCACTCATTCTGTTCAACCTGGAAGCTTTCTCTAATAGCAGGCCCACTGACTGTAGTCTTGAAAGCCTTTCATTAAGTGGCTGCTAGTGGAACCCTCTTTGTATTTTATGTTACATTACTAGGAATTATACTGCCCACTGCTGTCCTTTTCAGGATGTCCAGGCACTCCGACGACATGGAAGATGGGACTTGGGTAGGTAAGTGGGGAAACGGTGAAAATTAAAAATAGTACATAAACATATTGTATCAATCTCCAAAGAGGAGTAAGTCAGGCTTGGCAAAAATGTCATCAGGAATTTCTTTGCCATAAATATTGGTCCCTTGACTGGTGTATTGTTGAACAGTTCTCTCTATCCTCACCCTTCTCACTTACCAGAGGAACGAGGTAGGGTTGCTGCCCTCTCCTAGCTACTCTCTGCTCTCCCATTAGAACCCTTAGCAGCCACGTTAAGGCAATCGGACAAACTGAGGCATCCAGCAAACAGGACAAATTCACAAATTACACGATTTGCTGATCGTATAATCCTCACGATGACAAGAGCCTGAATTCTTTATTCTGATTAGTTTAGGGCTACTTGACTGCTTCTAAGGGGTGCCTGACTTAAAGGTTAATCTAGATAAAAGTGATGCACACATTCCTAACCTATTGAATGACATTGCTGAATGAGTTTAATCCAAATCAATTTCGCTGGGCTGCATCTAAAATACATGCTTATTCTAAAAAACAAAAAAAGATCTGATCTTTATTAATTACCCTAATATATTTAGGAGACTTTCATTCCTGGCAGAGCAAGGCCATACCCTGGTTTGGGAGAATTGCATTAGTCAAAAAGAAAATTCTCCTGTGTCACTGGCACTTTTATCTCAGATGATTCCAGTGCCTTACATATTCGCATTAAGATGTCATGGCTTTCACATGGAGAGGGCCTCTCTATAAATAGCTTCAACTGCTTTATTTAATTCGAGAAAGAATCATGGTTTGACCAGTCTTGAGCTTTACATGTACTTTCAAGCCGCTCAGCAGAGGGAGCTTTTTCGTGGCCGGGTGACATTTTAGTTACATGCTTTGGCTGTAAAGAAGAGATAGCCAGCTAGCCATGTACAAGCCTGCCGCAATTCAACGCCATCTTTCTCCCTTTATTGGCCCAACTTTGCTTATACACGATGACTCAAGCCTTTCACCAGCATATAAAAGTAGGTTTTACGAACTGGAGGCGCATTGGGTCAACTCTTAGACCAAGAGGAGAGTCATTTGATCTTTTGAACAATGCAAAACACATTTTTATCTGGGAGAAAGCAAAAGCCTTCATGAATACCAGTTCTAAAATGAGGCCCTTGATCAGGGAAATTAATGAGAAAGTGTCTCGACTGCTAATTCGGCACGGGAAATCGATTTTCTCCTTACTGATTGCCAAAGGTCTATACAATATAAAATACTGTCAACTCTCCCAGGAGGATTACTTGCCACCATACACTTAAAAGCAAGGCACAAGGGCTTCAATAAGGAACTAGATGATATAAGGAAGAAGTTACTTACCTGTAACTATTGTTCTCCAGCATGGGCCTGGCATGGATTCACATGCTCATGAATATTCCCTGTCGTCAGGCTGGGAATCCTCAGTAAAACAAAACAGTTTCACTTTCAAACGGTCTTTGTCCTTTAAACCAATCACTGTCCTCTGGGTCATACTGCCCCCATCCAATGTCAGTTCTCTCCCCAAGACCCTCCTCTGGCAGCCTTCTTCAGATTTGGTAAGCACGTAAAGTGGTAGTACGACCAGAAGAGCCACAGAGGGGTGACGGCGGGAGGGTTCGCCATGGATGTGAATCCATGGTAACAGTAATGTTTATTTATAAAAGCGCCTAGGCACAAGGCATGTGTTTCAAAGCGCTCAAGGAGGGTGGGGAAAAAACAACAGTTGTTCAGAGCCCTTGAAATTCTGAGACGATAATAGTGTGCACAGGCAGAGTAAGTGCAAGTAACCCAATTAAAAGTTGAGACACAGCAAATAGGTCTGACGACGATCCTGCAGTTTTACCAAGTGCAATTAAGGGGTGAAGACGGGGGAGAACAGACAGAATCTTCAGGCAGGTGCATTCAGATCGTGCAAGTGCACAGACGGTTACAAGGAGGGGGAGGTCCAAGTGCACCCAGTCAGTGGAGACTGGGGTAAGTGCAGAAAGAGACACTCTCTTGGGTCATTTCACAAGTGCAGTGAGGGTAGGGCTAGTGCAGGGCCCTGAGACAATTGCGAGAGAGAACTGGCGGGGGTGCCAGTGACCTGTGAGACCCTGAGGTACACCAGGCGGCCAGTTAGCAAGCTGTAAGGAAAAGGAGGGAGAGAGGGAAAGAGCAGAGAGCTAGGTTAGCAGGGTAGAGGGAGAGAGAAAGAAGAGGAGAAAAGGAAGGTCTTGAGTTTCCAGAACTTAAGGAGATCAGGCTCAAGAACGTGGGCGACAGGAAAGCTGTTCCAAAGGGAGGCCCCTGCTGAGGATGGGATCTCCCTCCAAATCTCTGCTTGCAGAACCGATTCACTCGCAGAAGCTTGGAGAAAGATGAGCTGAAGGCTCAGGAGGAACAGTATTTAGGTAGGCAGCATTGCAGATAGGTAGCTCCCAGGCCCCCGAAAGCCTTATTGACAATGCAGAGGGTCTTGAACTTGATCGTTGCAGCCACGAGGAGCCAGTGAAGGGATTTCAGCACCGGAGAGATGTGGTCCCTGGGCTTGAGGCCAAGGATAAGTCTTGCGGTTCTGTTCTGGATTAGTAGCAGAGGGCGCAGGGCATGAAGTAGGGGGGATTGAGGAAGAGACTGTTGTAGTAGTCCAGCCTAAAGAGAACCAGGGCTCTGGAGACAGTGAGTCACTGGAGGAAAGTGAGAAAAGGTAGAGTACCTCTGAGGAGGCGTAGTTGATAGTTAGACTTTTAAGAGATGTCTGAAATGTGAGAGAAAGAGAGAGTGGAGTCGAAGATGACCCCAAGGTTTTTAGCCTTGCAGGTGGATGTGGGCGCAGGGCCAAGGGAAGCCTGCCAGAGTGAAAGTGGGAAGGCGGGAGCAGGGGTCCCAATCCAAACGATCTCAGTCTTACTGGCGTTGAGGCAAAGGTAAGGTAATTTGCAGCGCAGCATGACTCAGTAGCGGACAGTCAGATATGAGCGAGGAGGCGACGGAGGGTAGCCTGAAAGATAGTGATGTGTCATCTGCATAGCACTGGAAGTTAGAAGTGAAAGTGGGAATCGCACATGCCAAGGCAACCATATAGACATTGAAGAACCAAGGGGATAGGTTAGATCCCTGGGGAACGCCACATGTTGAGAGAGCGATAGTCGAGAGAAAGGCTCAGAGTTCCACCTGGGATGGGCGGTCAGAGAGAAAGGAGGTTAACCACGCCAGAGCCTGACCTGCGATTCCCAGGGTGTCACAGGATGTTGTGGTTAACTGTGTCGAAGGCAGAGAAGAGGTCAAGGAGAATAAGCACAGAGGGAGCATTAGTGTCAATGTTTGAGAGCAGGTATTCACGGGTGGTCAGAAAAGCAGTTGTCATGCCTCTGGATGCTCTAAAGCCAGACTGATGGTCGTGGAAGCACCCAATAGATTGAGTTTGGAGGGTCAGCAGAGAGATAGCCAACCTCTCCAGGGGTTTGCCCAGGAAAGGAGTGATAGAGAAGGGTGGTAGCTTGCCGGAATGGACGGGTCAGCAGAGTGTTTCTTGAGCAGAGGGTGCACCAGGGAGTGCTTAAGAGCCGTTGGGAAAATTCCAGTGGAAAAGCAGAGATTGCAGAGATCAGCCAATGCTGGGGTGTTAATGTTGTCTTTAAAGGTTTTAGGGGGGCAAGTGTCCACCTGTTTGTATGATGCCTTAATAGACCGGTCTTGTCTGGTGACCTCACCAGGTGTGACTGGCGAGAGAGAAGAGAGGGTAAGTGGAGTGGGGGCCAAGGTAGGCTCCGGTGTAGGTAAGAGCTGTGGTGTGGGACAGAGGTTGGAAAGGATTTTTTTTTTTGTGAAGTGTGCAGCCAGGGCCGAGCAAAGGTCCTGGGTGGGTGTGACAGAAGAAGAGGCTGCTGCAGGGTTGGCCAGTTCCTTACAGACTTGTAAAAGCTTGGCTGTGTTTGATGCCTCAGAGATGCAGGCTTGAATAAAGACTTGTTTCTTGGAGCCGATGCAAAGTCGATATGGACTTGCAGTTCAGTTTGGCAGAGGGTTCGCCTGACGAATTCCATTTCCACTCAGCTGCCCTACACTTGTGTTTTGGGTCAGCCAGATCAGAGTCGTACCAAGAGTTGCACTTTTTGGGAGGCTTCAAACAGACCCTCAGGTCAGGGGCAAGAGTATCAAGAGTGTTAAAGATAGAGAGATTGAGGTTAGCGAGGGCTGTGTCAGGGTGGGAATCAGCCACAGGAATGGGAGGAGGAGAGTAGGTGGAGGTAAAGGCAGCCACTGTCACTTTTCTCATGGGTCTGGTGACTTTAAAGCAGATTGGCTGTGCCGGGTGTGCCGCTGTAAAATGAGAGGAGAGCGTCAGGTAAGAGAGAGAAGAGAGTGGTCAGTCCAGGAGAGAGAGGTAGTGAGAGGGATCGAGAGAGGGATGTCAGTAGAGATGAGAGCATCCACAGTGTGGCCAGCAGTGTGCGTGTAGCCAGAGGGTAGGATAGAGAGGGAGAGTGAGTTGCATAGGTTGTGGAAAGGTCATGAGGAGTCAGGAGAGTTGAGATGGATTTTGAGATCACCCATCAAGAGGAGTTGAGGAGGAGGAAAGTAGAGAGGAGGCCAGGTAGGCCCATTCAGAGAGGAAGAAAGTGGACTGTCCTTGTGGTCGATAAAAAGTGGCAGAAGAGAGGATTTCAGAGAGAGTGAGAGCCTGCAGACGAGGCTAAAGGAGGAGTAGACCCGAGTAGGAATGATGGACACAGGTATCCATTCCGGGAAGATCAGCGCCACTGCATCACCTGTCGTCTTTGGCCTGGGCACAGAGATGATTTTGTAGTCAGGAAGGAGTGTCAACGCTGGTGACAGAGCTATCCTTGAACCATGTCTCCGTGATGGCGAGCACATCAAGATCCACGAGTTCAAGGGGGTTGCAGATGTCAGATGACCCCCCCCCCCCAAAAAAATAAAAAAATAACAAAAAAAACATTCAATCATTTGACCTGTCGACCTTTTGGTGTCGACCATTTGTCCTGTCGACCATTTAGATTCGACCAATTGACCGACAACCGGAGAAAGGCACAGTGGGCAAGGAAGCCTATGCAGAGGAGGAGGGAGGCACAGTGGGCAAGGAGCCTGTGCAGAGGAGGAGGAAAGCACAGTGGGCAAGGGAGCCTGTGCCGAGGAGGAAGAAGCACGGAAGGAAGGGGAGCCTTGTGAGAGAGGGAGGTAAGATTAGAGAGGCGAGGAAGGAGCCTCTCAAAGAGAAGGTTAGGTTGAGGACCCTGAACCATGATGGTGCGATTGAAATAGACATAAATGACGACTATGGAAATGGCGAAGAGGTGAGAACCTCCCAGCAAGTGCCACCATTAATGGGAGAAGAGGCGATAGGAGAGAGAAAGTCGACCATGTAGCGAGTCCATAGGTCAGGTGCGTTAACGAAAAAGGGGATGTCTGAGAGTGTCTCTTTTGTGGAAGCCGTGACATAGGAAGGTCTGGGTTGGAGCGCAGTATGTCCTTAAATTTCGTCTGGCCAGATTTAGTTATAGGAGAAGGATAGGAGATCGTGAAGCAGTTAGAGAAGAAAGGAGAGATAGACAGCGACATAGTTATCTGCAGTGATGGGGAGGACACTTTCCAGTCTGAAGTACTGAAGTACATAGAGGATGGTGTGGGGGGGGTGGGAGAGGTGGGGACACGAGGGAGGGGAAGGAGACAAAACACAAAGCAGCCAAGGGGCACATATAGTAAAGTTCCAGAGTAGCAGCCCAGATGCTTCTCGGCAAGGAGAGATGATCAGTGCCCACACAATAAAAATGCGCTCTTCACTGGTGCATGGCACGAACGTGGCGGGAGATCGCAGAACATGAAATGCAGCCAGGGTCAAGCGCTGCTATCTTCTGCCCTTCAGTGTGTCTTACCTTCTATCTGGTACAAGGGGAGCACAATAGCACAATGGACAATAGTTACAGGGAAATAACTTCTCCAGCATGGGGTCTGGCATGGATTCCCATGTTCATGAATAATGAATGCATAACAGTACAACATTACATGACCACTAGAGGTGGCAAGGCTCAACAGAAGCAATTACTCTTACCTCTGAACATACTCACCTCAAGTGAACAGTTTGCATAGCACTGCTTGGCCGACTCTGGACTCCTCCCTGGAATCCCTGTCAACACAGTAGAAATTCATGAAGGTGTGTGTGTGTGGACCTCCATGTAGCAGCCCTGCATGTCCAGCAGGGGCACACCAGACAGGAACGCTGTCGTTGCAGGAATAGCTCTGGTGGAATGTACTCAGACGGCAGGGCAGCGGCCGGTTTCGCCAACTGATGACAATGCACGATGCAGCCGGAGAGCCACCTTGAGATGGAAGCCTTGGACAAGGCCTTCCCATGGTTCACAGGACCAAAGTTCACGAACAGCTGTAAAGTCTTCCGAAAATCCTTTGTGCTGGTCACGTAGAACTTTAAGGCATGAGCAACGTCCAGCGAGTGCAAGGCCCTTTCAGCCGGTGACAAAGGTTTAGAAAAAACAAAAACAGGTAACACCAAAGACTCGTTGAGGTGGAATTCCGACAGAATCATTAGCATCAAAGAGGGGTGCGCCCGAAGCACCACCCTCGATTTGTGGAAAGTCGGGTATGGTTGCTTGCAGGATAGGGCCTGGATCTCACCCACCCTCCTGGCAGAGGTGATGGCCACAAGGAAAGCAGTTTTCCACAAGAGGAACTTGAGAGGGGCCTGATGCATAGGCTCAAAGGACACCCCCCCCCCATGAGCCTCGTCCGAACCGCTTTGAGTTCCCACGCCGGGGCAGGAGACCACAGCGAAGATCTTCCTGGAGACCTGGTGTAGTGGGAGATAGACGCCAGGTGCACCTTGATAGAAGCGTGTGCCAAGTCGGCCTTGGCCAAGGAGAGCAAGTGTGGAAAAATGTGCGGCCCGTGACACTCAGCGGGGTAATCTTCTGCGACCAACTCCATATAGTGAAACGCTTCCACTTGTGACCGTAACACTTCAAAGTCAACAACGCCCTGGCGAGAACCTCTCTGCAGTCCGTAGGCAACTAGTACCTACCAAACACTAAGGCTGCAGGAGCCAAGCCCTTAAGTTAAGCAATCCTGAGGCGTGATGCAAGATTGCGCCTCCTTCCAAACATTTCTTTATTAGTGCTCTTTTTTATTGAACGTTGCAAGGCTGTCTGGGTATCACACTGGTAACCCTGGACACTGCCACAAAGTACCATAGGACTATCGACGAGAGTCAGGTGTCAGGCAATGTACAACTAATCGCCTTAAGATTGTAAAGTGCTCTGTTCCTTCTCAAAGTTAGGTTCAGACTCAATAAATACAACAAGAACTAGTTGGTCTCTAGGGTACTTCCAGCTTTCTGCTCCGCTTTGATCTTAGAAGTCTTGTCTTGCAATTTGGGTTGGCTGTATTCTCTTCCCGAGTTTATGTCCATCTTCCTTGTTCTAATCCCTACTTCACCTCTGTCTTGCATGGCTGAACTACACATAGTACGTATTCTCCTTCCTTCCAAATACTGGTCTCTGCCTACCTGGACTGGCTGTCTGTTGAGGACCTCCTCTTGAGTTCTCCCTCGCCCCACTCATTCCAGGAGAGGGCAGAGGCACAGAGAAAGGGTGGGGGAGCCAGAAAGGGCAGGGGAGCAAGAAACAGTGGGAGGAGCAAGAAAGGGCACGGGTAGGGGGCAGGCAGAGCGAGAAAGGGCAGGGGGAGCGAGAAAGGGCAGGGGGAGCGAGAAAGGGCAGGGGGAGCGAGAAAGGGCAGGGGGAGCGAGAAAGGGCAGGGGGAGCGAGAAAGGGCAGGGGGAGCCAGAAAGGGCAGGGGGAGCCAGAAAGAGTGGGAGGAGCAAGAAAGCGCATGGGTAGAGGGCAGGCAGAGCAGCAAAGGACAGGGGGAGCGAGAAAGGACAGGGGGAGCGAGAAAGGAAGGACAGGGGGAGCGAGAAAGGAAGGACAGGGAGAGCGAGAAAGAAAGGACAGGGGGAGCGAGAAAGAAAGGACAGGGGGAGCGAGAAAGAAAGGACAGGGGGAGCGAGAAAGAAAGGACAGGGGGAGCGAGAAAGAAAGGACAGGGGGAGCGAGAAAGAAAGGACAGGGGGAGCGAGAAAGAAAGGACAGGGGGAGCGAGAAAGAAAGGACAGGGGGAGCGAGAAAGAAAGGACAGGGGGAGCGAGAAAGAAAGGACAGGGGGAGCGAGAAAGGACAGGGGGAGCGAGAAAGGACAGGGGGAGCGAGAAAGGACAGGGGGAGCGAGAAAGGACAGGGGGAGCGAGAAAGGACAGGGGGAGCGAGAAAGGACAGGGGGAGCGAGAAAGGACAGGGGGAGCGAGAAAGGACAGGGGGAGCGAGAAAGGACAGGGGGAGCAAGCTCCAGAATCACCAGTTTGCCACTGTTCTTGACAACTCTTTCCCTTTCTCTCGCATCCCCAGGCCAGGTCCATTTTGATTGGACCGTGGATTTCTGCGGGTGAGAGTTTCCTCTACAATCTAGTTGAGGAGTTTTCTGCTCAGCTGGTTTATCATACTCTGGTTTATCATACTCTATCAGAATTGTCCCTGGACCTAGTATGATAGCAACCTCGTCTGTATTCTCCGCCCTCCACATGTTTTTTCCGCCCCCCACCCCCTCCAGCACTATCTCTAATGTCATCAGGCCTAGTACGATAGTCGCTCGTTTTGTTCCTCCCCTCCCTTTCTGCACCCCTCTCCCCCACCTTTTGTTTTTCTCCAGCTCTACCAGAAATGTCGTCAGGCCTAGTACAGTAGTAGCCTGCCGGTTTCCATTTCCTTCCCACTCTCCCCCTCCCTTCCTTATCTATGTCTTAGCTCTTGCACTATCTGAAATGTCGTCAGGCCGAGTACAATATTTCACATCCTTACTGTTCATTGCCTGTAAGAAGGTCATTGTTGTTTCCCTTGTTTCCTCTCTTGCCTTGAAGCGCTTTGAAACACATTGTGTATAGGCGCTATATAAATAAACTATCATATCATAGGTGCAAGCATTCCTCCTTTGGGATTTAGTGGATGGAAATACATTACAAACGACAGGCATTTTAGATTTACTTGCCCAGCCAATACCAAATATCGGTTTCTGTGATGCCTGTTGGGACTGGTAGTCCAGGCTTGCCCTCACTGGAGAAGACCAACTCAAGTGAGTCAGGGACATACCATGTTTCTGTGAGGTGGCAAGTGTGAGAAACCTGAAGGTGTCTCACCCGCTAGTCCCCGGAGATCTGCCATCCAGGGGGCCAGGATACAGCCATCGCTATTGGATCCAGTTCCTGGGGGTGGACTAGTGGGGGAGGATTACCTGGATGGAGGTCATCGGGGAGTGGAAGTGGGACAGCGATGGGCGAGACGCAGTTCACCCTTCCTTTTAACCCCTTTTCCCCATCCTACTCCGACACACACACTTTCCTACACCGTGAAAGACAACGGACTAACACCAGAGCCATTTACCTGACATGTGCCAACACAAGGGTCAGGCAATTGACAATAGCTACGGCCACCTGACGGTGCTTTCAATTCCCCACATGGTTAAAAGACAGAGCACGAGAGCACACTTTGAGCAGGGCCAAACGCACAAGAAAATCGCTACATCGGACCAGCGGTTCAAACTGAGGAGAAAGGCAGCGAGACCTGTAGGGACGACGAAGGGGGAACTGCCCTTGCCCTTTTCAATTCAGACCCGCAAAGCTTCTGAAAGGGAAATCATAAGACAAGGAAGTGCAGCTGGCTTGTGGCGTGACAGGTGTCAATAGCACACGGGGCTTCCCCCGCGCTGATAGCCAAAGCGGGAGGAATCGATTGCTGCTGTGGTGCCGTCCTTGATTCACAAGACAAGAAAACTCAGACAGTTCAGCATAGCCGGCGAGTCGAAGAAGATAGATAGTAAAACTGTGCTGGATCCAAGGTTGCAGGTGGCGACCCTGTTGAATAAGGAACAAGTTACTTACCTGTAACTGTTGTTCTCCAGCATGGGTCTGGCATGGATTCACATGCTCATGAATATTCCCCGTCGTCAGGCTGGGAATCCTCGGTAAAGAAAAAACCAGTATCAGTTTCGTTTCTGATCTGTCTTTCGTAGTAATAACCAATCACTGGTCTCTGCGTCATACTGACCACAGCCAATGACTGCCCTCTACCTAAGCACCGCCTCTGGCAGCCATCTTCAGATTTGGAAGCACGTGAAGTGGCAGTATGACCAAGTGAAGAGCCGCAGAGGGGTAGGCGGGAGGGTTCGCATGTGAATCCATGCCAGACCCATGCTGGAGAACAACAGTTACAGGTAAGTAACTTGTTCCTTCTCCAGCATGGGGTCTGGCATGGAGTCACATGCTCATGAATAAAGAATACATAGCAGTACACACATGCACAACCACGGGAGGTGGCAAAGGCTCAACATTAAGCATTACATCAAACTCAACATTAAGCATCTTACCTCCTCACCAGGCTCACCTCAGGCGAACAGGTTGCGCAGCACTGCTTGGCCGACCCTGGACTCCTCCCTGGAATCCCGGTCGACGCAGTAGAATTTCGTGAAGGTGTGCGTCGACCTCCACGTAGCAGCCCTGCATATGTCCAGCAGGGGCACACCAGAAAGGAACGCTGTGGTAGCTGCGATCGCTCTGGTGGAATGGGCTCTCGGACGGCCAGGCAGCGGTCGGTTTGCCAACCGATGACAGTACATGATACAGCCGGAGAGCCATCTGGAAATGGAAGCCTTCGAGAGAGCCTTCCCCTGATTGACAGGTCCAAAGTTCACAAAGAGTTGTGACGTCTTCCGAAAACACTTCGTGCGGTCCACGTAGAACTTCAGCGCTCTAGCCACATCCAGCGAGTGCAAAGTCCTCTCAGCCGGCGACGAAGGCGACGGGAAGAACACAGGCAACACCAAGGGTTCGTTGAGATGGAAGTCCGACGGTACCTTGGGCATGAAGGAGGGGTGCGTCCTGAGCACTACCCTCGTGTCGTGAAAAGTCAAGTACGGGGCCTTGCAGGAAAGGGCCTGGATCTCTCCCACCCGTCGTGCGGAGGTGATGGCCACAAGAAACGCTGTTTTCCACGACAGAAACTTCAATGGGGCCGAGTGCAGAGGCTCGAACGGAGGTCCCATGAGCTTGGTCAGCACCACGTTGAGCTCCCACGCCGGGGCCGGAGCCTTCACCGGCGGGAACGATCTGAACAGTCCCTTCATGAACTCTTTCACCAGATGATGAGACCACAAGGACGTCCGCCCCGTGGTTCTGGTGTATCGGGAGATCGCAGCAAGATGAATCTTGATGGACGCGTGTGCCAGTCCAGCTTTGGCCAACGTCAGCAGGTACGGCAGTACCTGGGGAGCCGTAATCCGTAGAGGGTTAATCTTCTGTGCGTGGCACCAGACAGAGAACCTCTTCCATTTGTGTCCGTAGCATTTAAGAGTCGAGGACGCCCTGGCCTTTGCAAGAACCTCTCTGCAGTCGGCCGGTATGTCGTATCCTCCAAACTCTAGCGCTGCAGGAGCCAGGCCTGCAAGTTCAGCGACTTCGGGCCATGGTGGAGGATGGCGCCTCCTTCCCTGGAGAGTAGATCCGCGTCCACCGGCAGCTTGATTGGCGGGGACGCTGACAAGTCCAGAAGGTCCGGGAACCATATCTGCCTCGGCCACACAGGTGCGACGAGGATCATCCTGCACCGTGACCTCTTGAGCTGGTTGACGAGCCGGATTAGCAGTGGCAAAGGAGGGAAAGCGTAGAGGAACAGGCCCTCCCAGGGGAACGAGAAAGCATCGCCCATGCTCCTCGCCTGGGGAAACCTGCTGGCGAACCTCCGGCACTTGGAGTTCGTCGCCGTCGCGAACAGGTCGATCTGGGGTGTGCCCCACCGTCGGAAGAGGCGATCCACTAGATCCTGCCGTAGTTCCCACTCATGGCACGAGCGCAGCTCCCTGCTGAGTGAGTTGGCGATGGTGTTTTTTATCCCTGCCAGATGAAACGGCACCAGAAACATCCTCTGGGCGACGGCCCAATGCCACAGGTCCTGCACCTCCTTGGACAGTGCTGGGGACCTGGTTCCGCCCCGTTTCCTGATGTAAAACATGGTGGTGGTGTTGTCGGTGAAGATCCTCACCACCTTGCCCTTGAGGGACGGAAGGAAGGACCTGAGGGCCCAGAACACTGCACGGAGCTCCAGGACGTTGATATGGAGGGACTTCTCCGTCGGGAGCCAAAGGCCTCTCGCGTGCAGATTTTCGGTGTGCGCTCCCCACCCTTCCAGGGAGGCATCCGTGGTCACTGTCTCCTGGTGGTCTGGGGTCTGGAAGTCCATGCCCGCCGTCAGATGCGCGCGGATGCCCCACCACCGGACCGCTCGGCGGAAACTCTCGTCGAGTGTGATCCTCTCCTCGAAGCCGCCCGTCGTTTGGATCCAGCGCGCGTCCAGGAACTCCTGCAACGGGCGCATCCGGAGCCTGCACATGGGAATGAGGTAGATGCAAGAAGACATCATTCCAAGGAGGGACTTGATGGACCTCACCTTGGCCGCGTCGGAAACCAACATCCGCTGTACCTTGCCCAGGATGGACCTGGTCCTTTCCTCCGACGGGGAGGCCAGAAGGGACACTGTGTCGAGCTTCGCTCCCAGAAACAGTGCGTTTTGCGCGGATACCAGGTGGGACTTGGCGTAGTTCACGGAGAACCCCAGGTCCGTGAGAAGTTGGACGGTCCTTGCCGTGTGATCCACGGCGAGCTCCCTCGTCTTGGCTCGGATGAGCCAGTCGTCCAGGTAGGGGTAGACGTGGATCCCCTCGCGGCGCAGCTGCGCCGCCACCGGTGCAAGGCACTTGGTGAATACCCTGGGTGCCGACCGTAGTCCGAAGGGGAGGGCTTTGAACTGGTAATGACGCCCTTGGACCACAAACCTGAGGAATTTTCGGTGCCCCTTTAGGATGGGAATATGGAAGTAGGCATCCTCCAAATCCAACGACGACAGGAAGTCTCCTTCCTCCAGCTGACCCAGGACGTGCTGGAGGGTGACCATCCGGAACTTTTGCGCCTTGATGAACTTGTTCAGACGTCGCAGGTCCAGGATGGGGCGCCATCCCCCCGTCTTCTTCTTCACGAGGAAGTATCTCGAGTAAACTCCGGAGCCCCGGAGCCCCGAAGCCTCTTTGGGACGAGTTCGATGGCGCCCTTCCTGAGCATTGCCTTTACCTCCAGGAGAAGTTGAGGGACGTGAAGTTCTTTCCTGGCCACGGGGGGGACGCGCAGACACCTTCTTTGAAACTCGAGCGCGTGGCCCCGGGCCAAGGCGTCCAGCACCCAACGGTCGGTGGAGATGGACTCCCACACGCTGACGAAGCTCGCCAGCCGGCCTCCCACCGGGGTGCTTCGGTGGGGGCCCGACCCCACGGCCGGTTCAATCCTGCTTCGACGAGGCTTTGCGCCTTGACCTCCTTGGCGACGACGGCGGGGTCCGCCAGACTTGCCTCGTCCTCTGTAGGCCTCCTGAGCCGACGAGCGGGCCGCTTGACGGTAGGTGGAGAAACCGCCGCCGGAACTTTTGGAGGCGCCCTTGCCTCCGCTGCTCCGAAAGGGCGTCCGTCGTTGTTGCAGAACTCCAAGGGCCCGGGCCGTCTCGGTGTCCGCTTTAATGGCCTGAAGGGAATCGTCCACTGTTTTCCCAAACAGGTTGTTCCCATCGAAGGGCATGTCCAGGACTCTGGTCTGAACGTCTTGACGGAAGTCCGTAGCCTTGAGCCATCCACGCCGCCTAAGGCAAAAGCCGTTGCCCAACTGGCGGAACCCAGTGTCGGCGATGTCCGTCGCAACGGTAATGGCGTGGTCCGAAGCCACCTCACCTTCCTGCAGGATCTCCAGGGCCTCTGCCCTCTTGTCGTCCGGCAAGAAGTCCAGCAGGGGAGCCAGTTTGTACCAGAGCTCCCTGTCGTAGCGGGCCACGATAGCCAAGGCGTTGGCCGCTTTAATCGTCGTCGCCGCAGACGAGATGACTCTGCGTCCCATAGCGTCCAATTTCTTTCCCTCGCCGTCCGGTGGGGATGTGGAGGCCGCACCCCCCCCCCGCTTTTTTCCTGGCCGCCGCGGAGACGACGGAGTCCGGGGTAGGCTGCGCCCGGAGGCACAGGGGGGCCGTGTCCGGGACCCGGTACTTTTTCTCGTACCGGTCTCTTCTAGCTGGCGTCGTGGAAGGGTTCTTGAGGAGGGTGAGGCCCTCATCCCAAATGTCGTCCAATAGAGGCACTGAGAGGACCGTCTTCCTCTTGGCCTCGCGCCGCTGATAAAGGAAGCCTTCCTTCTTCTTCTCCTCAGGGCAGAGTTGGAAAAGCTCGGATGCCCTGGTGATCATGGAGTGGAACGATCCAATCTCATCGGGCGGAGAAGCCCTGGTGGGAGGCGACGACGGTACATCCTCGTCGTATACCTCGTCGTCCGTACCCGTCGCTGCCGTGTCAGTCCCCGTATCATCCCCTCGGGTGGACGGGGAGGAGGGCTGGAAGGGGCGCGACGGCTGAAAAGGAGGCGGAGGGTGGATCCTTCTTTTCTTGGTAGGGGGAACACCAGAAGGTCCCGGTTCTGGGTCCCCCGACGGGAGAGGTTCCGTCGGCAACGGTATTCTTGTCCTTATCTCTGAGCATAAGGACTGTATAGCCAACAAAATGGCCGCCGAGTTGTCTCGCGGCGCTGGCAGAGGGGAATCCGACGGGCGATCAGGGGCCCCGTCGGTACCCTCGACGATGTCGTCGTCACCTGCGTCGGGATCCATCCCGACGGGTCGGTCTTCTTCCACGCCGAGGCCGTGGCTTAAGACTTCGACCAGCTCCTCCTCCGAGGTTGAGGCCGAATCTACGACGACGCCCTGCCCCCCTTTTTCGTCCCCACGGGGGATTTCACGGGGGTCCTATCGATGGGCACAAAAGAGGACTCCCTCCGAGGTGGCAGGGAGACTCTGAGCCCCGAGGTCGCCACCACTGGTGTAGCCTCCACAGGCTGAGCCAGGGCCGCCGCGACAGTTTCGATAGAGGGCTTGGCCGGATGGATTAAGGCCTTCACCACCTTAGGTGCGCTCACCGCCTTATCCTTGAGGGGGGGGACACTGCCTCGCTCCCCCTCCGCCTTCGAGCTCGACCGGGGCCTCTCCAGGAGCTTTGCCGGGTGCTCGGCCTTCCTCTTACCCGACCCCGAGCGTTGGCTCGTGGTTGATGGTGCCGGGGAGGGTGCGCCCTGCCTGGCACCCGTAGAGCCCGACCGTTCGGCGCTCCCGGTGCCAGCGGACTCGCGGTGCTTGGCCTTATGTTGGACCCCCGTCGCCGGGGCGTCCTCAAAGGTCTTAGAAGACCGCTCGGCTTTCTTCCTCTTCTTCTCGCCGGACGGGCTCTTCCCTTCCAGCCAGTTGGCGAGACGTTGATGGCGGTCCTTCATGGTCCGCTCTGACATGTTGCCGCAAAACGCACAGTCCTTCTCCACGTGCGTCTTGTCCTCATGTAGGCAGTAAAGACAAAAAGAGTGTTCGTCCTCCTTGAAGACGGTCTGCAGCCGGCATCCAGGGAAGACCCTGAACAGCTTTCCGGGCGTCGAGCTTCCCTTCTCCTGGGCCATGACCGGGCCTGAGAAACTTCTGGAGTCCTCCAAAAGCGTAGCTCGACGAAATCTTCACCCTTGAGGGGCGCAGACGAATCCGACACGGGTCCCCGTTGATCGGATGGAGAATCGGTGGAGCTTGAGGCTCTTTTTGACCGAAAAAACGAAGTTTTGAGAAAAAACGTGAAAAAAATAGCACTAACGCTCGAGAGCAATAGCACGAGGATCCCAACACATGAACGTGCGGTAAAAATCTGAAGATGGCTGCCAGAGGCGGTGCTTAGGTAGAGGGCAGTCATTGGCTGTGGTCAGTATGACGCAGAGACCAGTGATTGATTATTACTACGAAAGACAGATCAGAAACGAAACTGATACTGGTTTTTTCTTTACCGAGGATTCCCAGCCTGACGACGGGGAATATTCATGAGCATGTGAATCCATGCCAGACCCCATGCTGGAGAAAAGGACTTGTGTAAATGAACTTTAATGAAACCCCAGTAAAAGGTTCAGAAGCAGAGTGGTCAGGCGTTGCGGGCACTCATTCGAAGCACTCTAACTGAAGCCTTTTTTGGGTTGTAAATTTGTTTTGTCGAAACTACGAAAGCCAAGAGACCTTAAGAGAGGCCGGAGCTAAGTGTCAACGTGGTACAACAAGGGTCGAGCAAAACCCCTCATACACTCAAAAGTCTGACATATTGAAGAAAGGTGAATGAACTGTGAAACTGGCAACCGTGACCCCAACAGAGGGATGCCAAACTGAATGAACTTTGAAACTGGAAAATGTGAACCCAACAGAGGGATGCCTGTGAATTGAGGGGAAACAGTGATGTTCCCGTGAACATTGTGACGACAAGGGTGAACCCCGGCTGAGGGATGTCCACAATGGATAGATGGTGAAAAGGACATTGAGACTTCTGAATGATACGTCTGAGTGAAAGGCTGTAGTGAACCCGATTGAGGGAGGCCAACATTGCAAGAGGGATCAGAGTCCGGCTGAGGGGAATCCAAAGGGGTGAATAGCAATCGCCCAGCGTGAAAGATTACCAAAGGAACTTTTGTTTGTTTATTGTTTTGGTTCAGCCGGCCTTCTAAGGCAAGAGACTTTGCAGGAAAGAGACCTGGCCCCAGAAGGTCCTGGCATCATTGAAAGGAACTGTAACCTTGTGCTGGTGAGGCCTAGGAGTGTGCTGTGCTCAAAGGTCCTGCCATGTACCTTGCTAAAAACGTTGGGAAGGGAGACCCCAGCCCTACCATCCTGACTATCATTTGACTAACACTTTTCTTTTTTGTGAACATTATCCCACACTACTTTGTAATTGAGTTGTAAGGATTGGCAATAGTTTTTGTTTAGCAGAGGCCTTTTTTATTTAACAAGACGCCACTAGGAATGCCTTATTATGTGATGGTCGTAGCTTTCTCACATCTTAGATTAAGGATTAGATTAGGAGTTTTTCTCACCCATTATACAGTTTAATAAACACCCTTGAACTGTGATCACTTGTGTCTGTCTTTACTGTCCCCACCATGAGTTCCTTGCACAAGCCATTGGGATCAAGCACATTCCAACCTCTGTGAGACACATTGGGTGCGAGGTGAACCATCCAAATCCCTTGCAGTTCACAGCCCCCATGCAACAGGATGGTGCGTTTTCTCTACTCACCACAGATCTGAGAGCTATGGGCCCCATACAATATAATGCAGTTATGAAGGTCCTGGTGGATCCCCATATTGGCCTCCATTGGCTAGCATCTCAAAGGTGTGTGGTGACCCAAAAGCCAAGGTTGTCGAGAACCCATTTTTCTTGTCTCTCAACTGTACATTTGTTATATAACTTAATGCTGTATCAGGATTTGTTTGACTGGATTGCAGTTGAGGTGGTATTTTCTATACATACAAAGTAATGTATATGATAGATATTAAAGAGGACCTCTTTTTGGGTTTGTGGTATGTGACATGCTTGGCTCGATGAAAATACATCTTTATTATTGGGACTCGTGAAAACACAAACCAAAATGTATGAACACTTTGACAAGCACATCATAAAAACAAAATAATTTGGCGGGAGCAGGTCAGAGCACAGCTTATGGACAAGAGGACAAATGTATTTGCACCTTTATTTCTTTGACATCGTTTTTGATTGTTTTTTGTATACCCCTTTGGATGAACTTGTATTTTTTCTTCTCATAAAAGCAAAAAAATTAAATATTCAAACTGACTTCTCCTATATCATGCATGTATACAGGGTTCAAAATTGCTGGGATTCTATTTAGCTCCTGGTTAAAGCCTAGAAGAGTCTGGTTGGCTTGAAACCAACAGTGACCAGGAGCTACTTTCGACTCTCCAGGGCAAGGGGCGCCATACAAGCTGAGCTATGTGATCTTGACTGTGCATGTTTCGGAATGTGTATAACAAAGAATAAAGAGCACAACTAGAGGACATTTAAAGCATTGTGAGTTTGAATCTCGCACATCTTAGGTTTGCTCCTCACTGTGTACTAGCTCCTTGACCCCAGAAGTAGGTCCTACCTAACAGGCGATGACTGAAAACCAAGTGCTGCTTTTAGCTCATGCTAAACATAGCCTAATTTCGAGCCATGTATACTCTCCTTATAATTTTGCCAGACGAGCTAGTCCGGACTCGTGATTTGTAACTGTTTACGTCCCTTCTCACCAATAAGCCTGTCTTATTCCTCTTTTTCTCAATTTTACCATACCGGATGCAAATTAGGACATCTACTCTCCCTCTCCCCGGATGCAAATTAGGACATCTACTCTCCCTCTCCCCCCAATGATAGGGATTCCCTCATCTCTACATATTTGTTACTTTGTTGGAAGTTAATTAACCCTGTGTATTTTAGATAAGTAAAACGTAGGCATCAACGTATAAACAAACCATTTACACAGGATCAAAGTTCAAACTACTAGCCAGGCATAAAAAGTAATTCCCCCCCCCCCCTCAATTCTCCACATACAAACAGCACACTATTTCGGACTCGCCAACAATCAATTACCAAATTACGAATGGCGATTAATCATTGGGTTATTTGAGATTTTGAGGCCTGTTTGTACATACTCTAGCCACCCATTATTTGGCATGCATCGGATCATTTTCAAGAGCACAGTGCCCATCTTACCTCCGAAACCACTTCATGCGACATGAGCCTCTGTATGGCAGCGAGACAGAGCTGTGTGATTTTGGGCTCCTTCGTGCCACAGCCCATTAGAAAAGGCTGAACTACATCGGAGCTGTTCTCTTTCAAGGCTGTAGATGGGAAACAAAATAAAGTTATTGGGAGAAAAAGGAGAAAAAAAAAGCATGCCAAGCTAAACCTATACAAAAATAATTATACAGTAGCTCCATATTTTCCTTCAAGAGCATTAGGTAATAAAATGAAGGTGTGGTTAAGTATTCATATCATATTTACCTGCAACCAACTGATAATTATGTGAGCCTTTTAACTACAAAGGCGTGCCTTAAATCAGTAGGCTTGGCCCACTAAAACATCAGAAAAGAAGGATGGCGTGCACTTTCGGCATCAGACATAACTCAACTCAAAAACTGTCCAGGAGCAGTATTAAACATACTATGAAAATCATACAACATATAGCAACAACATCTTTATACAATGTACATATGTGTGCAAGCCAGCTCCTACTAATAATTCACGATACATTATATAAATCAACATGATTACAATGAAGAAAGCTACGACAACAGGCCCACTTAAAGTAACACCTCATCCATATTATTACTTGTCCATCTGGTTTCATTAAGCAAGTGCCTTCCTTAATCAACTCCTTGCTCAAGTTCCCTACGCAGCATGTATTGTGCCTGACCCTTGCACAAGAGAGGAGCAGATGTTCTAGTTCTTGAGCTCTTCTCAGCGTGGGTACTGCCACGTCTACAAATTATTTATTAGGTACTTACGCAGGTGGAGTTCTCCCTCAATCTCACCACAGTAAGACCATCAAAGCGGTTCAAGCTAATGTACTCTACAAGAACATGCCATGACAAAAATAGCAACTGAAGGAACCCCCAGTCTAAATGATAGAAAATATATGTTAATGCGAGAGGATTAAACTCTGCCAAGTAAGGTTAACATCCAGCCATGCTTACTTTTTTTTACTATCATAGTGGCGCACCCCTTTCGAAACTAGCAGCTCCAACATTTTGCTGTTCAACTTTCCACCAGTATTTCTCTTCCAGTGCACTACTTCCTGTGACAAATCCAGGGAATTCAGCCCCTCACCCTAAAGGGGAACCATCCCTTTGGGACTCGAGAGGTGAGACCACTAAGCTTAACACCCCATAGGGAACAGGGCAAGCGGGTCCCTGTCTCCCCCCACCTCCTTTGGGGACAGGAGGTTCCCTGAAATGGATATTAGTAAAGCTCCCGATTCCCAACAACCCAATACCTCTGTTGGCTATATGGGACTTATCTGCCTGATGACTTAAAACTTTAGCGAGAATGGGTAGAATGGTTGCTGACCCTCTCTGTGCACAATATTCACCGGGAGGAGCAAACTCTGGGATGGCCCACCCCATTACAGATGGAGAGATAAAAAGAACAATCAGCTTTGGACATGGGGAGAATAGAAGTCCCTGGAGCCAGAGAAGCACGTGGACCTTCTCCAGGGAGGTGTGGCAGGAAGAGCGTACGCCAGACATGGTGAACGGGCTGTAGTTGAGCTCGTGGAATGCTCACAGCCCTGCCGAAGCAGGAGCCGGAAGCGCCCGGCCCAGAGGAACAATGCCGAGCACACACCGCCTCAAAGGCAGATTATCAGCGTAGTGAAATGACGCACCCAGATCCTGCCGGAAGACAACACCAGATGGGAGCCACGGGTGGCCAACTCCCTGACTCTCCCGAGGAGCACAGCCTAGAGAACAGAGGTACACAGTGGCACCAGAAAACTGGGAGAGGGGAGGCGACGCCCAGAGAAACCCAAGGTGGGGTGAGAGACCCCAAGGTGCGGTGAACAAAAACAAACCAACCCCAAGGCGTGGTAAGCGAAACCAAATCTCAAAGCGGTGTGAGATCAGAGACCCAAATGTGGTTGAGCCAAACCAAATCACAAAGCGGGGTGAGAGATCAGACACCCCAAGGCAGGATGAGGGAAACCAAACCCTGAGAAGAGGTGAAAGATCTGAGACACCAAGGTGGGGTGACCAAAACCAGATGCCAAGGTGGAGTGAAAGGAAGCAAAACCCAAGGTGGAATAAAGACCAAGAACAGCCTACCATGGTTGAACGCCAGGATAATTCAGAGAAAGAAAACAAGAAACCTAGTTAGTTGGAGTCGGACACACATGCCAGACGTTCACATGAGAGGCAAAGACAAGAGATCTTCATCGGACTGAATTGGACACTACAGACAAGAGGAGACCGGACAGCCATTCAGCCTATGGGCTTAGACTGATTTGGGGAAGGGAGCCCCTACTGAGACAGTGGGGATCAGAAAGCAACAACCATTCACTTTACTTCCGGCCAAGGTACAAGTGTAACTTGGTTGAGTTTGTTCCTTTCTTTTACAGCGGTAGTGACTGAACTCTGGTAGGCATACCTTTCTGGACAAGGTACTTTTTTTTGTAAAGGACATCCTGACAAGCACCCTTTTATACTTTAATCTTTATAGATTAGGGCCAAGAAGCCCAGATTAAGGGATAGCATAGGTTTCTTTTTTATCTTGAATAAAGAACAGTTCAACCATAATACCACCTTCTCCGTCTCATGTTTCTGCTCTACGAAATTTACTTTTTGATCAAGGTCATAGAATTCTCCCAATAGTGAGGGACACCAAAATGTGTAAAACATGTTTTTAATGTATTTGAAACATTTCAAGGCTTGCACTCCTGTGCTATCATTCTCTCCATCCTGCCCGTGCCCCCGCCTTACACCCGCTCCACAAGAACAAACTCCTCCCACCCACCAGAACTTTCAATCTCGAGCAAGGAGTTTGTGAAACTACTGTCAGCCGACCCTCCGGCTCTCCCCTCAAGCCTTGTCCCGCCTCTCTCAACAAAGAATTCTTCACCTCTACATGTGCAGAATTGGTGAGTTCCATTCTCAACAACTCCCTCACCTCTGGCAACTCCCCAGAAACCTTCAAAACTGTGCATGTCAAACCTCAGCTTAAAAAAGCATCCCTCAGCCCTCTCCTACTAATGAACTACAGGCCAATCTCTAACACCCCATTCCTGGCAAAACTCCTCGATTGCAGCGCATACTCACAGCTGAATGGTTTTGTGGAATCAAGCAATCTCCTAGACACAGCGCAATCAGGTTTCCATTCGCGCCACAGAACAAATACTATGCGGATCTCTATCTGGGAAGACCTCAAAGTGGCAGCAGAATCCGAAGGATGCACAGCACTTGTTCTTCTTGACCTCTCAGCAGCGTTTGACACCATTAACCACATGATCCTCCTTGTCAGACTGATCTCCCTAGGAATACGAGATCCAGCTCTACCTGGATCGCCTCATTCCTCACTAATAGACAGCAAATCACCCATCTCCACCCTTTCATCTCCTCTGCACGCTCAGTAAACACTGGAGTAACCCAAGGGACCTGCCTATCTCCCCTTCTCTTCAATCTTTACATGAGCCCCCTGCCTAGGATCCTCCGCTCACACAACCTCACATTCTCTAACTATGCAGATGACAAATAATTTTGAGAATTCCTAAATCGACCGCCTACCCTCGCTCTGACCTACCAGCATATCTCACTAAAATTGACCGATGGATGGCGACTAATCATCTCCTTCTGAACCAAGGAAAAACGGAGAGCAGGGTATGTAGCAAAACTGCTCCATTTCCCCAACCAACTCCCTGGCAACCTTCACTGTGACTCCAGGCTCCCCCTCCCCTGCCTCCCGATGACCACCCCCCTCCCTCCGATCACCACCAGTGTCAAAAACCTCAGCTGCACAATGGACTCGTAACCAACTCCGTCTCACCACATCAACAATGCATCCAAAACCTGTAATTTCCACTTTGGGCTTCTGAAGCGCATTTCCCCTTACCTCACCTACCCCAACAGACAGACTGCAATTATGTCCTTTGTCATGTCGACACTTGATTATGCAAACTCCCTCTACCTGGGTGCACCGGCCTACCAGCTAAACAAACCCCAAAGAGTACAAAACTCGTCTGCTAGACTGCTTCTCGCATTGGGATGAAGGGACCACATCTCACCTGCTCTTCGCACCCTACACTGGCTCCCAATCAGATGCAGGGTCACCTTCAAAGTCCAATGTATTACCCATTGATCGGTGAACAAAGCAGGCCCCAAATTCCTACAAGAAAAGATTATGCCTTACCACCCAACTCGCACCCTGAGGTCAAGCACTGTCCCCCCTCCTAGTGGCCCCCCCTCCAATTCAGCCAGGATCGGAGGGTCCACCTACTCAACCCTGGTCCCAACTTTGCGGAACTGCCTCCACGCATTAGACACAGCAAAGACTACATGGCTTTCCAGAAGGCACTCAAAACCTGTGCCTAAAAAAAAAGAAGATAAAAAACCTAAGGAAATGGCCTGACCACTCGACTTACCACCACAACCAAGAAATGGCGTGGTAACCCGCTCAATATGGGCCCTTTTATAGAATCTCAGGCCAGACGATATCTATCCCCATTATCTGGAGCCTGTTGCCCCAGATTTGACATCCGAATCGTAGTAGCACCTTTGTACATGACCGAATTGAATCATTGCCTTAATCCACCAGGCCTGAGGCCTAGAGATACCGATCTCCAATATTCTAGACTGATTGTGCTAGACTCGTAACCCAAGCACTAATAGCACTAATGAGCTTCATCAATGTCATGCAATTATGCACGCTATCCGTCCAAGAAAAGCACATGCAGGCTAATCCTACTCATCTTGAAATCCATGAGCAGAACTAGATACCAGGAGCTGTTTAACACTTATTTTGATAATCGCACCTATCGGACAATGTATTTATTAGAATTACCTACCAGCATTCTATCTAGCAAAACTATCAAACCAAGCACTAATAGCGCTTATGAACTTGATCAGTGCCCTGCAAATATGCAATACGCTATCATTCCAGGAAATGCCCTTGCTTGCTAATCATACACATACGGAAATCCCAGAGCAGAACTATATACTGAGGACCGTCTAGCACTTAATCTTTGCTAATCCCAACTATCTGTAAATGTGTAAAACTAACTGCAACTCTTTGATTGTCAAACGCTTCTCCAAGCAGAGAGTGGGGGTGGTAGGCCTCTCTCCTCGGCTGGTGCCTCCCTTTGGAACAGCTGCCCTGTCCCTCTCAGACTTGTGGCTGCCCTCCAAAGTTCCGAAAACCACTCAAAACTCTTCTCTACCTCTTTCCCTTCCCTGTTAATCATCCCACTGCCACTGAAACCGGAGTCCTGTTCTCATGAATCTCACAGGATACTAGGCCTTTCTACCCAGTCGATACCAGCACCGTCCCCACACTACACTGCCACTGCGGGCGCCCATTAGGCGACTCTACATCCTACCCCTGGGGAGTCGGCCGCACTAGCACTTAGCCTAAGGCCTCCTCCTTGGCACTTCCCTCCCGAGCCCCTCACAAGTACTTGTCAATTCCCTACTTGCCCCCCCACCCACCAACCATCCCCATATCCCCGAGTTGGGATAGACCTGCCTGTCACCACCCGTTCGGCTTTGCCAAAGCAATCTGACACAGGGAGGACTTAAGCCTAACAGCCCGAACCCAAAGGGAGATACCACCCACTCAACGGGCACTGGACGCTCAACAGGGAACAGGGTCCCTCTGGAAAGCACACAGACCCTCAAACACACCATTATGCCAACTCTTTCCTCTGCAGCAACAAACAATAGAATGCCGCTATACCCCTGGATCAATTTGGCTAGCTGCACCCATCGTATACACCACCACAATCACCACAACAATATTTAGAATGCAGCTATACCCCTCGAAGTTGGCCTAGCTGCACACTCCCTCATTCACAAACTATAGCGCCGCCAGAATGCAGATACGCAAGTCCATTGACCTTGCTGCACACATGCTACTGATCCTACACAACCACTGCACCACTCCAAGCACTATTATGCAGCTACACACCATGTTTTACTACATTACTCTCTCCACTGACCTGGACTGGAGTCCCAGAGGGCGTTCAACCCACAGGGCTTTGGAATCATACCAATGGTAAAAGGCGCTATACAAATGTCCAACAACATAACATTAGATACAGTTCACTAAGCAATCCACATTTTAACAATGTATCCATCAGAGCAAGCCTGCTTAATTTGCAAAGAAGGTAACGCGCAAGTCCACGCCTATGCATACAGAAGAGCTGTTTCATCACAATCCAAGAAGTGACTGATACAATTATATTTTAAGGCAGTACCCTGGTCTTGTCAGATGGGAGACCTATCACAAACCAAGCCGGAGCCATTCCTGGCCCTGTGGGGCAAAGACAACTTGAGGGACCCAAATCCATTCCCTCTGTGCCTGCATGAAAACTAGCAGTACCCCTTTGTCGCACACCTTGCCTGTTGACAAAGTTACTCACCAGATTCTTTCTAGCAGTTACAGAAAAGCACGGTCAGATCGCTGGGAGAGCACCAAGATAGTGTGTGTGCTTTACAAAAGCCAGAGAATGACCAAGACCCGGAAAACAGAAGCAACCCCAGGTGCTGCGAAATGAAGAACAGCAGCAGAGTAGGGCATGGAGACAGAGGGATTTCCACGCATCATTGCAGCTTTACTGCAGCAAACATCTGCTCTGGGAGGCAAGAACCAGCCACTACAAGTGAAAGAGCCAGCTAGACCACCACAGAAAACAAATAGTTGAAGTCCCAAGGGGAACTGGGCTTACCAACAAGGGGGAAGAGCGAATTGCACCCTGACAAGGACATGGTAATCTACAGCCGCCGTTGACACAGCACGGAAGTCCCAGTGCTGGAAAACAGGGCAAGGCCTAAAGGTTCTTATGTCTTTTGTACTATTTAAAACTTGCCAGGCTGGGATAGAGCAGGTAGATTGGTTAGGTAAGGGTGACAAATGCCAGAGCGATGCGGAGTGTAAGAGAAGGAACAGGATGGTGTGGGTTGTTCATTTGAGGTCAGAGGAGGAGCTGGAGTACCAATTGACCAGAAGGAGGACTTGGTGGTGTGTGGAGGCTATTATTTGAGAAGGTGAGGAATTGCATTTTCAGTACAAGGGTGCTGCAGTGTGAGTGAGCGGGTTAGTGTAGTGAATAATTTGGAGTACTTCGTATAAGGAGTGCCAGTGTAGTGTGCCAGTGAGTGAAAGGAGTGGTGTTGTACAAAGTGAGAGTAGTGGGTGGAGAAGAGGAGTAGTGGATGAAGGAGTAGTACCAGAAGGAGGAGAGTAGAAGTGGGAGTAGAGGAGAGTAGTAGTGAGAGTGGAGGATCAACATCAAAAAGTGGAGGCGAGGGTAGGAGTGAAACATCGGAGGACAACTTCTGGGAAGACATGAGACCCATTGGTGCCGTTTGTTCCACACTTGTGATTGCCACATGCAACACAGGTTAGGCTCCTCTCCTCCTGAATACTTTCTATCAGGTCAGGATGGCTGCTCTCCTGCCGCTCTTGTTTTCCCGCTCCTACATCAACCAAGTGCTGATAACGGCTACCTATTACACTTTCTTCGCTTTGGCTTAGACAATGCTTGTTTGGGTCTTTCACAAGTCTTGCCTCTTTCTCTCTTTGATAATATGGGTTATACTCAGCTTGTTTCTGAATTGCCCTTGCTTGATTTTGGCAATGATGGTTCTTGTTCACCTTTTTAAAACAAATATTGCCCTCTTTTGGCTTTGGCAATTGCTCTGATCGTTATTTATATGTATAATTAAATTTAATTATAAGTATAATTTAATATAAGAATATTAAATCCCCTTCTCTGACTAATCAATCCTCTTATTTCTCATATCACTCTCTCTACCACTCTTGTCTCTCATCTGCCAAACGCTCCTACTACTCTAGCCTCCTCCACTCATAAGCCTCTCATCCTCGCTGTATCTTCCAGACCCTCTCTCGGCTTCTCTCCCCTCCCACTTCAGACCCTTCCACAAACTCTCCCCTCTCTCCCTCTGACTTCGCCAACTTCTTCTCATCCAAAATCCTCTCTCTTCACCAGAACATCCTCTCCTCTTCTTCCCACTCTTCCAGCTCTGCCAACTTGTCCACCTTTTCTCCTATCACCCCTGCATGTGTCTCCCACCTCCTGTCCAAAACTCACCCTACTGCTGCCCCCTCTGACCCCATCCCCACCTCCCTCATCCCCAAACTGTACCCCCTCCTTATTCCCTACCTAACCACCTTCTTCAACATCGGTCTCTCGTCCGCCACCTTTCCTTCAGCTTTCCAACATGCTACCATAATCACTATCCTGATGAAACCTTCTGCTAACCCTCTTCTTGCTTCCAACTTCCGGCCAATATCCCTTCTCCCCTTTATTTCTAAGCTCCTCGAGCGCCTTGCCTACTCTCAACGTTCTGCTTTCGTCTCATCCCACTCCCTCCTCCCCAACTCTCAATCTGGTTTCTGCCCTAAACCCTCCACTAAGACTGCCCTCACCTATGTCCTCAACTCTCTCCTCACTGCTCACTATGCTAAAATTCTCATCCTCCCTGATCTTTCTGCAGCTTTCGATAGCGTAGATCACCCCTTACTTCTTAGCACACTGTCCTCACTTAGCTTCAAAGACTGTTCTCTCCTGGCTCACCCCTTACCTCTCCAATCGATCCTTCACTGTTTCCTGGGGCGCCCGCTCCTCCTCCAGCCTCCCCCTGAACTATAGCGTCCCTCAGGGGTCCGTGCTGGGACCCTTTCTTTTCTCTCTCGATACCTCCCTTCTCTCCCCAGTCATTTCTTCTTTCGGCATTTCCCACCACTTCTACGCTAATGAGACCCAACTCTTTCTTTCCTTCTCTTCCTTCACATCTGACCTCCACCTTACTCTTTCGTCCTGCCTCACGGCCATAAAAGATTGGATGTCATCCCATTTTCTTTCCCTCAATACTTTTTTTTTTTCCTTACCTCTTTCCCTCAATACTGACAAGACTGATGTGCTTTTCTTCCCTCCTAACACTCTCTCCCCTTCTCCCCCTCCCTTCATCCACTTTCTACCTTCCAACCTCCCCATATCTTCGCATGCCCGCAATCTTGGCCTCCACCTCGACTCCTCTCTCCTTCTCCAACCACATCCCTCTAACCTCTCGAGCCTGTCACCACCACCTCTATAATATCAGTAAGATCCGCTCCTCTCTCCCATTCCATGCTTCCAAACTCCTAATCTCCTCCCTTATTTTCTCCTGCCTCTTCTACTGCTCCTCTCTCCTCTTTGGACTCCCTGTCTCTCACCGATCTCCCCAAAAATCCATCTACCACTCCTCTATCCATACTCTATGTCTCCTTGGCCCTCGAGACTATTTCTTACTGTTTCTAACCTTGACTGGCTTCCCTTCTGCTCACAATAGACATTTCAATTCCTCTGTCTTGTCTACAAATCTCTCCATCACCTCGCGCCCCCCCTACCTTTCCTCCCTCCTCTCATTTTACTCCCCCTCCCGCTCTCTCTGCTCAGCAAACCTCTACCTCCTCACTGCACCCCCAGCTCCATGTGCCTCCTCACGCTTCCGCTCCTTCCAACTCCTGGCCCCCCTACACCGGATCTCCCTCTCCGCTCTCCATCCGCTCCACCCCTACCTACTCATCCATCCGCCACTCCCTGAAAGCCCATCTTCTTCACTTTCCCCCCGACTTCCCTTCCCTTCCCCTCCCCTCCTACCCTTAACCCCTCCCTCCTTTCTCCCCATCCTCTCTCCTTCCCCTCTGACCTTAAATTGGTAACAAATACTACTTAAGGGCAATGAGGACACCAGATCACTCCCCCTTCTCTTCCCCTCCCCCTACCTCAAATCCTACACTGTAACTCCCTTCACCTACCCCCTCCTCTACCTTTACTCCCCTCCCCCCCTGTAAATAGCTCTACTTATTGTTCTAATGACCTGTTGATGTATGTAAATATGCTTCTATCACTTTTGTACCTGTTATATTGTAAAGTGCTTTGGCTTAAAGCGCTATATAAATTCAATAAACAAACATAATTATAACCATAACCATCTGGTCTGTTCACAAAGTTTTTATTCTGATTCTTTGTATCAGTTCGGTACTCAAAGTGATCCTCATCATGTCACTAACTTCTGTACATCAGTTTGGTATTCAAAGTTATCACTACTACCAGCAGGCGATTACAGGGCGTTCTAGGGTTACACAGTAACAGTGAACTCAATGGTTGCTGCATACGTGTCCGCTCGCTCTGCTGCCACAGCGACTGCTGCTTCCTTTGCTTCCTTCTACATGGCAGACCACTCCTTTTCACTTCACTGGGCCCGCTCCAGGGACACTCCGGTGCTCGCCTGTCAGCGAAGCCCAACTTACCATGGGGAAAGAAAAGCTTCCTGCTGCGCAACCTCTGCATAGAAGGTCTTCAAAGGTAGATACCCTCTCAGAACCGGCATCCTCTCTGCAAATAGCGGTGGCTCCGGCATCTCTGCTTTCCTTCAACTTCTGCTGCCGCTGCAGCATGGAGTTAAGGCAATCACTCCCGTTCCTGCTTGTCCCAATGGCCTGCACCCGAGGGGTCCCTTTATACTTCATAGTACCTCTCAGGTGTGGATCATTAACACCACTAGGCTGCACCTTGCACTCTTGTGCCTTTGCATCTCCCTTTCTCGTCCCAGTACTTTGGGCATTGTCAAATTACCTCTTTTACTCTGGATATTGGTTCCAAAGTTACCCAATTCACTTTATCCTTAATTACATCTTCCAAAGGAGTTTTAGAAGGACTCAATAAGCGGTTCTGATTTACAGGAGAGTTAGGTTTATCAGAACTTAAAATGTTAATGTTCCGAGGTTCGCATTTAGCATTCTCCTGTTGACTACAAGAGTTTTTCCCACCATAAACGTGGGCAACTTTGTGAAGGTGTTCTTATTCCTGATAAATGACTGATTATAACAGTTTTCACAAGCATGAAGATAAATAGCTTTGGGAAAGGAAACCTCACTCAGACAGCAAGCCATTAATATTCTTGCATCACAGACACTTCTTCTGAGGAAGACAAATACTGTCTCTCCAAATGGAGTCCTATTCCCTTCTCCTCCCAGGTGATCCTCCCGGCTGATACCACCCCCAGGGTAAGGATCCGGTAGTGGCTGCCTTCCCCTGGCCACCTGGGAGGAGACTTTAGGTGGGGTCTTTGTGAGGACTCTGCAGGATTCATCACACACCTCAGAACTGCACAGGACAGCAATCATCCAAAAAGAGCGACCTGTGAATGTTTAATTTCTTTTATCGTGCAGACCGCAAAATTAACTAAATGCTATGTGTCAGAGAAGTGGCAAGAAAGGGAAACCAAGATTAGAAAAGGCAAGAGAAAAGGTGTTGATAAATGAACAGGAGAAAGATGACGTGGGCAAAGCAAGTTGAGCGGGTAGAGCAAATGTATTTGTATTTATTGTCAATTTCGACCAGAAGTGACTTCCAAAGACAAATGTACAGTTAGCGGAGGCATTCTCCCGCCCTCCCCCAAAGGGCGCCTGTACAATAGCACAAAGATGAGAACTATTGGTGGGCCAGTTGGAGGGTCTGAACAAAATGGGACATAGAAAAGGGACAAAACAAAGCCAACGGAAACAAAAATATATAAGCAACGGATATTACAAAAGGTAACATTAACCTCAGGGGGCAAGTGCTTCAAACTAAAGAGTACTACATAAATATACAAAATGACTATTAGGCGTCGCTGAGGAAGATGTTCATAATGATTCAGGTTATGAAGTAGGAAAGGTCTGGAAAAGAAAATGCCAAAAGTGATCAGCGCAAGAGCCATGTGTTCAATAGTTTGTGAAGCATAACAGGATGGCTTCTTAGTTGGAAGCAGATTGCCATTTCTGGAGATGAAACAGTTTGACTTGTACTCTGTTCAGTGGGAGCTGGACACGAAGGGTATTGTCGTAATGGAAGGGCATTTAGCAGGGAAACCACAACAGCAAGAGGGTCCTCAGTGAAAAGGAAAGGAAGGCAAGGGAGGAATTTTCTCCCAAGGTCTTTTACTGAAAAAAGGCAGGACTTCTCTACAGTTCAGATTTGAAAATGCATGCCTAGGTCGGCATCCCAAATTTCACACTTTGGTGGGAGTGGAGAAGTGCAAGAGTTGGGTGGGGGCATAAAATGCAAGAGTTGTTTATGCAGAAGCTGTTTGGGTCTGAGCTTTAGGTTATCAGTTTTCTGCCATTTAATGATCAGCTGTTGAGCTGCACCACAATTTCTACAGCAGTCGTGCCACTTGCCACAAAAACAAATGATCAAGCATTGCAAATGAACATTTGTGAAAACGTGTTGAGAAAAGGGTTGTAAACCCCATAGGATTTTAACCATTTCAGACTGCAAATTTTATTAGACTTCAATCTAAGTCCTGTTTATAGCTAAAGATAACCGGATGAAACAATTGTCACCGAAACATAATTTTTCAATGTGTATCCACAAATAAATATTTCATGAACATGTGTGAAAAAGTATCTGAACCTTGAGATTCAGTGCCCATTGGTGCTCTGCAGCAATTTTAACTGTTGGCTAGTCTCTTACATCCGTTTTGAGAACTTGCAGCCCTCTCCTTCTTACAGAATTACTTCAACTCAGTAGATTTCGGGGAGTTCCTTGAAAGGACAACTCACTTGAGGTCATGTTGGACTTGAATGGAGTTTCGATCTGGACTTTGATTAGACCTTTGTGACACAGGCATGGTATTAAGAGAGACTCAGACTCAAAAGAGTTTGAAAACCTTTATCAAACTTTGTGGGGTTGGTGTAATGCATACCTGGCCCTAACTCAAAGGGGATTGTTCCCTCAACTGATGCTTCTAAGGGCCATCGACGTCCGTAAATCCAAAACCAAAGGGAATCTGTGTCCAAATCTATGCTTGCCGTCACTCTTAAACCAAATGTGATAGGGGGATTTCTTAAAGGAAAAATGGTGACTAAAAAAAAGAAGGAAATATAAACCACAGCTGGTTTGAGGTCATCGTACCAATCGATGTAGTTCTAACAGTTCAAAATAGTATAACTCATAAGGGTTGCCCTTGGAACCTTCCACAAGGGGCACTTGCCATAAGTCAATAAAGTTCACAATGTCGGTGGGCCTCTTGGGGTTCCCTTCCCCAAGCATCGACCATTCCAGTTCCAAACAAAAAGAGACAGTTCCTGTTAGGCCTCTCAGGGTTCCCTTCGCCAGGCTTAGGCCCCTCTAGGGTTCCCTTCCCCAGGCTTAGGCCCCTCTAGGTGTAAACACAAGTTCCACTTGTCAGGATGTACCTTTCTCTTATATAGTTTTTTTCACATACAATTCTTTCATGGGGTAGAATCAGAGACTTTTTCGGAAACGCCAGGTTTTTTGCTCCTCCTAAGCACGACCACTCTTGATCTTTAGCCCCTATTATTTCTTGTACTGGTTTTCCTTTTAACCTTTTGTCTTCAGGTGTTTCCTGCACCCCTTATCTCTCTGTGTTACTTTCACTTTGTCATGCACACTTGCACCTTCTATTGCTTTATTTTCTGTGCTGTGCCTCTTGCACACTGCATCTGTCCTCCTTATCGTGCCTCTTGCACACTTTCACTCTTCTGTGCACACTTGCCCTTTTCCTCCTTTCAGGTCGCTTGCATCTTTTTCTTACTTCACCATCTCTTTAAATGTCTTTACTCTGGCCATCGCTTTATTTCTTCACTGCTAGCGCGTATTATCTCCTCTTTACAGGTGCCTCTTGCACCCCTTTTAGTTCATCTGTATTTCTTTTACACTCTACCTGTTTTATCGTGCACACTTGCACCTTCTTCTTGCTTTCAGGTTGCTTGCCCCCTCTACTTGCTTTCGGGTCGCTTGCACCCTTTCTTTTTCCTTATATTCTTTAAAGTTCATTTTCCTCTTATCTCCCATGCTGCTAGCGCATCTTTCCTTATGCTATCTCAATTGCTTTCCGCTCTTTTTACTTTCTCTTGCTTTCTTCTTTCTTTACCTTCATGCTGCTTATAAATCTTGTCGGTTTCCATTCCCGCTCCAGCCACCGGCACGCTCCAGAGTTGCTTACGAAACTCACAGGGTAGTGCAGCGCTGGCGACTGGTCTCCTCAGGATACACTGAGTCGAGGTCAGGGTCTCACGACCTGCCCCCCTTGGGTACGGCACACGTCCCAAGGGAACGAGCATCTCTCTGGACTCTGCCAGCAGGTTACAGTCTGCCGTGTTCCGACTCTCTGGAGACACGGCTCCCTAGCCACGCTGCAGCCCCTCAAACACAGCTTCTTGCCACACGCCGCTTCCCCTCCGCACTCTCCAGGCTTCTCCTACTGCAGCTCTGTGCTCCTTGGTTCTCCTGGTCCCATCAGCAACTCCAGCTCGCTAAATGCTTCTGGCAGAACCACCCTTTTTGTAATGCATGCGAGGGTCAATTGGAGTCAGATGTGCACAGTTGGAGGAAAGTATCTGATCTTGCCTGACTATTAGTGGGACAATTCAAAAGTGTTACATGATAGGCCTCACTTTGTATTACTATGTTATTTCTATGGGTAATCCTCATTGCTCTCGATCACCTCTTCCTCATCCAAGTACTTATTGGAAAGAGGAGGGAGAGATGGAGTGAGATTGGAAATACCCCATAAAGGCTGAAGGGGTTTGGACTTTTCTCATCCTCTTTTCAGTACTAGGTGTGGGGATTTGTTGGGGTCTATTAGGGTGATGTTTTCCCTCTTTCTTCATTTGGATTGTTGTGGTAGTTGTCATACCGGAGTGTTGGTTCTAAATCCCTTTGTTTACTGGAGGGGGATAACTGGGAGGGAAAAGGTGGGTTTACAGCATATCCTCTGGATTTTGAGGAAGGAGAGAAGGTTATGATATGATATGGCATTTATAACGCACCTTTGTTGCAAGGCGCAACGAGGAAAGGAAGGGGGAAGAGAGGAAAGACGGACAACGATATTACTAGGCCAGGTGTCTTTGAGATCGCGCAAGTGCGGGGGGGAAGGGAGAGAGGACAGTGCAGTGTAGGGGATCGACAATAAAAAATAAAACACAATAAATAAAAGCAATCAGACTTCACGTTACAAGTCAGAGTGGTTCACACTAGTGGACATACACACCAGTTTCTTGGGTTTTGGAGACCGGACAGCCAACAGACTGAACATCTCAGTGTAGTGAGTCTATTGCCCGGCAAGAGACATTTCTCATCACACCAGGAACGTGTAGACGCATTAATATGCACTTGATCTAGGGGCCACTAACGTCTTTTAGATCCATTTTTGTACTCATTCATGCAGGTACAATTGTGATTCTGCACAAAACAGGAATTAATGTTTAGGATGAGACTTATATTAAGTAATATTGAGCCTGATCCCTCTCTGTTTTGACTACATATGTATAGGCACACCAGACTGTTTAGATTTTTCTCCTGCTCTATTTTTGTGGTTGATTGTATACTCACCATTTGTTGTTTGCATATTGTCACCTACTTTATGTTTGTTTTGAAAAAAAGTCAAGCCTGTTTTTACCTTTCTTTATATAAAATGAATGAAAGCTACATACTTAGCCTAAATAATAAAAAGGCATATGTTGACCTACCTCAGTAGTTGGATGGTTCTTCCAGCGACACGTATAAGCTAACTGTTGATCTGGAAGGTTTAAATAATTTCTGGAAAAAATTGTTGCAGACATTTACTAACCCCTGTTTATATAGATTACATTTCTAGCCCACCATATCCTGTCCAACCTAGGGCTGTCCCTCATGTTACTAACAGGTGAGTGAAGTGACATGCTCTTCTAGAATTTTCTGATACAATACAGAACAGATTTATCCAATGGCTTATCATGTGTGTATGAAGTTTGAAGTTGGTTGGACAAAAATGTCCTCTAGCTTAACCTTTCGAAAACAGAGGGAGTACTGCTAGGACCTAAACGCTTGATCAAGGTTTCCTCTTGTACTCCCTCCTGACTGCTGGAAATATCCTCTGCATAAGTAAAAAAGTTAAAGAACCATGGTTGTATTTGGGTAGCAGATTTGTGACGAGGAACTGAGTGAAATTCGGTTTGTCTAATAGTTCCTGCTCTGGCAAGTACTCCCTCCTAGACAACCCGATTGTCGTGGGGGGTCCTTGCTTAATTCAAGACAGCATTAATCTAATGATTTGATGTCAGCTATCTCCAAACATTGACTGGCTCATTTACAAACAGCTCGAAATGCTTCCTTTCAGCTGATTTTTAAACTTTCTACATCTTTATATTGGATTCCAGTTCGACAGAGAATATAGTTTGAGGGGATCAGGTTGGTATTTAATGTATTCATGGCCTTGCTCTGCTCCAACTCACCTAGAAAATATCACTGTGCCAGACTCAAGTCCAGAAATCTCCACCTCCTGGGCAAGTCTAGAGGGGAAAGTGGTTTGCAGTAATCAGTCCTCCGAAAACCAGCACTCCTTAGTATTCATGAGGGATTTAAAAACCCATCAAATTCTTAACCTCAGCAACCAAATAAAGACGTATGCCTAGAATGGGTCTAACAGTTTAGACTAAACGAGACCTTAGATATTCCTTAAGCTAAGAATTAATCAAACCAAGAAATAGAACATGGTCATGTTCTTCACCATGACCAGGTTTTATTTGTTGGGTTGATTAATTCTTAGCTTATGGAAGATTTAAGGACTTATATACTATGATGTTGTGAATTTATATTCATGACTTTTCTTCAACATTCATTTCCTACCTTCATTGCCTAACTTGGTAATGTTTTACTTTATTTTTTTACATTTTGCTCAGTTTCATGCCCTTTGTTTTTCATCTTTTCTTTTATACTTTTCACATTTTTTATTTCTTGAATTCTCTTCTTTTTTTTAGATTGGTTTAGTTTTCATGGCTTTACCACTGTTTCTATGTTGATTTGGATAGGTCTCCATTCATGAGAAACTATGACCTCAGAGTTTGCTGCATGATGAGGCCTTAGCAAGGCAACCATTCATACTGTGTTCGCTTCACAACTATGTGTTCTTTCCACAAACTGGCAGGGAGTGTTAAACAATAGGATGACATAGTCATCTTGGTTTCATATTTTTTGTTCTGTGTTTGGCATACTTATGCCTTTCAGACTGGTTTTATTTGTAGTTTTGCGGACCGTGAGAGCCCCATTTGTATGGCATGACTGGTTTATAGATATGTTGTTCCATGCACCTGTATGGTGAAGACCAATGCTGCTCTATAGGTAGTGTAGAGCCTCCAAAACTCACCCGTAAAGATCTTCCCAACTGTTTAAACCCTTCACTGCTACAGATATTTTTCTAGAGCACTTACCAGAATTATCATTAAGATCTGTAAGGAGGAGTATGACATGTCCGTATCACTGGGAATGTACAGCCAAAAGCAGGACATACATCACCTTTACAATTGATTCGCCAATGTAGTTCATAAAGCCAGTGCGTCACTTACTTTTGCACATATTTTGACTCTTAATTACTTACTACTTGTCTAATTAATAGATCATTCTATTTGAAAGACATGGTATTAAGATTAATCTGACTGGATATTTAAGAAAACACTAGGTGTTATTCAAGAAGGCTATAATTGTAGAAATATGCAATTTCCATAACCATTTCAGATCATGTTTTTTCAACATTGTATGTGGAGTTCATGGGCGATGACCATGAGACATTTCAAATGAATGTTCAAGAGTAGGAGAGCAGATCGAAGGACACAGAAAGGAACAACGGAAGAAGAGACATAAATGCCCCCTGGTCTAGCTTTTGGCATCTGCTGGAGAGAAAGTTAGAGAACATTACAGTAGTTTCATAAAATATTGCTGCTTGGACAAGCCATTCTTTTAAAGGTCATCAACAAACCGATCAGAATGAGCATTGAGAGGGAGCCTTTAATGGCAAGTTCAATAACATCATCCCATTTGAGATTAGCAGAAACCTACTGAAGGCCAAAATATTATGGTTTAAAACAAGTCTGTAGTTATTTGGTAGCGACTTGCTCTACCATCTTGGTGATTCAAGAAAAGCCAATGATTGGGTGTTAGTTGGCAACGGTAAGGGAATCCAGGGTGGGCATTCTGAGAAGCGGGGGCAGGAATTGGATTTTGAGGGAGTAGGGAACGGAGGCATACTGAAGGAGGTTGACCAGATTCGTGATAGGACCCACCAATATTTTAGAACAATCAGCATCTGGGGCTGTGGGGCTGGTCATTGGATACTTCAGTGGGTTTCATTTTCTGGGGGTTTCTTTTATCATCAGTAGTAGGATGTCTTCCGGGGCTACCCTTTTTAAAGTAAAGGGCAAGGGACAGCATTTGAAGAGAAGCTCTAAGAAAGTTTAAGTATTCTTCTGAACACAGGAAGCCACACGATGATTGAGGGTCTTTGCAGCACTGATGGTGAAGAAAGCACAATGGCTATTACAGAACTCTGGTGTGCAGCATCGAAACCTGGGTTAGGCTAGTTTGCTGAATGAACTGAAAAGCATTTTAGGTTTTTTGATTTCACCTGAGAAAATCCTAGAGGCTTGCTTTAACATAGAGCTTTCGTGCTCCTTTAAACTCGAAGTGCAGAGTTGGCTGGCTCATTACACCACATACGATAAAGATTCCAGACATTTCTTATTTGCCAATTCTTCAGTGAACCAACTGTTGAAACTGCCTTGTTTTCACCCCTTTCTAGAGGGCAAAGACATCAATGATAGCACCAGATGTGGTCCGGAAATAAGTTAGCGGAGCATCAGCTGAGCATTCACTTGGGGATAAAAAGAAATCCTAGTCAGTGTGGTTTCCTAAGATACTTTGTCAAACGTTTTTGGAGAAAGAATGTGATAAGATTGGGTGAGGAGTATTTGGAGGAGTTAAATCCTGTATAGAAGAAGTTGAAGGTTTGAAAATGGTGGTCTGACCAGAGAAGGGATTAGTTAGTGAGATTGCTTAAGTGCAAGCCATGTGCAGACAACATACATGCAATGATCTTTCATGTGAGCTGGTGTTTCTTCAAGGAATAGGAAGTGTGTACAGAGGTACAAGCCAAGGCATAATTTGGTACTGGAAATGGAGTCAATCAATCAAGATGTTGATGTTTCCTACCTGCTGTATAGATGCAAGGATCGAGTTGTAGAGAAAGGACAGGACATTTGGCAAGCAATAAACAACCATGCTATTGGAGAAATTAGAGTTTGAGTTTACATGTAGAGCTGTTCAAATCTCAGGTATGCAAGAAGACTCAATCTAAAGAAGTTACTTATATCGAGTTGTTTAACGCGCAGACCAAGTACGAGAGCAGCAGTGTGCTATACAGAGTGTGGGTATCCAGCATTTCATCTAGCATCTTTAAACAGCAGGGCAGTACTGTGAGTTGAAGTCTGTGTGTTGGTATGAGAGTCCATTGGAGTCAGTCCTTGGTCAGGCGGTGAACATTTTTTTGAGAGATTTGCAAAATTGGAGTATTGGATCATTCCGGACAGACACTGTGATCGAGTTCCAGAGAGTGGGTGCATGACAAGAGAAGGATTGTTTGCGGGTACTCTCTTTGTGTACGAGTTGTGATTCAAGCAAGGTGGTCAATTTGCTGTGCAAGGAGCGTGTGCCATCAGATATGAGGCGCTTAGCTGGCAGATAGTTACGAGGGGAAAAAACATCCAACCTTATCCCCCCAAAAATGCAGAGGAAGTGAGAATTCATACTGTACCAGCTTTCAATAAGGTGGAGTTCCTGCACAACATCCATCTGTACCACCCATACTCTCTAAAGCCCAAAAGCACTCATACCTCATCCCTAGAAGTGGAATCTGGAATGTAAAACTGGTATTGCAGTTTTAAAATTGCAGGCTGTCAAAGACCTTCAATTAAACCTTCACACCGCTTTTCTTGCTTGCTACAGTAGATCACGCTTTTTCGATTATGACAGGCATAGCAGCATAGTTATTACTGTGGATTAAGGTGCAATAGCTGTGGTTTTAAAGAACTGTGCGTGAATGTTAGACAAGGAATTACACGTTTCTTGCATAGGAAAGATTCTAAATATTTACTACTGGAGAAGAAACCATGACACACCAAAACGGTGACGAGGGGAAGTGTTCCACCGATGCCTTCCCATCACTTCAAACAAAAGGTTAAAATGATCAAATATTTCAAGGAAACACTTACACAGTACAGTGGTGGTAACCTGGGGGTGCTGGAAGCCAAGGCTACTGCTATTTACAGAGGGTTCCCAAATTATGACCTCAGTGAGCTTGGGAAGAGCATCATTGTCCAACTGGACTTCTTAGCTAAGGCAGACATTAGGGTAGTATGAACAGTTCTCAGGTGTCCGCATTCTCACACACCCTCCCATGGTGGGGTGCGATGTTAACATTCCCAAGCCCATTTTGTACCTCACTTGGGCTCGTGTGCAGGCTGCAGACCCTCCATAGAAAATCCAGTCCAGCGTCCACCACTACTGACACTGCTCTCCATCCAAGGAGCCAGCCGCTTGGATTCACTGAAAACCGTGGCAAGCCAAACAATTCCGGAAGTGTGTATGTCTCTAGAAGAGGTTGGGGTTGATGTGTGAGCGGCTCTTTAGCCAGTTTGCCTTTGTAATTATGAAGTCAGCAGAATACCTACGTTTGCTACTTCCTTTGTCATTACCTTATCTTGATTGCCATGCTTCGTTCTCGTGCTAGTCTAGAGGTGTACAATGTTTTGATGCCTTCCATAGGACGAAAAAAAAAAAAAAAAACACAAACCAAACCGCTAAACAAATACATTAAGCCGGCAGCAACCATCGTACATGCTGCCTCTTTTCTTTTACATGGAGCTCCTGTGTTGCGATGTACAGATTAGATGACCAAGTTATCAATTCTATACAAATTCCAGAAACCCATACGTGATTTAGCAAACCACAATAACATTTATGGATACCTTGAAAGATATACATAACTTTAAGGCAGGAGGCTGAAACCTTTGTCTCACTAGATGTGTTAGGCAACAGCTCCCATCAATCCAGCATAGTCAATGGTGAGGTATCATGGGAGCTGTAGTCCTGAACATCTGGAGAGCATCAGGTTGCAAACCCCTGCATTAAGGCATTGCATAACATTAGCGACATGTCCCATGTACAACAGCTCACTTTGCAATAGCTCTTAAGTAGTGATCTTGTACATCAGTGAATATTTAACAGGAAACTAAACTGCAAAGAAATATGTTTTTTCTGTTCCAAAAACTGACCTGAGGGCTACACAAAAAACCTTCAACAAATCTCCATTCTACCAGCAGTAAAAACTTGATATACCAGACAATACAAGGACTAAGCCATCTTGAAATTAACATGGTCATTGAGAAAACGAAAGAATAAGGAGATAGAGCATGAGGCAATTATGGGAGGAGAGTTCTTGTTTTTAAGGATTTTGACATGGCACAGACATGGCACAAGACTCTAAGTGCCCAACTAGACAGAAGAAAACGTGCAGGAGGTTAATCAATCAGATTTATGACAACGGCTGCAAGGGGGTGCGGAGGGGGGAGGGCTATGCTTCTACTACACATTTAATGGACTTACTGTTGAGGGCTTTATGGAACAAGTCCAGGATCCTAAACTGACAATATCTTTGACTGGGAGCCAAAGCACAATCGTGATGGAATTTTCTCTGGACTGGTTTCTTCTTATGGACGGTCTTCCTCCTTTACCCTAGTAGAGCGCTGCAGTCATCCAGTTCAGGGGTGATCGCATTCTCAGTGATAGAAGAACTATTTACTTAGCACTCAGTCATATTTTTTAGGATGGTTTAGTCCTTCCCGACACAGATTCCTCATTACAAATATATCTTGTCCAACTCAGTCTTTAGAAAATGTGTTCAACTACCAAGGTGTGCCATGTTGTTCCATTGGCATTATTGGGCGCCAGTGACATCAGATGTGTAGTTCTGCACAGTATATATAGTGCCAGTAGCACCCATGACCACACTGCCACCGTTTGTCTTAAACATTTTGCAGCTAAGGGAACGAACAGAGGTGTACAAGTGATCCGCTATGAGGAGTATGTTAGGAGGGCAATGAAGAATATGTGGGAAGAGAGGCTAATCCATCATTACCAAGAGGTCCGTAATATGTTCTTATAATGGATTCCTTCCTCAACAGATTCCTCTTCTTAGACAGTCTACAGAACCTGTAGGAGGAAAGAGCAAGGAACCACAACCTTCACAAGGAAACTATGGAGCATCACAACACTAAATTGGGCATCGTAACCAGACAAGAAATACAGACCGTACAGTAGCAGAGAGACCCATTCAAACTTGGACAACCTTCCGCAAGACAGAGATAGCCACCATAACTCCGACAGACTGGGCACGAGACCTTCAAGGACATCAATCCCAGCCAGATCAGAACACAGACTGCATGGGAGACACCCTCCTGTGTAACCAACACAGAGCTGTCATCCTTCCTGCTGTGGCCCCAAATGGCAGAACCTCCCCTAGGCCTTGATTGGGTGAAGCAGGAAGCAGGACAAAAATAAAAATAAAATAAAAAAATAAAAATTCATTGGATACATTTTTTGTGAGATGTGAAAATCAGACACCTTTGGGAAGGACGGTCAGCCTTATTGTTAGACTTAACTTGCCTAGCAATTGTGACGGGGACCGCCAAGAAACTCAACTCAAAAGGTAAGCAGCCTCAAAAATGTACAAATTCAAACGCTCAGACGGAGCTTACATGAAAAAGGTTAAAACAAATTTTAAATCCCACGCAGGATAAACAAGCTTGCATGGAGAAAGTGGTTGGACGATCCTTGAAAGAAATGCACAATGGCGGGGATAGCAAAAACGAGCCCTGCGTGGGTGTCTTTTTTAGAAAGAAAATAATGGATGTATGCTTCTTACAGTGCAGATTTAAAAGCCCTATTGGACCAAGGAAAACAAAGTCAAGCACAATAGATCAAACAGATAAGAATCCAGGCATTTCCTGCAACACCATGCTGGAAACCTACACGACACCTGCAGGCATAGATGAATTGGCAACGGGCCTCCTGCAGAAAAGCAGCACATCCAGGACATCACGCAGATCCCACTCAGCAGACAAGCATAAAGGGTGTGGCTGCTGAGGCTCAGGCAAAGGACCTGGCCCTATGACTGGGAGAGAAGGCCTTCTACCGCCATGAGTCACTAAGGAGGACAGGTGGGCATATTCAGAGTACCTGGGTAGCAAGTCCTATGGGACAAGCCGATTCAATTGGGATCATGGATGACACAAACCTCCCCAGCCTTCCACAATGCAGCAACAGGACTTCAGGAATGCAAAGAGGACGTTGACGTTCCTTCCTCCACAATGAATGTGTCCACAGAACCCCTCTGGGGGAAATGCCTTGGATCAGAACAACTCATCTTCCTGTTGACACTGGATGCAAAGAGCTTCAATTGAGGGGTCCCACCCAATGGGCAAAGATCTCAGCCAGAACCACTGGCAGAGCTCTGTCTTGTGTGTGGGAGACTGATATCGGCCTGCTCAAGTTGTACAAAAAACACATTCTCTATCCTGGTAAGATGGGCTGCCTACAGAGATGTTCAGGAGAGGGCAGATCATTGCTTCCCTGCACAGAAACAGCAACCCCACACCACATTTGTTAAGACAATGCATGACCGAAGTGTTGTCCATTTGTGTCAGGACACACTTGTGAGAAAGAAAGTAATTGGGGCCAGCCTGATTGCTCGGAGTTACAGCAGACCTATGAGTTGCCTCTGCTGGGGAGCAGAGTCCAAGTACCATTAGATTGTTCTGGGGATCAACTGTGACAATTGTCAATTGAAGCCAAGGGTGCTGAAAAGGCTGCCTCCCGTCTGCAAATTGTCTCACAGGGCCCATCGCACAAGGTCCCGTGCCAAGAAATTGAGATCTTTCAGCTGAAGCAGATACATGCGCAAACTCACGTGCAACTGGACCTCGGCACCATGATAATGCAGGATGCTTTGAGACATTAAAAGACCAGTCCAGACACAGCTCTAAAGAATGATGGAAATGTGTGACAACACTGCTTGTAAAAATAATTTCCTAAATTAGGATTTTACAGCAAGATCCTTACTGCATTAGGACTGTCACAAAAAATTTACAAAACCACCTGTATTAAAAGGGAGAACCTTATATATGATATGATATGATATATGATATGGCATTTATAACGCGCCCATACACAAGTGTTTCGAGGCGCGACTTAGACTGGGTAGCCGATCATAACTGCACGGCCACCACCACCTCCATCATCATGCCGCAACTGTGGACAGACCATTCCCTTGTGTCTTTCACATTATCAACTACCAGACCACCTCCTAAGGCCCCTCAAAGAACCCCACGAGGCCTAACTAGAAATAAAAAGATTATCACAGTGGACAAAGTGATCCCTTCCACCCTCCCTACGTTAAACTCATTGTCTGACAACCTAGACCCTGGCACACTGGTCCACGAATATAACAGAATTATGTTCACCGCACTGGACAAGATTGCACCACTTAAACTTAGACCAAGCAAACCAAAAGCCCACCTAAACAAGTGGTTCACTCCACAATTAAAGGACCTACGTCTCCTAAAAAGGAAGTGTGAAACTACCTGGAGATTATGACCTTCCAACGAGAATAAAGCTAGACTAACTACTATTTCCATGCAATACAAAAATGAAATTTGCCTGGCAAAACGTAACTCTTATAACAAATGTATTGCCAAATCCAATTTGAGTATGAAGGAATGTTTCACCATACTAAAAGAGCTAGAGTCCCCGATTCCCAAACCCAACATCTGCATCAAAAGCAAAACCTGGTGTACAGATATTCAACATGCACTAGCTAATAAAATAAATACACTCCAAAATAAAATAAACCTAAAAAAAAGACACCTTGAATTTACAGCATCCTTCTAACACCCACCTGACTAGTGATATACCCACTGCCCAGGCAACTAGATTCCGTTTCACTAAAACCTCTATTTTAGAGGTAAAGAAAGTCCTTTTATCTCTCAAACCATCCAATTGCAAAGGTAACCTTTGGCCAGCTCCGATTATAAAAGATGCTGCTAGAGACCTGTCACCATTTATATCCAAACTGATCAAGGCCTCCTTCTCTTCTCACACCATTCCCTTCAACCTAAAACAATCATGGGTAATCCCACTCCTAAAGAAACAAACCTTAGACCCACTCATTCCCTCTAACTACCGACCTATCACGATGGTACCATTCTTACTCAAAATACTTGACAAAGTTGCATAAACCCAGATTAAAAAATATCTTGAACTGCATAAGTTCCTGGGAGCAAGACAATCTGGCTTCCGCCCACTACATGGGATGGAAACCGCCCTTATTGACTTAAAAACACAGGTTGATGAGCTGAGAGATAAAGGTAAAACAGCCCTCCTCCTACTACTAGATCTCTCAGCTACATTTAACCTAGTGGATCATAAGGTCCTAGGTAGTCACCTGGACTCAGCAGCTCACTTTCCTACAGAGGCCATCAGATGGATAGAATCATTCTTGAGTAAGAGAACCATGAGGGTCTTCTCACCATCGACAGCGGCGCACCCTGTCACGTGCGGTGTACCTCAGGGCTCCTGTGTCTCCCCTACTCTTTACAATATATTCATCAAACCTGTGTTCGATGATCTGGACCTACTGGGTATCACCTACACTAACTATGCAGATGATACACAGATTCTCCTCCGTCTTTCTGGGGATTATGGCAAGGACTTGGCGTTGGTGAACAGGGTATATCTCATCATCCAAGCACAGATGGCCACTCACGGTCTATGCCTGAATGATAAGAAAGCTGATAATCCTGGGTACCCACTCTAACCTCAATAAACTAGGCCATGAATATTCTTCATTCACCATAGATGGAAACATTATCAGAGTAACTAAGGAGGTAAAAACCTTTGGCTTTTACCTTGATTCGACCATGTCCTTTGACAAACAAGTGAAATCCCTGGCCTCCACCACCGCTTACACTTGTAAGCTTATCCGGGCAGGCAAGCCATTCCTTTCAAATGACAGTTCGATGGTCCTGGCTAGAGCATTAATACTTTCTAGGCTAGATTATTGCAATGCTCTATACAGTGGCGCCAATAAAGCCATTATCCGGAGGTTACAAACTCTTCAAAATAACGCCTTAAGATCTGCACTAGGTATTAATAAAAGAGAACATATCTCCTCTACCAGGCGCCAACACAAATTCTGCTAAAAATTGTCTCCTTGACCCACAAAGTTTTAAACAATGCTGCCCCATGCTACTTAATAGACAGATTAAATAGAAGAATGTCTATCAGACCGACAAGAGCCGGGAATGCCTACTGCCTCGTGGTACCGAGATTTAGACTCACCAAGATTGGCGGTAATCGCTTTCCTGTGAAGGCTGTCAAACTTTGAAATTCCTTGCCCCACGAGTTTAAAGCACACCAACCGTACCTACACCTTATAAAGAACTACATCAACCTCCTCAACTCTACTGACCATTAGTTTGTACTGTTGCAACATCCCCATCTAGATTGCCCTAGCCCATCCTGTACATTTGTATCTATATTTCTACTGTAATCATACCTGTAAATATACTTTGTATTTTGTATTACTGTGACCTATGTGTAACTCTGTAAACTTTGCAAGTTTCTTACTGCTGCGCCCTGTTACCTTTGTTTATTTATTCCTAATGGGCACCAAACCCAAACAAACAAGATGAGCTTATAAGAGAAAGCAAAGCTCCATTAGATGATCCCTCAGAGGCAAACGTTTATTAAAAATGTTTTAATATCCACTCCAGCTGCCCGTGGAGGTGCGAAGAGCACATGTATACTCACTGTGCCAGTTAGCGGACCATTAGGAGCCACAATTCCCCATTGGGGGTAGTGCTCGACGAAGGCATGAGCGTTCCCTCACGTGCACAGGGTTCACACACTGCACCACGGGTCGCGGAAGCAAACCCATGTTCAGATTGTTTAAGAAGGAATTGGTGCAAAGTGCGAGCGCTCTTCAACGTTTATAGGTGAGCCCTTAATTTCTGCCTGTTGCACTTTTTTTGTCCTGTGCCCTTTTGAGAGTTCTTCTTTGGACTTCATTCTTCCTGTTCTACCTTGTGCCTGGGAGTACCTGGTTTATTCCCCTATGACACCGTTGGCTGTGAATGGTTCTGCTGTTCTTCAGTGGGGTATTCTAGGATCGCTGTTCTGTTCCAGCCAGCATTTGTCTTTCCCTCCAACCCATGCTGCTTCTTTTTTCACAGGTGGTTGTAATACTCTTGTGACTGGTAAGCTGAGGGAACCTATTGTTTTATTGTGCACTACTCCTGCCCCATCTCCCAAAGTATCTATTCTTCCTACTCCCCCCCGCTCCCCCCTCTAAGCATAACCTGCTTGCTTCTATAGAGAACGATCCTGTTTGGGCCTGCTCAAGAACCCCATCATCGCCCTGGCTCTCTAGTCTATGGACTTGGATACATGAGGGAACTGTGAGGACAAAGGTTTCCCATGGATCAAGGCATAAAATAAGCAGTGTCACATAGCAATTTGCTAATCAATTCTGTAGGTTTACTAATTAAATTGACACGTATGTAGCAAAGTTAGCTATTTAAGTTACCCTGTTCAATAAAAGCACTGCTCACCCTGAATTCCTATCTGGCTCGCAAGGCTCTCGCCACCCTCTTCTCTGTTCACTGCAAGTTCAAAGAGACTAATGGAGAGAGAGTACAATAGTAATCATCTCCTTCACTCTTAAGTACTGAACACCTGTGTGGGACTGCAAGGCCAGATTTCCTTTGCAAACAATCGAAAACCAGTAGCAATCTGGATGATACTTTTATTAAGCTAACTTAATCCTCTTTTGCAAAGATATGTTCTCTTTGCCAAAGACCAGTATGTGTCACTTTATTCAAAACAGTCATGCAATTCCATTCTTAAGAATGTAAGTTGTTGCATAATGCTTCTGTAAAACACTGCATTGTCTCCATGATTCACTGTAATGTTTATGTTAGTGTATCTAAATCTCATAGTGTCAACTAGATTTTCTTTTGTTGGAGAAGACAGATCATACTGAGGAGTGAACACTTTTCAAAATGGACATGATCACCCAACCAACTGCTTTTAATGGCAAATCTAGTTCTGTGACATGACCTGCTGGTTGCATTTATCTGTGAAACATGCATCTGAACATTGTGATGTCCAAGAGCTGGACAAACTGTTTTCAGAGCCTTTTTTATTAAATCTATTTATTTGGGTACATTCATGTAGCGTTCACTTTTTACAGGTTACAGACACGCAGCCATAACTTGAAAAGTCCACTCTCCCACTTGCATAGTCCAGTAGATTTTATGAAGGGCAAGTACCATTTGCAGGGGAGGTTTAAAACATTTATCTAACATTTACTTACTATTATTTTTTTTTTAAGTAAATGCCATTGAAGTTTCACTGTGCATAGCTGGCTTCTTGGTGGCAGCAGTAGGCCAAACAAAGTGGGTTCGTGGCCACATGCACCATTTTACAGCAATCACATTTACATTTTTTGTCACCAGTTGCTCTGGAACGAGTGCTTTTCTTTTAGGTCGAGTAGGTAAACTAATTTACTTAACCTGCAGGTCTAGTGGAATTTTAAATAATTTGCAAAGCCTGATTTGTCTCACTAATATCTTACTTCAGCGGTACACAGAAATCCTGTATTGATACTCCTTTGAGATTTTGGATCGAAATAACTTCTAGTGACATTAAACATATTAGTACAACATTGCTAATCAAACGGGTGCGTTTGCTAATCAAGGAAACTTTAATGAGCAAACTCTGCTAATTAATTTTCGAAAACTAATTTATGCCTTGTGGATCATCATAATATCCTAGGTGGATACGTTATATTTGGGGGAGTTGAGAGCTGAGTTCCTCGTACTCGCAGCTGTTCCCCCCCCCCCCCTTCTTCAGCCTGGGGATCCTTACTCTGCGTCTTTCCTTTCTCCTCCCCCTTGTTTATTACCACCTGGTTGGGGGATCTCGCTTGGTCATGGGAAGCTGGCGGGTAGGAGGAACTATCTGCACAAGTCACAAAGCCAGTTTGTGACAATATTGCAACAGCACATGCATGAAGGGAACTTGTCAAAATTTGAATAAGCAGGTGATCATCTCATTCTTATATAAAGAAGTAAATGATTGTACAGAGACTTTGGACAGGTACAGCTACTGCACCATTTCAAAACTGATGGAACATGGCTTTCAAAATTTGGCTGAAATATGCCTTCGAACTGCGATAGAAACTCAGATACGTCAAGTACATTGAGGATTGATGCTGGCAAAAATTCTCATGTCGCCAGCAAGGCAACAGACCTGGCCAGAAGTAACGAGAACGGTCTGTCTTGAGCTGCCATGTGTGAAAAACCATAACCCAAAGCCAAGTAGAGATTGTTAGGACCTGTGCGATCAATATTCTAAAGCAGCAGTTTGAATATTAATTTATAATGCACCACTTACAGGCTAAGCTGCATCAAGGCGCTAGAACACTGCATGCCATGACTTGCTGAACCAAAACTCGGTTCTACAAAATAAGAAAAGAAACTTGCAGAACAACTAAGTTTTAATCACCTGGAGGAAAAGAAGCAAGTTATCCATATTCATGCTATATTGAGGCATTATGTTCTATAATCTATGGGCTGCTACCGGGAAGCGCCAGTTCCCTTCCTCTCAAGAAGTTTGCACTAGAGTTTACCAACACAGTACTTTGAAATCTATCCTTCTATTCACACAGAGCCAGTGGAGGGATTGATGGAATCACAGCGTGAAAGTTGAAAAATCAGTCGAAAGGCTGCCTTTTGAACTCCCTCTAGCTCTTTAATCTGGTCACCGCCAAGGGCTATGTATAGCGCATTGCAATAATTAATTTTTGAGTTTATCATAAGGCACCAACTATGCCAGTAATAAACTCAAGATTTTATAAATGGAGCGACTCTTTGTAAGAGCCACAGTTTAGAAAAAGAAAAAAAAGGCTGCTTTCTCCACTTGACTGATTTGTGTATGCAGGCCTAGATCATGCGGTCAATAGAAACCAAGATGTTTTACTTTAGTTGTAAATAACAAGGGGGTCCTGGGAGTCTCCCTGCCAGACATTAGTCCTGGTTACAAGAGCCTTACCCAGAATCTTTAGCTCACTATCCCTTTCATAGAGGAGAAATGCCCAAACATACCAGTCTTTGTCCTGCCCAGGGGCAGTCCAGCTCTGAGATGCTAGGCAATTCTGCTCTGAACAAGAGTATCAGCAGCAACCCCAGACACGCATTTCGGTCTGGTTGGACCTCAACAGTAGGGTGGAGCTGTGCCTCTGTATGAGATGTTTTGGATATTTCTCATCTGTGAAAGATGGTGTGCTAAAGACTCTGGGTAAGGCTCTCGTAACCAGGACTAATATCTGGAAGAGAGACTCCCAGGACCCCCCCCCCCTGTTAATTGCAAATTTTAACTAACTTTGGGTCTCACCCTAAGTTACTAGCGGAATCCAGACGTGGAACCTTTGCTCACTATTCTTAGAGAGACACAGCTCCACCCTACTGATGCGGTCCAACCAGACCGAAACACGTGTCTGGGGTTGCTGTTGGTTTCCTCTGCCGAGCCCTCTGGAAAGATTGGAAATATGTGAACACTGGATTAACAGTGCACTAGTTACTCAACTAGTGTGGAGGGATTGGGGTAAGACCTTTGCCCAGATTTATCCAGCTTCCGGGGTTCTAATCTCATCTTAGTCATGGTCTTCTATTAATTTGTTGCAGGATCGACACATTGCAGAACACTACAGGTAGAAGTGTACCCCTTGCCCTAAACAGAACGCTACCCCTCACAGGAAGGAGGAAAATCAGTAAAGTGTGGCATCGGCACATAGGTGGCCAGAAGATTCAATGCAGAGAGGGAAAGTGAATACGATTACATTGAAAGAAACCAGACAACCACAAGATGACTTGGAAACATACTCCAGATTCCCACCAACCTTAGCAAATGAACCACAGACAGGAAGCCTGTTCTCCCTCAGTGATGCACAGGATTCATCTGGTATCGTGAAACAACGGCCATTTGATCCCCTAGAAACAGGATGGGGTTGGAATAAAACGGTCCAGGCAAACAAATAGGTGCACAATGTTGCAAAGTTGCTTTTGGGACCTGGCCTACTCTTTCTGCAGCAGGTCAGCGGGTTTCCATCTCCACAGACTATCAGATCTTGAGCAGAGCGTTGCCATGCTCTGTGTGAGGTGGATCATCATAGATATATCATTCAGCCTGCCACATAAGTATTGTAACACGGGTTAACCCTCGTCCCGCAGTACAAGGTCACATTAGAGGAACCATCTGAAGATATGAGGAGGTACTTCAGGTACCATGATTTGTTACCGCAATGTATATGGGTGTTGTACCAGCTCCTCACACACCAACCTCCAGTGCCTTTCAGACCACAAGGAAATGGAGCTAGAAATGTAGGGCTGTCACTATACTGTTCTACACACACATACTTGAGAATAGCGCACGCTGCCCATCCATCACTAATCTCACCATAGGGGTTGGTGCACACTTACAGTTCGATATATAGGGAGACAAAGCTAAATGGCAGGTACCATAGGTATCGAACATTGATACTCGAAGTATATCGAAAGGTAGGGACCAGTCAAGGTTAAAAAGGTAAATATCTAATTTTAATAACGAAGAATCGTAAAATCTAAAACATCTTATTAAATAAATTGGTCCACGATACAAAATTATCACATCCAATGTTTGAAATAACAAAAAGGAATACGTAGCAGGCTTGGATGGCCAGTTTAAAACGGTGTTACAGAAAAAGCAGACACAGTGGGTACTTGTAAAGCAAATAGTATAGTGCCCAACCAAGTTTGGATAAATGTGTCATAGATGTTGATCTCTGTTTAAAGTCCAGGTTAGAGACAAATCTCTGGACTTTAAACAGAGATCAACATCTATGACACATTTATCCAAACTTGGTTGGGCACTATACTATTTGCTTTACAAGTACCCACTGTGTCCCCACTGTGTCTGCTTTTTCTGTAACACCTTTTTAAACTGGCCATCCAAGCCTGCTAAGTATTCCTTTTTGTTGTTTCAAACATTGGATGTGATAATTTTGTATCGTGGACCAATTTATTTAATAAGATGTTTTAAAGAGAACGGATAGGTGCCAAAGACTGGCACTGGGGCCAGTCCACTAGGTAAAGCTCATTTGTTTGTAAAAAAGTCCACAACAGAAAAACTCAGAAATCCTGAATGTGAAGAATAATAATAGATGGTGTTGAGGTGACTGAATATCATTCCAGTCTTTTGGGGGGTTATATATGTTCAGGCCGTTATTGTTATAGCACCCGACCAAGGGTAGAGTGGCCCAGAACCCTCTGTTCAACTGCGTTTGCAAGTATTATTTCCTTTCGTTGGTGGGCTTGCCAATTTTCTGGCTACACGTTAGCCTACACCTATTGTGTGTGTTCAGGAACGACTGGGCTTGGGCCCAACCAGCACTCAAACCTGTGTCAGTAAGAATCCTCACAGGTTTAGCCACAAAGCTAGTTCCTCTAACCAAGGGGTGTTACCTGAATGTTGGGCAAGCCATAAATAGTGATGGGGGTGGCCTAAAGGGGGAAATGCCAACCCAAACAAACAGTTAGCCAGACATGTACTCTGGGTGACTCGGCATGATGACAGATGGTATTGTTTGCATCACTATGTAAATAATTCAACAAGTAAATCATTGTCATTCTGTAATAAATCACCTATGAGAATGAGGAGGGGGCATATAGCATTAAAGTGGTTCCTTGTGATTTTTGCAAGACTTATCCTGCATGACGTATAGTCAAGGACTGCGAGACTAGTCCTTGGCCTCAAGCCCAGGGACCATATCTGTCCAGGCCTGCAATCTCTCCACGGGCTCCTGGTGGCTGCAAGGATCAAGTTCAAGACCCTCTGCATCATCCACAAGGATTTCTGGGGGTTGGGCCAACACTACATCCAACTCGCTCTTCCGAAATACCTTCCTTGTAGAGCCTTTCGCTGAGCTACATTCAACTCAGAGGGTCAGACGTGGGTAGATCCCTCTCCTCTGCAGGTGCCTCCCTCTGGAATGGCCTCCCTGCCCCTCCCAGACTTCGGCCGGATCACCTGAAGTTCAGGAAGCAGCTCAAGTCCATCCTTTTGTTCTCTCTCTCGCTCCCTTGCTAACTTTCCTGTCTGCTGCGTCGACTGGTTCCTTGGTTCCCTCACAGTCTCACTGGGTACCAGGCTAATCCATGACCAGTCTTCCTTGCACTGCCTCTTGGTGTACCGCGCACTTAGGGGATCTAACTGTAACCCCTGCAGCCCCCATGCCTCCTGCACTACCTAAAGCTGTGCTGTTCGCACCCCCCCCCTTTCCTCTCCCTTGCACTATCCCTTCTCCTTGCACTTCTATTGTCGCACTTGCAAAATCCAAATGACACAAGGCCTAGTAGGATCGTTTGTCTGGTCCTCCCCATGTTTTCCCCCAGGGGATAGGCACGTCACTGGAGGGCGATGGGAGAGGAGGAAGGGCCAAAGAGCATCCTATATAAGGCGGCCATCGCTCCGGGGCACCCTCATTGGTCCTGCTTCTTTGGTTGGAGATGACCTGATCGAGACACAAGGTGTTCGGGCATTCGCATTTGGGTTTTGTACGTTTTGAAGGGAGGCAGGGAGTTGGGGCTCCCTGTGCGGCACTACCTTTGCCCGCAGCGCCACGCAGGCCGGGCCGAGTGAGCCTTGCCTCTCCCTTCCCCATGGCATCATACGCTCCATGTATAAACTTCCATGCCCCATCCAGGCACATCCCGGCCACCCCACTACCGAGCGCCATCGCGGCCTGCAAATTGGGACATGTTTGGAACGTTTTCATGGGACTGTATGCGCTAGTTAGATTAATAAGGTTATTAAGAGAGAATAAAGCCTTTAAGTCTGGTGCGTCGGGGGATGAAGGGGTTTCTGCCCTTCCGATTTTAAACACTTGACATGTGCGATGTGAGTTTTCTTTGAGAGGGATAATTTTCCTTGGCACATTGCACGTTTAACTGTACGTTGGTTAATTGGAAGTTGCTGGCAGCCCTTAACCTCTTTGCATTTCCAACAGGTGTCGCTATGTTTGAGCCAGGAAGCCAGGCCTCGAGTTAGTGGAAGACTCACAGGTAGAAGGGCAGATAGAGGAGGAGATCGGAGGATTGCCAATGCCAGGCCAGTCGATGGACGCTGAGGTGTGGGCCAGATTTGCAGCACTGGCAATGAGCATAGGATGGGAAGCGGCAATGTCAAAAATGGGGGGCCGACAGGTAGAGGGGGAGGCGAACAGCACAAAAGTAATGATCTCCCCTTCCCCCAACACGACCTCCGATTCGCAGTCTTCATCAGGGGTGGGGGAAACTCCCGGAAAAGGGAAACAAAAATGAGCAGCGGTCCCCGACCACAGAGGACAAAGAAGGAGTTGGAGGAGGAATTGCCTGCAGTGACCGGTCGTGTCGGTGGGAAAAGGACAGAGGGCTGTCGCCATCACCCACAAGGGCCCAGACGACCAGAACTGTTTACTTGTCCACGAACTGTGCAATTTGGGATGACAGTGTTGAGAGGGGGTGGGGAGAATAACTGTGGACAAGGCTTGGAGTGTGGGTTGGACTTGAGTAAAAAAGGGTACCATCCAGGGTTGTAAGCATGGTGGGGAAGGTTGGCACTCAAGGGTCCGGGGCCCCAACTACAGGTGTTCAATGTGGGGCGACGAACAGCTGGGCGGGCAGGGGAGAGGAGAGGGCAGACTCTCAACGATCACAGAGAAGAACTATCTAAGTTGGCATATACTAGAGGGGGCAAAAGTGAACATCTGGAATAGGAGGTTCAGCGACATTTTCTCGCTCCTTGAGCATGAGACCAAGGGGCTTGACACATTACAAGGGAATGGATGTAGTAAAACGGTGAAGGCCAGAAGAAAACCTGGAGAATTGGCTGGAAGGCTTTAAAATCATTGGACAAATAATAGTTCAAAGGGAACCTGACGAGGCGCCGGCCCTTTACAAATACAGCAAGTGTGTAATAGAGGAACAGATAATGCTGGGGGGGGGGGCTTCGGGTGGCTTTTGAGAGGTCAAAGGTTCCGGAAGAGACTAGAGAATGACCCTCTCATGAAGTGAGACCATATGCAGGTTGAGGAGTGGGCGGACCCCAGGATGGGGGCATCAGAAAGCTTTTCAGCAAGGCGATCGCTAACCTGGGCCCTTTACCAGCGAGCACACAAGAAGGGGCTGCAGCACCCTCAACAGTGGCGAAGCAGTATCAGGTGATGTATGTGAGAGAGGCTAATTTACCAGCAGGATGGGTAAGGGTCATCCAGGCAGGGTGGTTACAGGGTCAGGGGAGGGGCAGACAGTCAGGTCTTGGGGTGTCCAGCCTTCACATGTAGGTATTTTAATGAGGGTCACTGCCAATGGGGGCCCAACTGCCGTTATAGGCATGCATGTTCAATCTGTGTTCCTTTTGGGCACCCAGAAAAGCTTTGCAGAGGTGAGGGAGGTAGGGGCAATGCATGGCCAGCGAGGGAAGATAGAACAGATGAAAGGTTGGAATAGTGAAGAGATACGAGTAGATATCAGATTGCAATTGCTTATGTGTGTACTAAAAAAAGATGGTCTTTCTTTAAGGTGGCAACGTTCTTGGGATGGCTAATGTGAGGTTGCACAAGGCTCACCTAGCCTTCAAGCCAACGGTTGCACAGCAAGTTGGTAATGAAGGTTTAAGGGAGGTTCGCAGGTGGACCATGGGGAGGTAGGTTGGGTCCATAGGTGGTAGTGGTAAGCCGTTGTGCAGGTGGAAGGGGTTAGTCCCGGAAAGGGGGAACAGGGATGCTTGAGGTGTGGGGGGCGGGGAGGACTCGCCACCAAAGGCCCCTCTCCCATCAAGATTTAGAATGTATTGCCATGGTTGGCACAGTACCCATTAACTCATGAGAAGGCGATATTGTTAGAGGGCTTCACTATGGGCATTGTGATACCCTAACAGCTGAAAATGTGAAATTGGCCAGGGCCTTTCCCGAAGGGGTAAGGGAGAAGATTAACAAAGAGCCCTGGGCAGGGTGGCAGGCCCTTACGCGGCCCGCCTTTGGCCAAGCTTCTAGATTCCCCCCAGGGAGTAGTTCAGAAGGAGGAGGGCAAATACTTCTTGATACACAATTTGTTACACCCCAAAGGGGACTCAGTGAATAACTGGTTAGAGGAGGGGGTGTGCTTGGTGTCTTAAGCGTCCTTTGACCATGCCGTCAGCTGGGCAAGGAAGGCTGGTAAGGGTGCTTTGTTGGCTACAGTGGACGTCAAGGCAGCCTTTAGATTGCTCCCAGTGTATCCTGAAAGTTTCCATTTATTGGGTTCCCAGTTCATGGGGGAGAGCTACGTGGATAAATGCATGTCGATGGGCTGCAGCATATCTTGTGCGTACTTCGAAGCATTGAGCTCCTTCCTGGAATGGGCCTTAAACGAATTAGAAAGCAGGGGGGGTGGGCGCATTACCTGGATGACTTTCTGTTTATTGGCGAAAGGGGTTCCGACGTCTGTAGCTCACTCCTCAACAAGTTCCTCAGTCTGGCAAGCAAGTTGCGGGTACCTCTAGCAGTGGAAAAAGGGCCCCTGCACTCGGTTGACTTATCTGGGCATCTAGATCGACACAAGAAAAGATAAGGGAATGCATATCCGACATTAGCTCAGTCTTGGAACACAGCAGGGCTCCTCTGAAGACGATCCAGTCATTAATAGGGAGGTTGAATTTTTCAGGGAGGGTTATCCCGGCGGAGCGGGCATTTTCCAGTCAGCTCTACTTGGCGTTTGGGGGGGCAGGGGTTTGAGGGGGTTCACAAGGATGGCATTTGGTACGCTTAAGCACAGGTATAAAATAGGACCTTCGCATGTGGGTGCATTTTGAGAAGTTTTGGCATGGGTTGAATAAAACACTTGCTAATTATGCTGAAAACGCCTGGTTGTTTTGGGGCGGATAAGGTGCACCTGTCGGCCATGGGGGTGGCTGTAATGACCTCTAATTTAAGGGATGCTTTGGAGCGGGTGGGTTTTAAGTAAACAGGGCACACGGTTGGAGGCATGGAGATGCATCATGGGGCTAATACAGGGGGAGGGCATGGAACGACACCCCCCATCCCCTTCACAGATCATCACGCCACCATCTGCAGGTGGAGGGGCCCTCCTGGTAGGGAGCGGAACGGTTAACAGTCCTGTAAATGCCTTCTCACCACACCTTGCAGCAATGCCATCCTCAGGGGGGCCCTAAGAACAGGAGCCTAACGGTTAAAATCTGACGTATGCCATCACGCCACAGTCGGCGGATAGGGGGCCCTCCTGGTAATGAACCAAATGGTTTGAGCGCCGTATTCGGAAAACGCCTTCACGCCCCCTCCCCCCCATCACACAGATCATCACGCTACAAGCTATAGTCCGGAAGGCCTTTGCTCGAATCAATGTTGGGTTGAATGTGCTGTGTGTGTAGGTTGAAAGGGTTATTAAGGACAACTGATTAAGGCAGTGCGGCAACCAGGTGACCAGGGGGAATTCTTTGCTGCCGAGAACCAGCATTGAGTCGTGGCAGAGTCTTGGGTCGATCCCTTACAGAAAGCACTGCCAGATACCACTAGGAGACTGCACAGCCAACAGCTTCGAATGAACAGCACCCAGGAGTACTAGACTCAGGGAAGAGCACTCGTAAAGGGGAGGTTCAGGGGGCTTGGAAGACTTTCCAACTCCGAAAACGCAGGCAGGCTTTGGGAAGATTATGACTAGGAGAAACTACAGAAAATGGGGAATGTGAGACAAGAGGAAAATGGAACTAATGAGGAGGTGTGGAAATGGGGATATAGAAAGGCTTGGGGAACCTATGATTGGGGGTAGGGAAAGAATGGGGAATTGGTCCTGGGAGGAGAGGGATGGAAAGGGTTGCGGATAGGAGGGAATTAGGGTAATGGTGGGTAACAGCGAAAGCAAAGAACTGGCAATGGAAAGGATGGGGGAAATGGAATGCAGTAGGCATTGGGCTACAGTGAGTAAGGGGACAGATTTGAGGATCCAGAAGAAATGTGGACTGGTAAGAAGTGGGGAATGGGAAGAAAGTGGTGGAAAACTACTGGGTAAAAGGAGCCTTGGGGATGGAAGCAATCAGGTGGTTGGATTTGGTTAGGGGAAAGAACTGGTTGAATGAAAGGAGCTGGGCAATGGAAAGGTGGGGGGGTGAGCAGAGGCGAAGACTTGGGGGATGAAGAGAAGGGGGGAATGAGGGACCTGGTGAAGGGGAAAGTATTGGCCACAAACAAGGGGTGTTTGTAAAGAAAAAGGGATGCCAAGGACCGGGAAAAGAATCGGGAAAAGGACAGAATGGGGGACGGGACTGAAATGGGGAAAGCAGAGGATTGAGGAAATTGGGGAAAGGAACGGCATGGGTTTGGAACAACGATTGGGTATGAAAGGATGGAGAAGGTTAAAGAAGGGGGGAAAATGGAAAGAAAATGTTGGGGAAAGTGAAACTAAATGTTGGGAAATTAACAGTTGGGAAATCGAGAAGAATAAAAAAAGGAAAAACAAATGCCCATGGGTAGAGAGGGAAGGGGAACACAGACAGGGTCCTCAAAGCCCCTGAAAGGGGGAGGGGTTAAGGAGGCTGCACCCAGCGCAGAATCCTGAGGCGCGGCAGATAAACGGATCACCTATAAGATAACTCCTGCCTCCATGTATGTACAATATAGCTTTCTGCGGCAAACTCAACTTCCACTCAGCCAACTGGTCATGCCTCTTTATTCCGTGGAACTATGACATGCCAGATGATAAGGGAAGGGGTGGGATAAGGGAACGTGGATGTGGTGGCCGGTATGACTGTGGGCGTTATGCTGGAAAAGGCCACAGGTGTGGGCTGTCAGCGCTATGGGATTGGTCAGTCTCTCCAGCACAGGCATGATTGTCATTGTTAATAAGAATTGAGCGGCCTGTAACTCTGCAGGCCAAGTGCCTTTAAAACCAGGGAATTAGGTGGGCTTGTGTAGGCGATGGCTTCATTCTAAAAAGGTTCCCTTACTGGCCCATGTAATTCCTCGATCCCTGGAACAATTGTTGTTTGTGGCTGGAGCCACAGTTGCTCTGCCTTCAGAGTTTGGGTGTGCAGCGGTTTGCTCTGTGGGCTGCAAGCAAGCACCGATTGGGTGCAAGCTGTGAAAGTTCAGGTGCTGCAATTGGTTCCAATGAATATGAGAATGAGGAAGCATGCCGAATTCGCTCATGGGGAATGGGGTGTTACACCATATCAGTTACAAGGCCGGGAAGAGGATTTGGGCGATCCACCACATACCACCTGAGTCGACAACTCACAGAGGTGGATATCTTCCTTGGGTCCAAGGTCCCTTGTTTTCATCCACTTTCCTTTGCCTTAACGAGTGACTATTATAGCATGTAAAGATTAGATGGCCCTTGGAGCATCTCTGCGTGGCTATTTCTGCTCCTTTTGAAACATTATGTGCAACAACCTCCTTTGGCTGATCATCTCCCCTGCCCATGGTCCATGGTCCTGTTCAGCTGCATTGCCGTGTTTGCCCCAGCCACAATACCCTTGGTTTCTTCTTTCAGCTCCAGTATGCGGCCTCCTCCACAGCACCCATTAATTACCTGTCACGCTGGAGAAATCATGTTCTGATGCTTCCTCCTATGACACATTTAACAATAGGTTTTTTTTTTTAAAACTCGAATTATGCAGTGCTCGTCATCAGAGAAGGCAGATTCCCACGGGGATTGCAAACGGGCACAACAGGCCCCGTGGGATTGTGTGCATATTTACAGAACGCCGATCCCTTGATCAGCATCCATGTACATTTTAGAACACCCTGCCAATGCAAGATGGCAGTCAGACCATAGACGAGGTCTACAGGTTTCGGTTTCAAGGTGTCCAACACTCGGTGCACTTTCTAGTTTGATGGGGAAGGCGGCGGAGGAGGGAAATGCACATTGTTTGAGTGATGTCCTGTAAACACTTTACTTTCATATTGAAGAACCCGACCAACATTTGACACTTGGAATCCACATACACACTTGATGCGGCCATACCAATGATTCGATCCTTTCAATGCAGGTTAAAGGAAAGCTCAAGCTGAAACTGTGAAGACTGCTATTACAACTTTCAAAGAAATACATCACCCGGCGGGAAAGCACAAGTCGAGGGCCACCGCCTGCCTACCCCGCCCCCCCCCCTCTCCCAGAGAGCCAACGCCGACTATTGATGGCCCATGGCCACAGAGATACAGCTCCCTCCCAATCCAGAGTCGAACTGTAAATGGCAGCCTCAATCTCCTTCCCCTGCCCTTCGACCCATTCCCACCCTCCCCTTCATCTTCACTGAGACTCTATAGACTTGCTGTTTATGGTTTCTGTCTCTTTTGATAACAAGGAACCAAGCGCTGAATCCGGCGCATGTTACAGAATGCCACGGTGCATTGTTATTGCTTGTATAAAGCGAATAAAAAGAAGTTTGGGGGAAAAAAAGAAATACATCGATATAGGACATTTTTAGAGGGTGTTAGAGGACTAAGACTATGCACACTATACTTGCATAGCTTTCTCATTTGGAGGGTCCAACCCGCATTTGACATTCATGAAAAAGGCCCCGTTTTCCCGCTTTAAACGTTCAAATGATTTCAAAGGAAAGAAAAGCTGCATGGCTCGTCCTAGCCGCGATCAGGCATCAGCGAGTCTCTACACGGTGTATTAAAAGTATGTATAGAAAGACATATTCGAGTTACGTTTGACAAAGATTACCTGGACTGGAAGACATGGCTAACAGCTACTGACATATTATGAAGGAGAGAGGGCCACTATTAAATAAGGCCCATCAAGCCAAGTTTGATATTTATTGATCTGAATGGGTGTTAAGATAAATTCGAGTCATCCATACATTTTGGGCAACATTTAGCATGTCAATTCGGACTTATATTGACAATAACTTTTGTGAAATTTCCCAATTATAGGACTGTTTTGTTAACCCATATTCTATTCCAATCAATAGCCTTAATTAACGACCAATGTGGTTGAAACATGTGTTGGCTAGGGCAAAATTATTCATTAGTAATGTTCCAAGATCAATTAGCTATATAGAATTTTTATTTACTGAAACAAAATATGGTGAGAGCCACGCAACATTGTGATAATTTGATTTAGGAGTAACAAGGCTGAAACACGTGTCTGGGGTTGCTGTTGCTACTCATGTTCAAAGGAGGTTTGCCTGGCATTTCCGTGCTGGACTGGCCTTGTGGTCGGGGCAAAATGGTTGTTCCTCCTTTGTGAAAAGTACAGGGAACAAAAAGCGATGGCTGCGGACTATCAAAGTGGGAAAAACCCACAGAACAGGTTATCATGCCATGTTCTTTCAAGAGGGGGCGCATGCTACCTTTTTTCTGCTTTGGGATTAAACCTCATTTGTTTGACTTTTTGAGTAGCGCATATTTTTCTGGAATACTCAATTTAAAAATCATTACTGGATTGTAACTTGTTTTTAAGTGTACTGTATTTTAGATTATCTTGTGGTTCTTTCTTGTCCCTGTAATCTTTGTGAAAAGTTTATTTAAAAAATTACTGGGTTGAGTCACTGACTATTTTATTGTATTTTATTTGACTATTTTATTTCTGACTGCCAGAGTTTATGGGTGCAAGTAGAATTTTAAAGTCAGAAAGAGTCTCCAAAGATGGTGCCTTTTACACTTGAGGGGGAGGTTTGTAATGAATCAAGAGATTCTCAGTGCAACATGTGACCTTAGCGGACTGAGGTGTGGATTAAGTGAAAGCCTGAGGTGCGAGATTTACCCTCAACCACTTGTGTTCTGCAACACACACCGTTGATGGTCACTGCAGAGGTCGGAGACCATGTGGAACAAAGCCTGTTCAAAAATGATTAGATGGCATGACTTCTGTAGATCCAGGAATGAGCGTGCCGTCCAGAACACAGTACAAACAATCCCTACTGATCTGCCCATGGGCAGCTTAAAACATAGCTGTACATCAGGCCATGGTGCACATGTGTGATCTATGTTGGAACACACTGGAGTCTAAATGACCAAATATTTGCAGATATTTATGTTCAGCAATCCTAACAGGGTTTGATTCAGAGGCTGCAGCATCCTCACAGGTTCCAGACCTTGCACAGCTGCTCCCTTTCTGTTGAATCACGCTGCACTGGATGACTGGCACACATGCATTCCTCATGTTGCAAGTTGCTATAAATTCTCATACATATTAACCTTCAGAAGGAATATTTTGTTCCCAAAACAACTTCCCCCAAATAGTTCCTGGAATGGTTTCATGCTTACAAGCAGCATGAAAGCAAGACCGCGAAACATGGCAGAAGGAGACACATCCCAAGAAAGCGACAGTCACGTGGGGGATGATCATTAAACGTAAGAAGTAAGCACACAGAATGAGAACATTCAGAATGACATGTGGCAGCAGAATTGCATCCCATCATTGACTGTGGATTATCCGGCTTGGTTTCAAGCGTCGGCAAAGCTTTCCTTTTTGCATTGTGTTTCATAGGGCGAATTAAAAATATCAAAATGTTCTAGAATGATTATTAAGGACTAAAAACAGAAGGTATTTCACAGTTCAGCAGAACTCTAGAACAAGTTTAAAGCAATTAGAAAACAATGCTTTCCGTAGAAGTGTAAATGAGTTTACCTGCCAGGATCTCAGTGGTGCGTGCAGCTATTGTCTTAATCTTTATTATGCCGGATTCTGCAGCCTGCAAACACATGAAGCAAAGAAAGCGAGCATTAAAAAGTAAATATGCACAATAGCATAACCATGCATTCACCTCCTCTATGTTATGCAGTCTATTCTAGCAGGCGCACGGGGACCAAGCACTGCGGCGCATAATACTTGGTCACGTTGATCTATGGCAGTTAGATTTTCAATGCACTTTCCCCCCCCCCATTCCCCACACTTGCTGTGGGAGCATGATCTTGCAATTGCAGGGTTGACAAACAACAACTGTGGCCGTTCACAGAAGCAAACAAACATCAAGGCGCAGAGCAGGGGGTGTGCTTCTTATTCTTCAATATTCTATGCAAAGTCTGCAATCACTGAAACAGGAAGTGACGTCAGACGAGATGGGGCAGTGCAGGCGGCAGACCTATTTCGCTCCCGATTTCCCTTTAATCAGTTCACCTGCCTGGTGATCCCGGTATCCCAATTCACAGACCCTATCCTTGGGATCTTGCTCCGCGAAGTATGATATACCATGTGGCCCTCTGCAGCGCACACTTTTTAAGAGCAACAGCAGTGCACTGTACAGTAAGGCCCAGGTGAAGGGCAGGGATGGAAGTGGAGCACGAGATGGAGATATGTACTTGGCAACTATTTAAATTGATATCACTAATGCCAGTCCGACTGGTGGTATTACTATGGCTGCTACTTCTACTGGCCCTGCCATCATTACCTCTACTACACATACTACTAGTTACTACTGACTACTAATACACACTCCAGTAGCAGTAGAACTCTTTGGCACTCTACTTTGTATCGAGAGGCTCATTTTAAGGCTCTTGCTTCCCTTTCGTCTAAACCTGAAATTCTTTTAGAAATTGAAACCTAGCACCGAAAGGAAGCACATCGGTGGCTCTGGCCCACTGCACCTAACCAGATTTCATCTTCTGTGACCCCTCCTACAGTCTCACACAATAAATGGTTACAAACGCGTCGAATGCCACAACTCAGTACGTCACGACTTAAGCGAGCCAATGGACCGAGAGTGCCAGAGTTACTGTCTAAGAACACGATTTTTCCCTCACTTCCTTACTCTGCTATGTGACCCCCCTTCTGAACTCATGAGAAATCAGAAGTAGAAAAGAACAGGCAGACAGTAACATGGCAGCCAGTTCTGGCATCATGTGAACGATTTATGAAAGGCTGGCAGCCGAAATCAGAATCGGCTACACATGGTCTCTACCGAGCAGTGCTTCCAGAACACACCTGAAATGTGCTTTGGATGAGGTTGCAGCAGTTTTCCTTGCTCCAGTAAGCAGCATGGCCCTAACCAACCCTAGAGCAGTGGTAGTCAAACTTTTTCATACTGCCCCCAGTCCCCCTCTTGAGTACAAATATTGTTTCTGCACCGCCCTCCCCCCCCCCCCCCCCAACTCTCCCCACCTAGGAGTTGGCACCTCTACTGGGCCCAAAAGACGTCCTGCAGGCTCCATGAAATATAAGCAGATGTTCTACTGCTTTTATGTTCTACCAACAGCAGTCACCTTAATCCTCTTTTATATAAAAAAAGAGGGCTTTTAATCCCTTTTTAAAGAATCTGGGTCCCCCTGGACAGCCCTCGGGCCCCCCTGGGGGGCCGTCCCCCCCAGTTGAAGACCACTGCCCCAGAGGCTGGTGCACCTTGTAAGGTATGGTAATGATCCAATGGGAACAAACGTTCTGGGAAATCCACTTGAAAACACGTTCACTTTACGTTGCGAACAGCCAAAAGCTACAGCTCATCGCCTTTTCTGGGAGCATCTCGCCTCTTTTACAGTATCCAAGAGTCATTGGACTGAAGGGGAAAGACAGCAGGGCGCCATCTTGCGTCAGTGAAAACCCTGCATAGCACTGAACCATCATGAAGTACATGGAGACACTGGGAACCAGAGGTACATGTTACAACCCTGCGACATGTGCACAACCGCATGTTCACAAGGCTCCGGCCACATGGCATGCTCCCAGTGCAGTGCCTCGTTTCTCCCATCTAACGCCAACATGTACGGGTTTACACGTGGGTGCGGATCTTTGCACTACTGCCACATATGCCAGCGTTCTAAGCAGAGTGATAGCTATGGTCTGTCCTGTGATCTCGAATGCAAATAACTCATTGTAACTAAACACAACTATGAGATATTTAAAACATACTGATCACACATTAAGGACTTCTTACATTGTTTGCTGTGCTGAAAACAAACGGGTGCCGTAAAGTGCAAACATACCTTAGAAATGTATGCAAAAGATGCAAAACAGCATATTACAAACCGAATAATTCATAAAGTGATCACTCATTTAATGCATCTAAAAGAGGTTCACACATCTGATAGGCCTAAGATCATCAAACTCCCCCGCCCCCCCAAATATAAAGGAATCTAGCAGCTTGTTCGTCGGATGGTACCCATTCATAAAGTGCCTCATTTTACCTCCACGAGGTGTGTGTGGCAGGGGTGGGGGGCTAAGCACAATCAAATGTCAAAGTATTAATCATCGTGAGATCGGGAGCACGATAAAAAAATATATATATATATTTTTTAAAAAAATCACTGACAAAACCAATAGTTTTGGCTTTTATGTGGGCATAGGGTCATCATTTTCCAGGCACCGCAATCATTGTTCTCCCCGACCGTAAAATGGCAAAAGCTGCCAAACGATGCCAGCACCTGGGAATAGTATAGAAGTACCGGGTAAAGGCCTATCTAATGCTATAAAAGAGCCAACACTGTTGGCTTTGGCAGTGCTGGTTTTGAACAGGAATGCAATGCACGCGCACACACATACTGCTCATAAACCAAGTGGCTGCAGTCGCACTAGGTTAGCAGGTGCATTGCATCAGGAGCTGGCTTACAGCTGCAATGAAGCCATTACCTTTCAGAACGTTGCTCAGAAAGCATGTTGCCATCCCCACACGGGATGCAACCAAAAGCGTTCCCTGGGGATTATGACAGGGTTTCCTCGCGGCACCCCCTCCCCTGAACCCATCCTCCCACACAGGCTTCTGACACACACTTGTGTACAGGGATAGAGCGAAAAGGCACAGGGATGCCTCCAGGCTCTCCCCCAAGCTTTGAAAGGGAATGAAACAATATGATTAATGTCAATAGTGGGAAAGGTTGAGGAGTTTAAACATTTCAACTTGCAAAAGACAAGTAGCAAACTTAAAAAGGACACGATGTTTTTACGTGAACGTACAAGTACCTTTCTGGCAGCGACCTATAAACTATAAACATTTGTGAAAGTGTGTATGTTCAGGGTTGGCTCTGGCCCCATAACGGTTAGTGGCTGAAATTCTGGCCTGAGGTCGGCATACCTGTTGTATACGAATTGTTCGTTTTACAACTGTTCGAATGACCATTCACCTTTCCACAATTGACCGAATTGTGAGGTCAATTGTACCATATATGTGGGGGGAAACCCCCCACAGCCCCCCGCCCAACTCCAAACCCTCCAAAACCCCTATATATATATATTACCAAACCGATATATATATATATATATGATACATTACTCACCGTAATCGTATTTTTGATGCTTGTATCTGCTTAGATTCACATGCTGTACATAGGCCGACATCTAGTGGAAGCTGCAGAGTATTACAGTTTGTTTTTCGAAACTCGAAAATGGGCGTCGACACAGGGCGTGCCAGTAATACTATCCCTAGTGTGACGTCCACTGTACCCAAGATCCCGCACGCGTCTAGGACCCTCAGATTGTTTTTTTCCGCCATACTGGTCGGAAGCATTTTGCGGAGTCCCCTGGCCTTAGCCATACTTTTGCTACAATATTGATTAATTTACATCCTTTCCCCATCCCAACGTCGAACTTCGACACTCGACGCCGGCTTGGAGAAGAATTCGACCAGCGGCTGCTGCACGACGGATTTGGTCCTCGGAAGGCCTCTGGCCTCGGCCCAGGCCTTGGAAGGCCTCTGGCCTCGGCCCTGCAAGTAGGGAGAGTGGGGGGTTGGACATACTCTACACTCTTGGTATATAGGTACACCTTATACATTTCCTACACTTACCAGCCCGCTGCCTCAAGGTGCGTATGGAGTGTACCCCTTTTCAATTCTGCCCCAAGTGCAATCGCTAATACCCTTGGGTCGACAGGCACGCCACGTGCAATCTCTGCTTGCCGAGGGACCACCCCGAGGCGAACTGCAGAGCGTGTAGTAGGTTTAAACCTAAGACACTTAAGGACCGTTCGACGAAGCATTGGGCCCACCACGCCAGGCAGACGGCCATGGCAGCGGAGGGCGCCTTCAGCGATGGCAGCGACGCTGTGCTTTCGGACGGCGAGGGCATTACGGCGTCGAAAGACAGCCAAGCGCAGGTCCCCGACCTCGGAAGGTCGTCCGACAGGGCGGCTATGGGGGAAGACCCCCGTCGACACAAGCGCTTCACACACCACTCACACAAAACACACGAAGTCCAACCGAGACTCGACGACGTCGAGTTCTCGGAAAGAGGCACATACAGAACGGTCCGAATCGGTGTCCTCTGGGCGTTCTCGATCGAGATCGCTGCATGTCTCCAGGCAATCATCCACTCTTGCCAAGAGTGCCTCGCTCCCTAAGCTAACAGAAGTTCGATCGTCGGAGGACGAAGACGACTTCCACCCCCAGGCCGCTCTCCAGGAGTCAGAGCCCGCAGACAAGATTAGCGTGGCCCCACGTTCGAAGGATGGGGACTCTACCCCTGATCCTCGACGCCAGGCGTCGAAAACCTCCGGAGCCACAAAGGGACAGGGAAAACACTTTTCCACTCACGGGGAGGGGGGAAAACGGCAGAAGAAGCAGCCACTGCACTCTTCCACACCTGTGAAACACTCCACTACTCCTAAACAGACAGACAAGACCAAGTCTGCTGCTATTTCTAAAACCAGCAAATCTACTCAGGATAAGTCTCCTAGACTTTCTGAGAGGGTCATTCCCAGTTCCAAAGAATGGTCGAGTGATGACATAGATAGGGTCATGTCAAGGATGTCTTCTTTGGCAGACTTTTATGATAAAAATCCAGACCATTTCCTTTCATATAATCCACAAGGGGCTACACCCTCAGGCTCTAATGATCCTATCCCCCCCCCCCCCCGAGTAAGAAGCCCCGGTTTGAGACACCTATGAGGACTGTAACCAAGATCCCTCACTCGTCTAGGACCCTCAGATTGTATTTTTTCTGACATGAGGTAGCATGAGGAGTAGCGTGAGTACAGATAATCCAAGCAGATGGATAGAAAGGTAAGACTACAAGCAACCATGCGCCTTCTCTCAGAGGGGAGGAAGGCTGGGTCGCATGTGAATCTAAGCAGATACAAGCATCAGAAATACGATTTAGGTGAGTAATGTATCCCTTCTGAGGCTTGTGGAATCTGCTTAGATCACATGCTGTGCATAGATTAGCAAGCAGTACCTGAAGGAGGTGGGATGTGAGAAGGGTCATGAGCAAATAAGTGTCTTAGAACAGCTTGTCCCACTTGTGTATCTGCCTTGGAATGGGTGTCAATGCAGTAATGCTGAGTAAAAGTGTGAATAGAGCTCCAAGTAGCTGCTTTGCAAATGGTGTCAAGGGGTACGTTTGCAATGAAAGCCAGAGTGGCCCCAATGCCTCTAGTAGAGTGGGCTCTTGTCGTGAAAGGCAGAGTTCTTTCAGAGAGTGAGCAACACAGCTGGATACAGTTAATAATTCACTTCGAGATGGCACCTTTAGAGACGCAATCCCCCTCTCTGCCTGTAGCTACGGAGACAAACAGTTGATCTGTTTTCCTTAGCGGTCTGGTTTTATTTACATAGTAGAGGACCGCCCTACGCACATCTAGGGTGTGTAGTTCCACCTCAGCCGAGCTTTGAGAGTCCTGGAAGAAAGCCGGAAGCTCAATGGACTGGTTTACGTGGAATTTAGATATAAACTTAGGTGAGAACCTAGGGTGTGTGCGGAAAACCAGCTTGTCTTTATGGACAGTAAAGAAGGGATCCTGCACTGACAGAGCCTGAATTTCACTGACCCTTCATATACAAGTAATAGCTACTAAGAAGGCCGTTTTATAAGTCAGGTGTTTGAGACTGCTTTTATGCATGGGCTCGAAAGGGGGGCCCATGAGCTTAGATAGCACCACATTAAGGTCCCACCCTGGTAGTGGGTTTGAAATAGGAGGGTGAAGTCTCTTTACTCCTTCCATGAAGGCTTTAACTACTGGTACTTTCCACCACAAGACCTTCTTATGGGAAGTGGTGTATGCCGACAGAGCTGCCAGGTGTACTTTCAGTGAGTTAAAAACCAATCCTGCATCTAGCAGGTGGAGCATGTGTGTAACAATAGTAGAAGGAGTGCAATCCACTGGGTTGATTTGTCTACTCTGGCACCAGATAACGAATCTCTTCCACTTGTCAAAGTAGCAGTGCCTTGTGTTTTGTTTCCTAGATTCCTTTAGGATGTCCATACACCTCTGTGGTAAATTGAGATATCCAAACTCTATGACCTCAGGAGACATGCTGCCAGGTACATTGAGTAGGGTTGCTGATGCACTGTTTGACCTTGGTGCTGGGACAGTAGATTGTACCAGGCCGGAAGTTTGATGGGCTCGCACACCGCCATCCTGCGTAGGTGTGGGAACCACGGTCGTCTTGCCCACATGGGAGCAACTAGGACGAGCGTCATCGACTCTCTGCTCATCTTGTTCACCACCTTCCTGGAGAGGAGTTGGTGGAAAAGCGTACGCAAATATCCCTGACCAGTTCATCCACAGGGCGTTCCCCTGGGAGTCTGGTTGGGGGAACCTGGATGCAAATCCTGGGCATTGCTATTTTCGCTTGTGGCGAATAAGTCTATAGTGGGGAAACCCCACTGAGAGAAGATATGTTCTACGACCTCTTTGTGCAGAACCCATTCGTGTTTCTCTGGGAGGGAGTCTCTGCTCAGAGCATCCACTAGGGAATTGAGCTCCTCTGGAACATGTTGTGATGACAGGAAGATGTTCCGTCTGAGTGCCCATATCCAGATTTTCTGGGCAAGCTTGGACAGATTTGGCGAACGAGTCCCTCCTTGCTTGTTCAGGTAGAACATGGCTGTCGTACTGTCCGTCTGGATTTGCACTGACAGGTTTAGTGGGCAGGGCTCGAACGCTTGAAGCGCTCTGAATACTGCCAGAAGCTATAGCAGGTTGATGTGGTTCTTGGCCACTGAAGGAGACCAGAGACCCTGAGCTGTGTGGTGGAGATGGTGAGCTCCCCACCCCGTCAGACATGCATCGGTAGTGACTACTGCCTGTACTTCGGGATCGTAAAAGGGTTTCCCCTGTGCAAGATTCTCTTGTCCGCCAGTGAAGGCTTTGTACTAGTGTTGGCGAAACGACCACTAGATCGTCCCACTGACCACTTGCCTGAGACCACTGTTTCGCCAACCATTCCTGCATGGGACGCATGCGCAGGCACGCGTGGGGGACCAGGTAAATACATGACGCCATCATGCCCAGCAAACGCATTGCTTTGCGTACCGTTATTTGGTGACCGGACTGATATTGCGGAATTTGCAGTAGTATATTCCGAATTCTTTCCTCTGAAGGAAATGTCAACCCCTTTTGAGTATCTAGAATTGCTCCTAGGAACTGTTTGCAGGTGCTTGGCACCCGGCTTGACTTTCTCGTTGATTGAGAAGCCTAATTCGTGGAGGAGGTCGATAGTCCTTTGAATGTTTATTGTGCAAATTACTGGGGTTTCCCCTGTTATGAGCCAGTCGTCCAGATAAGGGTACACCGGGATTGCCTCCCTGCGTAGGTGTGCAGCCGCCACCGCCAGTACCTTGGTGAATACCCTTGGTGCCGAAGCTATCCCGATGGGCAGTACCTTGAACTGGTAGTGCCGACTGTCCACCTTGAAGCGCAAATACCTTCTGTGCGCTGGGAGCATGGAAATATGAAAATAGGCATCTTTCATATCCAAGGTTGCCATGTAATCCCCCTTTTTTAGGAGGGGGATTACCTCTTGTAGCGTAGTCATTCGAAACTTTTGGAGCTTGACATACTTGTTGGCAGGCCGTAAATCCAATACTGGGCGCATTGTCAAATCTTTTTTTGGCACAAGGAAGTAAGTTGAATAAAAACCCTTGTTTACCTGGTGTCCCGGGACGAGTTCTATCGCGTCCTTTGCTAGCAGATTGGCGATCTCCTCGAGGAGAATCTTCTGATGTTCTAAAGAGTGTACTCTTTGAGGTGGAGGATGGTTCCGGGGACGCTGCAGTAGTTCTATAGAGTACCCTGCGGATACTGTTGACAGCACCCATCTGTCTGATGTGATCCCTTCCCAAGCCTGGGTGAAGTTGGAAATGTGTCCCCCTACTGGGGTTGCGTGAGAAGGGACCCTGAACTGAGCGTCACTGCTTTGGTGGAGGCGTGCCGCCTCCTCTACTGGGGCTGCCTCTGCCTTTACCACGTCCTCTCCTATTACCCCTGCCGTAACCCTGGGTAGACTGTTGGCTGTTGTTCCACTGTGTACCCTGCCCCTGGGAATAGTTAGATCCTCTTTGGGAATTTTGGCCGCGTGGGCGACGAAAATTACCATTCCCTCTCTTTTGTTAGGGGGTTTATTGGTTAACTGGCCAAGGGACTTGAGTGTCTCGTATTCATCCTTGGCATTCTTCAGCGCGTCCTCGACCGCCTTACCAAACAACAGATCGGCTTCCACCGGTTTGTCCAACAATGATACCTGGGTTTCTGCCTTAAAACCAGACTGCCGTAACCACGCATGTCTCTTGATAACAGTGCCTTCTGCTATCAATCTGCCTGCGTTGTCCGCGGCGTCAAAAGTTGCTTTAAAAAATGCAACCAGACACGGCTCTACCCTCTGCGGAAATTCGTGCTAACTGGCCCTTTAAGGGTTCTGGTGCAGAGGCTATGAGTGCCGCGACTTCTTCCCACTGATGGCAGTTGTAGCTGGCCAACAGGGTGGTGGAGTTTGCAATCCTTGCCTGATAGGCGGACGCTGAGGCTACTTTCCTGCCGAAACCATATAGTTTTTTGCTCTCCTTGTCTGGAGGAGCTTCGGACGATGACAAGGGTGTTCCAGCCCTCTTACTAGTGTTAGTGACAACCAGGGAGTCTGGCTTCAGATGTCCTCTTATATAGAGAGGGTCAGACTGGGCTGCCCTGAAAAGTTTTTCAACTCTCGGATTGACTGCTCTGGTGAGGTTGGGGTTCACCAGGGACGGGTCTATTCTCCGCTGAATAGACTTAAGGATAGGGATGGTCTGGGCAACAGGCCTCCTCTCTCCCACTAACTCCTCGGCGAAGTCCCTCTCCTCCTGGACACAGTGGGTGTCAATATGGAAATGTTCTGCTGCTCGTGCGAGAACCTCGTTCAGGAGGGGATGGTTATCGACAGGGGAGTCGGTAACCGGGGCTTCCTTCTCTACCGGGGAATCTACTCTGTAGGTTTCAGGGTCTTCCTCTTCCTCTTCTTGGTCCTCGTCATCCCCATAGTAGCCCATCCCGGTTTGCTCTTCTGCCATGCCAAATTCTTGGTCCTCACCAAAGGAAGTCTCTCCTTGATACTGTGAGTATGGCCGTGAGTATGGTTGTACATCGAAGGGGTCCGCAGACCTCATAGGTGTCTCAAACCGGGGCTTCTTACTCAGGGGGATAGGATCATTAGAGCCTGAGGGTGTAGCCCCTTGTGGATTATATGAAAGGAAATTGTCTGGATTTTTATCATAAAAGTCTGCCAAAGAAGACATCCTTGACATGACCCTATCTATGTCATCACTCGACCATTCTTTGGAACTGGGAATGACCCTCTCAGAAAGTCTAGGAGACTTATCCTGAGTAGATTTGCTGGTTTTAGAAATAGCAGCAGACTTGGTCTTGTCTGTCTGTTTAGGAGTAGTGGAGTGTTTCACAGGTGTGGAAGAGTGCAGTGGCTGCTTCTTCTGCTGTTTTCCCCCCTCCCCGTGAGTGGAAAAGTGTTTTCCCTGTCCCTTTGTGGCTCCGGAGGTTTTCGACGCCTGGCGTCGAGGATCGGGGGTAGAGTCCCCGTCCTTCGAAGGTGGGGCCGCGCTAATCTTGTCTGCGGGCTCTGACTCCTGGAGAGCGGCCTGGGGGTGGAAGTCGTCTTCGTCCTCCGACGATCGAACTTCTGTTAGCTTAGGGAGCGAGGCACTCTTGGCAAGAGTGGATGATTGCCTGGAGACATGCAGCGATCTCGATCAAGAACGCCCAGAGGACACCGATTCGGACCATTCTGTATGTGCCTCTTTCCGAGAACTCGACGTCGTCGAGTCTCGGTTGGACTTCGTGTGTTTTGTGTGAGTGGTGTGTGAAGCGCTTGTGTCGACGGGGGTCTTCCCCATAGCCGCCCTGTCGGACGACCTTCCAAGGTCGGGGACCTGCGCTCGGCTGTCTTTCGACGCCGTAATGCCCTCGCCGTCCGAAAGCACAGCGTCGCTGCCATCGCTGAAGGCGCCCTCCGCTGCCATGGCCGCCTGCCTGGCGTGGTGGGCCCAACGCTTCGTCGAACGGTCCTTAAGTGTCTTAGGTTTAAACCTACTACACGCTCTGCAGTTCGCCTCGGGGTGGTCCCTCGGCAAGCAGAGATTGCACGTGGCGTGCCTATCGACCCAAGGGTATTTGCGATTGCACTTGGGGCAGAATTGAAAAGGGGTACACTCCATACGCACCGGGCTGGTAAGTGTAGGAAATGTATAAGGTGTACCTATATACCAAGAGTGTAGAGTATGTCCAACCCCCCACTCTCCCTACTTGCAGGGCCGAGGCCAGAGGCCTTCCAAGGCCCGGGGCGAGGCCAGAGGCCTTCCGAGGACCAAATCCATCGTGCAGCAGCCGACGGTCGAATTCTTCTCCAAGCCGGCGTCGAGTGTCAAAGTTCGATGTTGGGATGGGGAAAGGATGTAAATTAATCAATATTGTAGCAAAAGTATGGCTAAGGCCAGGGGACTCCGCAAAATGCTTCCGACCAGTATGGCGGAAAAAAACAATCTGAGGGTCCTAGACGCGTGCGGGATCTTGGGTACAGTGGACGTCACACTAGGGATAGTATTACTGGCACACCCTGTGTCGACGCCCATTTTCGAGTTTCGAAAAACAAACTGTAATACTCCGCAGCTTCCACTAGATGTCGGCCTATGCGTAGCATGTGATCTAAGCAGATTCCACAAGCCTCAGAAATATATATATTAGGCTGGGGTGTACTTGCGACAGTGACATTTGACCAACCCCAACCCCTGTTATAGCAGTATAGGCGAATCCAGGAGATTGACGATTTTGCACTTTTTCAAAAATAGGCAGTTAGGAAACAACATAACACACACAAGGCTGTAGCAGACCCCTACGTGCAAGTCAGCTACAGACCCGGGCAACGTCGGAGGGTAGGACTAATACTTTTATATATCCCTCTGGTCAATTTGAGAAAGTAGAACTTGGCTTTGTTCTCAGATACCCACAGCTCCTCTAATGCTATCCAAAACAAGCAAACGGTTGAAAAAAAACACCTTTTCCTAATTCAGAGCCCCACAACATGCCTGATCGCTTCCACCAAGTCTGCGGGACGGTTCCAACTTAACAATTTGCACCCCAGCCGCTCCCTATCCACTGCATCAAAGGCTTGTTCGAGGTCCATAACATCCGAACCAGTGGGCAAATGGAGTATTCCGAACACGTCTGAGGGTGTATCTGGGCTAAAGATCCCCATCTTTAATGTATCCTCTGTTACTCACAACAACACAAACTCTGATCGTCCAAGAGGTGTTCCAACACAAACTACTAACTCGACAAATTCTTCTGTAATGTCACGCTTAAAGTGTTTGTTAGTGGCAAAGAACTTGACCTACACAACACCAACTTCACTCTCCACTGCCACATTTATCCCTGCGGTTCAAGATATGGCACCAGAAACCTTGACCTTCCGAAAATGTCCTCTGAAACGATGTATAGGCCATATTATGTTACATCAGTCTAAACTGGGACTTTGTTAGAATTCCAGAGAGGGAGAGGGGTGGAGAATAGTAGCAACAGAGACAATACATTATGTATCTATGGTCTCCACCATATTGAATATTTCTAGTACACACAAAAACAACTGGATTATGATCTCTTAACAGGACGTTTGAACATAAGGCATCCAAAAAGGTTTAAGCCAAGAGAAGGCGATCTACCACACACAGAGACACAGGAAATCCTGTGCGTTTTGCCCTGTCTGCCTGATCCCTCCTGACAGACCCATTATCTCACTATGTGGTTCCATGTAGGAACCAAGCGGGAAATATAAAGATTTGTTCTGTGGTAAGTCATAATCAGGGAACGGAAAAGACAGCATGATTTTCAGACACCACCTACTCTTTCCCTATTTGGTGATACTAAGCCCTGCGCTATACAAACAAAGGTCAAAAGGGGAGCTAGCCAGTCTGACAAGATGGTTCAACATAAAGCATGAAGCACAATGCCCCACCACACAAAATTACAACTAAACAGTCCCAAAGATGTTCACTCCACAGAAATCAAAGAACCGGTTAGGACAGAAGGATACTAACGTCTGAATACACAGAATAGGACAACACTTCAAAACGAACCCGACCCTGAACCACTCAAAGCCTAAACAACCAGGGTCACACTAGAACACCTAAGAAAAGATATCACCCACCCAGTCCCACAACTGAAGATTAGGTTCAGACGCACCCACCAATCCAAACTATACTCAATAGGACACAGTTGGATCAGCGCAACACTACCAAATCGAGTCGGCCCACAAGGAACCAGCAACATCCGAACCCACAGGTATGCAACTAACGGAATCATAAGTACCTGAACCAGGATACAGACCACACTAACCCAACCCTCAATCTTCTGCATACATAAACCCACACAAAACCACACAACCATCTCTCTCCCAGCAATCTGCACGCACTTTACCACACTGCATCAACAACAGACAAACTTCACCCACAGCACTCAAGGCCTTCATCCAATCCGATACTACCACCAAAGCCCAGCACTCTGAGTATACCGAGCAGAAGCTGCCAACAGCACACCACCTCTCCCACTCTCCTTTCTCCCCTCCTCCCGACTAACCCTACCCCCACCCTTCCTGTTTACAGATCCGCCAGAGTGCCTGGGGACCAATTCCGTTGGTGACGGTGCGCTATACAAGTACCACTAACATAACATAACATAAATTAAGTCCTCTCTCCAGAAATGTTTATTTATATACAGGGAAGAACAATGCTCTTTTGATCCCAAATGAGCATACAATAGATATCATATTTGATGGAAAGCAGCGAGGGTGTTAACATGGGGTGAGTGAGTGACGTTCTGACCAGGTTGTGGAGGGGAGTAAATGAAAGTCACCAGGGTCAATCAATATTAGACATTTTTAAGTGCAGGTAGGCGGTACAGCCAGTTGTGCTCGGGATGTGACCATGGTGGACGAAATAACTCAGACTGCTTATATTAATCCATTAGGGACTTTAAAACCCGACAGTTCCTACCTGTGGATCCAACACCATGGTCTCACCGCGCCCTGATGCCTGCAGGCTTACAGTGCTTCATAAGCACATAAACGTAGTACTGGAGGGGTGGCAGAGGAAGTGAGGGAAAGAGGCAGGTTAGTGGAGAGGACAAATAGTTAGGTTGAAGGCAGGTGAGTGGTAGGTTAAGAGTGAAACTCAGAGGCATGAACGTAGGCTTTCAGTTTGGTTTTGAACAAACCAGTATAGACTGTTTCTCGGATGCCTGAGGGAAGAGAATTCCTTTGCAAGTGGATTAAGAACAGAGAAAAGAGTGGAAGCAAGATGAAGCACAGGGAGGCGAGGAGCCACAAGGGTAGCCAAGGAGGCAGCCTGGAGATTACACAAAGGCTTTTAGAGTTGGATATAGCAGGATAGATATAACGTGGTGCCTTACTAGGGGATAGATTTGCAAAAAAAGTAGAAGAAATTTAAATCTGGCCCCGTTTTGCATAGTCAGTCATGCAGCCTGGTGACAATAAAAATAAGTAGGTGTGAAATGAGTGAGTTCAAGGAGTCCTGGTTGCAAAGTTAATGATCTGTGGAGAGGACAGAAAGTAAAGTTGGGGAGATCGAAGAGGATGCTGGCACAGTAGTCCACTTTAGAGAAGACGAGAGTGGTTAAGAGATGGTTGGCAGCGTTGAAAGGAAGGAGATGCCTGATTTACCTTATATTTTGGAGGTTGAAGCTAGCCACTGTTGCAGTTTTGGAGATGAAAGAAGAGAAGGTGCGGGAAGAGTTATAGCTGTTTTTTAGCTGAAGAGGAGTAGGGGAGAGTGTCAGGTGGGAACCGGATATGGAGGGAAAGTAAGTATTTGTCAGGAAAGAAAAGCACCTCTGTTTTAAATTCAGAGAGTCAAAAGCCATCCAATATTTAATGGCAGAGACACAGGTGGACATGTTGATGGGGAGATCAGAGGCGAGTTCAGGAAAAGAGAAGATTTGGTACCGCACGCAAAGAGTTGGTATGAGAACCCAAACAAGGCGATAAGTGCCCCAAGAGTAGAAGAGTAGAGCGTAAAAAGGTGAGAACCCAAGAAACAGCCTTATGGAACAGAAAGTTAGGAGTGAGTTGAAAGGTGTGATTCCAGAAGACTGAAGAATTGGCGAGGTGCCAGGTAGGATTTAATCCAGGGAAAGGCATGATCGCAAATCCCAAGAAGAAAAGAGCAAGAATTAAGGAGTCATTAACAGTGTCAAAGGCAGTGTGCAGGTCAAGGAGAAGTAAGATGGAGGATAGGTTGGAGTGCTTAGCAGAGGCGATGAAGTTGGAGACATCTGCAAGAGCAGTTCCCATGAAGTGACAGGAACCGGAAACCTGCTAGTAGGTGTTTTTAAAGTTGTGGCTGTCTAAGAGAATTGTAAGATGGTTGAACATAACCCTTTTGAGCCCTTTAAAATAGTGTGGAAGAAGAGACTAAGGGAGAAAGTTTGCGAGTAGGTTCAGGTCAGCCACTTGTTTTTTTAGGTAGAGGGATGACTGGGACCATTTTGAAAAAAAAGAGGGAAAGCAAGCTGAGTCAAAGGACAGGTTGAAGCATTCAGCGAGGATAGGCCACTACAGGGGTAATAGACTTGACTAGCTGAGTATCAAGAGGGTCTGATGGGGCACAAAAGAGGGGCTAGCCTTCATCATCAGTAGAGCTAGTACTTCAGCATTAGTGTGACTAAAGTAGGAGATCAAGGCTTACGGTAGATTAGGTGGGGTGAAGAATATAGGAGGACGGAGTGTGAGAAAGGTCCGGAGAGAGACTCTAATTTTGGAAACCTTTGCAGTGAAGTACAGCTAGGATATTAGCTGTGAGAATATAGTTAATAGTCATAGGTTTAAGGGGAGTGAATAATGAGTTTAGGGTGCCCTGTCCCCGGCGAGGATGGTTGGAGTGAACCAATCTGGGTGAGGTAGAAATACCTTTTCGCTCTATCAAGCGAGGACAAGAGAGTTCAGAGCAGAGGTGTAGAGTTGCAGATCCTTATGCGAGTGGGTACCCCTCCATTGTGCTGAGAGAGCATATAAATGGTGTGACCCAATGGCTGAATATGCTGAGACTAAGGGATGAAAGTTAGAAGTGGGATGTGAAAGAAAGAGTCCTGTAGTATGGATTGGGAACCAAAGAAGACACGGTTATTGGAAGAGGCATCAGGTGAGAAGGAGTAAACTGTAGGTCAGAGAGAAAGGGAGGAATGGCAGAAAGTTTCAATTTCCCTTTTAGTAATAGCTGAGGCAAGTGGTGCAGAGTAGTCAGAGGGTGGAAAGGAGATGGTGGTGGAAACAATGGAGTGATCAGATAGGGATAGTACCACAGTAGAATTCGTGGCAGAGATTAATAAGAGATCAAAAGAGTTACCACAGGTGTGGGTTGGTAGGTTATGGAGTGGTGTGCTTGTCATTAAGAAAAGACTGTAGTTCAGAATTCCGAGAAGTGGTTGAAGAGGGAAGGTTAAAGTCACCCAAGAGAATGAGGCAATATTTAGAGGAAAGGGAATCAAGGAGTTGCCCAAGATCATCAAAGAATGTTCCAGCGGGACCAGGAGGGCGAAAGAGGGAAATGATGTGAGGCGGAGCAATCGTAGAGATGGTGAATTCAAAAGGGGCAGGGGAGGACATGGTTTTGGAGATTTGTGAGGCGCTGTGGCAGGACACAGTAGGTAGCGACGTTGCCACCTCTGCCAGTCAGACGAGGAGAGTGAATGAAGGATAGTTTGGATTTGTGTAGGGCCGCCAGGAAGGCAGTGTCAGATGGAGAAATACAAATTTCCTGTTCTAACCTACTTTCTTTCCCAATTGTTCAGAAACACAAAACCACCAAGGCCTTTTGGACCATGCCCAAGAAAAAGAGGACTGCCTTCTGATCCCTCTCATTTGTGTATTTTTATCATGTTCACATTTTCTTTTTAAATCTAGAGTTTGCATAAGGCTGGTCTGTCATCCCAGTGTTGCAGCCAGGTCTCTCTGGTTCTCCTTGAAACGTATATCTTACAGTCCTTCCCCCTATGGGGACACTTTCATGTTTCCCCTTCCTGTAGTCTGGGGTTCTTCAGTATCTTCCTTCCCCGCTCAGGGCTTGCTCTTGCTTAATTCCCATATGGAAACAAGAGCCTACTAACTCCTAATGAGAAACCTCAAACCACTCCAATCGGCAACTTTTACAGGAATTAAAAAAGGGTTATATATTTTTTTAAATTATAACTATAGAAAATTCTTTTAGTGTTATCTTAAGTCATAAAACTATACACATTTTGACAAAGTCATTGAAAATATGTGTAACAACGTTTCTAAACCATTGTACATATGTTTGTAATTCCAACATAGATGACCTAACGCAATTATTTCAGACAATAATATCTAAAGGTTCCTTTTAAATGGAAGGACTTATTACAATAGATAACCCGTCTTCAGTCCGGTTCATGCCCAACGCATTTCGGATCAAGAAACCTGTTCAGGGGAACCAGAACAATGTTTCCTGAAATCACAAACTAACTAAATTACCCTTAATCTACATGTACTCATTAGATTTGCCCATCATTTTCAACAGTGTCGCCAACACTAACCTGTTCCTTATAGCTCCTTGTGAGCAGAGACAGTAACAATGTACGTCCCTGTAGCTCTTGTTCACCATGGTTCATACATGGATTCACATGCTCATACATGCTCCCAGTGATCAGGGTGGGAATCCTCTATAATAGTAAAGGAGTTTCGCTTTAAAGCTAAAACTGCTAGTCGCTTCTATAGCCTATGCTGTCACCCTGGGTCATACTGCCCCAGCCAATTACATTTGTCCTCCTAAACTCGACCCCTGGTGGCCATCTTCAGATTTATTTGCACACGTGAAGCGGCAGTAGGAACCAAAAAAAGCCAGAGAGGGGAAGGAGGGAGGGCACGCACGCATGTGAATCCACGTAAGACCCATGCTGGAGAACAGGAGTTACAGGTAAATAACTTGTTCCTTCTCCAGTATGGGGTCTTGCATGGATTCACGTGCTCATGAATAAGATTACAGAGCAGAACATATACACAACCACAGGCGGTGGAAAGGCTCACAGAAGAACTACACTTACCCCTGGAACAGACTCACCTCATGCAAACAGGTTGCAAACCACTGCTTGGCCAACCTGGGACTCTTCCCTGGAAACCCTGTCAACACAGTAGAATCTTGTGACGGTGGGGGTAGACCTTCACGTAGCAGCCCTGCAGATGTCAAGCAGGGGAACACCACGGAGAAACGCTGTAGTCGCTGCAATGGCTTTGGTGGAATGGGCTCTCGGCTGGTCTGTTGCTCAGACAATGGCAATGCGTGATACAGCCGGAGAGCCACCTGAAGATGGAAGCCTCAGACAGGGCCTTCCCATGTCCCACAGGTCCCGAACTGACTAAAATCTGATAAGTCTTTCAAAAGTCTTTTGTGCGCGCGCAACATAGAACTTCAAGGCACATGCAACGTCCAGCGAACGCAAAGATCTTTCAGCAAGTGAAGAAGGGTTTGCAAATAAAACAGGTAGAAACAAAAGCTTGTTTAGATGAAAGTTCGACAGGACCTTTGGCATGAAGAAAGGATGAGTTTCTTAGCTGAATGGAATGACAAATATGAAGGCTTACAGGAGAGAGCCTGCATTTCCCCAACCCGCCTGCCCAAGGTGATTGCCACCAGGAAGGCAGTTTTCCATGACAAACTTTAAGGAGGCCTGATGCATAGGTACGAATGGAGGCCCCATCAGTTTCGACAGCACGACATTTAGCTCCCACGTAGGGTTAGGAGTCTTCACTGAATGGAATGTTCTGAAGAAGCCTGTGAGGAACTCCTTAACGAGCCTGTGAGACCACAGGGATAGCTTGCCTAGAGCCGTGGTGTAGAGGGATATAGCGGCCAGGTGTACCTTGATAGATGCATGGGCAAGGCCAGACTTGGCAAGCGAGAGCTGGTAAGGAAGAAGCTGTGGTGCTGTTAAGTGCAGCAGAGAAATCTTCGGTGACTGCCACCACATTGTAAAGCGCTTCCATTTGTTTTTGTAGCAGGCTAGTGTAGAGGGGGCCCTGAAACTGGCTACAATGTTCCTGCATTGCAAAGGCAGTGAGTAGTGTCCAAATTCTAGGGCTGCAGGAGCCAAGCCGCAAGGCTCAGACATTGGGTTGTGGTGCAGGATTGACCCCTCATTCTCTGGAGAGCAGATCTAGAAGGAGAGGCAGTTTGAGGACTTGACTCGCAGACAGATGGAAAAGGTCTGGGTACCAGAAATGCCTGGACCACACTGGTGCAATCAGTATCATCTTGCACTGGCAACGTCCGAGTGTGCTTGTCACTAGTACCAATGGAGGAATCAGCGGGAATGCATACAGGAAGAGACTGTCCCAAGGGAATGAGAAGACGTCCCCCAGAATGCTTGGCAGAGGGTACCTGCTGGCAAATTTCTGACACCTTGCGTTGATAGCTGTCGCAAATTGGTCAATTTGAGGGAGACCCAACTTGAAGAGATCAGACACATGTGCGTGCTGGAGCTGCCATTCGTGGCAGGACTTCAGCTCGCTGCTGAGGAGAGTCCACAATGGTGTTCTGAATACCTGCCAGGTGAAATGGGACTATAAATATCTGTTGACAAATGGCCCAGTGCCACAGATTCTACACCTCGAGAGAAAACAGGGGAGCGTGTTGTGATGAATCCTGTGGAGTCATCAGTAATCCGCCGGCAATGACGACCTCCCATGTGCCCAGGGGATGGCAGCCACATCCCGACCCTGGGGATGGAAACATGGGGGAGGAGACGACTGTCGAGGGCGGAGGTGGTGACTCCACAAGAAGAGCCGCAATATTCCTGAGCCTGCCTCCTGAAACCTGTATGACCCCCAAACCTCTGATGGAATACTTCCATTCTAGTCAAAACCCCATTCATATCGCCAACATACACAACACTTGCCTAAATAGTGAAAAAACAACTTCTACTCATCGGTTCATCGGACGTAATCAAAAAACTAGGCGCCAAACACAACACCTTTGTAATGGACAACTCCACTATCCCAGTATCGCAGGTAGTTAAAACACTTGGAGTTTACCTAGACTCGAATCTCTCAATGGTTAGGCAGGTGAATGCCATCTCATCCGCATCGGCCTATCATGCAAAGCTAATCACTGCCGCCAGACCTTTCCTGATGCAACAGAACTACCTCACCAACTCTAGAGCAATTATTGGGTCCAGGCTCTACTACTGCAACGCAGTCCTGCTAGGCACTTCGGCAAAAAACATTAGGAAACTGCAGACGGTCCAGAACAATGCCCTCAGAGCAGACACAGGCATCTCCAGAAGAGACCACATTTCCGACACCAGAAAGCCACAGGCATCTCCAGAAGAGACCACATTTCCAACACCAGAAAAGCCGTTCACTAGCTCCCCATTAAGGAGCGGATCATCTTCAAGACTCTCGCGCTTACGCACAAATGCCTACACAACTCAGCACCACGCTACCTTTCTCAAATATTTACCCTACAACATTCTGACAGACCCACAAGAACTGCCTATACCAACCGGGTAGCCATCCCCAAAAGTGTCCGGGTACAAGCATGGGGCTCAGGTTTTCCAGTTATCGCGGCCACCAACTGGAACTCGCTCCCCCCCGCATTTAGAGGCATCGAGTCACACTCCGCGTTCAGGAAAGGAATCAAAACTCTGCTGTTTGTGTAATGATAACCTTGCTAAGCACAGGGTTATGCACCTATATATGTATGTTCTTATCTGTAAGGTGTATGCTCTATGTAACCTATCATTGCCTTCCTTTTCACATAACAGACATTTTCTTGAAACAGCGCCTGGAATCCTCCGGGCTGCAGGCGCTTTACAAAAAAACAAACAAACAAAAAATATCCATCCATCACCGGTCTCTAATGCTTTGCCAAGTAAAACACCTAAACAACCTTATTTTAAGAATCCTATAAACTCCAGGGTCTTCAAGTCCCATAAAGCCTCAAATACTGAGACGAGGAAGAGGAGGGACGAGTTAATATAGATTGAGAGAAACCCAAGTTTAATGTGCAGACTAGTTGTTTGCTTAAATGGCAAATGCATGGAACATTTTTAAAATGGCATCCACACTCCAAGCAAAAGCAGAGCAGTAGAGAACCGTGCCGAAAGAAGTCGAGAGAACAGGCACATCTATGCGGCAGCTTGCCAACGCGAGATTCCCATACCAGCGTGGAGAGGAGGAAGGAGAGACGCAGCAGGCACCATTGGAGGACCATCAGAGTACCGGGAGCAGCAAAGGAGCTCTCGCGGATACGACCGTGCGAAATGCAGCATTCTCCAGTCCAGGTCACAGTGAGAACCCGGCAGAAGAGCACAGAGCTGAAAATAACGCTGAAGGATTGTCGGAAGTGCAGAGGAGGCCGTCCCAGAGAGGAAGCTTCCTTGCAGACACAAACCACAAGTCAGGAATGCTACAAAATACCGGTGAGTCTGCCCAGAGGCATTGGGGACCCTGGGGCAAACCGACAGGCATATACACATGTAAATTCATTAAGAAGATTTGAATACCGACCAGATAAAGTGCAATGACAAAACAAACAAGTCCCCATGTACGAGATGTCAATGTGGGGAAAAGTTGGAACAAATATTACCTTAAGCAAGCACACTGAAACTCAGTGAAGTGATACAACTGTGGCATTCTTAAAAGGACAGTGAAATTGAAAAGAGGTCCTGGTGAAAGAAGTACACAAGGCAGTTGACATTTGGGGAGGGGAGATACCTGATGTGATATGATAGGTTATTTATAACGGGCTTAATACCCAGAGGTTTCTAAACGCGTACCTGGGGAATCAAACCTGTGGTGCTCCGTGTCTTGCTTCCAAGGTGAGCACTTTGCCCCTGAGCTAGCCTCCCGAGACAGAGGTATACCAGGGGATCTGCAGGAACCCTATGGAAGGATTCCTGGCAGGGGACTATACCAAGCAATCCCCCAAAAGTATAGAAAGTTGTAAGACATTGTGGCAAGATACCTTGCAGGGGAGTATACCAGGGGATCTAAGAAGGCCATAAAGAAAGACCTGGCAACCAAATATATCAGGCAGTTGGGAACTGAATACAACCTTTACAATTGTGGGAAGATAGCTGGCAGGAGAGTACACAAGGGCACCTGAAGACACCATAAGAGGATTCCTGGCAGGGGAGCTTAAAGTGAAATGCAAAGTCTTAACGAGAAGACTTGTGAACCCAGTATAAAGAAACTACGGAAAAGGCAAATATTATGGAAAATATTGTTTGCACAATAACTTTCTGAATCTAATTCACAGATCCAAGGAGAAACTTATTTGAAAGAGTCACATTTGCCATTGTACCTGGATATTATTAAACTGTTATTTGAAAGAGACACTTGTCACTCTGCCTAAACATCCAGGGGAAGGGAACCACTCTCTGGTTCCAAGCGTTTCTCCTTGGAAACTACCTTTGTTGGATTTCCTCATTTACTTTTGATTATGAACACTTTTTTGCCAACACTAAGTCAGGGACATTTCCTTACAATATTAGCTGTTCATTTCTAGTGTGAGGGTAAGATCAGAATGTTTTCGGCACAAGGATAAGTTTAATGACTTGACACATACTGATCTTTAGTTATAGTTTCCTAGGCAGGGAAACTCTCTTTAGTATAGGGATAGAGAGGTGTTAATTCAACCCATTTCTGTTTAATAAACATGTCTGCTGCTCATTTCCGACTCCTCATAGCGTCCCGTCCTGCTTCCTGATGTAAAGCATGGTGGTGGTGGTGGTGGTGGTGGTGTTGCCCGTGAAGACCTACACCACCTTCCCCTGAAGCGGAGGCTGAAAATATGGTATAGCCAAGAAAACTGCCTGTAGTTCCAGGATGTGGAGGTGCAATTCCTTTCCTTCCGGGAGCCAGAGGCCTCTGGCGTATGAATGTCCTGTGTAGGCTCCCTAACCCTCTAGAGAGGCATTTAGTCATGACTGTCGCCTGATAGGTGGGGATCTAATAGGGAGCACCCTGTGTGAGATACGGGCGTATTGACCACCACTCCAGGGCCTGGCGGAATGCCCGATTGAGGGCTATCATGTCGTTCCATACGCTTGTGAGTTGCTGCCATCTGGCATCCAGAAACTTCTGAAGGGAACCTATCTGCAGTCTGCAAAACTGAACTAGATGGATGCAGGAGGACATCATCCCCAACAGGGACTTGATGGAACGGACTGTTGCAACAGAAGCTGTCGATAGCCATTGGACCTTTCCCAGGATGGCCTTCACTCTCACTTCCGAAGGAGCCGCTATACACAAGAGTGTGTTGAGGCGGGATCCCAGGAATAGCTCTTTCGGAGATAGCGCTACACAGAATTTCTGATAATTTATTGAGCATCCGAGATAAGTTAGGGTCTGGATGGCCTCTGTGGTGTGCTGGATTGCCGGCGCGTGATAGCAGGATCAGCTCAGCCAATCGACTAGGTTAAAATGGACGTAGATTCCCTTGCAACACAGGTGCACTGCCACTACAGCCAAGCACTTGGTGAACACCCTCTAGCAGACTTCAGCCCAAATGGCAGGGCTTTGATATGATAACGTCTTCCCTGAATGATAAAAACGGAGGAACCTCCGATGTTTGCAATGAATGGGAATGTGAAAGTAACTAAGCATCCTCCAACTCGACGGCCACCAGCAAATCTCCTTCCTCCAGTTGGTCGAGCACATGCTGCATCATGACCATACTGAATTTGTGGGATTTGGGCAATTTGTTGAGGCGTTGCAAGTCTAGAATGGGTCCCCACCCTTCTGACTGCTTTTGCACCAGAAAGTATCTGGAGAACACTCTGGAGCCCAGGAGGCACAGAGGGACAGGCGCCAATTGCCCCTTTGTTTAGCATGGCTTGACCCTCCCTTGCTTGACCCTCCTTTAGAATCTGTGCTATGTGCTGTTCTTGTCTGGTAATGGGACAAGAATGTGAGGGTATTTGTCCTGGAATTCCAGAGAATGAAACCTGTTGAAGGATACCGAGCATCCATTTGCCTGTGCAGATGTTGCACCACTATTCAACAAATTGCGATAACCGGCTTCCCACTGGGGTAAGGAAGTAAGGGTGCAGGACCTGGCTCAGGCTTTCTTTGGCATCTGCTTTTTGGGCCACTTCTGTAGGTATGGGAACATCCCCTATATGCCTCCTGATGGATGAATAGGAGGGCAGGCAAAAAGGGGAGGTGAACCCTTTGGAAGACCGCAAGACTTTCCCCTTTAGAGGAGCGAAATGAAGGCCTCCTCTGTCAGAGAGTGCCCAATGAACATGTCTCAGTGCCTGCTTTTATGGCATGTAGGGGGTCATCGAATGCCTTCCCGAAAAGGTTGTCCAATGGCATGTCTACCACTTTTGTCTGAACATCTGTGCGGACGTTGGTAGCCTTGAGCTAACCTTGCCAGAGAAGGGCCACTTCATTGCCCATCTGCCAAAATCCTGAATCAGCTGTGTCTGTAATCGCATGGTCTGAGGCTACCTCTTCCTCATGGAACAAACCTACGGCCTTAGCCTTCTTGTCCTCCAGAAGGAATTTCGAGGATGGGCCCAACCTATACCAAAGCTCTGACACACCTCAAGAGAATGCCTAAGGTGTTGGCGGCCTTGATAGTAGATGCTGCCATTCTGATTATGCGCTTCCCAGTCGCATCCAACGTCTTACCCTCCTGATCAGGAGGAACCATAGAAGAGGAAGATGGGTTATAGGACCTTTTTCTAGCTGCAGCAGAGACCACAGAGTCTGGTGATGGTTGAAATCTAAGGCACTTCAGGGATGAGTCCGGGAACCGGTACTACTTCTCCGAACGCTGGGGTCGTGCCAGGGGTCTTCATGATCAACAGGCCATCTTCCCAACAGTCATCCAAAAGTGGAACTGAAACAATAGTCCTCTTGGAGGACTCCCGCCGCTTGAAAAAGAAACCTTCCTTTTTCTTCTCCGCACAAATGAGGTTGAACAGCTTCGTCGCCCGTGGGATCATTGAATGAAACAACCCGATCTCGTCTGGCGGACAATGCATGGAGGGCACCTAGACGTCAGGAGGTTTCACATCTGCGGGAGCATAGTCATCTTACACATCAGTTCCCTGTGTATCCTGGGTCTTGACGGTGTCTGTCTGAGCTGCCTCTTCCACCACAGGAGGTGGTGTTTGTTCGGCATTCGTTGGCCTGGAGAGCCACGAGTAGCTCCTGGTAGCTATTGCTGTCAAGCTAATCAGGCTCTTCAAGCAGGATCTAAATATCATTGCCGTGGAAATGGTGACTGTAGAAGACGAGCCCCTTGACATGATTAAAGTCAGACTTCAGGCTAATGTTCGTGGACGAAGTAGTGGTCTGTGGCGACAATGAGGTTTTAGCCGGTGAAGCCGCTGACCAGTCCCTTAACGGGTCCCATGTCGATGAGGTCTTAGCCTTGGTGGCTGGCTCCAGCGATATTCTCGCAAACAAAATGTGGCAGCTTGATGTCAGACTACCCGTTGATGGGGAAGGTGACCAGTGTTGCTCAGACCTGAGCTGCATTGCCACAGTGACCGTTAAAGAAATTGTTGGAGCTTGAGATTACTTAACCTTTTTTGTTATTTTCCCCTCGGAAGTGTCCTCAAAAGATCTTGGCCTCTCTTGTCATAGGGAGCATGCTCTTTGGGCCTGCTGACCCTGGAAAAGGCATGACTGCACACGGAAGCAGAGTTAGAGGCCTTCCCCTTCCTCCATCCACGCCATTAACCTTCTATGGCCTGGGCAATGGACAGCTGACTACCCTGTGGTTGGGATGTAAGCAGCAGATGCACTTGAGGTGCCGATCTTCAATAAAGATGTTTTACAGGTGGCAATTTGCACAGGCTTTGAAGAGGCTTTTTCTCGTGGCATCCTCCATGGTGTGAAGAAAGCCCAAGCCAGGGCATGCAGCCACCCACAGTCCAGAGATCGGACGATGGAAAGATCTCGTCCGGCAACGTGTCCCTGCCGCCGATAGTCACAACGAGACTGAAGATGAACACACAGACGATTTCTCACAAAAATAGGCAAAACAGTTTTTGATATTTCGTGAAGCAAAACACAAGGATTCCCAACACGAAAACGTGCAGTAATAATCTGAAGATGGCCACCAGGGGTGAAGCTCAGGAGGATGAATGCCATTGGCTGGGGCAGTATATGCCCAAAGTGACAGCAATAGGCTATAGAAGGGACAAGTCGTTTTAGCTTTAAGGTGAAACTGCTTTAATATTACAGAGGATTCCCAGCCTGACGACTGGGAATATTCATGAAAATGTAAATCCATGGAAAACACCATGCTGCAGAAACATTGAGCCCTGAAACTAAAGAATCAGATTTATTTTTAATCCCGGGATTCTCAGAAAAACAGATGTTAAAGAGTTAAAAATCACCAAACCTTCATGTAAAAATGCTCTTGCTAAACCAATGGAGTGCCTCAATACATTTCAGCCAGATAAGCCTCCATGTCAGTGCAATAAATAGCACAAAGCCTTCAATAGATAGGATGTTCAATACCACAAACTGACTTTTTTTCTAGGAAAGATTCTCGTTCATAATCCTTACCTCAGTAATTCAAATTGGCGAGCAGTGGAGCCAGAGAGCGCAAAACCCTCTCCCTGCTCGCCTGTTAAAGACCATCGACCTGTCACGTGACACATACATGAAGTGCCACCATCACGCACATCACAACAAATCCAGTGGAGGACATTTTAGGATGGCTACAGTATGCACATTATCATGTGCTTCTCAACACCGCCTGAAAAACTGGCTAAACATCTTGCAGAGAAAGTCTGCTGGAAAGCTAGACTTACTGACAGATTATGAACAGTGACCATATCGCAGCCTTCAATTACTCTATGTGATCACGTCACATTGCGCCAAGTTACATTGTGTCTTCCTAATTAAATTATTATGAGCCTAACAAATGATTAGTTCCAACATAGTTATTAGAGAACTTCTATAAAGTTCAATGTTACCGGTATTTTATAAATTTGCCAATTTATAATGGATTATCTTAATGTGACGTGATTACGTGTTGCTTAATTCCCACTCAGGGCTCCTCGATTCTTTCCCCACAGCAGGACTTCTCTCCATCTCAGTCCCGACTCTGGGTCCTTTCACTCACACTGGGCTGCTCTCTGTATCTCGCAGTACCTTGGTTCTTCCCCCACACTGGGGCTTCTCTATGGTTCTCTGCCTACTCTGGGGCTTCTCTGTTTCTTCTCCACACTGTGGCTTCCTTCTCTGTCCTTGCCGGCTGCCTTCTGGTCCTCGGAAGAAACTGCGTACCTGTATTTGATGAGCGGTGCTCCCTGGTAGGGCTATGACAAGTGTCTTGCCGAAGAGCTGCTTACGTCACTCTGCAACTGGACTCTGCAGTGATTAGCACGTACTCCCGCTGCCCAATTGCTTGGTGAGGCAGCTTGGGTGCAGTTCCTCCTCCGGGCTCCGTCTTGGCCCGCATGGGTTTTCACAGACTTTAGTTCCTGCATAGCCCATAAAGATGTTCGCCTCTAGAAAAATGGGATTATGACTTTAGGCTCTCTCTCGGGTTTACCTTTCCCCTAAGGGGAAGTCACCTCCAGAGGGATCCCGCTTATCCTGTGCGATTGGGGGCGTTAAGCATAGCAGGCTCACCCCGCTAGTCCCAAAGGGGGTGGCTCCCCCTTGCCAAGCGGTGACAAACTACCTGGATTTGTCAAAGTTCTTTCAACCAATTGCCCAACAGACTAGATTTTTGTGAATGATACTATAGATGTGATCAAAACTGGTTGAGGGTTTGCAATTCAATGTTAATGAAAATATACTGGTTACCCGAGACAACAATCATATATACCAACATCCCACAGAGGGAGGCCATTTATTTAATTACTAAGAAGCTTAATGACTGTCCTGTACCTCATTCAGTCCCGGCAGAGTTTATAGTGCAACCTTTTGAGATAACCTTTTGTGACAACTATTTTAGCTTTGGAAACAAGATGTTTCTACAGGTGAAAGAAAAGAATTGTTATTGGTGCAGATGTTGCCCCAATCCTAGCAAACATATATATATGGCTAACTTTGAGGAAAATAATATATTCAATGCCAATCCTTTCCAAGACAATATCATCTGCTGTAAAGGTACATTGAGGATGTCTTATTCGGAAGGGTTAATCATCTGCCATAGATGCCTTTTGATTTGGTTAAATTCAAATCTAAATCTTACCATGAATTTTGACGAGCACCGATTACCATTCCTAGATCTGATGATGTCATTGTTAGGCAGAAACCTGTGCAGTTCCCTCTGGGACCACTGCAAAAGATTTAGAACTACAGGTGTTTGGCAGTAAACCCACTTGGGAGCAGTCTGTACCACACAGATTCACTTGGTAGCTGTGGCTGAGCCGTCAGACTTCCCTCAAGAAGAGTTAGGCAGTATACAGAGTATTCACAATAGGTCAAGAGAACACAATAGAACAAGTAAACACTGAGCAGGGCTTGGTGTAAGAGAGATATAATTATTATTTAAAACCACATCTAGAAAAACACACAGGCACTAATAGTAAGCAATTCAAAAACACAGTCACTAAAAGATATACACTACCTTAAAAGAATATTAGACAAGTCTTAAGTAAAGCCCCACTTATTTTCAGACAGCAGTGAGCGCTTAACGCAGATGGCACTCTAATAATTTGTGTTAAAAGGGAGAGAAAAACAGAATAAATTGAAACAGATCCCAACACTTTTTCACGAACACAACAAGGGAGGAAGGCAAAGTAACACGAGGAATTCAGAGTCAGTAGGCCGGATCCGCTTAAGGGGATCCAAACGAAATGTGTCCAAGGTCACACGGTTGCAGTGCACGAAAGTCTTGTAACGGTTCAAAAAGGAGTTGGACCAAAGGAAGGGACCAGTTAGAGGGTGAAGGCGGCCAGTCCAATCCAGAAGGTTAAGGGGTTATTATTACCTTGTAGCAATCTTTAGAAAGGGAGGCCTGGCGGACACGGTACCTTAAAGTGGTGAGAACACTCCAGCGGGGGCAGTTGTTCCTGGCAGCGGATGCAAGTCAGTGCTTCGTCCGGGGGAAGTGAGGATCTCGTCGGGGAGGAAGACAGGAGTCTGTTGCACTGCCAGGGAAGAAACCAGCCGCAGAGTTTCTCGGGTACAAGGAGCGGTCCGTTGATTCGCGGTTCAGTGGTGAGTGGCTATTCGGCTGCCGGGGTGCTTGGCACGGGCAGTTCGACCACAAACCGGTCTGGGGTGTGAAGAAAGAAGGTAAACTGGTTGTGCCCACCAGTCAGGGGAAGAAGCCTCTCCAGCCGGGAGATCTTCTCTGTCGTTGGGAAGTGGTGAGTCGGTTCCGCAGGGCTCCACCGGTGGTGTCGTTGTGGTAGGTCGGCTCAGCTTCTCCCTCGTCGGATTCTCAGGTCCTGTGGCGACTTCTGAAGTTCCAGTCCCCAAAGCCCTGCTTTTATGCAGCATACCCCCATTCACTCAGCCTAGCTGTCAATCAAACATGCTAAGTGGTGAGCCGGCCAATCACACAAGAGTGCGACTTGAGTTACCAAGGTAACTCAGTCCAGGGTGCCTAAACCCCCTCCCACACCTCCTGTGGTACCCAGACAGAGTGGCACCACTTTTGGAGGCTTCTGTGGAGAAGCCCGCCAAAAAGTGGAACAAAGGGCTCGACTTCGGTTGGGGTCACAGAAGAGAACACAAACGCCATTTTATAATTGAGTCCTGGCAAAAAATACCAACCGGTGAATTAATATTAATTAAATAAACCGGCAGTATGTTCGAGGCTATGAGAATTAAATAATTAAAGTTGGTAGCCTCGAACAATGGGGAAAATCCCATAGGGAAATATTCGGGGTCGAATATAAAAAGTAGTTTCCACTGCCACCAGCCAAAACTCGATCAGGGGGACGGAGACGTGCCCTCTCGACTAACAGACCCTGGGGCAATCGAATTGCCCCGACCAGTATGTCCACAATATGATGGTTTGTACTGGTTTGTTAATAATTTGGGACTAGTAAACCCAATGGTGACTTTACATGCCCTGGGAGAGAGTAGTCAGTCCCAAGGTATGGAGTCTATGGTGGGGTGTCACTATGAAACCCCTGTGTTACTGCACGGAGGGTGCTGTGTAACACACATCGTAAAAACACACGAGATCCTATGGAGTAAAGGACCCCATAGCCCATAAAACACATTAACAGTCAAACGAACACCATAAATCATGTCCAAGAGTGGGAGAAAGAGAGTCTCACTCTTGGCAGGAGAAAAAAAACAAACTCCAGAAATCCAGCAAACCTGCTGGGGGACTTACTAGGTTAGGAAATTCAGCCTAAAGAGAGAATTCTCCCTAACAGTCATCAGGCAGAAAAATAGTGGCTTCCCTTTATCGCAAAGACACTGATTGGAATTCGATATTACTACACTCAAGTCAGCACCCAAAAGTGTTATGGAACAGCTTACCATACAGCCAAATCCAGAGATTAAGAAGCAAATCTATATACAAAGACGATTATAGTGTTTCATTCCAATCATTTTATTGATAGACTAAATGCACTTTTTTTACCAGTATAGATTACTGAAATGCGTGGATAAGAGGGCATGCTACCCACACAGTGAAACTTAATTCACTCCTAAAGGTAAAAGTGATATCAGAGGACAAACCTGTATGCGTTATCAACTACCTCAAATACTTCTCAAAGATTACACAACTGCCGAAACGTTACTAGTATTTAGCCAAGTCAGGCGGTTGCCTGACTAAGATGCCAATCTTTACCTCAAAAGAGGATTCAACATCAGAGGTAAATCAGTCCACTCAAAATTCAATCAGGTTCAAATCAACAACACAATCTCGAACTGCCAGACTCTTCTTGAGCCATTTTACCCTAAACCCAAACCCAAACAAATTATGATATTGGTTGAGCGGATGATATTGAATGAGCAGAGAGCTCTAGAAGGGAGATGTTTAGGAAGAGAGAGCTGGAAGCATTGTTGTCCCAGACCCCAGAAATACTTGTGGACGATGCAAAGGGTCTTTAACTTGATCCTTGCTGCAAAAGGTAGCCAGCAAAGAGATTTCAGAGCTGGAGAGATACGATCTCTGGGCTTGAGGACAAGGACAAGAATTGCAGGACAAATTTTGCAGTCCTGTTCTGGATAATCGCTACTTTTTGAGGGAGCGCCATAACGGGCGCTGATAATGGAGGCGAGGCACCTATCGTGAGCCGCAGTTTATGACTAATGTCGAAGTATGCAGGTGAGAATTGAACAGTTTGGTTCAACTCGGATTTACAAAGCACTGTACTGAACAGATTAAATAGGTTGGTGTTCTATCCTGAATGACCAAACCTTTTTAGCTGCCCAGATCGGTGGAATGTTCAAAGAAGAGAAGCGACCTAAGTATGGTAAGATATATTTTTGGGAGATTAGTATGTTTGCTTGTTTATTTATTTGTAATGCGCACCAGACCCAGGGGTAACTGGGCGCAGCAGAAAAAGAATATGCAAGGCTTACAATGTTACAGAAATACAAGAATTAGAGATTACCATATTACAAAATATACAGAGGTTCATAGATCTACAATTTACAAAATTACACAGATGCCGGTATAGGCGCAGGTTCAGGATAACAAAATACAGGATGCAAAGGAGGTTTGCGGATTTATGTATAAGTCATGTACCAAAGTACCAATGTTGGTGTTAAACGGCTTTTGATAATGCGTATGTACCGTTCCGTCAGACTAGAGATACAAAAGGATCTGGGTAACTACTGATTATTAGCGTTGATGTGGTTGATAAAGTTCCTTCTAAAATGTGAGAAGGGTTGGTCTATTCTCAGGTTATGTGGCAAGGCATTCCACAGTTTAGCAGCTATTACAGGGAAACTAATGCCGCCAATTTTGGCAAGTTTGAATCTTGGTATTACCAGACAGTTAGAATTGACCAATCTTGTCGATCTGTAAGAAGTACGTTATAAAAATGAATTGGTTCTCATTTCAGTGTGCTGTGTTCTGGCCACACGAGACGTGTTCTGGGCTGGTCAGCTTGAATTGCTAAAAATAGTGAAAGAAAATAAAAGGGTGTAAAGGTAGTACTTCTAGTTTTCATCTAAGCAAAATGGTATGTGCACTTATTCCTGGGTACAATTTAAGATTTATGTGCAATACCTATATATATTGTAAAGCAATATGTTCATATTACATTATAGGTCTATCTGTGAAATAGAATGCACCATTCAGAAGCAGTGATTCACTGTGAGGAAGGCTTAGCCATAGAATCAATTGGCCTGCAAAGCAGAAACGTAAGCTAGCATGATAAAGGAAATCATTAGAATTTTGAAAATGTCTTAACTTGGTGGATTAATAGCATAAAAAAGAACATATATGATAAATTGAAATGTTCACGCAAATCTTAAGTAAATAGGATTGCTATGCTAAATGAAATATTGGTCTTGGATTTTTCTGTTTACATCATGTGTTTAAATTGTTAGGAGTGTTGTTTGTTTTGTATGTAACATGATGAGTCTTTGAGGCGATCTATATTACTATGGGTGGAAGCTACCTTTAAATATATATATATATATATGATACATTACTCACCGTAATCGTATTTCTGATGCTTGTATCTGCTTAGATTCACATGCTGTGCATAGGCCGACATCTAGTGGAATCTGCGGAGTATTACAGTTTGTTTTTTCGAAACTCGAAAATGGGCGTCGACACAAGGCGTGCCAGTAATACTATCCCTAGTGTGACGTCCACTGTACCCAAGATCCCTCACGCGTCTAGGATCCTCAGATTGTATTTTTTCTGACATGAGGTAGCATGAGGAGTAGCTTGAGTACAGATAATCCAAGCAGATGGACAGAAAGGTAAGACTACAAGCAATCATGCGCCTTCTCTCGGAGGGGAGGAAGGGTGGGTCGCATGTGAATCTAAGCAGATAAAAGCATCAGAAATACGATTACGGTGAGTAATGTATCCCTTCTGAGGCTTGTGGAATCTGCTTAGATCACATACTGTGCATAGATTAGCGAGCAGTACCAGAAGAAGGAGGTGGGATGTGAGAAGGGTCATGAGCAAATAAATGTCTTAGAACCGCTTGTCCCACTTGTGTATCTGTCTTGGAATGGGTGTCAATGCAGTAATGCTGAGTAAAAGTGTGAATAGAGCTCCAAGTAGCTGCTTTGCAAATGGTGTCGAGGGGAACATTTGCAATGAAAGCCAGAGTGGCCCCAATGCCTCTAGTAGAGTGGGCCCTTGGCGTAAAAGGCAGAGTCTTTTCAGAGAGTGAGTAACACAGCTGGATACAGTTAATAATCCACTTCGAGATGGCTCCTTTAGAGACGCGATCCCCCTCTCTGACTGTAGCTACGGAGACAAACAGTTGATCTGTTTTCCTTAGCGGTCGTGTTTTATTTACATAGTAGAGGACCGCCCTACGCACATCTAGGGTGTGTAGTTTCACCTCAGCCGAGCTTTGCGGGTTCTGGAAGAAAGCCGGAAGCTCGATGGACTGGTTTACATGGAATTTTGATATAAATTTAGGTGAGAACCTAGGGTGTGTGCGTAAAACCAGTTTGTCTTTATGGATAGTAAAGAAGGGATCCTGCACTGACAGAGCCTGAATTTCACTGACCCTTCTTATAGAAGTAATAGCTACTAAGAAGGCCGTTTTATAAGTCAGGTGTTTGAGACTGCTTTTATGCATGGGTTCGAAAGGGGGGCCCATGAGCTTGGCTAGCACCACATTAAGGTCCCACCCTGGCGGTGGGTTTGAAATAGGAGGGTGAAGTCTCTTTACTCCTTCCATGAAGGCTTTAACTACTGGTACTTTCCACCACGAGACTTTGCTATGGGAAGTGGTGTAAGCCGAGAGAGCTGCCAGGTGTACTTTCAGTGAGTTAAAAACCAATCCTGCATCCAGCAGATGGAGCATGTATGTAACAATAGTGGAAGGAGTGCAACCAACTGGGTTGATTTGTCTACTCCGACACCAGATGACAAACCTCTTCCAATTGTCAAAGTAACAGTGCCTTGTGTTTGGCTTCCTAGATTCCTTTAGAATGTCCATACACCTCTGTGGCAATTTGAGGTGTCCAAACTCTATGACCTCAGGAGCCATGCTGCCAGGTTCATTGAATTGGGTTGCTGGTGCACTGTTTGACCTGGGTGCTGGGAGAGTAGGTTGTACCAGGCTGGAAGTTTGATGGGCTCGCACACCACCATCCTGCGTAGGTGTGGGAACCACGGTTGTCTTGCCCACATGGGAGCAACTAGGACGAGCGTCATCGATTCCCTGTTCATCTTGTTCACCACTTTCCTGATGAGAGGAGTTGGTGGAAAAGCATACGCAAACATCCCTGACCAGTTCATCCACAGGGCGTTCCCCTGGGAGTCTGGTTGGGGGAACCTGGATGCAAATCCTGGCCATTGTTTGTTTTCGCTTGTGGCGAATAAGTCTATAGTGGGGAAACCCCACTGAGAGAAGAGATCTTCTACGACCTCTCTGTGAAGAACCCATTCGTGTTCCTCTGGGAGGGAGTCTCTGCTCAGAGCATCCGCTAGGGAATTGAGCTCCCCTGGAACATGTTGTGATGACAGGAAGATGTTCCGTCTGAGTGCCCATATCCAGATTTTCTGGGCAAGCTTGGACAGATTTGGCGAGCGAGTCCCTCCTTGCTTGTTCAGGTAGAACATGGCTGTACTGCTGTCCGTCCGGATTTGCACTGACAGGTTTAGTAGATGGGGCTCGAACGCCTGAAGCGCTCTGAATACTGCCAGAAGCTCTAGCAGGTTGATGTGGTTCTTGGCCACTGAGTGAGACCAGAGACCCTGAGCTGTGTGGTGGAGATGGTGAGCTCCCCACCCTGTCAGACATGCATCTGTAGTGACTACTGCCTGTACTTCGGGAGCGTAAAAGGGTTTCCCCTTTGCGAGATTCTCTCTTGTCCACCAGTGAAGGCTTTGTACCAGTGTTGGCGAAACGACCACTAGATCGTCCCACTGATCACTTGCCTGAGACCACTGTTTCGCCAACCATTCCTGCATCGGACGCATGCGCAGGCGCGCGTGGGGGACCAGGCAAATGCATGACGCCATCATGCCCAGTAAACGCATTGCTTTGCGTACCGTTATTTGTTGACCGGACTGATAATACGGAATTTGCAGTATTATATTCCGAATTCTTTTTTCAGAAGGAAAGGTCAACCCCTCCTGGGTATACAGGATTGCTCCTAGGAATTGTTTTGAGGTGCTTGGCACCAGGCTTGACTTCTTCTCGTTGATTGAGAAGCCTTATTCGTGGAGGAGGTTGATAGTCCTTTGAATGTTTGTCCTGCAAATTCCTGGGGTTTCTCCCGTTATGAGCCAGTCGTCCAGATAAGGGTACACTGGGATTGCCTCCATGCGTAGGTGTGCAGCCGCCACCGCCAGTACCTTGGTGAATACCCTTGGTGCTGAAGCTATCCCGAAGGGCAGTACCTTGAATTGGTAGTGGCGACTATCTACCTTGAAGCGCAAGTACTTTCTGTGCGCTGGGAACATGGAAATATGAAAATAAGCATCTTTCATATCCAAGGTTGCCATGTAATCCCCCTTTTTTAGGAGGGGGATTACCTCTTGTAGCGTGGTCATACGAAATTTTTGGGGCTTGACATACTTGTTGGCAGGCCGTAAGTCCAATACTGGGCGCATTGTCAAGTCTTTCTTTGGCACAAGGAAGTAAGTTGAATAAATACCCTTGTTTACCTGGTTGCCCGGGACGAGTTCTATTGCGTCCTTTGCAAGTAGAATTGCGATCTCCTCGAGGAGGATTCTCTGGTGCTCCAAGGAGTGTACTTTCTGTCTTGGCGGATGGTTGTGGGGGCGTTCTAGTAGCTCTATACAGTATCCTGCGTACACTGTGGAGAGCACCCATCTGTCCGAAGTGATCCCCTCCCATGCGTGGGTGAAGGTGGAAATGCGCCCCCCTACTGGGGATGCATGGGAAGGGACCCAAAGCGCAACGTCACTGTTTATTGCGTACCACCTCTACCGGGGCTGCTTATACCCCTAGTGCGGCCCCTGCGCTGACCTCTGGGGTAACCTTGTGTAGCCTGGGACTGATTGTTGCCCCTCGAGGTTCCTTGGTTCTGATAGTAATTGGAGCCTCTTTGGGAGTTTTGGCCGCGAAAGCGAGAAAAATTATTATTTCTCCTTTGACCTGAGGGCTTATTTGACAATTGTCCAAAAGATTTTAAAGGAATGGTTCACCCAAAAAATGTTATTGCCCAAAAAGATGGGCAATAATAAAACAAATAAACTCGCACTTTTTTTTTTTAAGTTCCTATGTAAAATTCTGAGCAATTCAAGCTCTCAAAAATTGGAAAAGCAAGCACATGGGCGCATCCATTTTGTGACATGGATGCCCGCCTGTGCTGGCTTTTGCGGCACTAATGAAGGAAAAACCAGCCAGCTGTAGTAAACAAAAGCTACCACTGGGTGGCTTTTCCTTCATTGGTTAGGGACTCGGAGGACGCAGACCGGAGACTACAGGCAGAGAAGTTGCAGCTGCATCTCGGTAAGTGCTATTTATTTATTTTTTTAAAATAAGCACAAGCTGCATTTTCTTTCTAGGTTTTCCGGGCTGGAGGAGCCCGGAAAATTTTGAAATAAAACCGCAGCTTTAAAAACGTATTTATGTTTGCGGTAGCTTTTGAAGCGACGGCAAACATAAATACAACGCTAATGTGTTTGAAAACGCTGCAGTTTTTCTTTAAGTTTCTCAGGCTCCTCCGATCCGGAGGAGCCTGAGAAACTTAAAAAGAAATAATGCAGCGTTTTCAAACACAACCGCGTTGTGTTTACATGCCGCAGTATTTCTGCCTACAGCAGATTTCCCATTTGGGGCTCTAGGGCTCCCCACGCCCCCCCCCCCCCCAAGAGCCCCAAATGGGAAATGCTAAATGCTGCAGAGGTTCTGCCTAAATTTGCTTTCCCATTTGGGGCTCTCGGGCTCCCGTGGGTTGTTTTCTGCGATGCTAAATGCTCCTGTCTCCTAATATTTCTTCTACAAAGTCCCTGTCTTCTTGGACACCCTGTGTGTCTATTTGAAATTGGGATGCAGCTTTGGCTAGTACCTCATTAAGTAATGGTTGTTTATCAACCAGTGAATCATTCACTGGGGGGATCTTTCGGAATAGGGGAGTCAAGACTGTAGGCTTGTGCCTCATCTTCCTCTTCCTCGTCCTCATCGTCCCCATACTAATCAGCCCCTGTCTGGTCATCCAACATGTGAGTTTCTGAGTCCTCACCATAAGCTCCTGAATGGTAGGGCTCAATTATTAAGGGGTCTGAAACACATGCCTGCGCTGGAGTCTCAGAACGGAGCCTTTTAGTAAGGGGGTTGAAAGTCCTTGGATCCCGAAGGGGCAGAGGTAGCTGGCGTGTTCTGATAGCTCAGGAAATAATTAGGGCCCTTTTCGTAGAAATCTACAAAAAAGGACATTCTCCTCATTACTCTATCAATGTCCTCCGAGTTGCATTCCTTGGAACTGGGAATAACCCTTTCCTGCTGTGGTTCCTCATCCATGCTCATATCCTGAGGAGTGGGAGGGACAATTTTTGGCCTAGTGACAGGGTCAGGGCCCTTGGATTTTTCTAAAGATTTGGGGTGCTTGTGTTTTTCCTTCTGGATCTGGTGTTCTGAGGTTTTCTTATGTTGTTTTGCACTCTTCCCATAACTAGGAGTGTTTTCCTGAACCTTTAGGGTCTTCTGAGGGTTTCAGCGCCTGGCGCCGAGATTCAGAGGTGGTAGTACGAGATTCGAGAGACTTGGAAACAGGGCGTTGAATCTCGGAAGTAGACGTCGAACGTGCTACTTGAGGGAAGAGGTTGGATTTGTCTTCTGACGATCGGGCCTCAATGACTTTCAGTAGTGTGGCACCCTTACCAACCGTGGACGGTTGTTCCTTGTCATGAGGCGAACGTGACCGGGAACGCCCAGAGGACATCGCATCAGCGGACCGCTCTCTAGGTGCCTTCTGTTGCGGATCGCTCGACATGCATGTCGAATCTCGACTGGGGCTAATGTGCTTGGTGGAAGTGGTGTGTGTTGCGCACTTGCTGCCGGGTGTTGTCCCCATAACTGAACCGCCGGTCAGTCCTCCGAGGTCGGGGGCTAGCGCGTGGGTGTCTGAAGTCACCCCTGTGCCCTCGCCGTCGGCGTCCATGGCCTCTAGCTGCCTGGCGTAGTGTGCCCAGCGCTTCGTCGAACGGTCCTTGAGTGTTTTGGGCTTGAAGAGCTTACAAGCTCTACGGGTATCCTCGGGATGGTCTCGTGGTAGACACAGGTTACATGTATTGTGCTGGTCTACCCAGGGAAACTTCCTGTTACACTTTGGGCAGAATTTAAAAGGGAGTACTCTCCATATGTCACTAATTGGCAGCGGGCAGGTATATCTAGGAAACAAGTGTATGACCAACCCCACTCTCCCTACTTGAACAGGGCTGAGGCCAGAAGCCTTCCAAGGCCTGATCCGAGGCCAGAGGCCTTCCGAGGCCCAAAGTCTGTCAGGTAGTCTCGACGGCTGCTTTCCTGAATCTCAAATCACCAGCAATCTTTGGCGTAGTGTGGGAGAAACAGGGAAGTTTTATGATAAATATTGATAATTTGGCTAAAGCCAAGGGAACTCTGCGAAATGCTTCCGACAAGTATAGCGGAAAAAAACAATCTGAGGGTCCTACACGCGTGAGGGATCATGGGTACAGTGGACGTCGCACTAGGGATAGTATTACTGGCACGCCCTGTGTCGATGCCCATTTTCGAGTTTCGAAAAACAAACTGTAATACTCCGCAGCTTCCACTAGTTGTCGGCCTATGCACAGCATGTGATCTAAGCAGATTCCACAAGCCTCAGAAATATATATACAAGACAAAAACCTGGTCCGGAATGGAAGCAGAAAAAGTAAATGGGATGCACTCCCAAAAACAGCAGAAAAAGCCGGGATGACTTTCTACAAAGAGGCAGGAACACCAGAGCAAGTCCAGACTAACACATCCCTTTGTTTAGTTAGTCAGCATGACAACGAAAAAAGCAAGAAACAACGCGTTTCGCGGTGCTCACACCGCTTAATCACGTTAGGAGTGTAAACATAATAAAGGTGACTTTAAATACCAAAACAGTCTCTATGGTCTTGACTCAAGATAGTGTGTCTCTATCTAAAGCTGAGTGCTTATTGGAATCAAAAGAGGCAGACATTGTTACATGTGTCATAGCGAACAAACAGAGTTGCTAAAATCTGTAAAAAATGTTCAAAACACATTATATTGCATTTGTGACAATTCACTTTACACAGAGAATATGGGAAAATTAAATGATATCTTCAAATGGAAAAAATATATACTTACTGCAAAAAGTTTCCCACGGTTGATAACCGCTTAATATGCAGCATGCGTTAACAGTATGCGTTTAGCATAATTAAACATATGACTCAGCCACAACACTTTAATACATCTCTATGTGTTTAAAGATAATATGTGCGTATGTAATGCTACCCAGTCCCGTCTGATAATGCGGCTAGCACAATTGCTTCACACAAGCTTGGCCATAATTCGTATACACATGGCAAAGTTGCTAGCTATGTTTGTATAAAAATGTCCAAGGACCTAAGATTGCATAAAGTGTATAGTGCCGGTGAAAAAATTTCACTGCAAACAATCTGACATGTGCAAATATGCAAAGCAGCGTCTGACTGGAATTCATTATTGCCAATTCAGTGTTTCCAGATAGTTAATGTGCTTAGTGCTTGCTAGCTTCAGTAGTAAACATTGCGACTTTGTGCAAAAACAGCAAAAAAATTATAAACTGTATTCATTTGATGCAAACTCAAGCAACTAGTCCTGAAAAGGATAGGATGTAAAATAATGTAGTGGTACAATAAAATCTCTAATCTACTAAAATTTCACATACATATATCATCCTTACACTAAAGTGCTAAGTGCCCTGTCCTAAAAAACATAGGTGTTAAAATGTACCGTACTTAGGCAGAATATTAATGTATGATTCATATAGAGAAGCCCGCCAATATTAAAAAATCTGATGGAATGATCATTTAAAAAAAAGAAGAGACTGTTAGAAGTATCCTAATGTACTAAACCTGTAAAAACTCATAGTCGAGCAAAATTAGAAACTTGCATACAAGAAAAAAATCTCACATTCTAAAAAGCTATTCAAAATAATATCCCAAAAATGTAGGAGGGGTACCACAGATGTTTCAGAATGAGATAATTACAATACACCAACCTGAGATATAGACCAAAGGGTGTCCCCTGTACATAAATAATGCAAAAACAAACCAACCAACCAGCACTGGCAAACCTTCACTACCACAAGCAAAATAAAGACTAAAGATCCGGAGAGAGAAAGAAGAGAGAAAAGATAGTGGAGAGGACAGCTAATGCATCAATACAATATCAAAATCTTCATACAGTGCAAGATGGAAACGTCATATGTGAGAACTTTCATTAGACAATGCCTCAAACAATGTGTCCTAGATGTAGCCGAAGTATGGATGAGGAATGTCTGACTTCAAAATACATATCATGGGATTCCAGAACATCTACATTACAAAAAATGAAATATAAAAATAATGAATACTAATCAGGTCCACCAATACTAGGTGCCTAGAAAACTGTAGAGTTCTTCATCTAAATTGTGGCCTTTTGGTTTTTTAGTTTCTAGATCCAGGATACATTTAGTTTCCAATTGTCTAAGTGCCAGTTCTCTGTTGCCACCCCTAGGGTGTTTGGCTATTGTGTGTATGCCAAAACATGCAAAGCCATCCAACTTTCCATCATGCACTTGTTTTAAGTGCACTGCCATGGGGTACGTTCGATCAACATGTTTAATGGCTCGGATATGCTGGAGCATACGAAACTTCAACCTTCCTATGGTGCTCCCAACATACCATTTGTCACAGGGAGAAACGAGCACGTAAACCACGTACTCTGTCACAAGTGATACGTGATGTTATGAAGACCTTCCTGGCCAAAATGGGGTGTTGGTAATTCAAAATGTTTCTGGCATATTGGCAGGCCTTGCATTTCCTGCACTTGTAAAAGCCTGCAGTTGGTGTTTTCAGCCAAATGGGGCCAGTGGATGAGGTCAAGGAGCTCATAAAACTAGAGACCAGGTTGTCTTTAAGGGAGGTTGATCGTCAAAATGTAATGTTCATCCCGTCTCCCAAGATCCCTCCCATATGTTCGTCTAGCTGTAGAACATGCCAATATTTCTGCATGATCTGCTGTATATACTTGGAAGCCTTGCCATAAGTGAGAATGAGTCGAGCCTCACTATTACTAGTATCTGGGGATGGCAAAACTTTAGCTATTAGCAATGAGGAACGATCATGGTCCCTAGCCTTATGATATGTTTGTTCCAATATCTTTTTGGGATATTCATGTAGTTTCAATTTTAAGGCCATGCATGCACATTCTGCATCAAATGTCTCCAACTTTGAACAGTTCCTCCTAATGCGAATGAATTCGCCATAAGGTATACTCCATTTAAGGGCAGTGGGAGGATTGCTCTTGGCGTGCAGCGGTATATTTGAACTTGTAGGCTTCCTATATAGTTCTGTCACAAGTTCATCCTGAGCCACACTAACAAGGATATCGAAATAGACGATAGCAGTCTTGTTGTGGCTCTCTGTGAAATGAAGATTTAATTCATTAGTGTTTAATTTCTGGACAAAGTCCAGCCATTCAGAACTTGTTCCGTCCCAAATGATGAATAAATCATCTATATACCGAAGCCAGAGTGCTATTTTGGCTGTGTAGCAACTGTTCTCTGTTCGCCAAACTACAAACTTTTCCCACCAGCCCATAAACAAGTTGGCGGAAAAAGGGGCAAATATAGTGTGCCATGCAGCTGTACATAAAACTCTTTGTTGAACAGGAAGCAGTTGTTTGTCAGACAAAGATGGATCATGTCCAATATCATTTTGCTGTGTGATAGAAAATTCGTAGACCGTGTGTGGAGAAAATATTCACACGCCTGCAGTCCATCAGTGTGTTTAACAAAGGTATAAAGGGATACCACATCTAAGGGGGCGAGCAGGTATGTGGATTCCCAAGTGATGCCAACAATTTTGTTCCACAAGTTTTTGGTGTCTCTTAAATAAGATGGAAGTGTAGTCACAAAGGACACCAAAGTCTCATCTACAAATTTGGAGGTATTCTCGTACAGGGCGCCACAGAGTGTGACAATGGGTCGTCCCGGCTGTTTCCTCATGCTCTTGTGCACTTTTGGCAAAAAGTAGATGGTGGGCATCACTGGGAACTTCGGATGTAAATATTTGCACATGTCTTCCTCGAGTAACCCTTTATAATTATATATATGTTAACCAAGTCAAAAACTTTCATATTCATACCTGCCTGCAGTAGGATCTTCTTCCAATTTGGCATAGCAGGAATGATCGGTAAGTTGTCTTGCCTCCTCCTTGATGTAATCCATGCGCTTCATCACAACAATGTTGGTCCCCTTGTCTGAAGGCTTAATGATGCAATTTGGCAAGGTACTAAGATGTTTCAAAATGTTCTGGTCCTGACAAGTGAGATTCCCATGGAAATTATCTTTGATCTTCCTGATTTTTTTTCAGATAATTGGTCACAAGATCCTGGAATGCTTCTATGTGTCCTCCCGGACTGAACATGGGGTTGAACCTGGATTAGCACCCAAGTTCACTGGTGCCTGGCCAATCTGTATATATATTCATAGATTTCCAGTCTAGATCTCTAATGTCATCAGATGCTGCACATTCTGATCCCAGGCTTATAAGATTTCCAAATGTGTCCATGTCCTCAATTGTCACCGGAGTGTACCCTTCTAATGTTTCCTGAGCGGGTTGCTTGGACGGATTCACTGCGAAAAACTATTTAAGCCTGACTTTTCGCATGTATTTGTCAAAGTCTATGTGAGTTTCAGCGTAGTTATAATGACTTGAAGGGCAGAAGTTGAGACCAAGTTTTAATACTTTCAAGTGGTCATTTGATAGAGGATAAGAGGAGAGGTTGATAATTGACATCTTGTTGCTCCATATTAGTCGCTCTAATGTTTTGGTTCCAGAGCGGGTCTTCCATGCCATCTTGTCCTCGTCTCCGGCATCTGAGCTTGTTACCCCTCCTTGTTTTTTCCTCCTCTTTGGCCCGTCGATTTTCCACGACCTCTGCCTCTTGGTTTTTTGTTGCCGTTTCTCACATCCATACCAAGCAGCAAACATGTATAAATTATGAACTACTTTAGATTAAAATTAAAATACATGATTTAAATGTTTTAAAAAAAGAATTAGGAATTAGAATTGACTTGAAGATATGCATGTATGAGACCTGTATTACATGCATATAAGTGGTTTAATGAGGACTTTTGTTTGATTGTTTGGAGTAGTGGGAGAAAAAACATGCACCAACCTTCCTCCTGCCGCCTGCTGACAACACTGTACCTGGAGTATGTTGGGACCAGAAATGATCAGGCATGTATTTAAGGGAAAGAGGCAGTGTATAGACCAGATAAGCCGTTCCCAACCAGAGGGAAAAGAATAACATCCGAATGAGCCTGACACGAACAGTATGCAGGAAGAAACTAATGCAAGGTACATGAAAGGAGCCAATGGAAAATGTACCAGTGATAATGTGCCCAAGTCAAGCAGAACCCAGTCTGTATCAAGTTCGGGTTACCAAAAAACAAAAAGGGAGATCCAACAGCAGTCACCAAGAATGACTGAAAAGTTCTGAGGCATTAGGAAGAGCCAAAGGAATATGAAAGGTCTGAAGCAAATGAAAGGTCTGAAGCAAATGAAAGGTCTGAAGCAAATGAAAGGTCTGAAGCAGCTGGAGTTGATGAGCCAGGAAGACCGGTCAAAGAAGAAACCAGTCGCAAAAACACAACTCGCAGTTAACACAAGTACACAATTTCAGGGTCTGACAAATCCGGTACATGGGATGACTTGGTCCACTTGTAAGCTATAATCCTCTCAAAACATGGGTGGCATAACAGCACTGAGCTACCCTCTACGAGATACCTGGGGAATGTCTTTTGGACGAGGAGGATGATCCAGGGTGAACCATGAGCCACCAGAGAAATAATTCTTTGACACTTGTTGTGAAAGGGATCTGATCCCATAAGAGGGGGATCCAGGGTGAACACCCAACTTGAATACATGTGAAAGGAAAATGATGTTTGCGTGTTATTTTTGCACAGCAGGCCCTTTTGAGTCAAGAGACTTGCAAGAGGCTTCGACCCATAAGGTCCTGAACTGTGAAGATTGAACTGTATCCCTGTGCCGCAGCAGGCAGAGCATGTGTTTTGCCCGAGTGAACCGTCTTGCCCTGTGCTGAAAACGTGGGGAAGGGAGGCCAACGGACCAATCATCCTGACTTATCATTTTGTGAACACTTCTTTCTTTTTCATGAACTTTACCCCACTCTATTTGCAAATTAGTAGTAAGGATTGCCAATAGGTTTTTTAGTACAGGCCCTTTTATTTTGACAAGATTCCAATAGGACTGCCTTCTTTATTATTTGATGTCGTAGCATGCTCCCATCTTTGGATTTAGGGTTAGATCGGTGTTTATCACACCCCTGTAAAAGTTCAATAAACACCCTTGAACTGTGGTCAATTGTGTCTGTCTTACTATTGCCACCATGCGTTCCTTACACTTCTAATCCAAATATTTTATAGCATGAAACTTAATTGTATTAATGAAGTGTTATTTGCCCAAGAAACTGAGTGATTCAATTATTCATTATTTTGAAAAAACAGATTTTACTTTATACAATTGTCTCTAAAATAGAAACAAACACTGGAGATAGGTCATCTTCCCAAACTGGCGCCTGGAAACACTTGTATACAGGATAGTTATAAATGCAATATTATATCATAAACTTGATTCTGGTTGCGAGTATAATCCATAGCAAGTCAATTAATTCTGATAATTATGCAGGGCATAACTTACTTTGCACAAGTGCGACCATTTATGTGCAACAAATACCTCCTACACATCAGCCTGTCAGGAAGGAGAAACCTACACAGAAAGTAACCAGTGCTCCATGGGGAGGCGACGTGGACAAAAGCCTTGTGCCTTTACTGGAAGAGTGCTTGTGTATGTGAGTGCGTAAAGGGATGCTCTTACCGCCAGGAACATGCATAGCGGGCACTGCTTAGGTATGTAAAGAATAGCATTATAATATGAAAGCTTGCCATGTTTTATTGCCATTCCATCCGCAATGCCGGTTACCTACATGAGAGTTCTGTGTCCACTGCCAACTGCCTTCCAACTGTGATACCGGTGAGAGCCGAAGCAACAATCCATGCCTGCTCTTTCTTGGCCAGAACTTCTGCAGCTCCAGAGACAGTTTGCATCTTCCAGAGTCTCGCTGCCTTCAAGGAGAGCCTAGCAACACTGCAAACTGTAAAACGGAACTGGGTGGTGTGCATGCACCCAGAAGCTAAAGGGAGACTATTATGGGAACGGGATCGTGATACTTATTTTCGATGATGTGGTTGGCTGTCTTCATGCTAAACACATTCCAGATGTATACGAATTTGGAGAAGTGGCTCAACAAGCGGTGATTAAGTTAGTGAAACCCACACACTGAGCAGACAAAAAGGTACTCTTACTTCTTACTGAGAGATATTATCACAGCAAGCAAAGTTCCTATCTAGTACCAGGAACCCTTTCAGCAAATAGAAAAATAGATCTTTAGTTGCTCCAAGGACAAGGTTCGCTCCTTTAGGATAGGATTACAAATGGTTACTGTGGGGGGGCATGGCTTAGTACGCCTGATCTCCGGCTCCCGTCTCGGCGATTACATACACTTATCTTTTTTGGTGCCCATTATGCCTTAAAATTAACTTAAACTACCCACCTGGTGATGCTGAGGGTGAAGACACTGAAGGTGCCAGCATAGTTCGAGCAAACAGAGTTTGGATTGGCACTCCTTTTTCAACAGCACACCTCTGAGGGTGCAGCCTGGAGCAGGGAGGTCACGTTGCAAGGCAGGCCGACGCATCTAGTCAGACGGGCGGCTGACACGCACTGTTAACTCCGGTGAACGTGACGGAAAACATTTACCCTACAACACAGGCAACCTCGGGTTTAAAGGCACAGACACACTTTCAAGTTACAGCAACACGTTTTAACACACCAATTGTGTTTACCCAACAAAACATATATTTTTAATACTAATATATAGTTTTAGAGCTGCATACAGGCCTTTATCTCTTTAACAGCATTTAAAGTAAAGGATAAGTTGTTTTTATTGCATTTTTCCTCTGCATTTATATAGAAAACTGTGGCTTCTAAAAAGATAGTTTACTGTGTTGGCTTCTACAAATATTTTGAATAAAAATACTAGTCAATATAAAAATGTCTTGATCTCCTTGACGAACCAGGCGAGCCCGGAGGAAGACTCCTGACCGCTGAGACTCCGGCCGGACCGCCCGGGCGGGAGGAGCCCGCTCGCAGAGCTTGTGGGACTGATAATCCAGGGAGGAGAATAGAGAGAGAAGACACTGGGGGGTCTAAAGACTGGGGGTCAACTTGCTGAGATAACCCTTGCATATAATGTCTGTATTTATCATTCTGCCTTGATTTAAAATAAACAAAGTTATAAAAAAAAAAAAATGTCTTGATCTCTACAAAGGGAATACTAAATGATGGCACTTAACCATTAGGGCAGTATGGATATTTCCTCACAGAAAAGGTTGTATATTAGTCTTCAAGTAGCCTATTAACCTCAGGGCTAAATACTGAAACGTATCGTCCCCCACAGCAACAGAAATCCATATACTTAAGCAAGTGTGGTCTACTGCATGTATTAAGTACAAGTGAGGAGCTTTGATTATATTTGACAAGATACCAACGGACCTCAGCATGACCTCAAAAAAAGCACTTTCTAAGGATCTGCCATCAGCATCCAATAGCAATGCCCCCAAAAGGCAAAAAAGGGACTCCCCTACGTCTAAAGAGGATTTACAGGATCCAGTCTGGATGAAATCAAATCACTTATTTCTTTCATGGAAGCTACTACGGCCAAACTACAAGTGCTGGATGACAAGTGGTCCTCTTTTGAAACAGGGATAGATGAAATTGAGAGAAGAGTCAGCAACTCAGAAGATGTGGCAGGAAAAGTGATGCAACTTGAGAATGTGGTTACGTCTCTACAGAAAGAAGCAGATAATTTAGAAAATAGAAACAGGTGGAACAACATTCAAATTGTGGGCCTTCTGGAAAATATTGAAAAGGACAATCCTACCAAGTTGTTATACTACATGCTCCCTCTACTTTTGGATCTTCCAACATCCATGCAGCTTAATATCCAGAGAGCCCATCGTGTTGGACCAAAATCCCCTCCTAGGAATTCTCTGAGAACTGTAATATTTGCAGTGCTCGATTATATGCATGTTCTCCTCATCATGGACAAGGCAAAAGAAAAGAAACTACTCCTATGGGAAGGTACAAAAATATTATTTTCACAAGACGTGTCCAATGCCACAGCAGATAGAAGAAAAGCTCTACTAGCGTTTAGACCAGTTTTGAGGCAACTAAACGGCACATATGGGATCATCCACCCACCTTCCCTAAAGGTTAATCCAATTGGACACTCATATACCTTTCAAAATCCAGGAGACTTCAGAAGCTTCATTCAAAAGGCACAGAAGAGTTGAGATGGACACCACTAAACCAACAAATATCTAAAGTTAATATATGCACCAACTTCTTATCAACTCTATCTTATCACCGAAATGAGGCAGAGGGTGAACCCGTCTGTATCTGGTTCTCCACCCCTTCCACATACTGACCTTTTGCGAACATGGAATGGAGAGGCTGTTTCCGGTTAGCCAATACTTGATTATATACTTGTTCATTTGAATGGAAGCTGAAAAATTCCATGTTCTTTTTGTTTGTCATCCCCCTTTGCATATGTTTCTTCCCCCCTTCTGCTTCATGTTACCAATGCCTCTAGCTAGCTATACATTTATATATATATTGCTAGTCTCCCTCCCTTACGTGTTCCATACTTTATTAATTATGGCTTTATGTTAATGTATAATCTTTAAATGCCCTGCCACTTAACATAACTTCATGCAACGTTAAAGGCCTTCACAACCCAATCATGAGCCAAAAAATGCTTTCCCATCTTAATAGGACAAAACCGGCCATATCTTGTATACAAGAATCCCACCTCTCAACTAGAAGCTGCCAAACTGAAATGATTATGGGTAGGGCAAATCTACGCAAATGGAGCATTGGGAAGAAAAATGGGGTTATTACCCTCATCGGTAAACATCTCCAATGTAAAGTTATATCGAAAGAGTCAGATGATGTGGGCAGGTGGGCTCTGATCAAGCTCCTTATTGACTCAGTCGAATATTCCATCTTAAATTTATATGGTCCTACCAATGCTGACCTCACTTTCTGGACTCTATTAAGAAACCACATACTTAAAACATGTCCAACTAACCTCATAGTAGAGATTATAATGATATTATTGACCCTCTTCTTGATATAAAATAAAAAAAAAAACTTGAATGCTCGCTTTAAGAATACTAACTCATGTGCAATTCATCAATTTTATATTGGAGTTAGGCCTTATTGATGCCTGATGTCTAGTTCATCCAACAGATATGGAATATACTTTTTATTCCCCACCACACAACTCTTTTTCAAGAATTGACTATATTTTTATATCCCAATCTGTGACTAATAGACTGTTAAATGTTATGATAGAACCCATTATTCTGTCTGTCCATGTTCAATTATCTTATTCACATAGTGGGTATCAACAGAAGAGATGGCGATTTAACACTACCCTTCTAAAAGATAACGATTTCAATGAATTTATTCAAAAACAACACACCAACTATTTTGCTGAAAAACTGAACGATACCTCCATCGATAATAATTGGATTGCTATAAAGCTCTATTTATGGGGCCAAATGATTTCCTTTGTAGCTCAAAAAAAGAAAAAACGTAAAGAATCCGATGACATTCTTAAAACAATTAAACGCTTAGAAATGTAATACATTCGTACCAATACCAGCTCAATTCTTACATGAATTACTAAACTAAAAATCCAATACAATAATTTGATTACACACTTCTCCTGTGCTAATCTGTTAAAGTAAAAATCAAAACTGTATCAACTGTCCAATAGGTCAAGTAAATCATTTGCTTCTTACCTCAAACTTAAAAAGGATAAACCCAAAATCATGGTTATAAAAGATGAAAGTGGAAGTAGAGTTCTCAAAGATGAAGATCTTCTTCAATCCTTTTCCACATTTTATCAAAAATGATACTCCTCAGAATCACTACCTAACAGTACTTGTGCCACTAACTTTAAATATACATTGAGATTCATATATCACAATAGATTCCCAAACTGTAAATGCACCCCTACAAATTAATGAAATCTACCATGCTATAAAAAATCTCAAAAAAGGAAAAGCCCCAGGACCTGATGGATTCCCAATAGATTTATTTGCCCACTTTAAGGAGATATTAATCCCGAAACTTCATGAACTCTATCCCTTTTTTATCTCTAATGAAAAAGACAAGGGCCCTTTCCCGGAAGCAATGTTAATAGTCTTTCCTAAACCAAATAAAGATCCCAAATTAGTCAAAAATTACAGACATATCTCTTTAATCAATACAGTGTGCAGAATCTTGGCAAAAATATTAGCAAATAGATTAAACCCCTTCCTCCCGAACCTCATCAAAAATGACCAGGTAGGATATGTCAAAAGCAGATTATCCTCAGCCAATATCAGACTCTTTAAGAATATCATCAACACAATTAAAACATCAACAAATCCTTATGCTGCTATAGCACTCGATGATGAGAAAACTTTTGATAGGGTGAGTGGGATTTCATGTTCAAAGCTCTTCAATGGCATTGTCTTCCAGATTTCTTTATCTCAATTGTAAATGTATTCTATTCCAACCCTAAAACAGCAGTTTTTATACACGGACATATATCCCCCTATTTTTCAGTTAGTAGAAGAACCCGCCAGGGATGCCCACTATCCCCTCTTTTTATTCTGGCTATAGAACCTTTTTTAGAAGCAATTAGACAAAATTAAAGCATTGTTGGAATTCAACATGGTCATATCCATGTAAAAACGGCTGCCTATGCAGATGATGTCTTACTCTTATTACATGTTACAGACTCTTGTAAACATCACCTACTTAGCACCATCATGCAATTCTTGTTAGCTTCCGGTTATAAACTCAATATTGAAAAATCAGAATTACCATTACTGAATATATACTGTAATAGACACCACTGCTCAAATCTAGGAATTAAATGGTGTCCCAAGGGGATTAAATAGCTTGGTATCATAATAACCCCATCTATTAAAGACACTATAAAACAAAACACCACAAACATACTCACTAAAGTCAAAGACCTTACTAGCTCATGGTCCCTTATTTTTGTCCTGGTGGGGTAGGTTGGAATCTATTAAAATGCCAATTGCTCCAATTGTATTTTATTTGCTATACATGCTTCCTGTTTCCCTTCCTGCTACATTCTTTAAATCTCTTGACTCATACATTCTTTATTTTAGGGGAAGAAAAAGCATAGAATTTTAGCATATAAACTTAAATTACCCCCGAAAAGATGGTGGAGTGGGTCTTCCTGATTTTAAAAAGTACCATATAGTGTTTGTGTCAAGTCAGGCTCAGCTTTGGATTTTACCCACCTTGGTGAATCCACCAAATTGGCTTCATTTTGAGATAGCGACGGTTTCCCCCCACATCCTAACAGATTGCCCATACACCAAAAAATACAACAGATCTATAACCAGTATTAATATTACTATCATTTATCTTAGAACATATTTACTACCTTATATTTCTAAAGCATCTCAATTTGTATCCCCTTACATTTGATGAACCCATTAATTAAAAATAAAACCATATGCTGGAAACCATGGCTCTCATGGCATTAAATTTGTAAGACACCTGTTTATTAAGGGAATACCTCTATCCTTCAATGAGCTGATAAAGTATCATATTCCAAGGACCTTTTTGCACCAATGATCTGGTTGATGCGTTAATGGTTCAATACGATCTGCTAATGCATTGTGGCAATACACATCAAGATAACAGAATGCAACATATGCTTAATCATAACTTTAATGCGGCAAAATACTAACATCTATGTCAGACAATATGACTCCACGGAAAAGCCAATTGGAATGGAAAATGGATTGCTCTCTGATAGACTCTCAAAAGAGATGGCCTCTGGTTTGGAAAGACATTTCTTAAGTGACTGTTTCGGCAAGTCTGCTCCAAACTTTTTACTTCTTCCACCACAGAGCTTTTCTTACTCCATTTATCCTATTTAAAGGAGGTTTTATCAAAAGATGAACATTGTTGGAGCTGCTTATGTATGAAAGGATTGTTTAAACATTTAGTATGTGACTGTATTCATGTTAAAATATTTTGGACAGCTGTATGGAATGTGCTAAAATCCATTTTCCACTTACAAGAACTTTGTATTTCATTTCTGTATCTAGGAAATACAGCCATTGTGCCTGTCATTAGTGTAAAAAAAAAAAAAAAAAAAGAAGGACTTCTGTTTGACCTCTTCATCATGATAGCAGTCCAAATTATTACCTTGAATTGGAAAAACCTTAAAGAACTGCACTGGAAAATATGGTGGAATTCTATTTGTAATGTTCATAGAATGGAGAAATGTAATGCTTCATCCCCTCTTTTACTAAGGAAACGAACTGGAATGGAGGTTGTTCAATGAGTATTTAGATCGTGCATCACCTAGCCCTTAATTTGTAACAGAAAGTTAATTATATCCGCTTCCCCCGCCCCCTTCCGTCTCTGCTCGTCTGGTCTGTCATGTCGGTTATTAATATTCATAATATATAAAATATACACTTATTAGTTGTGTTCCATTTATGCATTAGATGTACCCTGCCTGGTTTGCCATGTTGGGCCTCTTTCACTCTATGAACTGGTATCGGATTATCTGTTCTTCTCTTACTAAGATGTTTATATAGGATTGATCTATGTTTGTTTCATCTCACCCTGTATGCCAGGGTATTTATTAATAATAAAATATTTAAACAAAAAAAGAAATGGTTACTGTGAAGGGTTCATCTTCACTCAACAATAAGATGTATCTATAGAGGCTCTCAAGTTAAAAAGCCCATCAAAGATCCACTCAGACCTGCAGAAGGTTAACCAGGAGACCAAAAAATCAGAGTGAATTTTAAGGGGACGGGACTTGCACAAGAGGATGCTCATAATTTACTGTTTATTGCTGTTTACTGTGTCTTCGGAGCACCCACGCTTGAAGGCGATGGTTCAATGGCTGGTACCATTTCTTATGTTGTCACATTCCTCCTCTCCAAAATGATATAATCAAGACACCATCATGCACTTGGTAAAGGGGGACTGGTGGGGCACAGCAGCTGCTGCGGTCTGACACACGACCTTGACAGTAACGCGCCCTGAGAGGTATTAATCATCATACTATTGGTCTTGTACAGTCAGTGCACCGATGCAACTGAACATCATTCACTTCTGTCGAGTGTGATCGCCAAATGTTCGTGTGCGGCACTGAGATAAGGGGCCACAGCATTGGCATAGAGCTACGTTATGGAGTGACTGGGCAGGTCCATCCCGTCTGCACCTTCAACATTCAGGAATGTCAAGATAGTGTCTCCACATCCACTCCAAAACAGTAATTCAGAAAATGGGCAGAATTATCCTGAACGATTGCCAACAGACCTGCTGGAGAACAACTTTAACAAAAAGGCAGAGGGGTCGCAAAAAAATGTTATAGCCCTGGTGACATAGAGGAGTAAATTCTTCTACTTAATTTAACAACCTACACAACTTCACCACATCTAATGCCTTTGCAAAGTACTGCAATAGAAATGGGTTGTTTTTGGCTTCTGCAAAGAAAATTGCTTCAAATCAAATGCGAGTTTGATCCAGATATGTGACTCATGATGAAACCAATCTGATCAGGAAAACTTCAATAATAGTGGCGATTCGGTTAGTCAATTTGCATAAAATGAAATTCTGGACAAAATGAGTTTGCGGTAAATGTCAACTAAATGTTTCACTGTGTGTGGCTGGCCTCTGGGTGGCAGCAGTGCGCCAAGCATTCCTGCAATCCAGGTTTTTTGGGCCTGATCTATGGTAGTCTGCCTTTCTATTGGTGAAGGAGAGAAGAGGTGGGCTCTGTACCATTTCTAAAAGGGAAACAGCATGCTCCAGTACTAAAGCATATAAATCGTGTTTGGGCGCCTGCTTAACGGGTAATAGGTCCTCACAGAATGTGTTTTAGTGCAGTCCGTGCATTACCCAACTTATTATTCATTTGAGTATTTAATGAAATTGTGCAGGGAGTAGGACCAAGCTTATGGTGCCCCTTGAGGGGCTTTAGCATAAAGCAGTATTCCTGTGGGGCATTTCACACTCCCTCATTCAATACTCCAGCTCTGAAGGAAGCGTTCCAAAAAACGGAACTCTGTGCCCACCAGAACAAAAAAAGGGTTGCAGCTCATTGCATGGTTTATTTTGCTTCTGTAGTGCTTTGCACCAAATTAATGAGATGCTACATAGCAAGTAGTGATGGCATCATAAACCAGATAAAGACAGAAAAGCAAGAACACAATGAAAAAGAAAAGCAAACAGTATGAAAATGAACATGATGATCCAGAACATAAGATGATGAAAATCCAGCAAACTACTATTTGGGACAAGATGAAGACACAACATCCCCATAAGCTCAGTCATCAGATCCTGGGTGGGAGGCAAGCCTAAAATAGACACAAACTCCAATGGCCACACTCTCAGGTCAAACAGAAGTGCCTTACAAAGACAGGCCCCAAAACTTCACCTACGAAGTCAAAGAGTCCAGGCTCCAGACCATGTTGAACGCCTGTCATCAGAAGCCAGAAGCAGGCAGATCCACCATCACTGGCAACCATGCTGCTGCACAAATTCCGCCTGCGGCTCCAAGCCGATGATCCAAAATGGCAGAGCAGCACAGGCAACACCGCTACAGTGCAGACTCATTGTCATTAACTGCTAACTGGGCGAATACCAGTTAGCAGTTCAATAACTCCAGGGGGTCTATTAATTAACCTTTGATGTGCATTTAGCAACCTAAACAAATAAAACAAATGCTCTGCTTTAATAGAAACCAACGCTACAGTCTTAACTTTCAGCCAGGCCAAGATCTAACTTGGTGAACATTTTTCCTTTTGACATAGTCTTTGTTTTATACATGTTTTTAGCAACCAAACCATCAGAAGCAGCATTAGAGGAAAATTCTAAACAAACATGATCAACAAATTAAAAGGGACAATGAAATGAATAGTGGAAAGAATACATTTACAATACAAGCAAAACATAACCCTGGACGAAAAGACACACAAGGCAATACATTTATGATATGGGAAAAGCAAATAAGTGTATGTTAACATATTCCTAAAACACCTTGAATACAGGCTGGAAGCCAGGTATTTCATAACCCTGATGCAACTGCTGAGAAGGCCTTCTGAAATACATGATCTGCTAAGAAAATCTCAGGTTTAACTTGGCAAAGAAAGTTCACTTAGCACAAAGTTCACCTGGCACACGTTCACTTGGCAAAGGCATTTCTGTACTTTTTCCTGGTAAGTTCTTTAGGCTTCTCCAGGTCTCCTTTCCATGAACCCAAAAGCCCTCTAGTTCACATTTCTTCAATGGGTCTCTTAGGCTTCCCTCGTCCAAGAGACACTCGTGGTTACCTCTGTACAACCGATTTAATTGTATTTCCTTTAGCACAAAAGGTTCAACTCACAAAAGATCCACTTGTTAACTTCACAGTGCACTTGGCTTCTTTAGGGGGTCCCTTCCCCATTCTGAGCCAAGTCCATTTAGCGTTTCCTTTATTAGAACATGCAGCTCCTTGTGTTCCGTTGGGCTCCCTTGGTCATGACGCAGTTGGCAGACCGCACGCTCCACCGATTACAGGTCGCGTTACCAGGTGCCTTATCCTTAATAGGGTTCTCTTTTCCTTATACTGGCTTCTAAGCGGGCAATCTAGATCAATCTCCTGCCTGGTTGCCACCCCAATGCTTTCCCAACACCCTTTGCTTATTCTGGGGTCTCTGCGGCCCTCCTGGATCTGTCTCCTGCTTGGGTGCCACCCGAATGCTTCCAAATGCTCTTGGTTTATTGGAAAGTCTCTTTTCCTTTACTTTAGGGAATTGTGATCCCACTTCAGTTGTCGCACAGCTCACCCTTTTTGGATCTCATCTTTCACTTTTGACTTAAGATTCACACGCGCACCGGGCTTCTCTTGCTTTCAGAAACTCACAGGTGATTGCAATGCTGTTCCCATTGTGCGCTTCTCTCAGTGTGGAGGTTAGGGTCTCTCCTCCGGCCTCTCCGACAGTCCTGGAGTGATGCTCAATAGAGTGCAGGTGTGTATAATTGTTAAGTGCCTGACTCTGCCTTGATCTTCCTCCTCACAGTACTTTTCGCATTTTCATTTTCTTTTCTGACTTACCATCTTGTGCTGGTGGGGTTTATTCCAAATCCGATTTTTCTGTCTTTATCTTTACTCATTGCCACTGCCTTCCATCCAAAGGGAATTAAGTTAGCTGATGTTTGGGGGTGAGTGTTGCAGGGGGAGTGCTTAACTTTGGGTGCCATCATATGCTTTAAAACCGTGTTTCCTGCTTTGTCATTAAAGATCCATGCAAATTGTGTTAGGATTCTGAACCAATTGTTCTATAGGCAGCATTGCATTTGTGTTGCCACCACTTGGTGGCTATTATAAAATTATATTTTGAATATTTTTCCTTTTTCCATTAAATAATAAATTAACAAATATTTTACTGATACACACCGACCTGGTTCCTAGTCCATTGCGATACTGGGCGTTTCTAAAAGGTGGGCGTGAGACGGGTTGGAGGACTACTCAAAATGAGTCTGTGGTTTATTAAAGATCAAAAGTGTTTCTATTGTGCTCCACATCCATTGTCAGGGGAAGGAGTCCCTGGCTGGAGTGTGCCGTGTTATAAAACCGTGACACAAAGACAGGAACTTATTTTTCTATATGGATTTTCTTTTCAAGAGTCCCACTTCTTACTGAATAACATTTTAAAAGGTAAATTTTTCTTTCTTTGTCCAGTTTCCCAAAATGCAGTCACTTTAGATATTCATTATCGTTGTCATAGTTCGTAGGGTATACAGTTGTTTTTCTGCCAGTTTTTTTTCAATGTAATTGTTTTAAAACCAAAAATTATATCGAAAAAAAACTTCGAAAAATACAGTGGGGTAAGTGGATAAACCGATTATGGAGGTGGTTGGGATAGGGATAAAATAATAGGAAAGGGGGGGTGTGGAGGGGAACCCCCAAATATTTTAAAAAGAAATCTTAAGCGTTTGTTCGATGCAAATGTTTCATTAAAAAGTACAATGAAAAAAACACCTGGCAGCAAAAGAACAGAGCCAGTTAGTAGAAATAATCAGCACTGTCTTATGCTTTCTGGCAGCCGACTGCTCTCATTTTATCCTTTTCCTTCTTCCGGTTCAGTTTGCCTTCTCCTTTACATCTGCAGGCGTGTTTGCCGAGGTGAACCACAAACTGCCCAGGGCTAACCTTCTAAGTTTCACATTATCATAAGCCAACTACAGAAGTGTATGCCCTCCGTCTAGGACTCTGGTGTTTAATCAATTATTTTGACTGCAGTATCACTTGGCCTTAGAAATCTGATGGGCTACGACATGGTATTTCATTATTGAGATCTGTACTAATTTGCATGGGTTATTCTCTGTAGTCATATTAATGTTCCCTTATAGTGAACTTGCGCTTACAAATACCATGCCTATGTTAACCAAACCTTTGCAGCATACGCTCAGAGCAAAAGTGGCTTTTTCCTATAGACACCCAGTACTGCTTGACATTATTTACTTAATTTAACTTGTAATTTAATGTGAAATGCTTTTATATGGCTTTCGTCAGCCATTCCGGCAGGGGTGGCTGGTAGGGGGGTACAGTGAGTGGCAGGTGTGAATCATGAGGTGTCGAGGCTTGCAGGCCAGTCGCACCTTCAGTCTTGCGAGTCAGTTTGGTTCTAGTTGGTTGGTGGACGAGAGAACCTTGAGTGCAAGTTTAATCCAGAAACGATCTATCAGTTGGAATCCGCACTGCATGGACCTGGCTAGCTGCTGGGGTGGAGGAGTTGGGTACAGTGCAAGCGAAGTGGCTGGTGGTGTTCCTTGGTGAGTTTGTACGCAGTTGCTGGTGAGGATAGACACTGAATAATGCAAGGTGGACAGAGATGAAAATGAGGTGGTTAGAAAGAGGTGGGAGGGTGGGGACTGAATGTGCTACATGTCCATTCACAGGGTGGGGGTATGAAGGCTGGTGAAAGAGGATGCTTAGGAAGCTCATGCAACTCCAAAAGTCTCTACACATAATGAGGAAAAATGAACACCCCATTGACCTAGGATCATGCTAATTACTCCTTCAATCTGTGTATCAAACTTCCTTTCCCAGAAAGCCTGTAGCCAAGATAATTGAATTCTTTAGAGTGATGCAGTTATTCACTTGGAATGCGCACTTGTAATCTTTAACTTCCCCTACGCTAAATACGCTTGTCCACTCGCACTCCTAACTACTTCCCACTCAATTGACTTGGACTCATCTTCCCAACTAATCCAAGAGCCAGGGTATATCGGTCTGTTCATCCTTCCTTCAATCAAACTCACCCTACACTTGTGTGTCCACCTAAATCATCCACATTAACACTACATTAGTTGCATATAAGCAAGGATTCTGAAGTGACCCCAAGGCAAGACCTTTCAGCTAAAGGAAAGTGACATTCAAGAATACATCAGGAGTCTAAGATTTTGCTTTGATAATTAACGTTGTCTTATTTAAAAGGTATTTCCACATTACAAGCATCACACACAAGGCACTGGAGGCCCAGGCCATTTTGGCTTTTGTAAGAATGCAGACACCTGAAGCAATATTGTACTTGGGATTCCAGCTGCAGTGGGACCGGTACTCTGTACACATTACATATAGGGCAGCAGCTTTTCCAACCATTTTTAGGACTGCAAAATGTGCAATCATTTTGCATGGTTAAGTGGATCCTGACTGTTCCTCCTTAAAATAATGGTTGCTGTCAATGTTGGGTCATGTGACATGTTTCCAGAAGTATTCTCAAGTCTCTGGTGCGGGGTAGACAGAGAGCGGTAGAGTTAATTACTCTGATAAAGAAATCAATTAAAAGCCCTGGCTTTGGTTTACAGTTCTATTGGAGATATTAATTTATTAAAAAAATAGATTTTTTGGATTGAACTTTAACTCGTTTCATGCCAGCTCCCGACCTTTAAGCGCGGGACAGCAAATGGAACTTGGGCTGCTCAGAGCGGTCTTGTTTAAAAGACGAGTGCGTTGCCCCACAGCTGTCCTCCCAGAAGCATCAAGTCACAGAGAAAAGCCAAAGATCAGTAACCACGCTTATCCGTGAACCATAAAAACGGTGTCGTCTAGCAGGTTTTGAGCACTAGTTCTGATAAGCAACCTTCATAAAAACACAAAGGGATATCAGTCACTGCTACAGTAAACATCTCTGAGGACAAAGGAATTTGCAGATGACGTGAAAATGCAAATGTAATAATTGGTATGTTAGAAACGTGCAGTGTTGCTGAAGTTTAATTTGCGTGTTCGGCCCATGAAGAATCGCTATATTGTGTTTAATTATGGGGTTGCGCAGGAGTTATACGAGTCCTAGGAATAGGTTCTTAGACTGGAAGAAAGTCATGAATACAATCGTTAAGAAATTCGATTGCTTTCTATATTTCAACATTTTTATTGTCATTTTGATCAATCAAAGATGTATAGAAATAAAACTTTTGTTAGGTACCCAATTTCACTCCTTCTTCCGTCAGTCAAACACCACCATTACAGGTACAGCACTTTACAGCCTGGAATGGTTGAGGAAAGAGGATCGCACATGCAAGAAGCTCTCGGGTAATTCATCACACGGAGGCAGAAGATGCAGTCTGTGCAGAATCTTCTTATCACAAGTCAAGGTAACGAGCCCGAGTCAAGGTCTTGTTGCAGCTGCACTTTAACATAAAGGTTGATTACGTGTTGTACTGCAATATTGCAAAATTAAGAACAGTCAACCTCGAACCACACAAGCCCCGCTCCCAGCTATGATGTGTGGTCTACTTGACGTTGAGCAGAAGGAACAGTGGATTTGCACAAGTCCAGGGCGAGAAGCACATACGCTTATACTCGAATATGATCTACGAGGTTGTCATTTGAATACATGTAAAGGTCATCACCGAATGGAGTGTATGATATGGTATTCAATGGTGGAGAATTAGCATGCTTAGCACTTTGGTTGCAGGCAGCCGAATCCTTCAGTAAACATGCAGAGAGCTTTTAGTGGAAGGAGAAACATAAATGAGGAACTATGATCGGTTCTGGACTTTCATCTGTACAAGAGATACTCGAAAGGAAAAAAAGAGATCTTGAAACTTAGCTAGAACTTAGCCTGAGACTCTCCTCCTTGGCTCCCCTTAGCACTTCCCTCCCGGCCCCTTCCAACACTTGTCCACTCCTCTGTTCCTCCTTCCGTCCCCATCCCATGCACTACTCCTCAATGCACTTGCACATCCAAATGCTGCAAGGCCTAGTAGGACCACGACTGTATATTTACTGTTTTGCCATTATTATTATATCCCCAGTTCCCTTGCCCTTAAGCCTTCTGGCGCTTTGAAACACAATTTTGTATAAAGCGCCTTACAAATGCTCAATAAAATAAATACAAATAAATGTGAGCACTCATGTAAAAAAGACGCCATTCTGCTGTTGCACTATAGCACGACCCCACAAAACAGAGTGCACGCAGCTCAGAATGCAGTGCCATCACAGCATTTGGGATCGATCAAGAATCTGAGATTTAGAACCTCACAAGGGAGTGGCGTGGCTAACCGCCATGTGAAGAGGACGCGTCTTGGGTGAGCTCCGTGCGATGTGCCCATAAGAAGCCGCTTTTCATGAACCACAGAAGCCCTAGAAACCCGTAAGCTACCATACCTGTCGCAGACGACATCAGGAAGCTCCGAACTGAGTTTTGTGACCGAGAGTGCCCTGAAGGAAACAAGACACCTCGCGAAGCAACACCACAGAGCCGCGCCCAAGATGGCGGCTCCCATGCATTAGCCCGCGTAACATTGCGCATGCTGAAACTGAGCTGCGGCCCCAGCCCGCTACCTGCCGAGTGGACCGGAGGCCCATGAACAGCGACAGAATCAGAAGCGAGGACGCGCACTGCCCCGATCTGAGAGCGGAATAGGCACATCCATAGACCCGGACCAGCAGAGGACCCCCGGCGGAAGAGGCGACTGCCGAAGAGCGCAAAGGGGCGGAGGAGCGAGGACAGGGCGGTGCCTGGCCTGCCGTGTGCGGAGCCTGCAGAGTCACTGCCGGGGACCCGCTCCGGAGAAGCTGTGGCAAGCGAGAAACAAAAGAGGCGAGCGGTGGAGGTGCATTGACAGCCTAGGTGCCACCCGACCCCCCCTCTACAACTTGGGAGCACCGAGGAAGAGCACAGCACGAATGCGCGCAGACAGCCGAGTGGCCCGCCCCGTACACTAGTGAGCGGTGCCCCGAACAGGCCCCCCTCGGCCCCTGGGATCCAGCGCAGGCCCAGCGAAGGCGTCACAACCTGTCTGAGATGTCCACGAAAGGAGCAAGGGACAAACAGCGCCAAACCACCATGCACACCTACACCGCTGGAGGGCCAGCAGGACCTGAAACCACAAATAAGACAACCTCCGAGGCGGTGCCGGATCCCCCTGAGGGGGCAACCGAACCAAGCAACACTCAGATCCTAGAGTCCATCAAAATGTTCCAAACAACAATGGGAAAAAAAACATCAAAAAAAATAAATAAATAAAAAAAAGACGCAGTGGCCATAGATCTGGGCCTATTACGACAAGACGTTCGCTCCCTAGCCTGCAGGACCGAAACACTGGAAGTCCAAGTGCGTGAAAACACTGAAGCTAAAACGCAGCTCCTAAAAGATGTGGACGTGCTGCAGCAAAGGGTGAAGAACCTGGAGGACAGGGCCGAGGAAGCCGAAGGACGGGCACCCTGAAATAATATCAGACTTTTGAGCTTGCCGGAGGGAATCGAAGGATCAGACCCCACGAACTATGTAGAGACCCTTTTGCTACAGGAGATCGGGCTGCGAAACTCTTGCAAGGGTTCACGATCGAAAGAGCCCACCGATCCCTCACCAAAAAACCACCCCCTGGCACCCCGCCTAGACCAATGATAGCAAAAGTACTTAACTACAGGGACCGTGAGACCATTCTAGCCTAATCCAGATCATGGGGCCAAATACAAAGAGACTCTGCGAAAATAGCGATCTACCCGGACTACACCTTCCAGGTCCAGATGAAGAGGGCACAATTCATATACACAAAAGCCAGACTGAAAATGGCCGGACTGCGGTACAGGTGATACACAACAACAAGGCCCTTTTGTTTGACACCCCAGCAGAGGCCCGAGAATGGATGGGCGGGGAGCAGATCCCCAGACGCCGATGAGAAAAGGCGGAGGTTGCGGTGAGTCATAGTACAGGGCCGCAAGCAGGACTTCTAACCCGCAAAGCACATGAACAAAATGGCCGAAGTTAGGCGCAGCTGGAAGCTATCGGGGTATATGTATACCTGCCCCTAGGGCACCAGGAGACTATGTGCGGTCAAACGGAGCGTAAACGGGATAGTCATAAGGAGGGAAACCTCGCTGGACCTGTTTTTGGTTTGGGAAGTTTAAAGTTATGGGGGGGAGGGAAAGCATGAGTTGGCACTAAAGTTGGGGACTTGAAGGGGGGAAACACCAAGACCACATGGAGCTCTCACTAACAGTACAGCGATAGAACAGCCTCAAGAGGGGGCGTGGCTACGAGGGCCATGTAGGAGCTCCTGAGATCCAGAAATGATCCTGGCGAAATAGTGCATAACAACGTGCCTATGACTGCTGAAAACACACATGTCGATGTGTGAACGGTCTGACTGCGCTTGGTGAACTTTTGGAAGGCGTGGGAGGAACGGTGGTGGAGTTTTGTGCGAAAAAGATGAGGAGCGCCGGAGACGGAAGACGAAACAAAATGGCTGATCAACGACTGGTACAAAGGAAGGAGCAGGCCGCACTGTGGTCGGGCGATAGGAGCGAACTGTGTGCGCATTTGTAACTTGCGGGGAACGCAGGTCCCCTGGGTCATGTCTAATAGAACAGTGAGACCGAAGGCGAAGCAGCCCACGTTGGACGACTTCGCCAAGACGTCCCCTGGTCGGGAAAGTTCCAAGAGCAAGGATAAGTTGCCTACAGGCGGCATGCCTGCGATGGGTACTAACCAAGAGGTCCTGGCTGCGATTGCGTATTTGAAGGTGGCCTGGGAGGCTAAGCTTGAACTGGCCGTAACTGAGTTGAAAACGGCATAGGACCTTAAGGTCAGTGAGGTGCAGGAGGAGGTGAATTTACTCCGGCAGGACGTCAGGTCCCTGGCGGAGCGCACGGAGACCCTCGAGAAAGAGGTGAGCCCGAACACCGCCGATTGTGCCTCCCATAAGGCCGAATTGCATGCCCTGGTGCAGAGAGTGGGCAACTTGGAGAACATGGCGGAGAAGGTGGGAGGACGCGCCCGACGGAATAACATTCGCATCGTGGGCCTGCCAGAAGGATCGGAGGGCCACGATCCCACGGAGTTCATCGAATCTATGCTGTTGCAGGAGATACCCGGAGGAGCCTTATCTCAAGGATTCGCGGTGGAACGTGCGCATAGAGCTCTAACAAGGAGGCCGCCGCCGGGAAACCCACCTAGGCCAGTAATTGCCAAAATCCTTAATTACCGGGACCGGGAGAGGATACTAGAACACTTCCGCAAGGGAGGAGCCGCAAACATAACGGCCCACCCGGACTATACCCTGACTGCAGCGTAGCCACATGAACTTTGGGACGGTAAAGCAGAGACTGAGAGAGGCGGGCCATAAATACATGTTGCTGTACCCGGCGAAATTGAAGGTTTTTCACAAACACAAGACTTTGTTTTTTGAGACTCCGGAGGACGCCATGGGATGGCTCGACGCGCAGGGATGTCCCCAGGAGCCTGACGTTCGGACGGGAAGAGGAGATGGAGGAGATAAGTAGTGCACGAGGAGGGTGCTACAAGATGGTGCGGAATAGGTCTCTGGGACTTGATTATAGTCATTTGAGCGGCCTTAGGCAGAGAAGGTCAGACTGTTGCACAATATATTATGAACACTGACTATTGCTGTATTTAGGGGAGCCTTGCAGAGCGGATCTCTTTACCCCACTTAGTAACTTTAGTTAAGTGGCCATTCGGGCAACTTCACCCTACTGAGCTCTGGGCATTGGTTGGTGCTTGCAGGGCTAGATGTGGGGGTGCCAGAGTTCCATGGATGGAGCTGGGCACCAGTTGGGGAGTGTGGTGTTGGGGAAGGGATGGGTAGAGGGTGGGGAGGGAAGTGGGGAGTTTGGGGTGTGTATAGTTATGGGGAGTTCGAGTTTGTACATGAGGCTACAAGAAAAAGCCAGGGGACTGTATCTGTATAGCGTGGGCAGGTGGGATTTGCTGCACGGAAGGGGGGAGGATACTTATGAGATATGGGGGATCATAAGATCGTAACGTGGAATGTCATGGGACTCAATAGTTACTTAAAGAGGAACAAGGTCATGATGTATTTGAAAAGACAGAAGATTGATATTGCACTGTTGCAGGAGACGCATCTGACTCGGGAAAAGTTGGAACTGGTGGGGAAGAAGTGGAGAGGTATTGTAGTGGGCTCTCCGTATTCTGCCTACGCTAGAGGAGTGTTGGTCTGGGTGGCACCGCACGTTCTGCTCCAACTTACACAAGAGGTGGTGGATACGGAGGGGAGGATGGTCATATTGAAGGCACTGGTGGAGAATAAGGAGGTGTGCATTGTAAATACGTATGCCCCCAAACAAAACACAGCGGCATATTTTAGGACTCTGTGTACCAACCTGGGTGCATGTGTGTGTCTGTGTGTGGGTGGGGCGGTTGTTTGGGGAGGGGATTTTAATTGTGTGCTGAACCCCAGTGTAGACAGATCTGATGATAAGATTGATAGGCCCACCCCAGCGGCCAGGGCATTGCAGACACTGCTCGACGACTTCAGGCTGGCAGATGTTTGGAGGCTGAAACATCCCAATGAGGAACAGTATTCGCATTACTCAGCCCCGCAACAACTGCATACAAGACTTGATTATTTTTTTTGCCACGCCAGATGTGGTGGTAGAGACCACCCAAATAGAATACAAAGCGAGGGTCCTGTCGGACCACTCGCCTCTTGTCCTGGGATGGCAGTACTGCCGCCCCAGAGCGCGGATACCGACATGGCGCCTCCGGGCTGAGGCGCTCAAGGATCTGGTCTTCAGAGAGGATATCAGGGACGAGATCACACATTATTTTGAAGAGAACACTGGCAGTGTGGATTCGGCGGGCACGTTCTGGGAAGCCTTTAAGGCGGTATTGCGGGGTGCTGCCATTGCTAAATCAAAGGGCCTGCAGGGTGGGGTCCTAACGGAGTTGGGGGAAGCTGAGGATGAACTGGAACGGGAACTCAATGGGAGGGGGGGATGCGGAGCCAGTACTTAAACTACAGCAGCAGTGTGTGGAACTTTGGGAAAGGCTCTGCAACCTCAACTATAAGAAGCATGTTGAGAGACAGCATGCAGGTGGGGATAAAACGGGCCGTCTCTTGGCGTAGCTATAGAAGAGTGAAACCCCTAGGCCCCGATTAGGACGATAACCAGAGAGGATGGAGAGGTAGCGAACACCCAAGAAGGAGTCAATGAGGCATTCTTAGATTATTACAGGGCACTATATGATGACAAAGGGTGGGGGGCAGCCGAGAGGAGATAAGGGAAACTTTAAGAGATATGGGATTACCTAAGATTAATGCCGAAGAAAGAGAGGAGCTGGATGCACCGATTACTTTGGAGGAATTGGAGGAGGTGGTGAGGCAGCTGCCCACCAGTAAGACCCCGGGTGCGGATGGAATCCCTAGCAAATTTTATAAAGCATATAGAGAGAGGAGGTACTCCCCCCCACCCCCCATGCTAGAAATGCTTAATGAATCGTTTGAGGTGGTCCGGTTGCCGGAATCGCTTAGAGAACCGATAATACTGCTCCTTAAGCCCAACAAACCAGGGCATAGCTGCGGCTCCTATAGGCCCTTGTCAATGCTGAACCAGGACGGCAAGATATTGACGGCGGTCCTGGCCAATAGATTGCAGAAAGTTATTAGTAAATTGATACATCCGGACCAAACAGGTTATGTCCCCAACAGAAATATAACTCACAACCATAGGCGACTCCACCGGGTGATTGAATGGGGGAGCAAGAGCGAGGGTGAAATGGCGGTTGTGTCCTTAGATGCAGTCAAAGCTTTCGACTCAGTCAGGTGGTCGTGGTTGCTGGAGGCCCTGAAGGAATACGGGATGGGGCTGGGCTATGTTAGGTGGGCGAAGTTGCTGTACAGTGAGCCGCTGGCTAGGGTACGTACAGGAGCGGTGATATCCGAGAGGTGGCAACCTAGCAGGGGCACCAGACAGGGGTACCGATGTTATATATTCTGACCCTGGAGCCCCTGGCAGTGTACCTTCGGCAACAATATGACACGATAGGCATTGAGGTAGGGGGAGAGAAACACCCAATATCCCTGTATGCTGACGATTTGCTATTATATTTGAAATATCCGGAGGAAAATCTTCAATATATTCTGGAGGTAATGGAAAGGTATGCAGAACTGTCTGGCATAGCGGTGAACCCCCAAAAATCGAGCATATTCCCATTGGGTAGCTACAGAGGAACCCTTTCGGAGCGGTTGCCAGTGTTTCCGATACCATGGGCGGTTGGTTCCTTCCGCTACCTCGGAATAGATGTGTATCACACGGTTGAGGAGGAACATTTGCATAACACCGAGGTGGCTGTGGGAAAAATCTGTATAAGCATGAAGTTTTGGGAGAAGTTGCCGTAGCCGATGATAGGACGGGGGACGATGCTCAAAATGCTGGTCCTGCCGAGGCTCTTACATTTTTTCAGCAATATTCCTAACATGATACCTAAGAAGTTTTTTGCCAAGCTGAATAGTATGTGCAGAGACTTCCTATGGCATGGCACTCGGAATAGAGAGGCGCTATGGAAGTTGCAGAATTTCTATGAAAAGGGGGGTATTAAGCTGCCTAATTTTGAGGCCTATTATGTAGCTGGTCAGTTGCAATATGTGGTCAAATGGCTCTCTGATTAGGTAACTCCCGAATTTAGGCTGTTTGGAGAGGACTGCACTCCGTTCTACCTGAAGGAAATTATTTGGTTGCCTAGGTCAGAAATGAAGGAGCGCCCGGGAATGATGTTGCTAGGGTGTAAGATATGGCTTAGAGTATGTCGAATGATGGAGGACCCGTACCCGTGTTCCCCGCAGGTGCCGTTGGTTGCTTTGGCAGGGAAAGACAAACAACTAAGGATGATAATCAGGACCTACTGGGAGTCGGTTGGGCTGGTTACATTGGGGGATGTCTGGCAAGAGGGGGCCATTAGGGATTTTGAAGGACATGGGGAAGAGGCGGGCTTGCATAGGGGCCAGTTTGTCACGTACCTATGGCTGGTGCAGAATATTCGTAAAATCTGGCCTGACACTGTATTGGCGGAGGAACCAGACGCCACTATGGGGACAATATATGACATATCAGAAGGGGGGCATGAGATCTCTAGATTGTATGAGATGGTGATGACCCGGGTTGGGAATGAATTGACGCATTTGAGGTTGGATTGGGAAACAGAGGTGGGAGCACAGATGCAAGATAGGATGTGGGAGCGTGCTATGGGATACCACAAGAAGGTGTCAAGAAATGCCAGATTACAACAAATACAGTTGTATATAACGCAGAGAGCTTACATGACCCTGATGAGAATATCGAAGTTTGTAAATGCGGGACGACAAGCGTGCCCAAAATGCGATAAGGAAAATGCTGATATGACATACATGTTTTGGTCTTGCCCAGTGATTGAGAGTTTCTGGGGAGAAGTGGCGCAAAAACTAGCGGACAAAGGAGTCACGCTCATTATAGATACGGTTTGGGCCTGCCTGTTGGGAGGGTTTCCCAGACCACGGAAACTTAAACATGTTGGGAAATTGAAGGACTTTGCATATGTGCTCGCAAAACGAAGGATTGCCATGGGATGAAGCAGTGCCATAAGCCACGGGTGGAGGTATGGTGGCGGGAATTGCAGAAATGGGCGGAGGCTGAAACGGAGGTATGGCAGGAGGCATGTAGCATGCGTGGGGAAGAAGAAGTGAGTACCCTGCTGGCATGGAGAGTATTAATAGCAGGACTGTTTGGAACAATAACGGATTCTGCAGTCTCAGAAGGAGGTGATACCCTGCCACACACAGCAGATACGGAATGAGAAGGACAAACAAGCTCTTGAGGGGGGAGGGATTGGGGGAGCAGTGGTCTTGACTAATTGATGTTCATGTGATTGTTGCAAAAAGCGCTGCCAGTTTGGTTTGTATTGTTTGCTTGAAAAAATAATAAAAAACGTTTTTTGATGCCTCGCTCAAATGTCCAACCACCCAGCACCAATGACTGACAAAATCAAAATTATGACTTGGAATGTCAGAGGCATGAACAGCTTTGTTAAGCAACGCCGCATACAAGCATACTTAAAAAGATGTAAGGTTGGGATCGCCATGCTCCAAGAGACCCACTTAAACGCAAAAAAACTTGAAGCAATTGCCAAGACCTGGCGAGGAACCTTAATAGGATCCTCTTACTCCTCCTATACCAGAAGGGTCCTGACCTGGAACAGCCCGACCATTCCCCTCAAGTTAATAGGCACTAAAACGGACGACGAGGGGAGGATGGCGTTGGCACATGGCACCATAGAGGGAAAAGAGGTATGTCTAATCAGCACCTACGCACCCAACCATGATGCCACACTCTTCTTTCGCTCACTATACTCACGGCTTAGCCCTTACAGAGATAGCACCATGATATGGGGGGGGATCACAACTGCACTCTTGATCCCCATAAGGACAGATCAGATGACAAACATACCCGCCCATCCCCATCTGCCAAAATACTAACTGCACTAACGCATCAGCTTCTACTCCAAGACCTGTGGAGGGAGCAGCACCCGTATCAACGGGAATACTTTTATTCCCCACCGCACGCAGTCCACACCAGACTAGATTACATATTCGTGAGCCAAGAGCAACAGGCCACGTTTGAGGACACACACCATCTGCCCAGGGTGCTATCTGACCATTCTCCGTTGGCAATTACCTGGGAAGTGCTCCCGCCCAGGCCCCCGGTGCCCACTTGGAGGCTCAGGGGCTAGGCCCTACTTGACTCAGCCTTCCGTAAGCACATACAGGAAAGCACTGAGGAATATTGGCAATCAAACCTGAACAGCGTGAGACGTATAGGCACTGCGTGGGAAGCATATAAGGTGGTCATGAGGGGGAAGGAACAAGTTACTTACCTGTAACTGTTGTTCTCCAGCATGGGTCTGGCATGGATTCACATGCTCATGAATATTCCCCGTCGTCAGGCTGGGAATCCTCGGTAAAGAAAAAACCAGTATCAGTTTCGTTTCTGATCTGTCTTTCGTAGTAATAACCAATCACTGGTCTCTGCGTCATACTGACCACAGCCAATGACTGCCCTCTACCTAAGCACCGCCTCTGGCAGCCATCTTCAGATTTGGAAGCACGTGAAGTGGCAGTATGACCAAGTGAAGAGCCGCAGAGGGGCAGGCGGGAGGGTTCGCATGTGAATCCATGCCAGACCCATGCTGGAGAACAACAGTTACAGGTAAGTAACTTGTTCCTTCTCCAGAATGGGGTCTGGCATGGATTCACATGCTCATGAATAAAGAATACATAGCAGTACACACATGCACAACCACGGGAGGTGGCAAAGGCTCAACATTAAGCATCACATCAACTCAACATTAAGCATCTTACCTCCTCACCAGGCTCACCTCAGGCGAACAGGTTGCGCAGCACTGCTTGGCCGACCCTGGACTCCTCCCTGGAATCCCGGTCGACGCAGTAGAATTTCGTGAAGGTGTGCGTCGACCTCCACGTAGCAGCCCTGCATATGTCCAGCAGGGGCACACCAGATAGGAACGCCGTGGTAGCTGCGATCGCTCTGGTGGAATGGGCTCTCGGACGGCCAGGCAGCGGTCGGTTTGCCAACCGGTGACAGCACATGATACAGCCGGAGAGCCATCTGGAGATGGAAGCCTTCGAGAGAGCCTTCCCCTGATTGACAGGTCCAAAGTTCACAAAGAGTTGTGACGTCTTCCGAAAACCCTTCGTGCGGTCCACGTAGAACTTCAGCGCTCTAGCTACATCCAGCGAGTGCAAAGTCCTCTCAGCCGGCGACGAAGGCGACGGGAAGAACACAGGTAACACCAAGGGTTCGTTGAGATGGAAGTACGACGGTACCTTGGGCATGAAGGAGGGGTGTGTCCTGAGCACTACCCTAGTGTCGTGGAAAGTCAAGTACGGGGCCTTGCAGGAAAGGGCCTGGATCTCTCCCACTCGTCGTGCGGAGGTGATGGCCACAAGAAAAGCTGTTTTCCACGATAGAAACTTCAACGGGGCCGAGTGCAGAGGCTCGAACGGAGGTCCCATGAGCTTGGTCAGCACCACGTTGAGCTCCCACGCCGGGGCCGGAGCCTTCACCGGCGGGAACGATCTGAACAGTCCCTTCATGAACTCTTTCACCAGACGATGAGACCACAAGGACGTCCGCCCCGTGGTTCTGGTGTATCGGGAGATCGCAGCAAGATGAATCTTGATGGACGCGTGTGCCAGACCAGCTTTGGCCAGCGTCAGCAGGTACGGCAGTACTTGGGGAGCTGTAATCCGTAGAGGGTTAATCTTCTGTGCGTGGCACCAGACAGAGAACCTCCTCCATTTGTGTCCGTAGCATTTAAGAGTCGAGGACGCCCTGGCCTTTGCAAGAACCTCTCTGCAATCGGCCGGTATGTCGTATCCTCCAAACTCTAGCGCTGCAGGAGCCAGGCCTGCAAGTTCAGCGACTTCGGGTCGTGGTGGAGGATGGCGCCTCCTTCCCTGGAGAGTAGATCCGCGTCCGCCGGCAGCTTGATCGGCGGGGACGCTGACAAGTCCAGAAGGTCCGGGAACCATATCTGCCTCGGCCACGCAGGTGCGACGAGGATCATCCTGCACCGTGACCTCTTGAGCTGGTTGACGAGCCGGATTAGCAGAGGCAAGGGAGGGAACGCGTAGAGGAACAGGCCCTCCCAGGGGAACGAGAAAGCATCGCCCATGCTCCTCGTCTGGGGAAACCTGCTGGCGAACCTCCGGCACTTGGTGTTCGTCGCCGTCGCGAACAGGTCGATCTGGGGTGTGCCCCACCGCCGGAAGAGGCGATCCACCAGATCCTGCCATAGTTCCCACTCGTGGCACGAGCGCAGCTCCCTGCTGAGTGAGTCGGCGATAGTGTTTTTTATCCCTGCCAGATGAAACGGCACCAGAAAAATCCCTTGGGCGACGGCCCAATGCCACAGGTCCTGCGCCTCCTTGGACAGCGCTGGGGACCTGGTTCCGCCCTGTTTCCTGATGTAAAACATGGTGGTGGTGTTGTCGGTGAAGATCCTCACCACCTTGCCCTTGAGGGACGGAAGGAAGGACCTGAGGGCCCAAAACACTGCACGGAGCTCCAGGACGTTGATATGCAGGGACTTCTCCGTCGGGAGCCAGAGTCCCCTTGCGTGCAGATTTTCGGTGTGCGCTCCCCACCCTTCCAGGGAGGCATCCGTGGTCACAGTCTCCTGGTGGGCTGGGGTCTGGAAGTCCATGCCCGCCGTCAGATGCGCGCGGGTGCCCCACCACCGTATCGCTCGTCGGAAACTCTCGTCGAGCTTGATCCTTTCCTCGAAGCTGCCCGTCGTCTGGATCCAGCGGGCATCCAGGAATTCTTGCAACGGGCGCATCCGGAGCCTGCACATGGGAATGAGGTAGATGCAGGAAGACATCATCCCGAGGAGGGACTTGATGGACCTCACTTTGGCCGCGTCGGCCACCAACATCCGTTGCACCTTGCCCAAGATGGTCCTGGTCCTCTCCTCCGACGGGGAGGCCAGAAGGGACACTGTGTCGAGCCTCGCTCCCAGAAACAGTGCGACTTGCGCGGGCACCAGGTGGGATTTGGCGTAGTTCACGGAGAATCCCAGGTCCGTGAGGAGTTGGACGGTCCTTGCCGTGTGGACCACGGCGAGCTCCCTCGTCTTGGCGCGGATGAGCCAGTCGTCCAGGTAGGGGTAGACGTGAATCCCCTCGCGGCGCAGCTGCGCCGCCACCGGTGCGAGGCACTTGGTGAATACCCTGGGTGCCGACCGTAGTCCGAAGGGAAGGGCTTTGAACTGGTAATGACGCCCTTGGACCACGAATCTGAGGAATTTTCGGTGCCCCTTTAGGATGGGAATGTGGAAGTAGGCATCCTCCAAATCCAACGACGATAGGAAGTCTCCTTCCTCCAGCTGACCCAGGACGTGCTGGAGGGTGACCATCCGGAACCTCTGCGCCTTGATGAACTTGTTCAGACGTCGCAGGTCTAGGATGGGGCGCCATCCTCCCGTCTTCTTCTTCACGAGGAAGTATCTCGAGTAGACTCCGGAGCCCCGAAGCCTCTTTGGGACGAGTTTGATGGCGCCCTTTCTGAGCATCGCCTTTACCTCCAGGAGAAGTTGAGGGACGTGAAGTTCTTTCCTGGCCACGGGGGGGACGCGCGGGCACCTTCTTTGAAACTCGAGCGCGTGGCCCCGGGCCAGGGCGTCCAGCACCCAACGGTCGGTGGAGATGGACTCCCACACGCTGACGAAGCCCGCCAGCCGGCCTCCCACCGGGGTGCTTCGGTGGGGGCCCGACCCCACGGCCGGTTCAATCCTGCTTGGACGCGGCCTTGCCGCCTTGACCTCCTTGGCGACGACGGCGGGGTCCGCTAGACTTGCCTCGTCCCCTGTAGGCCTCTTGCGACGACGAGCGGGCCGCTTGACGGTAGGAAGCGAAACCGCCGCCGGAACCTTTGGAGGCGCCCTTGCCTCCGCCGCTCCGAAAGGGCGTCCGTCGTTGCTGCAGGACTCCAAGGGCCCGGGCCGTCTCAGTATCCGCCTTGATGGCCTGAAGGGAATCGTCCACTGTCTTGCCAAACAGGTTGTTCCCGTCGAAGGGCATGTCCAGGACTCTGGTCTGGACGTCCTGCCGGAAGTCCGTAGCTTTGAGCCATCCACGACGTCGAAGGCAAACGCCGTTGCCCAGCTGGCGGAACCCAGTGTCGGCGATGTCCGTCGCCACGGTGATGGCGTGGTCCGAGGCCACCTCACCTTCCTGCAGGATCTCCAGGGCCTCCGCCCTCTTGTCGTCCGGCAGAAAATCCAGCAGGGGAGCTATCTTGTACCAGAGCTCCCTGTCGTAGCGGGCCACGATAGCCAAGGCGTTGGCCGCTTTAATCGTCGTCGCTGCCGACGAGATGACTCTACGTCCCATAGCATCCAATTTCTTTCCCTCGCCGTCCGGCGGGGAAGTCGATGTGGAGGCCGCACCCCCCCGGGACCCGGTACTTTTTCTCGTACCGGTCTCTTCTAGCTGGCGTCGTGGAAGGGTTCTTGAGGAGGGAAAGGCCCTCATCCCAAATGTCGTCCAACAGAGGCACTGCGAGGACCGTCTTCCTCTTGGCCTCGCGCCGCTGATAAAGGAAGCCTTCCTTTTTCTTCTCCTCAGGGCAGAGTTGGAAAAGCTCGGATGCCCTGGAGATCATGGAGTGGAAAGATCCGATCTCGTCGGGCGGAGAAGCCCTGGTGGGAGGCGACGACGGAATATCCTCGTCGTATGCCTCGTCGTCCGTACCCGTCGCTGCCGTGTCAGTCCCCGTATCATCCCCTCGGGTGGACGGGGAGGAGGGCTGGACGGGGCGCGACGGTTGAAAAGGAGGTGGTGGATGGATCCTTCTTTTCTTGGTAGGGGGAACACCAGAAGGTCCCGGTTCTGGATCCCCCGACGGGAGAGGTTCCTCCGTCGGTAACGGTAGCCTCGTCCTTATCTCGGAGCATAAGGACTGTATGGCCAACAAAATGGCCGCCGAGTTGTCTTGCGGCGCTGGCAGAGGGGAATCCGACGGGCGAGCAGGGGCCCCGTCGGTATCCTCGACGATGTCGTCGTCGTCACCTGCGTCGGGGTCCATTCCGACGGGCTGGCCTTCTTCCACGCCTAGGCCGTGGCTTAAGACCTCGATCAGCTCCTCTTCTGAGGTTGTGGCCGAATCTACGACGACACCCTGCCCCCCCTTCTTCTTCCCCACGGAGGGTTTCACGGGGGTCCTATCGATGGGCACAAAAGAAGACTCCCTCCGAGGAGGCAGGGAGATTCTGGGCCCTGAGGTCGCCACCACTGGTGCAGCCTCCACAGGCTGAGCCAGGGCCGCCGCGACCGTTTCGATAGAGGGCTTGGTCGGATGGATCAAGGCCTTCACCACCTTAGGTGCGCTCACCGCCTTATCCTTGAGGGAGGGGGCACTGCCACGCTCCTCCTCTGCCTTAGAGCTCGACCGGGGCCTCTCCAGGAGCTTCGCCGGGTGCTCGGCCTTCCTCTTACCCGACCCAGAGCGTTGGCTCGTGGTTGATGGTGCCGGGGAGGGTGCGCCCTGCCTGGCGCCCGTAGAACCCGACCGTTCGGCGCTCCCGGTGCCAGCGGACTCGCGGTGCTTGGCCTTATGTTGGGCCCCCGTCGCCGGGGCGCCCTCAAAGGTCTTAGAAGACCGCTCGGATTTCTTCTTCTTCTCGCCAGACGGGCTCTTACCCTCCAGCCAGTTGGCGAGACGTTGATGACGGTCCTTCATGGTCCGTTCCGACATGTTGCCGCAAAACGCACAGTCCTTCTCCACGTGCGTTTTGTCCTCATGAAGGCAGTAAAGGCAGAAAGAGTGTTCGTCCTCCTTAAAGACGTTCTGCAGCTGGCATCCAGGGCAGACCCTGAACAGCTTTCCGGGCGTCGAGCTTCCCTTCTCCTGGGCCATCTCCGAGACCGGGCCTGAGAAGCTTCTGGAGTCCTCCGAAGTGTAGCTCGACGAAATCTTCACCCTTGAGGGGCAGAGACGAATCCGACACGGGTCCCCGTTGATCGGATGTAGGATCGGTGGAGCTTGAGGCTCTTTTGACCGAAAGAATCGAAGTTTTTTGTGAAAAAGCGCGAAAAATAGCACTAACGCTCGAGAGCAATAGCACGAGGATCCCAACACATGAACGTGCGGTAAAAATCTGAAGATGGCTGCCAGAGGCGGTGCTTAGGTAGAGGGCAGTCATTGGCTGTGGTCAGTATGACGCAGAGACCAGTGATTGGTTATTACTACGAAAGACAGATCAGAAACGAAACTGATACTGGTTTTTTTCTTTACCGAGGATTCCCAGCCTGACGACGGGGAATATTCATGAGCATGTGAATCCATGCCAGACCCCATGCTGGAGAACATGATTGCAACTGTGGGTGGCGCCCAAAGATCCATCATAGCTTCACTAGAACGCACTGAAAGAGAGCTGGGAGATCTGGAAGAGAAGGCTGACTCAACCCCAGAACACTTGCAGAGGGAGATCGAACTTAGACAAACCTGCCTAACTCAATGGGAGGCTCTGGGGAAATTAAGTTACGCCAAACACCCCGAGAGAACCCACGCCCTGGGGGACAAACCCAGGAAACTGTTAGCCTGGCTTTATAAGAGGGGAAACCCCCCGGACACCCATCTGCCACATTCGCAAAACAGACGGCACCACAACGCACACGCAGACCGAAATAAACTCTGTCTTTTCCGAGCTCTACCAAGACCTATACTCCAACCCCACTTCCCCTATGGACATCGAAATAGACGATGTCTTGGACATTATCAAGCTACCCAAACAGGACACGCAGATGGCAGAAGCCCTTGATGACCCCATCACCCCTGACGAGGTGAAGGCAACCATTAGATCCCTGCCATCCGGAAAATCCCCGGGCACGGATGGTCTCCCGGGTGAATTCTACAAGACATATGAGGAGACCCTAGCCCCTTTACTGGCCCAAGTGTTCAACAAGGCTTACAAGCTTGGCGCCCTCCCAGAAACCATGAGGGAAGCCGTTATCATTCCCCTTCTAAAACCTGGGAAGGACAGTGCGGAGTGTGGCTCATACAGGCCCCTCTCCATGTTAAATGTAGATAACAAGATCCTAACGGCCCCTACTGATACACCGGGACCAAACGGGATACATGCCTGGGCGCTCCATCACAGAAAACCTGTGCAGGCAGCACCACGTCATATACTGCACCGAAAACAAACCCCAGAAATACGCAGTGGCATCCCTAGACGCTACCAAAGCCTTTGATTCTGTACGGTGGAAATGGTTGTACGCCACCATGATAAAATGGGGATAAGGCCTGCCTTCTTGAAATGGACCCAGCTAGTATACACCAACCCCACTGCCAGGGTACGCACTAATAAAACATATTCCAATAGATGAGCACTCCATAGGGGCACGAGACAAGGATGCCCGCTATCCCCCATGTTCTATATCTTGGCCATCGAACCCATGGCAGCTTACCTGCGACAGGAATACAGAAATGGTGGCATAGAGATAGACGGCGTAACCCACCTCCTCTCAATGTATGCTGATGATATGCTACTATACCTACACAACCCTGAACGCCTACTGCCATATATCCTAGAAACATTAGACGGATTCCACAGATACACGGGGATCCAGATTAACAAGGACAAGTCTTGCCTCTACCGCTGTGCGGCAACAAATATGGACCCCTCCCCTCCATGGCCCTACAATGAGAGACAACCTCCTTCAGATACTTGGGAATCACTATACATCGAACCCCCAGAACTGAACATATTCTCAATACGGTTAGAGCCAAGGATGCCCTAGAGAAATCAATGGACTTCTGGGGGAAACTGCCGCTCTCCGTGGCAGGGAGGGCTGGCCTCCTCAAAATAGTGGCACTGCCCCGGTTACTACACAATTTCACCAACGTCCCATTCAATATCCCCCCTCCCTTCTTCAAAGAAATAAACAAACTTTGCAGACGATTCCTGTGGCAGGGAGGCAGACACGGAGTGGTGCTGGAGACACTACAGAGACCCTATGAAAGGGGAGGCATGAAAATCCCCAACTTCGAACTTTACTACTCGGTGAGTCAGCTGAAGCATGTAGTGAAATGGATGGCGGACGAAACCACAACGGACACCCAACTCTTACAACCAGCCCTGCCTCGGCTGCTACTTAGGGACCTACTCTGGGTCCCCACTGCTACACTGCAAAACAGCCCATACCTGATCAAGCTGGGGACCCAGCTGTGGAAACGTCCCTGCAAAAACGTGAGAATAGAAGACCCGTACTCTCCACAAATCCCCATAGCAGCAATCATGGCAAATAGACCCTGGGGACAAACAAACGCGTAGCCAAATGGGACCCCCATGGCGTGGCAACACTGGGGGACGTGGTACGAGAACAAGAGATCCTAACGTTTGCGGAACTCAATGAGGCCATGGGACTGCCATCTGGGCAGTTCTTCCTCCATAGAGCTGTGGTGCGGAGTATGTTAGACAGATGGCCAGAAGCCACAAACCTGGTAACAGAGCATGAGGTTATCGAAACCATGCTAAACGCGGCCAAAGGGGTTCATGAAACCTCACGACTATACGAGGCACTAACGGAGGGCACGACCAGAAATTAACTCAGAAGCAGGGCGAAGTGGGAGCACGAACTGAGCCTAGAATTTGAAGACAAGGAATGGGAGAAAATAACTCACTAACACAAAAAGATCTCCAGGAACGCACGCCTGCAACTCATCCAGTTTTACATAACTAACAGAGCATACCTCACGCCAGAAGCCATCTCCATGTTTAGTGGAGCGGGGATCCAAGTATGCCCCAAATGTAATGAACCCAGGGCTGCTATGACTCGCATGTTCTGGAGTTGTCCAGTGATACAGGAGTTTTGGACACAGGTTGCGGAAAAAGTAGCAGGGGGGGACATCGACGTAGAGGTGCAGACACCGGCGGCTTGCATCTTGGGCAGATACAAACGTAACAGAAAAAACAAGCCTATAAATAAACTCAAGGACCTAATATACATAACGGGGAAAAGACGCATAGCCATGGGATGGAAACGCCCGAAAAACCCAAGCGTCGCACAGTGTTGGGGGTACCTTCTGGGTGGGCGACAGCCAAAACCGGAGCGTGGGAGACTGCGCTACAGGAACAGAGGCTGGACAACAGTGGAGATCTGCACCAATGGGTGGCGCTGACGGTGCCTTTGCTCCATCCCAGAGCGGACGACACTACCTCAGATGACCCAGGCAGCCCTAACTCGAAAACTGGCACGGCGGGGTCTGAGGAACAGACTGTGGTCTTCGGGGGTGAGGGGGCAGGAGGGAAGGGAGGGAATTAATGATGGATGCATTTGATTGTTGCATTGATAATGTTGGAAGTTTGGTTATATTGTTAAACCAATAAAGAATTTTTTTTTTTAAAAAGAACCTCACAAGGGTGTGCAGAGTAAATGTGCACCCTACTAAACAAACCACCAGCAATTCCCCGCTTAATATTCAATATTATTTCCTGCTAATTCTTGATTTTTATTAGAAAAGGGTACATCCCAAATTTCAAACGAACTTAAGGTAACCGGAGAATTTTAGAAGAGAACAAAAAGAATCAATCGATGATAAAGGCAACAGTTTAGTATTTTATCAGCTTGCATCCGGCATTCACCATCTGGTATTCATTTACCACCACCATTGCCAGGAATGGCCATCAAATAGCAAGGAACTCGTCTATTAGCAGGTTTCCTATCAAACTTATCACATCAGTGGGCAGATGCTGTGATGCTGGAATAGGGTGGAGGTATGTGTGTGATGCTGGAAATGCTTCGGAGGGACAGGGCCTTCGTATCCTTGTCCTTTACTGCCTTTTTATCGTGTGTTCTGTCGTGTTTTCCGTGCAGGAGTTCATGTGGGACTCCTGGCAGTGGAGCTCTCTCTTTTGGTTTGGTGAACAGACCCATGGGATACCCTTACGGCACCCATGGGTGGCGGTACAACCCTGTGCCCCTAGTGTATGTTTTTGGGAAACTGTGGGTGGCCCGCAGAGCAGGGTATGGGCTGGTGGCAGCTCCATGCTGAATTTGACAGGTGCCCCGAGTATCCTCCATTTTGGGATACCCCAGCCCTGCCATTGGAATCCGTTGATTCCTGATGGAAAACAAGATGGCCCCTGTGGCCTCTTGCTTTCTATTGCCTGTTACCTTGTTTTCCCAAAGTCCTGGAAAGCCTGGACTCTGTCCCTTCCCCCTGACTGGCTGTTGGGTGGAAGTTCCATATATGGTGGTGTTGTTGTGAAGTCCAGTCCAGACTGACTGGAGCCTTCCCAGTGACTGTATGTTGTTGGTACGCCCTGTGGGTGGGACCTGGGTGAATGGAGTGTGTGACCAATATGCACTTCTTGTTGTGGCTGTATGGTTTCTGGTATGAGAGACAAAGACTGAGACAGCCCTGCCCGAAACTGGCCTGAATGCAGTGCGTAGTGTTGAATGGCTGGGTACTTGTCCCAATCCACATTCCTTGTTGTGAGTGTCTGAGAGGGAGGAGGATGGCCTGAATGCACTGTGTGCCTGATTGGCTGACTGACTGCATGAATGCCCTTCTGTATGATTGGCTGCTGAGAGTGACCCAGCAGTGTGGATGAGAGACAAGATAGTATATCTGGGGACCTCTCACCACTGGAAATTGTTCAGAAGCGTTCAGAAGCTGCGTCTACACTTGAAGAGTAACTGGAACTGCTGATCCTCGACGCACAGCTGGAAGAAGACGACTTGCTGTTGCATTTGCTTCGACCTGATCTGAAAGCTGCCGAATTCGTCGAAGAATGATCCGAGAGAGGACCTGGTAAGGCGCCCTCTTCCCATGCTCCGAGGGACCATCGAGCACCGCTAACCTTCGCCGAAGCTCCCTGGAAGTCAGACCCTCGGAAGGCTGTCAACCCGAGACGGGACCGCTGAGGAGAACGAAGCAAAGCACCCGGACTTCACCGCTGTCGAAGTCTATTGCCGTCAACCAAGGTTCGCAGGTTTGTGTAAGCGCTGGAGGCCCGTCGAAGTTGTGTTGCCCAGCCGTGGGGACCACTTGACGCCGTGCCGCTGACGACCAGAGCCGCCCGCTCCTTTACCTAGGAACTTTTGAATCCAAGGACTCCCTTGTCCGCAACGTCATCCGCTTTGTCCCGCCGGAGAAAGTCGAGGACGACCAACGCGCCGAGGAGAATCCGCCGGTGGGTTTCCCGCCACATGAAGGCCACAAAGACTTTGACGACTCGACGCCCTTGTTGGGCCACAGTTCTTCTGAAACTCTTTGCGGTCCGGAACAATCCATCGCCGAGGTGCCCCGCACACCTCATCCTCGCAGGACGTCGCTGACGAGCACCGCCTGGATCGACGTCGTGGTCTCGGCACCCTTTAACTTCTCATTGCCGCCATCGACGACAAGTTCACCCTCTTCGACGCCTCTCGACGATCCGTGGCTCCTGCTTTAAAGGGAGTCACTCAAGAAGGATCCGTCGATGCATCTTTGAAGAACTCTACTCCACCAGGTACATTGGGGGGAGGTGGGTAAAACCTTAATAGGAGGAAATAAGACTAGTGAACAATATATGGACTGCGCTTGTGCTATATATCTTTATTTTACAGGTTGCCCAGGTGGGGGGGGGGGATCTCCACACAGAACTGTGTCCATCGGTTGGGGCCAGTATTCTGCCTATTGTTTCAACCATCTTGCGTTCCTTCCCATCTCTATTGCTGGTTTCCTGGTTATTGATCTGTGTGACATTCTAACCGTACAGTTGATGCACTTTTAACGAGATTTGATAACATTGGTGGGACCACTTTAGAATTGTATATATTTATCATTGTTGATTTCCGAGTACACAGTGCGTTATTGTGATCGTGTACATACCTTTGAATATTAATTATATAAAGACTGTTTTCAGTAATACAGTGTGCGGACATTCCTTTGTGGGTGTTCGGGGACTACACTGTACTTAAGAACCAGCCCGTATCACCTCCTGAGAAGCTAGGCCTTGATTGCTCGACTACGTTACCAATAATAGAGAATCTTGGCTGGGGTCCTCTGTGCCTCCCCTCTACCATATAGAGAGCGGAAGTACAGACACGCCCCTCCAGTCTTTACAACGTGAAGTACAACTCATGCAGTCGCTGCTCTCGGACTACTTCTGGGAGGATGCAAGCCTCATCATTTAGTATCACTGTGCCCCTCTACCACGAGTGAACATGGCTGTGAAATCTGGTCTCCACGAGTCCTCATAACAGATCCTATTATGTGAGCAACACCCCGGGGCAGAGATGCTCATGCTCAAGTAATGATCATCTAAAAGGCTTGGTGCCCCTGGGAGAAAGGTGTCGGAGCTATAACAAAATCTTAAAGTGGTTCAGAGAAGGCAGGAATACCACAAGTTGGGGTAGACAGGTGGCAGCCTGTGTTTACATTCAGCATACCAGTAAGCAGAGTGATCTACTACTAGCCAGAGAGAAAGTCCGGGCACAGGTGTTCCATGTTCAGCTGCCCACTGGGTGAATGCTAGTTTTTGGGTGCATGTTAGTTTGCAAAGTGGAATTTGCATAAGATGCTGGCTCGCTGGTCTGGTGTTTGAGTTTGATGGGTAAAACCGAGAAATTAAATTACAGCTGACGGAATAACATGAATCCAAAGTTGCAGTTTGAAAAACTGGACCGAGAAATGGGTTATATGTCATTTTACCAACGGTAAAATCAGAGTGGTAAATTTTAGAGAGGCCAAAATACTGAAACTACCGAATTGGTCATCACCCTCCCCCCCAGGCCCCTGCTTCTATACCATTTTAACGCACACCAACCCCACCCAGTTTAAGCCCTTACACCACTACCATATATATATATTTAACATTTTCGGTATATGGCTTTCAGTGAAAATAACCACTATTTTATTTCCGATAAAATGACTGGATACCCTTCTTATAGGAGGCCAGGAAATAAGAATATGGAAAAACGATAAACTGGGTGCCTATATGCCAACCTCATATAAGACATGGGGCGTGATGAGTAGTAGAGATGAACCTTGAAAAATGAGGACAGCCCTACTGTGGCCTTCACTAAGGAGACTTCAAGAGGTTCTTTGCGCTTCTTCTTGAACTTTGAAGATACTGCACTTGTTCACGTCCCTCTCCCTGAACTTACTGACCTGAATGTTTCCAAGGCCTGCACAAGATCCATTGTTTGCACCACTTGGAGCGGCTAAAACTGCAGCCAGTGTCATACAAATGACATATGAACAATGTATGATACCACGAATCACAGGACCTACCGATATGTTGATGCGAAAGCCAACACGCCACACATGCATGCCACAGCACCACGCATCAGTAATTCCTGGAAGGTCAACTGCAACTGAGAGCCACGGATCAAATGCACTGTGGTTATATAAATGAGCTCAAAAGCATGCATTTTTTTGTTCCAGAACAATATCTTGTCCAATAGGTCCGCACTATTTTGCACATAGTTTGATCAACCCAAGACAAATAAATAGTTCTCAAGGATGGCGACACCAGCACACATGTTTCACCATTGCTGGAGCTCATCTGTGTGTTCTAGTCTGAAATCCTTGTGAATTGGAATTTGTTTAGCAAACACCATTAATATAATGATAGTTTAAAATGCATGGGGGGGGCGGGGGTGGTTGGTAGACGTACCTGAAACTTGAGAGAGCAGAATATGCCATTTCAGCTAACAAGCCACACGGGTTAGTTGAAATGGCTTCCTCTACTCTCGCATTTCATTTCAGGTAGAAGACTTTTCCCCTACATGTTGAAAGCCTCCATAACATGAATACCATTGCTCGTTGAGCAGAGTAAAGGAATCAGGCTGCAATTGTATACGAAGACGACAGGTGTTTGTGTACCCCAGCATTATCTGCGTGTGGTAAGCCGTGGCAGACAGCATTTGTGCTTTATGCAAAACCCTGGGAAGGCAGAGCTAGAAGCGTGCGCATTGAATCAGGAAGAGACAGAGAGGCTGGCAGGCAGGCCTCCCCAACCTTGAGACTAGGGATCCATGTTGTTCTCCTTGCTCGACTCTCCCACCTGATTGTGCATTCTGGTCAGAGCGCCGAGCCATGTCATTGCAAATGATCTCCATGGCAACGTGCTTGCAGCATCTGGTAAATTCACTCTGCAAGGAGCCCGAGCTCAGCCTTCTGAAATCTCAGGCGTTATATTCAATGTTACTGGAGTCTGAAGTGAACTTTCCAGAGATTACCGTTCACCGGCTCTCGCAAATAAAACAAATAAAACATGCACTTTCTTTAACCAATTACTGCATATGTTGAACTGGACTGCCCTGCGCCAAGCATAACGTTTGAAAAGGGGTAGAGAGATAAAGCTGGGCATCAATGAACCCTTTTACTTTTAAGACCGTCTCCACGACGGATGCATTACTTGCTGAAGTTGGGCAGTCGCTCTTAAATGATTAATTAAAACATTCTGCTGGGACCTCTGCTGCATGGAATCCTTATTTCGATATGTACTGCACTGTGCAGCAACACAACACATGTTTCTAAAAAGGTGAGTGAGGTAGGAGCTTGTGAGTTACGTTGAGCCCTGCAAAGTTCCTGCTCCTCAACAAGTGCACTGATTAGCTGCATCGACTTGGGACAGGATGGGGGGGGAGATGAGGGGGTTGGGAGGTTACTGCGACGAATCATGGGATTCTGTCACTTCTCGCCAAGGGGGACTCTTTCTCTGTGAGGCTAGGGAGGTGAGCCTGCTACGCCACACCCTCCCCTAGGGATAGAGGCAAGTGGGACCTCAGCGGAAGAGACTCACCCTTTGGGCACAAGGGCTCACGTTCCAGTGAGGAACTCCCTAAACCTAAGATCACTACACACTCTTTTGCAAGATCCTATGAACGAAGACATGAACCATATTGAATGAGAATCCGAAAGAAAAGAAGGACTTGTCCAAAAAACCAGGGAAGCCCCAGGAGAACGTCACAGCACCTGCAGTGGCCCAGCTGAGAGGGTCATGGACACACTGCGCCCGACGCGAGGAGGAGAATCCATCGGCAAAAACACCAAAACGATGCTCTGGAAAGGGGACAACGCTCTGAAAGCTGAAATGAGGAGGGCATACTAAGTGGAAAACGGAGCTGAAGCAAGTCGCCAATGCACTGTGTTGGGTAGAGGAAGAGACCAAGAACGCTCAAGTAAAGAGCAGACATACCGTGATATGTCCTGACCCCGAAGGGAGGAAAGGTTGGGGCGTGACCACAGGCTAGACGCAGTGGGCCTATTGGTCCATAAATAATGCTGATACCACGAGTGAAGAGCTGACAGAGAAGGAAACAAATTAAGCAGCAATCTCTTATGTTGCTGAAGAGGGAAGCAGTTCTGACGCGAAAATAATAAGGTCCCAGTCCTGTGCAGATGGGCCTCTGATCACCTGAACCCATTTAAGAAGCGAGCGCACGTTTGTCTGTAAAGCAAGTTTATTGTAAAAACGCTCGGGAGGGGCTAGATGACACTGTAGAATCAAACTAACCAGAGTCTCCTCGATCTACACAAGTTGACACATTTTATACATTTTATTAACAGTTAAAACACTCCCACATATTTTGTTACAAATTCTCCCCCCTACACGATTGGTCAAACCTATACAAAAGAAATCCAATCTTCTGCAATTGCCACGTTCTCGTTGGTCACATTCAACTACCACCAGCAGCTCACATTCGTAGCAACCCGCTTTCCAGGATCCTTACACAGTAAGTCACGACGTTGTCACATAGTTACACATTCAAACAAACAGTTTGTGCCAAGCCAAGTTCCAGCTGGCCTGTGACCTCTAACCCCAGATGTGATGCACCTGGTTTGCAAAGACACTTTATACAATTGAACTGGAGATTACTTTCTCACCCGCACATACTGGTTTCACTCCAATCTACACAACTATCAAATCAACACATACGGCCTCGGACATCCTGAGAAAACTCATGAGGCATTTGTCAACTTTGCCCTTAATCGGCCCCTGCACCTGGGTTATTACATTGGTCACAAGCAGATGGCCAGACTTTCCTGGCCAATGAATATCAAGCTCCCATGTACTTAAAAAGATTGAATCTACTTTCCACAATAGTGCCAAATCATAAAAACCTGAGCCTGCTCATAGCTGACCATCTGATGTTATTACAGCTGTTTTTTTGGCCTTCCTCAGCATTCAACCTTTCTAAACCAGCTTTCCATTCACACAGAGTTCAGCTTGCCAACCCAGGTTTAAGTCCCTATACAAACTATGAAAGAGCTTGCGGTTTCAGATTTGTATATTCACGATGTACCTCAACAGTCTTAAACATATGGCCCTCAAAACCCCCATTTGCGGATGTAAGTAGATGCAGATTTAAGACTACAGTGGTTTCTTCATTGCATTCTCGCATGTGCATATGAAGCTCCTTGCTGCTTAACTTGGAGGCGCTAAATGGCAAACTATACCTATATTATTGTTTATATTTCATCGGCAGTTTTGACATTTGTCTTGCTGCGCATTTGCAAATCTAAAATGTATCAACTAAAACACAAAGTAACACATATCCCATTCTCAATAACTATACCAGATACATGTAAAATTGCAACATTACAGTTCCCTTGGTCACCAATATGGCACGTGCAATCACTTGGGAAGCCCTAAGGGTCAAAGCAAGAACCCCTCACTCATACAAGAGGATCCACTAGCCACCATTTGTGTAAGATTGCCAATCACATTTCTCCAGAATAGGGATCCTACACAGCGGCAGAGCAGCTACTTCTGAAATGAACTTGGGTGCCAGGGCCTCCTGAGCTTAAGCCAGTCCACATTATTGCAAGAGATGCCACTTCTCAGGTGATTTTAGGTGCGAGTGGCTCGAGTATCTTATCCAGTCTCCATCAGTGCCAGCAGAACTACTTCCCAGGTGAACTTGGGTGCCAGTGCCTCCTGCGCTTGTTCCCATTCCTACTGCCCGTTCTTGCTCCTTTTTCCCTGCCTGCTTTGGGGCTTCGGTTAAGTTCTCCTTCTCACCTCCTGTTCTCTGCTCAGCCTTTCCTTGTCCCACCTGGTCCCTGCTCTTTTCGTCCGGGTTGCCCTGTCTGGTTTCTTGGACTTGCTTCTCTTCCCCTTATTGTCGCTCCACCATTGTTCTTGGGTTGGGCTACACTAGTCCCTGTCTGATTAGCCTTTTGCCTGCCCCGAGCTCCGCTGGTTCCTGCCAGGCCAACTACCTGCAGCTACTGGACGCTGCCACTCCAATTCCAGTGGCATTAAACACCATCTAGCCTCCAAGAATCATCTCGCTGACACCCCTTCTCCAGTGCTTGCACTGTTCCTGCAACACAAATAGAACAGTGTCAAGCTTTGTGGTGCAGGAAGACGGCTTCCCTCACAGACTGGTTGTCAGGTATATAGCATGTACCTGTGGAATGGTTGAACCTGCTGGTGTACACCGGATGCAGGGGGGGGGTCAGTCTCCAGAGTGGTTCTCAACTGCCCCTTCTGGGACAGAAAAGTGCAGGCGAAGCCTCGCAGCAGCTGCCAGGGAAAAAATCCTTCTGAAGTCACAGAAGGAGCAGCCTGTAGTACCTTGTGTGATTAGATAACACGATAGAGACTGCAACAGCTTGTAGATCAGGTGCAGGGCAAACAAAAGTCTGTAGCTGCTAGTAAGGCTGCCGCAGGGCAAGGAGGAGTCAGTATCATCTGGTAGGGTCATAGAACTAAATGAGAGGAAGGAACTAGGCAAGGGAGCAGAGAGGAGAAGACTGAGGAAAAGGCCTGGATGCAGCAATATCACAGGGGCCCAAGAACAGGGAAGAGAACAAGGGAGCATTTGCACGGAAGGGCACTTACCTGTGTGTTGCCATGTGCTGGACGGAATATCTGTTCTTTTATGGAGCGCTGAACCAGGTGCCATGAGACCATGGCACCTCAGTGTCATGCGTCAAAGCTGGGACCTCATGCGATGACCATCTTTCGAAGGGCGAGTTCCGTGAATTCGGTCCATAAGAGACCCATGCCCCCATTTCCCCCAGACGACCAAGGCAAGGAAATGCTGGTCCAGGACACTGGGGCTGCCTTTGCTGGGTCTCTCACCCTAGTCTACCTGCGACCAGAGAGCCGGCTGCCATTGTGGAATCCTGTGACACTCCAGGTAAAATCAGCATAAGTGAGACTATCTGCAGGACAGAAGGAAAGCTAGAGAGGGACAAGTGTAGAGGGAGCGGCATTAGAGAAAGCGTTACGGTAAGAGGATGCGGAGAGAGTGCAAGGCGGTAGTGGAATATACTAGCAGGGAGGGAGTTGGAAGAGATAGGTGGAGAGTGTGGTAAGCTTAGGGTAGACTGGAGTAGAGGGGAGAGTGGGGAAGGGTCACGAAATGAGAGAGGAGAGCGAGCGTGAACATCAGAGAACTGTAGAAGGCAGTAGAAAGAGCGACAGACAGGGAGCGAAGTAGGAGAAGTAGTAACAAGAAGAACCATCACAGAAAGGAATGTGAGGGAGCAAGAGTTCAAAGTGAGAGGAACTGGGCAGTTGGAAAAGCACCAGACCAAAAGAACGAATTGAAATCCTAACTAGGGGAATCATCAGGATAGGTCACCCCCTTCGGGTAAAGTTACAGTGCCAACATCACATTCTACCAACTGTCTGAAAGAGTAGATCCGACAGAGCTATAATACTCACCCCCAACCAGACTATAAGCATTGTGAATGTTATCCGGCGCAAGGCAAAGAATGAATGCCCAAGGGGGGGGGGGGGGGGGTTAGAGGGCGGGGTGGGCGCTTGCAGAATAACTTGAAGGATTCTCATGAATGACCTTACCAGAGAGAGTCTCTGAACCAGACACCAGGATGTTAGGTAGACTAGCCCTGAATGATTTCCCCCTCACTCCTAAGGATAGCAATTAGTTAGAAACTGCAACTTTCAAGATTAATCAGTTTAGAAATCAAAAATCCAGAGCAGATTTCAGAAGGTCTTCCAGGGATTCCGAAAATAATACCCTCTGGGAACATATTAACACACCCAGAGAAACCCTTTACTCAACAGGGTAAGTTCCTGAAGGGGAAACACCCAACTTCTCCCCCCTCAACGGCGCAGTGCCTGTGAAAGAGAACGGTTTTCTCCAACCCCTGCAGCTACAACTTTAGGGGGAGAGAAATACTGCCTTCCCCTTTCCCAAAGGAAAAACGATTTTGCACAGGTGAGAACTTAGTAGACATTTTCCTGTTCCGCGTGATGGAGTTTTAAACACCAGAAACCCACAAAAAGAATTTGTGTGCAGCTGACCAGGCAGGAGGCATGGCAGGAGCACAGCAGCAGGCCAGCACCAGCCCAGCACCAGCTCCTTCACTGGGAACAATCTGGTGCAAGTCTTTTAAAGACTTCCCTCCAGTGGCTTGGAATGTGAAGCCAAATAATGCAAAAATGTGCCTCAGCCAATGGGCCAACATCCATAAACAGTGTCTCTGGAATGGGAGCTGGGGAGAGGAGTTTGTTAACAAAGCTTGAGAGCACCAGAGAAGAGGAACCCCTTAAGCCCAAAAGAGGGGTGTCTGAACCCTAGAAGAGGAGTGTGCTCCAGTAATGGGGAGAAGAGCCATCTGAACCCTAGAAGAGGGGTGTGCTCCAGTAATGGGGAGAAGAGCCATCTGAACCCTAGAAGAGGGGTGTGCTCCAGTAATAGGGAGAAGAGCCATCTGAACCCTAGAAGAGGGATGTGCTCCAGTAATGGGGAGAAGAGCCATCTGAACCCTAGAAGAGGGGTGTGCTCATGTGAGGAAGAGGTGAGCCACTGGGAGCCCAGAAGAGGTGTGCGCCAGTGAGGGAGAGGAGAGACCAGAAGAAAGACCCTCTCCCCCAAGAGAAGGGGATGAAAAGTAGTAAGAGTGACTTTAATCCCTGTAAGAGAGGATGTGTAACAGAAGAGGAGAGCCCCCTGAACCACAGACGATAGGTGTGTTCCTGTGAGGGGGAGGAGAAACCCATGAGACCAGCAGTTGGGTGTGCTACAGTGAAGAGAGTGATTTCGATCCCCAGAAGAGGGAATGTGTACCAGACGGGCAGAGCCCCTTGGCCATGGAAAAGAGGAATAAGAAACAGAGAGAAGGAAAGTCTGATAGAAGTGGAGGACGTTTGGGAAACGTGGCAAAGAGAGGAGGCTCTAAATCCAAAGAAGATGAGATGCTTTGTGGCCTCCAGAAGAAGGGATGAGGATTTACAGCTCAACTGTATGCCTTTCTTGCGGCTGGCCTTCATATATTATCCTGCTTTCAAGGACTAGGTTTCCTAATAACCTTTATATTACAGTCATCGTGAAATAATTTCCATGAAATAGTCTTATGGTTTGCTTTTGCTTGATAAAACCCTTTAACTTTATTCTGGTGCCAGTCGTTGTGCATTTCCTCTGCCTTGTGGCACCCTGGAAGAACTTGGTAATAAGATAGAAGAGACAAAAGCCTTTGGTAGCGAGAACGTTCCATAGCAGGTGATACTGAACTTACCCACAAGCATCAGAAATAGTTGCTTCTGAGACCATCGGGACGGTATACTGTCACTGAGTCCATCACAAAGAGTTACTATTACTCCAAGTTAACAGTACTACGTATATAATCCTTGGGAGGACGAAAAGGAGAGAGAGGGCTCTGTCTGGAATCAAATATGTGACTAGATTGCCCTCAGAGTTCAGGATGGAGCACTTCACTCATTGAAAAGGTGGAGGAAGGGTCAACCCACAGTGACTGAAAACTAGAGTTGCTGCCGCTCTGCACACCCCATCCTTTTGTAGGAGGAAGTCTGAGAAGAGTCTGCAGCCGTATGATCCTTTTTTGGAAGCAAGCATTTGTTACCCATCTGTATAATGATTGAACCAGACATTAAATGCATCGAATAATGGGAAGTATGTTACAAATCCCATGAGCAAACATTAGCGGTATGGAGGTTTTCTACCAGGCTGGCCAGGACTCAAGAAGAAGCCGATGACAATACCTTTGCTCTTCATAGCGATATTGACACACCCTGTGCCACTGTTAAATACATTGTTATGAATCCTTTTAATTTAACACATTATAGCAATCCCTTTTGGCACTTTGGAAAACACTAACAAACGTGACAAAATATTAAAGAACCCTCCAGTTGGCTCCTGGAGGCAGCATCATTCCCACTGCCTTGGGTAAGGCCATGGCTCCTGTTACAAAGCATCAATAATAGACACGACAGATTAACACAAGGCACTCAACTCAAAAGGCAGCTTTTACACAGTATCAATACTGACTGAAGGATACAGTCTACGTGCAACATTGCCAGAAGTACATGCATTCTGGCTTTTGCAATTATATGTTGACACTGTATCCATCTGTCTTGCTTTCCTTCCTTCCTTCATTTCCTTTTTCCTTCTCACAATTAGAGTAGTAATCCAGATTCCCCAGTGAAAGATAAAAATCAGTGCGTTAGTGGAGTGAACAATGATGCAGGGGCTGGAGGGATTTTTCCATGTTAAGTGGTCTAAGGGTGGTGGACGTGGTGATAATAAAAAACTGGAATTTGAGATTGCTATCAAAGATTAACTGTAGGTTGTGACTCTTGTGAGAAGGGGTCTGCAAATCAGAGGTGAAGGTTACAGGAAAGGAGAGAAGGGATGAGACATTTGATGTAGGGGAGATCACTTTTGATCTGGAAGAGTGTGGCCATTCAGTGATAGATAACGGAGATGGTTAAAATTTCAAGTTGCAAGTGACAAAAAAGTTACTTGCCCCCTTATTTCTCCACATGCACAGACGGCTCGAGATGCACAAGAATAGTTCAGATGTGAAAAAAGTGTAGACTGATGCCCTGAAAATCTCCTACTGGGAGTTAGCTGAGTGGCAGAGGTCGTGCCTGTGTTCCGCTTGCAGGAGTAGTCAGACAGGTAGTTTAGTGACAAAAGAGCAGAAATGTAACATGGACCTCCAGACAGCCAACGCAAGGCTTTGTGACCCAGAATTACGGTGTTGCATGTTACGAGACCCGGGAGCATTCTTGATGTTTGGTGTATTCTCGCCTTTGCAGCAGTCTCATTTGGATAATACCAAGTCACAGGCAAAGGCAATTTTTTGTGGCATTTCAACGTACAAGCAGATTTTCTAAGCATATGTGTTTCGAAGTGAGACTTTCTTGCCACATCCTCTGTCAGAGAGGTAAAAGACATGCATTCTTCAAATAAGACCCAAATGCAACCACCACTCACAACCCACAACCACCACAACCAAACTAAAATATTGCAGAAAAAGTGGATTGGCGCTGCAACCTCTGCACTGCAATTTAAATAGCGTAAAACCACTTTTTTTTTTAAGATGTTATTCCAATAAATTGACATCTGTACCACACGCCAGATAACACTGCACTGGTGGGGGACAACCAGGGCAAACCTACATCTATACAAATCGATTGGCTTCTCAGAAACTCTTAGCTTTGAAGCATATTTCATGCATTTATCTTGATTTAACATCTCACAGAAAAAGAATATTGGGCGCTTACCTAAAATGGACACATGACCCACTCCCTGGGAAGTGGAATTAAGTTGTGTGCCTCCTTCTAGAGGCACATCTGAGTTACTGGGACAACTGGGCTCTACAAATCCCGTTTAAATAAGAACACTTTTTTTTAATGCATTTTTTTTTTATTTGGAAAAAAAAAAACACACTGATCCTCATCTAAGAAGGGATATCTACACAAACCTTCTCAAACAACATGCTCCCAAAACATCATGACCGGGTGATCTCCAGATACTAGCCGATTTAGGAATTGAAACAATTTTCAAATCAAACGGCCAGAAGGAAGGGAAGTTCAGCACATGCTAATGGCAAAAGAATGTTTTGTAGCATGGGCGTGCAGTCCTTGCCTTGTGACCAGTCAAGCAATCAAAGAACCTCTTTTTCATTAATAGCACCGCTATGGTCACCCTAAACGTAGCCACTTCCAAAAAGATTTAAATGTCAGGCGGCACAGTTTAAATTAGCTCCTACCTTCCAAAGGAAGCCAGCGGAAAATGGAGAGAAAAGGGGAGAGGAGGCCAATTATTTTTTTCTTCCACAATCAGCGGCAGAGTGTATACTCACTTTAGGAACACCATCATGGTGCAACTACCCTCATCAATGTACAATGGCACTAGTGTCTGCACGGCTGCCTGGAAGCGCTCTACTAGCAAGTAAGATTTAACATGTCTGAGTAGAACCTGTTGATATTAAGTAATTTGACTTTGACACATGCTCGCTCATCGATTACTTGCCTACTTGCCATCAATCGTAGAGCCTAGCGAGTGAGTAGCCCAAGGGATGAACAAGATTGAGCCACATTTGCCAGGCCTTCCTTCGGGTGAGGGGGAGGAAAAAAGGTAAATTCAGTCTTCAGTAGATTAACCTTTAAACCTACAGCCAACATCAAAAACCCAATCAAGGTGCTTCTCCTCTTCAGATGATATACTAAGATAACTAGGACTCGGAGTACTGACGAATATAAATGCACAAAGCTACCACCAGACCTTCTAATGGTCGATATAAAGAACAAATTGGTGATAAGATCTACCCCAGAACACTGCACACTGTAGAAACCAAAATTCTGTTAATTTGTTGTGCCCACCTCATGTGTCAATCATCCAACCTCTGACATTTCAGTGTTTGGCTGCTCTAGCATACTTCCTTTAATGATGTCTTGTTTGTCGTGCATACTAGAGACCTAACTTTCACCGGTATTCACGTAATTGGCTATCAATGTCATATCCATTGCGATTTCTGTCAGCAGGGTCACTGATTAAGTAGTTGGTTTAAAAGGCACTTCCATTAATTGGATGTTCTGAGTTTTTCATCTGAAGCCAGTACCTTGTTTTTCTTACACTGGGGCACCAGCTTAACGAGGTTGACATTTCCCACTTATGGGCAGTCTGTCTACACAGTGGACACCTCTACAAATGCACCAGATGAAAGCATAACCATTTTAAATTAGAGGCTCGCTGTGGTCTCTTTCAGAGGATCCGAAAGGCCTCTAAACGGAGTGTACATATCTGCAAGATGATCAACCAAACACCCGCCTTTATCCCTAGAAATCTAGCAGCTTTCATACCTGCTTGCAGAATATGAAAAACATGGATGGAGCTTCAGCAAATACCTTCTCCAGCCCAAGTTGGCAGAATTTCAGGCTGCTCACGTTAGTGACTCTGAAGTCAACAGGGGGCTCCAAGAGCTACTGCTTCTACGGTAGCCGGCAGTTTAGAAAGTCGAGCCTAGTCCCCTTACTGGTCAAATCATATTTGCTGCGACTCTTTCCACCTCTTTCCCAGACTCAACTGCTTTTGAGATGTTTGTGTGTTTGGCGTACTTCCAATAGAAAATATTACTCTAGTTGATGTGTCATCTTGCCCAGCACATTGAAACCTAAACCTTCCATAAACCGTTAACACTCTTACCGGAATATACTCTTTCTGTAGCCGCAGTAGTGGTGGCGGTTTGCTGTGTATTGCAAATGATTGCATGATCGCAGTCCACTACATTGCTAGGATGGAAGACAATGAAACCTGATTTCTAGTACCTCAAATGGCTACACTTAAAAGGTCTCCCACTATCCAAAAGGGGAGATCAGATTACAATGGCTACCATTTAAGTCTACTTTCTCCACAAATTAACTGCACTTAAAATGTTATTAATGTGGTGGTTTACCTGCAGATCCATATTCCGTTTGCCGGAGAACAGCAGGACACTCTTGTACTCTGTGCATCTTCAGAATGATTCATCAGTCGGTTTGATGTTGCTTTACAGTGCTGCCTTCTCCCTGGCATGCACTGGATCCCACCAGGTCACACATGCTGCTTGTAGTGGAAATGTGCTCCCACATAGAGTGTTGAGACAGTTTTTACAACTTGAGCGTGTGTTAGAGAAATGCTTGTCAAGTCCATGGGAGAGGGGGGAGGTTGTGCTGACTGTGGTTTCACGGCATGGAGAATGCCACATTCCGTGGAGTCTCTAACACAGAGGCAGGCTCCGTACTAAATTACCCAGTAGCCCGCGCCCATCAACAGCGTCGTTGACGCCACCCTGCTTTGATATGACATTGGCAGCACTCAGCATCTAGATTCTGTTCGGAACGTCCCTGCACTCCTCAATAGTTGCCTTGCACATGAGTGGCTGTTTCTCAGTTTACCTGGTTTATAAAACTCTTTGCCTCGACCTGTCTCGCAGTTTACTCCAAGTTTATACGGCTTTGAAACTACCTTTGAACTCCCACCCCCCCCCCCCACACCTCCCGAACGGCTTACTTGATTGCTCCTGGATGCTCCTTGGGATTTAGACTTTGAACTGGAACTATGCCTTAACTTGGATTCCCTGGAGCGGACTCACGCCTATTTTAACCATTTGCTAGGCTTTTCTGTACCCTTGGATTGAATGCCACCCTCATGGGAGCTTTGAATTTCTCATCTCCACAAACCCTGTATTCGCACAGGCCTTCTCGAGCAGCAGCCTCCAGTGGGGTGTCCCCTTATGCAGATATACCGGGCAGTGGGAGTACTGTTGGGAGGGAGAGGAAGGCAGGGCAGGGGTCAGTAGAAGCCTCACTAATGTGGTTCTTGCCTTCTGTTAGCCTACTGGAGAGCCCTCCAACATTCCTCCTTTCCGTTCACTGGCTTTGCCACAGTATACATTACTGATCTATGGATGAGCGGGAAGGAAGATCTTGACCTGTCGGAGACCTGACCCAGCTCCATAGTTCGTCAGAAGGCCTGAACAGATCTCTGACCACTGGTGCCATCAGTCAAAGTGTAATTTACTTCGGTACTTATCCTTTAGCTGATCCAGACATGAAGCGCTAGTCCTGGAGATGCTCCGCCCCTATTCCTCCGCTCATCTCAAATGCACAGGCATTCTTTCAGCATCGCAGTTAGACCAGTCATTCATAACTAGACATCCAGCAGGGCTTCTGGTCTGGAGGCAGCCGGCTCGTCCACTTCCTACTGAAACAGGTGAGTTTGCCATGCTCATTGGAGGCCAAAGCTAGACCTCAATTGCATATGGAGAAGCATTCGGGTCACAAAAAGCTGAGGATGGAAATCTCTGCATTATTCTTAACTGAAATCATCGGCTTTCATTCCATTATTCTTAGCCAGTATGTACCATTTTAGAAAGGGTCCAACTAATTCCCAATAGGTTGTGGCCTTGATCTCAATGAGAGCAGTCCAGCCTGAACGGCAAGTCCAGGTTCCCTCTGCTCTTTTCAACTGTCACTTGTAAGGACTAATAGAATGCTTTCCATCCATCACCTCTAAGTGTCGTGAAGAAACTGGTTTTACCAAGGGCCTACAGGCTCACCAGTCAAGCTAGGAGTGGAGAGCTCTGATTATACTTTTTGAGTGGGCTTGAGCTCTCCAGGAATCTCAGGAATGCCAAGGTTAGTAAGTATTTGCTTTTCGTGGATCAAGTGCTGCATCAAACCACTCTACTCTGCAGTTTACAGTCACGGTCTTGCTTTCGAGAGCGGGTAGAACCAAACGCAGGATAATCTGCGGCTTCATTTCACTGGAGGCAGTGGTACAGCCCACCCACAACGATGAGAACATGTTTACCTTAATATGATTAAATCTGGCACTATCTGGCAAAGCAAGCACAAACTGAAACTATACAGAAGGCCAAGGTGGCCTAAAGAAAAGACAGAAAGCCCAAGAAAGGGAGATTTGAAAAGGCTATAAAACAATGTGTACAGAACATGCGTTTTCACATGGATGCACTTGACGTGCATCATTCGCAGTGTGATATTGGTAAACACCAACTTGACTTTGTAGAATGCAACAAGACGACCCTTCCCTGTGTACAATTCACCTGGCCTCACCTTACAGGAGAGCTGCCTCGGGTGGTCATGAGAACTTATTTGTGAAACCAGTCTGATTGTAAACTATACTACGATGAAATTTGCACACCTGGTCCGGTCTCCCCCTCACATTCATGATCCTTTCACTACAATGCTTTAAGTTTGGAACATGGAATTTCTCAGAAAACCGTTCCGGCTCTCATAACTAGCTAAGAATATATTCCCCGACATTACAAACGCTTGAAAACTTCAGGTACAGATAATAAGAAGAGAATCGAGAGAGATTAATTTTCTATAGTTTCCTTCATTTTGCACGATCAGACATTCCAATACAGCAATTCAATCAAAGAGTCACAAATGTCACTAGAAGCTTCAGATCAATTTAATTTCGGAACAAGTCCCCAAAGAAACATGCACATGATTAAAGAGGAGAGGGTGATATTTCCATGTGTCTTCTTTCAGCAAACAACCATTGTGCAGGGTCTATTTACAATAAAAGCGAGAGACTCCCAACTCACGAGGCACAGGGAGAGAGGTAGTTGCAGAAGAGCCTTCCAGGCAAGGAATGGGTGACAGCTTGGAAATAGGGGGTGGGCCATGAGATTTATCCGGGCATGACAGCTCTAAAATAAATATATTAAAAAAAGAATAGATGTGAAGGATTTGTCTGACATTTAACGGCACCCCACAAGAGTGCAGCAAGGAGGACACACTTGCACCAACAAAGGCGGTGGAGGGCAGGTGGGAGAGGGGTTGGAATCAAACGAGGCAGTGGGCGCAACAGAAAATAGGTGAGAGGAATGGGTAGATGGAGGTAGGGAGCTGTATCGCGTTTAGACGATCTGTGGAAGCATGTCCCCAATTCTCAAAGAAAAATATTGCCACACCATGTTTAACTGTTTAAGTGCCAAATGATTCTCTCATTCAAAGATATATGCATTGTGAGCAAAAAACTGCATGACCTGACCTTGCCAAAAACATGCCACCCTATTAACAGGAGGATCACACATGTTGCAAAGATAAAGAAGAAATCAGCCCAAGGTTTAAAAAACTGCTACTTTGAGAGAATACCATCTGAACAGGGCACATTACACCCACAGTACTACCCAGGAGGATCCCTAGTACAAGCAATGGGCCATGTGGTTTGCCAGGGCAGCAACGGCTTCCTCAGGTCTGGGTTACAATGGAAAGCAGGCAGATCAGCTGTGTTAGCAGGAAGATAGCTCAAGGCCAGAGGCTGCAATGGAAGCGTCCTACTAACACGGAGAACAAAGCTCGAGAAGACGTACAAGACATGTACTCATCAGAGCGACACTCATCTATAGCAGCACATCTGCACACGCTGCTTGAGCATGTTCCTCTCCAAACAAGAGCACCAAAAGAACACATTGCATATTAATTTCCTTGGGCAGGCTATTCTTCGGAGCCTACAATCACGAACCAAAGTGGTTCCCATGAAAAGCACAACGCCGGAAGTACAATCACACAAGGCTTATTTGGCTATTTTCAAGTGATGGTCATATTAAAATATGAATAAATAAATATAGACTAGAATGTCTGATTTTCAACCCTCTGCGGCCCCCTCCACATACCAGACGTTTGTCTGGACTTCTCAAGCCCCTCAACCTTTGGAAGTAGTCCATTCTTCACTCAGCACCTGGTGGTCAAATGCAAGTCACTCAGTCAATTGGGTTTTAAACGTACTTTGCACATGCTCTCCTCGTTTTGTTCTTTCAGCTGGCAGTGCCCTAGTCGGGATGCTGATCACTCTGCGCGGTCCTCACCACCTGCTGGCCTCAATGCCACAACAAACAAGCTTTTCCAGATATCACTGGGCGCAAGGAGCTTCAGGTATGAACCCCAGGATACTGGCAGCTGACTCCCACACATTCGCTGGTATGGTGATCAGCCATCCACTTCCAATGGTCTTTTTTTTTTTTAAACATGTTTATTTTTGGTCGACACACAGGAGAATCATACATTACAGATTATTAACTCATAATCAATTGTACAGTCCATTAATCTTTCTTTAAGCTATCCCTCCTCCCCTTAACCCTCAGTCTAGATCCAGTTCTCGTTCTTCCGCTCGCCGCACCATGTCCGTGCTCTCAGCTGCTAGAGCGTTTGCAACTGAGTGTGGCTCATATGTTAGGGCCGGATAACACCTGTCGTAGTCTATAAATGGAGCCCAAATGTTTGTGAAGCGGTGAAGGAGGCCTCTGCTTGCCGCCGTAATCTTCTCCGCTATGAATATGTCCCATATTTTCAGCCACCATAGGATCACCAGGGGGCCTTCCGGAGATTTCCATGTTCGAGACACCGTGATTTTAGCGGCTAGCAGTAAATGAGTTAGGAAGGCCGCCGCTCTGCTAGATCTTGGATATTTGCCGGAAATCGGGGCTCCTAATAGGATTGGTTCTGGCTCCAGAGGTAAAGTTATCTTTGTTATGTCCTCTATGGCCAGGATGCATTGGGCCCAGAAGTTTGCAACCACAGGGCATGACCACCACATATGTATGAATGACCCCGGATGGCCACATTAGCGCCAACATCGGGGGTCTAAGGCTTGGTTAATGTGGTGTAGTCGGAGCGGCGGATAGTACCATCTTAGAAGTAGTTTATGAGCGCACTCTCGGTTAGTGATGCAATAGGAGGAGGACCAAGTACGGGTCCAGATGTCTATCCACGTCTGGTCTTCTATTGGATGTCCTACGTCAGTTTCCCATTGGGCCATGTACGTTGTTCTGGCCACGAGGGGGTTTGTCTGCAACAGTTTGTAGAACGTTGAGATTCGTCCTCGGTGTGGGGGCGAGGGGGTCTGCAATTGTCAGCTCTGTGGGGTCTAGTTCTCGTGTCGCTGCAGTGCGAGTGGATAGGTGGGAGCACCAGTGTCGTAATTGCGCATATGAGAATCTATCAGTTTCCTTTAAACTGAAGGAGCTCTTGCATTGTTCAAATGTGAGTGGTCTATCCCCCTCATAGAGCTGACCTAAAGTGCTAAGGCCTCCAGCAATCCAGTTCTTAAAGTTCGCGGGGTGGGCTCCTGGCGAGAATGTCAAATTATGAAATACTGGGGCTGAAGGGCTCAGGTCTCGGGGGATACCCCTATGCTTACGGGTCCATTCCCATGCTTTCAGGGTATGCTTGGTGGAGGATAGAATGGTCGGCCATGTTCTCCGTGAGGCTGGGGAGAGATGTAGGAGGAAACTGAGAGGGAGGGGTAAGCGGGATTGCTCAATCTCTGCCCATCGTGGTCGGTTCGAGCTAATAATCCAAGCTAGAGTGCGGGCTAATTGTGCCGCCATCTGATACTTCTGGAGATCCGGGACCCCTAGGCCTCCTAGGTTTGAATTGGCCAGCATAGTTCTCAGTGGGATCCTTGCTTTTTTCCCCCTCCAAATAAACCGCAAAATCTTCCTCTGGAGGCGCTGAAGCGGGGGCCGGGGAATCATAATTGGGAGGGCTGAGCAAGCGTAGAGGAGTCGGGGGAGGAGGTTCATTTTACACACAGTTATGCGGCCTAGCAGCGATATCTCCTGTGGGAGCCAGCGATCCAGGTCCTCCTCAAGGGTCTTGAATAACGGCTGGAAGTTCATCCGATAGGTGTCTTCCGGACGGGCTGGATCAGGATACCCAGACTGGGTATCGCCTCTTCTGACAATTGGTTCGAACAGATGGTTCTGAAGGATGCTTTATCGTGTAGGTCCATTAGCACCCCTAAGGCTGATGATTTCGTAAAGTTTATGGCAAATCCCGACACCTTGCCGAAGGCGTGAAGTTCTGCCAGGGAGGATCTCAACGACTGGGCGGTATCCGTTATAGTTAGCATTACGTCGTCCGCATATAACGCTATCTTATGTTGGGAGGGGCCTACTTGTGGGCCTTTGATTCTGGGGTTGAGGCGGATTTTTTGGGCCAAGGGTTCCATGAACAGAGCGAACAGCAAGGGGGATAGAGGACATCCCTGCCTGATTGCACATGAAAGGAGTATCGGGTTAGATAGCAGCCCGTTAACTCGAAGAAAGGTTTTTGGAGCTTGATAGTTCGCTAGGATATATTTCTGGAAAGTAGGACCGAAGTGGAAAGACTCCAGGGTGAGCCGGAGAAACGTCCAGTCCACTTTGATGAAAGCCTTGGCTGCATCCAAGGCCAGAACTGCCAATTTTCGTGAGTTTTTCTGTGTAATTTCAATTAAGTTCAGGACTCTACGTATGTTATCTACTGCGGCTCAGTTCATAATAAACCCCGTCTGGTCTGGGTCGATGATGTCTGGGAGCACCTTCGCTAATCGGTTAGCCAGGACTTTCGAATATATGTTCGCATCCAGGTTTAATAGGGAGATTGGTCTATACGCTGTGACCTCTCTTGGGTCTTTTCCAGGTTTTAAAGCGAGAACCGTAATCGACTCTTGCATCGACGGAGTGATTGTCTCAGAAAGAGCGAAAGAGTTGAAAAGTGTCGTCAGCGGGGCTGCCAGCTGGGGGTGGAAAATTTTGTAAAAGCGGGTCGAGAACCCATCCGGGCCCGGAGCCCTTGGTTTTAAGCTCTTGATGACATTGTCGACCTCTTCGGTTGTGATTGGGGTCTCTAGCTCATCTCTGGTCGTAGGGGACACCTGGGAAAGGGCCGCATTCCATAGATAGGATTGTTGATCTTCAAGGGATCTCGGGGACGCCGTCATCGTATCCGTGAGATGGGTTACTGCAATATTCAGTTTATCTTCCTCCGCAAACTGGACAGTACCCTGAGAATCACGAAGGCCTAAAATAGCGTTCCTCTTCCTGACCTTCGCCAGCTTGGCCACCAAGAATTTGTTAGCCTTATTTCCCTTGGCATAATAGCTTTGTTTAGTTCTGGCTAGAATCTGGGCTGTGTCCTCCGCATAATGTGCCTCCAGCTTCTTTCGGGCCATCTGCAGGGTCCGGTGGGTCTTAGGCGTCCAGTTCTTTGCCTTACACACTGCTTCCGCTCTCTCTACTTCATCCTGTAGGACCTGGCGGATTTTCTTTTTCTTCTTATGATAGGCTGCCCCTTGCGAGATGAAGACCCCTCTCACAACTGCCTTCATCGCGTCCCATGTGGTGGCAGGAGAGGTGTCCTCATTCTTATTTTCCTTAAAGAAATCTTTAATGGCTTTCGCTGTTACATCTCTCAGCGTCATGTCTCCCAGAATCGGGTCGTACAGTGACCATTTGCGCTTTGGGAGAAGGTCCGGATCGTGAGCTCTTAATGTTAGGATGATTGGAGCATGATCTGATAGGATTCTGGGGCCTATGGTCACATCGTCAGTATAGGCTAACGCTTGGGGGGTAGCCAAGAGGAGATCGATGCAGGAGTAGGTTCTGTGCACACCGGAGTAAAATGAGTAGTCACGGACCTCTGGGTGCAGTACTCTCCAAGTGTCCACCACATCCAAGGTTCGAAATAATTTGAGCAGAGCCGTAGCAATGCTATAGTCCTTGTGAGTCGAGGGGGTGGGGTTTATCCTTGCTTGGGTCCGGGGCCACGTTGAAGTCACCTCCTATTATTGTCTGGCCCTCTATGAACGGTGGCAAGGCTTCCGCTAAGGCTGAGTAGAACTCTTGTTTTTCGTTCGGGGCGTAAATCGAAACCAGCGAGTACAGTTGGCCGTAAATCCGGCATTTGATCGCCACGAAACGGCCTTCAGGACAGAGCAGGGTGCCTAAGATTTGTGGCCTAAGGCCCTTGGTGAATAGGATCGCCACTCCACCTTTCTTGGTACCATTTGATGCTAGAAATTGTAACGGAAAATGACTATCACGCAGCCTTGTAAAATCTGCTGGGATCAGGTGGGTTTCCTGGAGGAACACCACCGAGGCCCCTTCGTTCTGCAACCGTCGCAGCATGGATTTCCTCTTCTGTGGAACATTTAAGCCTCTGACGTTGATAGTTAGGAACCTGAGTTTGCGGTGTGGTTGTGAGGTTACGCTATCATCCATCCGCTTCTGGGGCGACGTTCGAGGGGAGGGGCAGTGGGTATCAGGCAACATCTATGGGCTTGGTGACTGCAGTTCTCCAGTGGTCGAATTTTATGAAACCTCCAACGGGAGGGTAAACTTGTCCTCTTGAGGGAGGCCGATTTTTCCTGTTCAGCGGTTTCCATGGCCAACCGGGCCTCCTTTGTCCCCCTTAGCCAACCGGGCTGGGACTATCAAACATAACTGGTTTTGTCTCCAAGGGTAGGGAGATGACATACACCTCGGAGCAAGGGAATGGACCGCTCGGGTCCCGCGGCATTATTATTAACTTTCTGTACTCAGCGGGCAGGTAAACTTTGAGCTAAGGTCTTCATGAAACTATCTCATTTTCGTCGTCTCTGCGCCTTTGACCAAGCCGGTTGAAGCTGTTTCCGTGGAGGCTGATTTAGGTCGTCAGGCGTGGAGGCCGGGCTACGAGAGGGCGAAGTTCTCGGAGAGGTCGGGTGGAGAATGGTATCAGCGTCTTCCAGGTGACTTATCGAACGCTGGGCGCCTTGGTAGGTAAATTGGAGCGCAGTGGGAAAAAGCAATCGGTAACAGACTTTCTGGCCTTGCAGGAATAGGGCCAGGGGCTTAAGGGCTCTTTTTTGTTGAGTCGTCAGGGAAAGGTCCTGGTATTTCTGAAGCGGGTTGCTCATAAAGGAGAGTTCGTCTTTAGTGCGGCTTATTGCTGTGATAGCTTCCTTAGTAGTGTAGAAGTGGAATCTAGTTATCACATCCGGCGGGGTATCCCGTCCACCCCACGTCTCGGGCATAGTCTGTGGGTGCAGCTGGGCCGGTTCCATCTGTGGGAGTAGAGCTTGAAAGAAGTTACCTATGTATTCAGGGAGGTCCTTGTCTGGAATAGACGAGGGCAACCCTCGGATGCGAAGGTTATTTCTCCGAGCCCTGTTTTCCAGGTACTCCTGCTTAAATTCTATTACTTCGCTCCTGTTCTGGAGAGCCTGGATCGCTCGTTGCATCTCTATTAAGGTAGCGTCATGACTTTGGGTCAAGTCCTCGACCTCTCCCAGCCGCTGTTCCGCCTGCATGACTCGTTGGTCCATTTTTTCTAATTTCGCGGTGAACTCGGCCATGCAGGATCCAAATTATTCTTTGATATCTAACATGAAGGCCTGTATATCTTCCTTCGTTGCTAGACTTCCCAGTTCTTCCTGGGATTTCTGCATGGTGAGTTTCGGGGGGTCCGGCTTCTTGGATTTGTCAGCCGCCAACAGCATAGTGGAGATATCGGAGTGCTTGGTTCCCTTGACGGCCCTCGCCATCGTGATTATCACCGAGGGTTGTATCGGGTGTCAGGAAGGAGGGCCTTCAGCGGGTTGATACGTCAGCTTCTCGGTAGCTATAAATCTGGTGATCACTTGTGGGAAACGCCGCGGAGTAGGTTAGCGGAAGGCTCTCTGGGCGGGGTCCTCAGTGGTGTTTATTTAACCGTGGCGGAGAAGGAAGGCTCAGGATTTATAAGTCAAGTTTGGCCTCTGTGTAGGCGGCCTGGGGGGGTGGGGGGGGGGAGAGTGGGCCGGGGCGCCCCAGGAAGTGGGTGGGCTGAGAGGCCCCAATCCAAGTACCATATATTTAGATCGGGCGGTTCGAGGGTTGGATTTCCTCAGGCACACCACCAGATGGGTGGTGGGGAGTCCAAGTCACCCCCTCGGACCCGTCCCAGAGGCCCCAAAGGAGTGGAGGCCCCCGAGGCAGCTGCCAACTGCAGGCCCAACGACTGCCGCTGATGGTGAAAGGGGATGTACAGGCCACTCCCTGGGCGCCTCACGGGGATCTGGGGCTCTCACCTTGGGTGTAGGGGGAGTTCCCCGGCTTCAGTGGCTCAGCCGCGGGTGCGGTCCGACACTACTCCGTCCACGCTCCTCAGGACCTGGGGATCGCGTACGATCTTCGCTGGTGCCGTCGTCCCAGGCTCCGGAGCTGCACTCTTTCGGCCTCTCCTCAGGTGGCGTGGATCCCCAGCGCCTCACGATCCTGCGGACGTTGGGCGAGAGGGAGGTAGGAAGGCTGGGCCTCCCTACTGCTGTTTGCCTCCACTCCAGCTATATCAGGAGCTCACGGGCTCCGCTGGGCTCGCCACCAGCGCGGGCCTTTCTCCGCTACAGAGGAGTCCGCAAGGACCCCAGAGTGGCATACGCCCGTTCCTCTTGGAGCCGTGGGGGCCTCATGCCGGAAAATGCGGAGGCGAAGATCTCTCCGGCCTCGCACCTCTGTGGCCTCCCCTATTTCGCAGCAGACCCAGCGGGAGACGTTATCTGCCGCGTCGGAAGAGGGTGAGAAGGGGGGAAGTCGCTGTCTCGTTGCTCTGCCAGCACTCCAAAGTCGCAGGGGATTATGCGTTTAGCTCCCCCTCAATTAGGTTGCGCCCCGGCCGCTCCGGTAGTCACTCTCGTCGTCGGAGGGGGGTTGCCTCTCCCGGCGGCCATCTTCGGACTGGGGGAGGGGGAGAGCACCAACTTCGTCAGTTTCAGGGGTTCTCATGGGTTAGGCGCCCCGCGAGAACACCGTGGGTGCCTCAGCCTTCAACGACTCCATAGCAGAGGGAGTGATCGTTGGATGTCCGCAGATTGTTCAGTTTGTAGCTCGATGCCGCGGGTCCCGATCGGAGGCCATTAAAGGAGCAGCCGCATCGCTGGCGCTCCAGGCCACGCCCCCCAATGGTCCTTTTTAAACCCTATTCCAAGATCCTGTTCTGCTTCCAGACACTTTTTGATCTCCTTATTTCTCCTCGATGCCCCAACAGGGATCAGGCTCTCTTTGCCTCCCCTCTAAGCTTCTCTTCTCTCCTGGGTGATTCTGCTCTTTCACCATTCTGTGCTCACTCTCTCGTCTCCACTCTCCCTATGTCTATACATTGGGTTCACTTTACACAACACAACACATTTTTCAGGTCTCCTTGCTCCTAACCTCTCTTCTATTAATCTCATCTAGTTTCTATTCCGCCCAGGTTGGTCTCTCCTCTCTTTCATCTCTCCTCCTCCTACTCCGCTCTCCAGGTCTCTTTCTCCACTTCCTTCTTCCTCGCTGCTTCATCCACTTCTGTAATTGCTCCATCACCTTCTTGCTCACTCTCCTCGCTGCCCCTACTCCAGATCGGCACTGCTGTAGCACTTCCTACACCCACATCGGGGACTTGACTGAAAGCTTTTTAACCCTCCAGTATTTGGGCACAGAGGAGTTGTCATTGTGAGATATAATCCGGGCCTCAGTAGGGGCTGGGAACATCTTTTTTGGTTAGGAGGTAGACTAGGTCAGGCTGGTTTGTGTGGTGTGATTGAGGACCACTTTTCATTTGCAGGTGGAGTTCTTTCTTGATTGGCCAGAAGGAGCAGCTATATTTAATTTTAGAATATTATTTAATGTGAATCCAACCTCGGGAAGCAATGGAGCACTGCACATAAGTAGGGTCTAAAGACAAACATTAGATGATTAGGAATGGTTGGAGGTTGACAACAGTTCTTATAACAAAGCATTTATTACTGGTATACATGTATTGAGGGTAAATGGCAATAGTTGCCCAAGTCCATTTCCTTTCCCCGGAGAGCTACACGAGACTGCAGCACCTTACATGAGGTGTCTTTCTTGAGCTTTACTGTGCTTCCAGTTTCTTAGAGAGACCTCTACCACAAGGGCGGAACACCTTTTCTGGAACTTTTCAGAAATCTTTGGGGCAGTACATGTACTCTTGCCCTGGGAAATTCTTTGTTGCCCCCTTTTAATCTTTTTTGTTTTTATTGGACATCGCTATCAATTGCTTTTCTGGTTGGACCAATTTGTTACTTTGGTTCTGGTGAACAAGCGGTTGACCTGTAGCACAGTAGCTCTGTCCAGGTTACCATTCATCATGGAATGCCTATCGAAAATATTTGCGTCTATTCTGGGGACTGCAGCCTGAAGACCACTGTCCCGAATGATAACTCGACCCGTTGAGTGTGCACACGTTCAAATCAACTCTACCACTCTGTCATTCATATCTTCTGTCTTCTCTCTCCTCACGACTCCATCTCCTGCTCTCGCTCTCATCTTGGCTGGCTTTCCTTTCATTACCAACTTAAATTCCACTTCCTCTGTCTTGTCTGTAACTCTCTTCACGATCTTGCTCCCCCATATCTCTCCTCTCTCATTTCATTCTACTCTCCCTCCCGCTCTCTCCGATCTGCTGATCTCTTCCTTCTTTCTGACCCCCCGTCCCATGCGCCTCCTCTCGTTTTTGTTCCTTTCCGCTCCTTGCCCCCCTTCGCTGGAACTACTATCTCTCTCTATCCGTTCCATCCCCACCTCTTCCTCTTTTTGTGTCTCCTTGAAATCTTCTTCTCCACTCCCTTCCCTGACACTCCTATCCCCTCCTTTCACCCTTCTCTTATCTCTCTTCCTGCTCTGTTCCTCTTAAGTCCCCTCTCTCATCCTCAGCCTCAGCCTATTCCTCTTCCTGTTTCCCACTTCCTTCCCCTTCTCCACCCCCTCCTCTCTCGTTTATCTTCACTGGCAAATTGTTCCACTTACTGTTTTACTGGTTTGATTCATATTTTGTAATTGCTTCTACTGTTTTTATTGTATCCTTGTTATAATGTAAAGCGCTTTGGCGTAAAGTGCTATATAAACACAATAAACAAACTTGACACCGTCCGCCCGTTGTATTGCATCGACTCAAATGTCTCGACGTCGGCTCGAATGTGGCAGCTTGATGCTGTCAAGCACCAAAGGCAAGGATAAATGTACTGTAACTAGGCCCGGATCTTTGGGTTCCCATTTTGAGACTGTAGTGACTTTTAAGCCCCCCCCCCTTCTCTACTTTGCCTGGGGGCTATCTACCACCTGTTTGACAACTTACTCTCTTCTGCGAGATCTAGGATTAAATTCTCAGTTCAATGCACTGGAATGTGGCAGATAAGAGATCAGTTACTTGATTGAACGCTCCTTCTGTTTTAGATCCCGTTTCCATGTTTTTCTCCCCCTTCTACCTTTCTCATCTTCTATGCTCCTCTGCATTTCTCTCGGATCGTGCTCTACTGCCTGTCCAGGTGGCGCTTCATTCATCTGCTTTGCGTTGCTGTTTTTGGGGCATCTAAGTCCTGAAAGGAAACTGTTGGGTTGACACATGATGGTGGCCCATCATCAGGATTCCCACGTGTGAAGATGGAGGTTGTAGGGCTGAGAAGATACTTGGGGGCAAGCACGTCAGCGATCTTTGTCTGCCCCAGTCTTGAATGATAACTCGGTGTCATTAGGGGTTGAAGCAACTGTAGTTCAAAGACGCTTGATAACTGGACCTTTGCTTGAGGATGGCATACCAAAGTCAAAGCCAGAAGAATGGCCGGATGCAGGAAGCAGAGATAGTGGTGTTAGCTGTCCAAAGAAGTGTGAGAGAGAATCAGAGGGTGGTTCGGCGACTAAAGGTTCAATAACTAAAGGTTGTATTATTCAGTAACTGCAAAAAGGTCCTCCCTCAACTCCTGCCGATTTCCACATGTTTAATTACATGACATGAAGGAAGGCACCTCATGGTATGAATTGCATGCTGTCTGCTAGGCAGCAGAATTCAGGGCTCATTCGTGCACGGCTTCTGTTTGGGGCGTCTCTGCCATTTGTCCCGTCAGACTCAGACAGTGCTGCAGAGTGAGAAGCCGACAGTGTAGAGCCTCTGGTATCTCCCACTCCACCGATTTGGTTTCTTTTAATTAATTTAAAATGATGCGGAGAGCCATTTTCTGAAGCGGCTATGTCTCTAACCAAACCCCCAGCCCCTTTTCATGAAAGGCTCCATGTGAAAAATTAGTGCACACACGTGCAAATTCCAGGACAGCCTTGTGGCCCCCTCAGCACCAGCCCTGCAGTGGCGAAGGGCAGGGTCAAAGGTTACATGCATTCCTGACTGCTACTAGAACACAAAGGGAGAGCTGGCTTTTTAACCTCCTTCTGCACCTCGGTTTCCAAATCTATTTTTCTTTTTAAATAAGGTTGTATTACAGTTTATAAAACCTCATGTTTACATCATGCACATTTCGACACATTAAAGCAGCATTCATTTAGCATTCATAAAAAAAAGCCAATACATCAATACATAGAAAAATACATTTGTGTAAAAAATAAATGTATTTATTCGACCTTAATTTCTTCCAATTATCCTCACTCCTAAACAATCATACTAAACATAGTTTTGTTATTTAGGGGGTGATTCATGGAATATTTGCGCTGAAAAAAACGGGATTTGTGAGCCATTCTGCCAGCAAATCCCCATTTGTTAAACAGGGATTTGCTGGCTGAATGGCGCACAAATCCCGTTTTTTTCACTGCAATAATCCATGAATTACCCACTTAATGTTTTTTATTTTGAGTAAAGTTTGTAATGAACTATAACACAATTAATAAATAAAATAACATTGGGTTGCTGGACTGTAGTACTTCGATTATCTTGTATTGCACCCAAAAATCTAGTAATGGGCAGAACTAATTAGGCCTGTGTTACAACATGCAAGTATTTCCAAAAAGATTCATACGCAATCGGGTTAGTAGCGGAGGTGGGGTGGGGGGGTAGAATAGCTTAGTCCCTCCTGCATTAAAACACTCCTAGGGGGACTATTGGGTAGTGGCCACACATCCCTAGCCTCATGGGAAAGGGCTCACCCTTGGAGAAAAGTGACGATACCTTGCGAATCTCCACACACCTTGGTAAAGTAGGCAGATACAACCCAAAGTGATAGGGAAAGGAAGGCCTTTTTAGGTACTTTAAAAAACCGAGGACATCATGACATAAATAAGACTCAGGTAGACCCTGACATTTGCAACATGGACCATTGCATGACACCTGCAATCATTGATGCGCAACAAGCCGCAGTGTTAACTCGCGATGCGACAGTCGCGCCACAGCTTCTGAGAGTGTCGGGTTGGCTGGGCCATCATAAAGACACGTCCTCCAATCCCCTATCAGCACGCGCAGGGGCACTGCCGGAGCTAAGATGGCCTGCGGAGGCAGCAGCTGGCAGAGGAAGTGCGAGCTCGCATGTGAGCGGAAGAAGGCTCCTCACAATGTAACCAGTTACAGTGGTTTATGACCTGGATGGTTCCTGACTGGGACAGACTTCCTACAATACAAGTAAAGATGACACATTTCACATACTACTTAATAACTCCGGTTCATCCTCCACACATTCAGAAAGAGAAAACAGACAAGCCGGCCTGACAAAACACAGGCCGGGTCACTAAGTCACCATGCCTGATGCAGAGACGGCCTCTATCTCCGTGTTTTCGTCGCTGCAGGGCAGTCATCCTATAGAGTTACAATCAGTGCCACCGTTCGACACTACTAACTCCAACAATCTAGGACACAGATAGGCCAGATGGCGCAAAGATTTTTACGTGCATCTTGACAGAATGGCATTGCATGACAGGTGCACGAGGGGTATTTTCATGCACTCTGTTGGGCCCACGGTGCGAGATGTAATTTATTTGATCCAAGAAGAAGCCACAACCTGAATACATACGTTGCCCCACACAGCAACATAGATTGTGAGAGACGCTTATTCCACACTACTCTTCAAGCAGGAGGGGAAATGCTAGACAATTTTCTGATGAGGCTACAGATCAGAATAAAGTACTGTGATTTCGACAACTACTCACGATGAAGCCCTCTGTTCGCAGGTAATTGTGGGATGCAAATCATCCACATTTCGAGAGACGTTGCTGCGGAAAACGAGGCCACTTGAAGAAATTCTGATGTTGGCATGCACATCAATGGCAATAGACGTGCAAGCTGATGCAATGGATAAAATTAAAATATCACAATCAACACCCACGCCAGTATGTCAAGTGAATGTAGCACAAAAACGAGAGACCGATCAGGCATGAATGTGCGGATAGGACTTCCCGCATTAGGGAGTATGCCCAGCTATTGGAAAAATCGGTGATTCCTGTGACAGAGAAAACTATTTTCAATCGGTGTGTAGCAAAGACAAATATGGAAATCGAATAAGTGACACACGGGTATCGCTGTGAAACCCAATGCTCGCAGCAAACAGGAAGATCACCCGAACAAAGGCAGAGAAGATCACCTGAACACAGACATCCCCTCTCCAGAGGACCCGGAGACCTGCGGATAAACGCAGAAGGTGTTCTTCCCCACTAAAAACACCAACCTGAAGAATCCAGAAGACGATTGACACGTCACAAACTACGCCATCTTGACGCATTGCCTCGGCGCAGACTGAAGTCCAACTCATCATCCAGTAGTGAGGGAAAACGGGGTTATGTATAGATTCCATAGGCAATCCGACGGCAGTAGAACATAGTGACACACTTTTACAAGTGAAGCGCAGCTCCCAGGAGTTCCTTATTGACACACGAGCGACTGTAAATGTCTTATAAAGAAACATATGCACATCTAAAACACACCCCTCACCTAAGAACAGCTGACTGACACATCCATATGGCGTCAAAATTGCACATCTCTGTAAAGGAATGTTCCGAACCACTTGCTCCTACAAGGCCAAGACAGCAAAGAGAATGATCTAGGTCTTACAGGTATCGGGTAATAATATCCCCACCAATAATATCGCCATATATATGGTCGTGGGCTAAGGCCATAGGCAATATTATTAGTGGGGATCATTTATGGGGATATCGGGGCCGGGGAAGGCGGGGGTGTCCCCCGCTCCATTAAAAAAGTGGAGTTGCGGGGGTGTCCCCCGCAGGTTCCATGGTTTAATATTGCTGCATAAATATGGCGATATTCTTGTATGGCGATATTTTTGCGGGGATATTAACACATGGAACCGTCTTACAAGGTGACATACAAGGAGGAACCATCCTCAGTTTCAAATCGGCGATGCAGATGGGCCTAGTTAACATTTTATTTAGGATCATGTTGGCATATACATGCAGTGCCAAGGACATTGTGATGAAGCTTTGCCCCACCTTGTTCAAAGGTCTTGGCAGGCTAAAAGATAGACAAATAAAGCTGCACATCAATGAAACCGTTAAATCGTTAGCACAGCATTACAGGGGCATTCCTCTTTATATAGTCGCAGATTGAGGATGAAATAAAGTCACTACTAGAACAAGCTGAAATAGAATATGTCAGATGACCAAAGCCAGAGGTTTTCCCTAATAGTGCCGATCAGAAAGGAGGCAGGTGGACGCAATCGTCTGTGTGTGGATATGCGCACCTCAAACCAAGCAATCGAGTGAAAAAGCCACAGGCCACCCAGTATAACCGATATGATGCACTTGCTGCACGGGGGCCACTGTGTTCCCGAAATTGAATTTGAACAAAGGGTCTCATCAGGTGGAGTTACGCTCAGACTCCAGATACATAACAGCCTTCACAACACACATTGGTTTGTTCAGATCTGAACGGCCAAGCTTTGCAGTGTCGTCTGCGGCCAGAATATTTCAGAATGAAATGTATATGGTCATACGCCACATTCCATACTGCCTAAACTATAGCGAGGACATTATTGTTTTCAGGACAAATCAAAAAGCCCACGATGACACCCTGCAACGGGTCTGCATAGCCCTAGAAGACGGACATCTAATCCAAAATGCATAAAAATGAAAATTTGGCAAGTCCACTAAATTCTTTGCCCACATATTTTCCTGCAATCAAGAGAAGGTGCAGTCTCTCGTCTCAACACCAGTTCCGACTTCCACTCCGGCAGTATGGTCTTTCCTGGGGCTATCCAGCTACTGGACTAGGTACATCCAAGATGTTGTGTCTATTAGCACGCTGTTGAGACTTCTCATAGGGGCAGGACATGATGTGCAGAGGCGTTCTGTACCATCAAAGAATTTATATCATCTGCTACTTGCATAGCATATTATGATCCAGATCTAGAAACTGAGCTCACTTGATGCCAGTCGTTTAGGCCTGCGGATCATCTTGGCACAACACAAACCTGGGTCTTCGTCACCACACTGGATATCTTATTGCAGCCGTAGCCAGTCATTCAAGGAGTGTGCATATTCTCAGGCGGAGAAGGAAAGTCTGGTGGTGCTGTGGGCATGTGAACATTACCATCTTTTCTTATATGGAAAATGATCACAGACCATCAAACCGTTATACCAATTTATTTACAGCCCAACGCCAAGATGCCACCACGGTTTGCTTGATAGAGTATCAGTTTGACACTGTCCATAAGCCAAGCAAAGACAACAACCCGGCTGGAATCTTGTCAGGGCATCCCCTTCTGGACACGGAATGTGCCTGGACGTCAAAGGCTGATCAATACATAAAATTACATTGTCCACAATGCACTTCCAAAAGCGCCACTGTGGCCGAGATGTATCAGGATGATGTGGACAAAAATGAAATGGGTGTTGTCAAATAGTTGGCGCCTATCAGTGAGGGCAGTTGAGGACCTGTCCGAAGAGGAGTACAGAATGCTACAGACGTTTGTGCTCATAAAAGATGAACTGTCCATTTCCCCACAGGGTCTACCCCTAAACGAATAGAATTGGTATTCTGACATCTCTGGGGAACAGGGTCATCGAATTACCCCATTTAGTTCACCAGGGAATAGTGTCGGCCAAGAGATTGTTAGGACAGAAAGTGCCGTTTCACAAGATGGATTCCAAGACAGAAGTAGCTTTAGAAGGGTGCACTCTCTGTAAATCGGTAGCACCAAGGACTTTCCCAGAAACGCTCAATATGGTAACATTTGCCACCAAGGTCTGGGAAGAAGTAGCACTAGATCTGTTCGGCCTGCTCTCGAATGGCAAATTTGTACTGGTAGCTATAGACGAGAGGTTGCATTATCCTGAAGTGTAACTGGTGTCCTCCACAGGTGCAGTGTCAGTAATTCCTGCCCTAGGAAAGAAATGTGTTGACTATGGATTCCCACAGGTTGTGAGGTCTGACAATGAGCCCCCGTTCAGTGAAAATTAGTTTGCATTGTTCGCTAAATATGTAGGTTTTCACATCAAGAACATCGCAGGCACGTTGGAAAGATTCATGGCCAACATTAAGAGGATACTCCGAATATGCAACATCACAAAGAGGTATTTTATGCAGGCCATTTGTAATCTACTAAGATTAGAAACAAGCCTCACTGTACTACTGGCATTTGTCCATCTGCACCCAAATACGTCATGTGTCGGTTGATCAGAAGGAAGACGACCTACAAAGAAGAGCACGACAAACTGATGAGGCCAATAAAATCTAAAATAAATAGTAGGTCGATCAATAAAGAGGGGCCAAAGAATCGACATACATGTTGGTGATTACGTGATTGTGCTGCAAACGCAGTCGCATAAGATTATGCCTGCGTTAAACCCCCGCCCTTTAACAGGAGTGTAAAAGGATCCATGCTCTCTGCTGAACCGCAGGGACATTCCATCTCAAGAAATTCCTTGTTCTTCAGGAGAATAACAGATGAGTCAGTTTATCAAGACTCTGAAGACAGTAGCTCCGACTACATGGATGGAGACATTGACACCACTGATAGTAGCTGTGAGGAAGGGCATGACGCTGGTGCAAGAAGATTACCATCTAAGAGGATAATAAAGAAGCAGAGGCCTTGGATTGAAGAGACGGACTTGAGAAACAAATGTATACATTTGTTTATGTGAAGGGGAGATGTAACATCCCGTCCTGTTTCTATGGACATGCTGGGTGTCGGTGTTGGCACGGGAAAGGCCTGGAGGAAGATGTGATGAATCCTATAGAGTCATCACTAAACCCCAGCCTCAAATCTCTTTCCACGTAGCCAGGAGAGGGCAGTTGATACCCGATTCTGACCCTGGGGGAGGTATTCTGAGGGTGGATCACATGTAGGCGATGGCTGTCAGGGAGAAGTGGTTACTTTAACAGGAGAGACGCAGTATTCTTCCCTTTCCTGTGAAGAAGACCCTCTAATTCCAGAGTTCCTGATGGCATGTTGTCATTGTTCAGAACCCTTCTGTTGTAAAACCCTGAAACCCACTCTTGTCAAGCATTCTAGACAAAATACTATTCACTCTTGAGTCTAGCAATATAAAAATTAAAACGTTTAAAATGCCTTTGGACTCCAAATCCCAGAAAGCCTCAAACAGTGAGACGAAGAAGACGAGTAAGGAGTCAATGTGGAATGAAAGTAATATCAAGTTCAATGTGCAGTCTAGTTGTCAGGCTCACAATCAGCTGCTCAGGACATTTAAACCTTAAGATCCATGAAAACAGGGGAGGAGAGCAGCAGAGAAGGTGAAGCAGGAAGCAGGCCCAATGGCAGACGCAGTCACACAGAGAGGAGCCGTGCTGGAAGAGACAGACGCTTACAGGCAACCGCGTGGAGGCATACCTTACTGGAGGAGCGGGAATGCGGTAAAAATACAGCGGGTGCCCTGGAGGCTTCATTGGGAGACAGACAGCCAGCCTGAGACAGTAGAAGACGCTGTTCTGTGGGGTTGCCTTGGTCCCACCGGCGAGTAACTGGAGAACCGGCGTGGGAACCAAACGAGAGTCTGCTTGACAGGGGAAGTCTGCCCAAAGATCACACAGTACACAGTATACCAGTGAGTCGGCCCATAGAAGTTGGGGGTCCCGGGACGTGCCAGCAAACTTATAACACTGAGTAGTTATTTTTAATACCGACCAAATAGAGTTAAAAAGGCAAAAGCGGTGTAAATCTCCTTATATGAAATGTCAATTTGGGGAAACTTGGAACAAGCATTGCCACAAGCTAAGAGACACTAATGAAAGAATTGAAAGGCAAAAAGTAGTATGAATCTCTACATGTGAAATACGCTTTGCCAAAAGACAAGAAAAACTAAGAAAGAAGTTGACAGACAGAACTTGAACGGACGCGATTACACAGCGACACAAAATTAAGAATTCAAAAATGTTGTGCAAATCATGGGGTAATCACGAAGATTAGGTTTCCCCACATTCCCCTACCCGCTACTCCCACCCGCCCTACTTACCTTTTGGCAGCACACAAAGAAGTGTTCCAGCGACTCCTGTCTCCATGCAACGCCAGCTCCCTTCACTTACGTGGATGGGAACTGGTGCTGTAGGGTCCTTTTTTTGTCTTCTTATAGGAGATCAATACGGGGGAAGTTGGAACAAGCATTACCTGAAGTCAATGAGATATAAACAGTGAAGAAGTGTAACTCTGCTATACTTGGAAGGAAAGTGAACATTATAGGAAGATCTGGTGAAAGACACACCAGGCAGTGAACCCTTTTTGGAAAGAGATACCTGGCAGGGGTGTACACCAGGGGATCAACACGCACCAGAAGGGGAGGATTCCTGTCAGGGGAGTACACCAGGTAATCCATAAGGTAGATGAAAGAAAGACACTGAGAAACCTGAAGGCACCCTCACAACCACTCCCTAGGGATCTTCGACTCAGATGCCTAGGAAAGGGAGGGCCATCGCATTTGGATCCCAACCCTGGGGGCGAACAAGCGAGGGAGGATTACCCGGGTGGAGGGTACTTGGGAATTGGGGAGAGCGCGCTCGATGGCGAGACATGGTATCCCCCTTCCCTACTACAGACTCACCCTCCTTTCCCTCAGCCTTCATGGGCTATGTCCACTCATGTCCTATCTTTCCCTGTAAATGCCAGCCAAGTACTGAGAAGAGGAAGACAAAACTAGGAGCAATGTACACTTCCTATTATCAACACACCTCTAGTACTGAGACGAAGAAGAGAGGCTCCTGGTTGCATACATTGTTATGGGTGGACCGTGCGGGATAGCAGGGAACACTAAAGGATGACCAGCAAAGGACATTGTGAGCAAGTCACTGAGAACTGTGAACTAATTGATCAAGTAAGTCAGAAGGCTGGACAAGTCAACATGTTTTCTGATACTGAACATTATATTAGAATAAGCACTACATTGAAATCTTGGGGAAGGGAACCCCGAGAATCGAAGGAACTGCGAAGTGATGTCTTGGGGAAGGGAGCCTCAAGGCCTGGTTGAACATTGATGAGACAAACCGCTATTGGAACTGTACTGAGCCTGAAATATAAGCCCAAGAAGAACTTGCGCTGAGAGCAGCTGAGGCTTACGTTTTAACACTCATTTTTGGTTAAGAAGAAACCCCACCCCATGTTTATTTCTAGAGGTGAGGTCAAGCATAGGTTTTGACAGACAGAATTTTGATCTGGACTTAGACACAGACTTCCTTTAGTCTTCTTTAGGCAGGAGAAATCCCTAACTTAGTTAGGAGGCAAAATAGGCCATAGACCATCCTGACATTTTAATAAAGTGCTTTTGAAACTTGAATTCTGTTGTCTGTGTAATCTCTCTTGATAACATGCCTGTCTCACAAGATTCATTACAAGATAGCTAGCAGGAGAGTACACCATGATATCTAAAGATTCAGTTGGGAGATTCCTGGCAGGGAAGTATACCAGGGAATTATTCTTGGAGCGGTTGTGTGTAGGAGAACCTTTGTTATTTGAAGCAGTTGTTGAAATTAAACGTTTTTGTCATCCTGTAAAGTATAAAATACTTTGTTTTGTATCCCTACAGTCCCCCTACCAGCACTTCCGTCTGCTATTACCTTGCACTTGTCGCCATCTGGCCGCTTTTACTTATCTTATTTATTCTACTATCCCATGTACTGCACTTTCCCCTCTCCCTTCACCCATGCACTTTTCCCTTTCCCCCTGCCCATGCACTTGCGCGGTCTGAATGACACCTGGCCTAGTAAGATCGTTGTCTGTCTTCCCACTGTTCCACCTCCCTTGCCTCGTCACGCCTTGAAACACTTGTGTGTAGGCGCGTTATAAATGCCATATCATAAATGCCATATCATATATCCTCCAAACAGTGTTGTAGAAAAACATATTTCCTCAGTAAGGCAAGAAAATGTCATGTGAAAGACCTTAACAGAACATTGTTTGAACAGAACACTCAAGATTTTGCTTGAAACAATTCAGGGGAAGGGAACCAACCCATGGGCACACGGATTGTTTTGTTGGACTATTACACATTTGGGTTTTTACACACTTTTCTTGAATTGGAAACAGACACTTACCTTGCACCTTTTGATTGTGTATACTAGTGTGAGGGTCAGATATAGTTTGGGACACAAGGTCAGCTTTCTTTAGTGTTAGTTTCATAGGCAGGGACAATGATTTATTTATTTTGTTATTTATTTATTGCATTTGTTACTCGCCCAGACCCTGGGGTATCACGGCGAAAGGTACAGAAAGGCATCTAATTATTATACAATGTTACGGTTACAAAACAACAATACATATTTATACAATGGTTACAGGAGATCATGTAGTCATAAGTCAATTTCCACTTGGTGGGATCGCCCTACCCATGTAAACCGGGCCTATTTCAGCATTGCGGCTATCCTGAGTAGTCAAATTAGTCATGGTAGGGAAGGGCTTGGGTGGTTAATATTTATCGAATAACCAGGTTTTCAGTGCTTTTTTGAATTTACGTAAGGAGTCCTCGTTTTTGATGCTCAGCGGAAGAGTGTTCCAGTGCGAAGGGGCTAGAACTTTGAAACTGCTTCCTCCTGCTCTGCTATATTTGTATGGCGGAACTTCTAAGAGGGCCAAACTGTTCGATCTCAGCGATCTGCTTGAGATTTTCTTTTTGATGGAGTTGTTGTGGTAGCTGGGCGCTTTGTTGGTGGTACATTTGTAGACAATGCTTAGGGTTTTGAAAATGATCCTTGCTTCAATAGGCAGCCAGTGATTATCTCTTCTAATGCTGGATATATGTTCTGATTTCTCAATCCCTAGGGCCGCTCTAAGGGCTTTATTCTGTAGTAGTTGGATTTTATTTAGATTAGTCTTGGATGTTCCTAGGAAGAGGATATTACAGTAATCTAGTTTTGTTAAGATCAAGGCTATAGCTAGTCTGATGCAATTTACAGGGGTGAGAAATTGGCGACTGAGTGCAATGAGTTTTTCTGTGTATGCTATGGACGATGAGAGGGCTGCTATTTGTTTATGCATGGAGAGGTTGGCATCGATGTAGACACCTAATGTTTTGACTTGTTTAAGCACTGGGATCTGGGTGCCGTCAATATTAATGTGAGAGTAGTCTGGAGAGAGGGTGCTTATTCTTTTTTGGGAGCCCACAATGAGGACCTCCGTTTTCTCGTCATTTAAGCATAGGCTGTTCAGGGCCATCCAGTTTTGAATTATGGAATAGACTTTGTTAATGGTGATAGTGTCTTAGGTGTAGTCAGCTGAGATAGGGATGAGGATCTGAGTGTCATCAGCGAAGTTGGTGTAAATGACACCCATATCGTCTAGGGCTGAAAATAGGAGTTTGGTGTATGCATTATAGAGGGTGGGGGAGAGACAGGAACCCTGGGGGACTCCTACGGGTACTATTATGGGGTCAGCTGCAAAATTCCCAATCGCGACTCTGGATGTGCGGTCGGTGAGAAAGGATTTAATCCAATATGTGGCATTGTTGGAAAGATTGAAATCTTTTTTTAGAGTGATGCATAGTTTATCGTGATCTACCAGGTCGAATGCTGCTGATAAGTCCAGTAGCAGTAGTGTGGCTAGTTTACCCGAGTCTCTAATGGAGTCTAATTGGATTTTGAGATCCAGGAGGGCTGTTTCCGTGCTGTGATTAGGCCTAAAGCCTGATTGTCTAGCTCCTAGCAGATTGTTTTGTTCTAAGTGAGTTTGTAGTTGGTACTATAGGGACCGATAGGCCTTTTGTCCAAACCCCTTTTCCTTTTAAGAAAAACATGACTAATGTTGAAAGCATTACAACTTTGTGTCTCCCTCTCAATTCTGAACCCTCACAAAAAGGAGGGGTTAGTTGAAGGCTACGATTAAAGAAGGTAACACACTGTTCCTGTGTCGTCATTATTGATGTCTATGCATTACCCAAATTAGATAGAACCAGACATCACTCACAAAAGGTGAAGAACCTGGGCCGTACCATTAGCTGCCAGCATCTGGTGAATGGTGCCACTCAACCCTGGCATCTCAAAATGTCTGAAAAAACTCCCCCTCCTCTCCCCCCGTCACACCCTCCTGCCACTCCACAGAAAAGACATGATGAGCACCGTTAAACTATGCTCACAAAAGAGCAGCTTTGATGAACAATTAAGGCTAATTGGAATGTATGCACTGCGTAAAAAAATAAGAGATCAGAGACTGTCTCTCATCACAATATCCGTCTACTGCCACCAAGATGCGAATCATGCTGGCACATCAATTAGGTGTTTCCAGCAATAAGATTGGCCCATTTACTTGCAGCGATACATTTCACATGTGTGATAGTACATAACTTATCAGCACTGGCAGGCTGGCCCTGGAAATGAAATTGCCACGGCCATCTAATGTGCTACCCGAGTGGGTGAGGGTTTAGCAGGCAACCTTGACTTTTCCAAGGATATGAGATGCAGGATATACCTGGGCTACCAAAAGCCTACAAGGACACGGCAGATCATCCTTAAACTTGCCATCAACCCTGTCTCATCCAGGGTCTAGCCAACACCCACTTCTGAATATCACAACTTGAAGTCACGAAAACAAGGGGCATCTGTCGACAGTATGCAGAGACCAACAAAGAAAAATAAATACACAAAGGCACTCCCAGCCTTCCATTATGAAGATTGTTTAAGCATAGTACACTTTCTCTTCAACAGCACCACATTACTAGATCTTAAAGCAACAGTTTGAGAAGCAGTTCTGAAGAAACCGTCATGTCTAATAGGAGTATGTGTCGTCAGCACCCTGCAAGCCTGTTTGAGTCCAATGGAGTCACGCTGTAAAAATCACCCGAACTATCACAGAGAATTACTGGACTGCGAGAAATGTATATGAAATGAAACTCAAACTTCAGCTAGCCACACAAATCTAAACAAAAAGATGCCAACCATACCTAGGTTTCAGAGCATGGCTTACACTAAATACAGAAATATTACTTTAGCCACCAATATATGTTAATGTACTAGCCCCAGGTTTAAGAAACACGCCCTGGAATTTGGTTTGGTGGTGAGACTTCTATTACGACTCCTGAACAGTTCCCCTTCCTACGGAGCACCTGAAGGAAGACCTTCCTCATGCCACTATCGCGCCACTGCCCAGTGTCACGTTAACAGCATTTGAGGGCGACAGGGATGCGTGAGCAGTGGCATGTCAAAAGCTCCACCGCCCCCTTGATGGGGTTAGGTGGCTGAAGGGTGCTGCAGTTCTCCAGTGGTGGAGATTGAAAGTAACCCTTAAATGATTGTTCATCTGGTCTATAAACAAGCATTGGCAAAGTGAAAGGTTTGGGCTTTTGTGTAGGCATATCGCAGGCATTTGTCAGGCACTACCATTGGTACTACGTAGCCATAAATTGGCAACAGCTGGAAAATGGCGCAATTAACAGTCCAAGTGATCAATGTGCCGGGCAAATGCCTATGTAAAACGTATGCACAAGCCACAACTGTTGGCTTTGTCAATGCTGGTTTTTGACCGACTTCAGTGCAAGGAAAACAGACAAGTCAAGCGTCTGAAGGCACACTTGGTTAAGACATTTGTATTACACCAGTAGCACAATTAAAGCTGCAATGAAGCCATTAACTCTCAGTAGAATTATTAAAATTAACATAGTCAACCCAAAGGTTAAGGTTACTGCTTGATAGCGGTAGCTCAAAGAGATCCCAGGAGGATGTGTTTTGGGCATGTGAACAACTGTAGAGTGGAGCATGTATGTAACGCAGAGAACTCGAGGAAAGGATACATGTCACTCTTGACTTATGGTTCAACACATTTTTATCTACAACTAAAGACAGATTTCTATATGAAACGGTCAGGATGGACTGAACTCAAAAGAGACGCCTTAGTGCTCCCAGTGATTGAATGTAATATCCAAACCTATTCCAGCAAGTCCTTGCTCCTCCAGGCACATCCTTGTCCACAAAGAAATGTCCAAATGATGTGCCAACAGACCTGTCTCAATACTAGGTTTAAGGAGTCCTTACCCTTCCGGCTATCCTATGCTAATAACACAAAACTTCCAAGCATTTTCCCAGAGAAAGTTTACAAAACCTATCCCCCAAATTCATTCTTATTCTAATGAAAATACATTTGCTTCTTGGGTCTCAATATTTACAACAGCCCCCAAAGGACATTGGATTTCAGATTGATGGCACACCCCTCCTGGACTTCGGCTTCAGGATTCACTCCAGGTCCCTCCTGGACCTTCCGTTCTCTCTCCTCCCTTCAATCAGGGTTCTTGCTTACTCCGTCTCCCTTGTATCAAGAGCACAGGATTCACAGGCGGCCTAAGGTAACGACATTCACAAAAGGGCTCTCTTAGGCCTTGGGTTACATATAGGACTCACAGTAGAACTCCCTTATAGGCCTTGGGTTCAGCATTCACAGAAGGGTGCTCTCATAGGTCTTGGCCCTCCTCCCAGGGCCTGGAACCCTTTGTCTTCCCCCATGTGTTGCAGGTTGATATCCATGAGGTTTTGACTTTCCAAGTTCCCCAAACAGTACAGAGGGGGCTGTGGCGCCCTGCAGGTCACCCTTCTACCTCCGGGGATTAACAGCTTTCCACCTCTCCTTCAATCCTCTACAGATTTGCATTGCATTGCATTACCTTGCTTTAGGCAGCAGTCCTTCCAGGAATCTTCCCTTCAGAAGTCTCCTTGTTCCAAGTGAGCATCAGTAGCCATGTCCGCTTCCTCTGGATGCTTTGTGTGTGTGTGAGGGGTGTATTGGGACCCTCTTTTTTGTTCTAGGGGGGCCTGTGTCATTAGGGTAATGAACAAGGTAACATGACAGGGGACTCAGACTACCACACCTTTTTGGCACTTGCCGGTAGTTTTTCACAACATGAATGACAGATCCTATAATTTTGTCTGTGCATACATGCAAAAAGATCACCAATGTAACATTTATACAAATTACGTCTCGATTTTTCTCATATCTTGATTATTTTGTAAAAACCTACTAGAAGTTGTTTGATTTATTATACATGTGTTACCATGTTAGACCAAACACGTTTTCTGGTGCCCACATAGTTTGTCTAGATAGATGTATGGTCATGGGAACCACACTCTAAGTCATCACCAGCACTAACCCTTTCACTGTGTCAAAAACATACTGCATTGTTGTGATATGAATGTATAATATGACAAAACTCGGAGCAATCAGTAATGCAGAGCAATGAAGCACCCTACCAAGCGGAGCAGTCTAAGTGGTTGGTTGGGCATCCCGGCACCGCAAGGAAGGGAGAGACTACTTCCTCCTAATTGAGGCTGGGAGTTCGGCGGATGGTGTCGGCGCTGCAGCGGCTGTTAAGATTTCATTGCCGCCACAAGTCACTGGAATGGCAAACCCCTTTCTCGGGGAATACCAATTATCCTGTAGATGGGAGTTGTATGGGACTCACTCCTCCAACGTCCCAGATGCGTTTATGCATTGAATGCGACGGGCTCAGAGCATGACCGAGTTGCTCGGTTGTTTCCTCTAGCCGTTTGGTCACATGCCGGCTCTTCATATTTTTGGAAATAATCAGAGCTCATTTGGAGGAACGCCGTTCTTGCAACGGTCGTGTTCTAGGACTCCTGGATGCAGGTTGGTGGTAGGGACTTAAGTGATTAGTTTGTTTATTTAGTTACTGCTTCAGTATTTTTGGGATTTAGGTTACTAAATCTCAAAAATAGGTTATGGACAGTTTTATTACTCTGATATTATATTATCATGTTATAAGTTTGCTTCCCAGGCTACTTCTTCTGTAATACAATACTTCTCTCTCCCTACTACAACCCCTATCCAGTCATTGTCATCGGGTGGTGTGTCACGTAGCACTGCCGCCTTAGATAACTCTTCCCACAGCGTGGTATTCCTAACTGACCTGTGGGTTATTCCCTTCAGGGAGAGCGTTATATTTGCTTCCCAGGCTCCTCAGGGGGTTCATGGTTCCAAGGCAGTCCAGAGTCTGACAGCGGCGAGAACAGCAGGTGGAGAGAAGTCGGAGTGCCAGCCAGTGATGTGTTGAGAGCTCTGGCAGAAGGCAGGCCGGTGAAGGGAGCCAGAACAGACACTCAAAGCCGGCATAGGGACCCATAGAGGCAAGCAGACACTGAAGCGCTGCTGGAACAATAACAAGCCGCGAGAGCCGATAAACAACCCGCAGAAGAGCGGGAAAGGCAAATAGAAAGTCCCATAACCAGGAGCCCATAGTACAAGGCTTGGGATGCTGGGAGAGTGACTGGAAGGACGAAAGGGAACCCAGGGAAGCAAAAGGCCCCTTTGCCCTGCTGCAAGTTGCATACATCCTACTGCTGGGTAAATTGGGAAACAAAGCATGAACATTTATGTAAAAGTATAAAGGGAATGACCATACACCTTTTTGGTGCAGTTATATGAGAACGTCCTGGTAGGAGAGTATACCAGGAAGTGTGCGACTGAGTCGAAGACCCGCAGCCAATCACAAATAAGTTGTAAAAAAGTAAAGTGGAAACCTTGAGTGTATGAAATACAGGGGAAGGGAGTCGTACCCCCTGAATTGAGGAATTGCATTTGCTGGGAAACAAAAGGGTAGAAGTGAATTGTGTGAAAATCCTGGCAGGAGAGAATACCAGGCAACCTGGCGCAAGTCTGGGACCCGCACCCAAATCATCAGGGAAACAATGCATAAATCCTGGCAGGTGAGTAGATCAGGAAGTGTAATTGCAATCTGGTATCCGCAACTAAATTGTACAAAAGTAAAGGGAGAAGGGCCCTTAAGTGTGTGAAATACAGGGGGAAGGAACCCACACCCCCTTGATTGGATAAAATCGCACTAGCTGGGAAAGATAAGTGTGACAGAGAGGAACTTGAGTGAAATCAAGGGAACAGGGGACTATAATCCCTGAATGGAAGAAACATAGGATAAAAGGCAAGAACGTCCTGGTAGTAGATCATACTAGGCGAACGGATAGCAACATTGAGACTCGGGGACAAAACTATAAGAAAGTAAGAAAGCAGACAACGGTTTGACTGTGTGGAAATCAAGAGGAAAAAGTAACATACCCCTTGAACTAAGAAATAACGTTTTATTGCCGAAGAGAAGGTAATCATTGATCTAATTAAGCTTGAGCAATAAAAAGGGGGAAAACATAAAACTACACCAGAGTGAAATTTTGAGGCGTGTCAGGTTTAGACCCCTTTTGCTGGCATGGATAAATGTGATGCACGATTCTCACAGCACAGGTGATATTTAAAGTAGGGGCCCACTGAGAGATGTGTCCTATAATAGGTGGCCAAGGCTGGGATTACCTTTTCTTCCATAACATTTTCAATCGTGATGCAGATGATGACATATGCTATTAAAAGGAACGTGGAAATCAAAGCAAATGTTTTTGGAGCTTTCCCCCCACAAACGACCTTTGCCCACAGAGGACATTCATATATACCTCATTAGGTCAAAGGAGAAGTGCCAGTAGACCACAGGGAAGACTGAGGCTTTAAAACGATTCTAGAAATGTCAAGTCAGGGAGTTTGAGGGATGTGATTTTCGTATAAGACTTGTACACATTTAATATATGTGTGGACCAGGACTTAAGGTATGGATTTGGATCTTGAATGTTCTGGTTAGTCTCTCTGGACTTGAATCACCCTATTTGTACCAACTACAGTGAAAGTAAATTAGCAGCTCTCACTGCATAGGCGCTGGCTGGCCAAATTGGCATTGGTAAATGTGAATACTATGCCTCTTTAGAAAGCATCCTATCAGAATTCAGGAAAGCTTTTTCTGGAGATGAAAAAGTAATTGTTAACTGTATGTAGATAAAAAGCAAAGAGGAACTGGAACACATCCATTTGCCTTATAAACCTTTTGACTGCCAAAGACTAGGTATGGGTTTGGGCTGTGGTGGGTCAGAAGAAAGACTGACACATTGGGCATTCTAAATTATCTTTAATCAAATTATATGCATAAGGCATGTCTGTCCCTTTTGCTAGAGGGAATGCCCTACCTATCTTAAGGGGCTTGTTGGGTGTCAGAAAGTCAAAAGTAAAAATGCTGTGCATCCAAATGAACTCTACCTGACCCTACCACTCGGTCCCTCATCGGGTTTGTGCCGTACACGGGCAAAGGTGATCTGCAACTGTTCACGCTTCTCGCCACGTAGTCTCAGTGTCTTTGTTCAGACATCCTGCCCACCACTCTGCAAGTGTGGTCACACCACCACCAGGTACATTGTTGCTTTCCTCGCGGCTGTACACACCGGTCCTCCAGCGTCTTGCACTGGCCTTCTGCGTCTCGTTGAAAGTCACATGCTCCACAACCTGCCTTGGCCCCACATCCGCAATGAGAGATGGGGGCTTTCCCTGCGCATCATACTCTCTTCCTCTGCCCTTGCTCTGACTCGTCTCAGTTAAATATCTATCTCTCGTTGAAGAGACATGTCCCTTTCTTTCCCATAATGGTTTCTTTTTAAATTGCCTCAAGTCAAATGTAAAGATGCCACACTGCACTTTATATTAGACAGTCCCATGTATCCGCTGTGGTAGGTAGTTCCTCACAGGAATGGGAGTCCTTGTCCCCACAGGGGGAATCTCTCCCAGTGAGGTCCCACTTGCCTCAATCCCCAAGGAGGGTCTTACGTAGCCGGCTTACCTTCCTAGCCTCACAGGAGAAAGCTCCCTCCCGTGGAGAAGGGACGAATACTTGAGATTCGTCACAGCCCCATGATTCCAGAGCCTGTTCGAACATCCGCGTTGCCGAGAATTCTTGTATATCATGGTTCCGCTTCACCACAGAGACATTAGACCAGCAGTAGTTTGTTTTTGCAGTTCCACATAACGGCAGACAAACTTGTCTCCAAATCACAAACAGAAGAAGATTGACATCTGACGCATGGCACAATGTGACAAATATAAGCATGTAGTAAAGAGGAGTCCGTCCCTGTCTCGCAGAAGAAGCACATGGATTGCAGAATTATCTAGATGCAAGGGTCTAGAGATAGCAGCCCCACTGAAGGTACATTCCACACAGAAGAGAGGCCAAAGGCGAAACAAGGGAGTGCCATGTGAGACTGTGCTGGTTACTCCTTCAGACAAGGGGCCAGAAGACTACATTGAAGACTTTATTAGAGAACTACAGATGTCCCGCATTGCAGTGCACCTCATTTCTGCAAGCAGCAGAAGCAAGCCATTGGGACGTCTCTTCCAGAAAGTCTGATGAAAGATCTGTGAGATAGTGGCAAAGGCCAACTCAACCAATGGAAAATGAAAATGAATGAAAGATTCTTCATGGTGGCAATTAACACCCTGCAGAATAGCTACAGCAGTCGGGAAACAGAGGATGTGCTGTCAGGTGTGGATGTGAAGATGGACAGGTATTAAGATAATTATTGAAGCTTTTGGGGCCAAGGACTTCAGTTGGGCTAAAGACCCGTTTGATGCCTACTAGCTGGTGGACCAAGTAACGAGAATAGTGGGACTAACCCCCACGAGCAAACAGAAAATGCTAAAATAAAAGTCCAAGTGTGTAAGGGATCCCCAAGCAGAAAAACGAAAAGTGAAAGAAAATACCCCAAAATCCAGCAGATTATGGGATGTTTTTAAAGTGAGAACCGTATCCAACATACCACTGGAAAGATGAGACTTAAAGAAAATCAGTGGAGAGAGAGTGGAGAGGCTGGGAAACTGCTGCTTTGTGGAAGCGGCTCCGCGCATTAGAAGGCAGAGCCTAAAACAGTGGAAATAACCACGGCTGGTTTCAAGTAACAAAATCAGAGGCAATGCCACCGGTAGGCACCAAATCATTTCATTCACAAATACGCAACTGTGATGGCTTTGCATTAAAATTATAGCTTTTGTCCTTGTGAGTAGACACCTGTGCTGGGGTTTCCTCAACATGCCACCAGCTGCCCCTGAAAAACCGGATGGCTTTGAGCCCCAATATGCAAGTTGCATTAAGCATAGACATAGTACAAAGAGTTCAGTTCACTGTGCTAGGTCTATGCTTAATGCAAGCGTGCAAACCCCAATTTGCTCACATTTTTCAGCATTCAAAGCTATTTACTGTGTGTATATGGGCTTTATTTAAGTACGCTTGCCAAATTAGACCACGTCCTGAGATGGTGGCATCGCCATTCCCTAAGGGCAAGAGTTTGTTTTCTTGAAGAGCCACTGGAATATATAAGGCTAAATGGAACTTTAGGTCAGCATATGGCCTATCCAGAGGCTGGGGGGAAGGGGGCGTTGCACAAAAGCTACCAAAACCTTACGATACAAAAAAGGGCAACAGAACAACCTCATCATGGTTGTCTGGGTTGAAACACCTATAATTGATATTGATGCGGAACAAGTTGAAGAAGCAGAGACGTCGGCTATGGTCTGTCGTGCATTAGAATTTAAGAATGTACACCTTCTCATTACTAAAGAAAGAATCCATAGGGACGTACAGAGCTACTTCTTGAAGACACTGGGATTGTATTTTGTACTGATGATAGAAGCCCAGAGTCGAGACAGCTTGCTGGGGGTAATCGAAGCACGCGCAATTTCTATTTAGGACAGATTGTCAAATTACAATAGAAAATCCTTGGCAGCAACCGAGACAGGCAGGACGTGATTCAACTCGCAGGCCAGTGAGTGCGGCTGGGCGTAGCCGTGGCTTTCTGGGTCTGCTGAGCTTCAGTTTCACTAAACCCTGGGGCGCAAAGAGCCTGACACTGCAAGAAGTCCAGCCCTGTCAGCGTCCTGGGAACAGCGTGCTCTCGGGAGACGGCTTGCATACATGTGTGGCAAATTAAGGCTGGCGAGGATCCAGCTCATCCCATTGATAGCGCAGGACCAAGACTACCTTCGAAGTAAAGTGCCGTGCTGACCTAAAGCAAGGCACACAAAACGGACTGCAAGACACTCGAACGCTGAGACAGCTTTAAATCATTTTTTCCAAACTTGAAATCAGGCAAATATACTCTCGGAAGAGAAAAATAACTCAGTACATTTTAAACAATTTACATGGAAAATTAGTCTATCGTACAACTGAAATACAAACTGGTATGATACTGTCTTTTAATCGCTACGTTTAACACTTTAGGCTGCAGCTCAAGGAGTCAACAAAGCTCATTTGAAAGGATGGGATGTGTAGCAGTATTGCAAATGGGAACAACGACAGAGAAACCACCTAACAGAAGTGGAATCCTGGCTGGTAAGCGATAGGCTAATAAAATACAGGGCTAAAATAATGCTACGTTTTATTCAGATGACCTGAAAAGTACATAATCACATAATAAACGAACTTCTCAATATAGGAAACTCCATACAAACATGCTGAGAACAAAGTATGATTGCAGCTTTATTTTGCACTGTGACTCGAGGCATACAATTTCCAGCATAAAAAGAAACTTGTACCTACAAAATATTCTCTGGGCTTTACACCTGTGCTAGCAAGACTTATCATCGTGTCACACACCATGCCACTTCATGCACCCACATTTCTATACACCCAACATCCACACCCTTTAATAGACTTGCCACAAGTCCCAGCCGGTCCCAATAATACACTCAATGCTGTGTCTGCAGCCATTTAAGATTGATTGCATCCAGGAAGGGAAACAGCAACAGCAGCCTCTTCATCCGCATGCCTCACAGTTTATCTCTGCAGATTCAGTGTGGAATAGTGGCTTTGGTTTCCCAGGAGTACAGAATCTAGGGAGACGACGTATCCTGTTCCTTTGATAATCCAGTCCAAAGCCTTGATTCTGCTATCACTGAGGGCAGTCTGGCTATGCCTCTTAGCAATCCCAGACATGTTTCAGCTTTGTTTGGACTCATCAGTGCCCGCAGCTGGATTACCAGGCACAGCGAGCAGGAATCCCAGGCGTGGTTATACATCATCTGGCTTAGAAAGGCCGGCTATTAACATCAAAAACATATAGCTAGAAAGCTTTGAATTAATCAGAAAAATTGGCAACTGCCATTGGGCAGCTCCCATTCCGTTATTTTGAGCACATTTGTACCATTTCCAATCAGACATTTAGTGTTGAAAAGCCACCCTTTTGGGACTGACCTTCTGTAATCACTGTAAGCTCAGATACTATGCAATGGAATGCTACCTAGACCAACTGCCAGTGGTGAGTATTAAATCAAAGTTTTCCATCTACATCCTTTTGGAATTGCATACGCCCTGAAGAAGAACAGTGGTACTGTATCCCTCCCAGAATGGATGACCGGTAATGTCTGTGGTTCACATGGATGTAAATGTGGAACTATGCATCCCATATGGCAAAGGAGGTCAAACAGTCCTTCACAGAGAGCTTGTAGTCCATTGCGATGAATCTAGCAATGTCATCACTGCCTCTCTGAGGAAACACTCTTCCCATATGGCCAAGGAAAGGCAACCACTGCCTGATCCCGATCTTGGGGGTTGCTATCTCAGGGGGTACCATGTGGGAGATGGGGGGGGGGGGGGGCTTGACATCCCTCATTGGAGGGAGGGGCACTCACTTGCTGGAACATGATATCCCTCTTTCCACTCAGGGTAGGACACCAACCCCTTGAATTCCCAATCCGTACGGCCTATTGCAATATAGAACTGCAACATCCAATCCACAATGACAACAAGGCTCTTTCATACCCTTATATTAAAAGTACTGAGACGGCGAAGAGCACTACAGCAATGCACTGAATCTGCAAAACCAAAAACGCCCTCTAGTGGAATGGATCAGAAAGGTGCCGGGACGTTTAAAAACATCAAGCAACAAGAAACATGGAGAACCACTAGTCCCAACGTGGGTCGGGAAACGGAGAGGAAGCAAGCTACAGCAGGGAGCAAACGAGCACCTACAGGTGCCGTCGCAAATGGCTCGGAACCCGGGGATTCGCCGCACGGAGGCAGAGAGTAGAGGCCGATTTATTACGGGTACCGGAGAGCAGACGAGATGCCAGCAAAAGGAGGAAGCGCGCTTCTGGGGGAATTGCAGACCGCGCCGAACGTTGAAGCAGTCAGGAGAGACCAATGAGCCCAGAAAGGGGTGTTGGGACACCGGAGCGCTTTGTGCAGTAGACCACTCACCAATAAAGGACAGATATGTGAACTGGGTGAACCTGAACAGGGGAACAGGAACGCCAAATCAATTGTTAACAATGCAAGTGAAAGAGTGTCAAGGACCCAATGGTTGAATGAGGAAAATTAAATTGCGTGGAACTATTACAAATTAAGAAATTCCTGGCAGGAGAACACACCAGGCAACCTGGATGCGAGTCTGTGACTCCCACCGAAGTACAAGTAGGCAAAGTGAGAAAGTCCTGGCAGGAGGATATACCAGGTGAACTGATTGCGAGTCTGGGATCTGGGACCTGCACGTTATTGTATTAAGATAACTGTTTGGAAGCTAAGGAGGAGAGTGTGCCAGACCATCACAGGAGGGTCTGGGACACTCACATGCTTGTCAGGAATCTGCACATGCACTGAGAAAGTTCAGAGGAAGGAAGTCATCCCTCCAGGCTTAAAACAAGCCTATTGTCACTAAAGGGAAGTGAAGCAATGCCCTAGATATTGAAAACTTGTGAACTGTGCATAGTAGTCAAGCGAAGAAGAAAAGCTTATTGGCATTGTGAAAGTGAGAAAGATCCAGGGAAGAAGCATAACCTCTGAAACTGAATTGTAATGAGCCTGAGAAAATGAGGGGGAGGGATACATCTCCTGAGGATTGTGGAACTTTGTTTATTTCTTTTTGCACCTTTTGGAACTTTATGCTAGAACTCCGGAAAAGAGCTGCAGACAACCATTTAACTTTAGACCAGAATAAGCGGATTATGAATTATTCTGCATGGACATAGGACAGAGTCTGTCTTCGTGTTGCTGTTTTTAAGTTTTTTTTGTATGGTTTTTGATATGGCTATAAGACTAACCAGTCAAATAAAACATTACGTACATTTATTTAGAATGTTACCCATTGTCTTTTAGGACGAACACGTGTCGGCTAAGAACACTATGGGGCACATGTTCGACTAAGTGCAAAACGGAAGCTCAAAAGCAACTTTCATTTTTCTCTATATTCATTTTGCTTTCCATCTCATGTTAGTGCTGTTCCAAAGAGCAGGAGGAATTTGCATCTTTGCTTTGCTTTCCTCCTCCGTCTTGAATGAGCACATGGTTTATATATAGTTTCGGGAGGATATCTTAGCGGCAACATGCTCGCTTTGGAATCAAGATGACACGGAGCAACACAGGTTAGATCCCACTGGGTATTAAGCGGATCATAGAATATCATATAGAACTATAGATGTCTTTTTATTCATTTCTAGTCGTCGACAAAGCATGCGTTGTGGCATTACCAAGTCCAGAAGTGTGAAACACAAGTTTGTCAATGAATATTGTTTAAAGGCTATTTTGCGTTGCTAATCTAGAGTACTCAATTGCCCAGCCTACTGATCGGGGTTGCATCAACCCCTTTTATTCAAAACTTTAGAAAATAGGGAGTAAAATACTCCCACTTCTAAATCTTATCTGGAGCACTGCAAAGGCCAATTTAAGATGTTTTAGAAGAATTTGCTTCATAGGATTATCTTTTTATTTATCTTTAGTTTTGTAACTATGGGATCATAACCCCACTGATTGTGGCCTCATTACACGGTGCTCTTCCTTCAAAGGTTCCCTGTCCGGCTGGCAGCACTTGGTCACAAAAGAATAAATAAACAAAGCAAGTGTCACAAGACCTGGAACGGTCTTGCACGACAGGTGAACAACCAAAGCCAGGGGGGGCTCCCTAAACAAGCGAGTCGCCATTCAAGTGCCCGTCCAATCCGTTCAGCTCTGTTGTGCCAGGAGCCACCTCTGGTACATACCCTTGTAGCACAGGTGTGCCCAGATTTCCCGCCCCCTTCCAAAGGCTCACTGGCTGCTGCTTCCGACATCCTCCCTCACTCCCTTCCCCAACACCAGTGACAACGGAGGCTGCAACAGGGAAGCGGCTCACCTCAGAGCCTTCCCTTCACCACAAGGTATCATCGGAAGAAACATCACCAGCTGCCATCTACAGGTAAGCCCACTTGGGCTGACCACTTCCTGGTGGCGTCCCCAGCGGCATTTGAGCACTAAGGACAATATTCCTTTAAGAATCCAATTAATTTGGTTACACCGCTATTCGAGTGTCAGCATTTACTTTATGGGCATTTATGTTTTAAGTAAAGCCTGTTCTGTGACCATTCCAAAATGGCCACCTCCACACAAGCACTGCAATGCTTTGTGTGTTTACCAGCTGAGGGCTTGTGATTGGCTGAGCCCCACTCATCAGGGCCAATCAGGGTTGCCGGCAGGTGAACGTCGCCCCCCTTCCAAAGGCCGACTCCTGGCCCCTGCTCCTGGCATACTCCCTCACTCCCTTACCCTTGCCCACTTCCTGGTGGCGCACACAGCGGCATTTGAGCACTAAGGATAATAATCCTTGAAAAATACATTTAATTCATTTAATTTGGTGACACTGCTTTTCAAATGCCAGCATTTACTTTATGGGCATTTCTGGTATAAGTAAAGCTACGTTCTGGGACCATTTCAAAATGGCCACCCCCACACGAGCACTGAAGTGCTTTGTGCGTTTACCAGCTGAAGGCTTGTGACTGGCTGAGTCCCACTCATCAGGGCCAAATCGGGGTTGCCGGTAGGCAAACGCCAGCCCTCTTCCAAAGGCCCACTTCTGGCTCCCGTTTGTGCCTGTACGGGCCGAGGAAGGCCCAGAGGTCCTCCACCTTGTGTCCCCCCTCCTCAAACTATGATTCGACCTCCAGACTTACATACTGCTCCCCCATGTACTTAGGCCCCTGGACCTCTACGCTCCCTGCAGATCTACCAGTGATTGATGGCTGAACTCTCCCATTGTCTCCCCCACTAACTGCGCCTATTTACTCTGCCTTCCTTGCCTCACCTAACCTAACCTCCTTCGCTCACTGCATGGTGCCCCTGTTTTTGAAATTCGAATGTAGGTGTGTGCTCCCTTACATCTCTGTGCCCTCTTTGAATTGCATTTGAGCAACTGCTTTTGAAAAATCAATTCAGGTATGTGCGCTCTTGCATCTTTGCGTCCTCTTTGCATTGCATGTGTGCCCCCCGTTTCTTGGAATTCAAACTTGTTTTGGATTGCATTTGTACCTTTTGTGACTACTAGGCCACCTGGTGAGTTTAGCTAGACTGTGCTGAGCCTCCACTCTCATTCCTCAACTAACCTCAGCCGCCTCTATGGCTCGCACCCTCTCACCCATCTTCTCTAACAGCTACACTATCACCTATCCTCCCTCTCTCACAAAGTCTGGAAAGAAAAAGCACCAAAGAAAAGACATCCTGGCCTACCCATCGCAGACACCAACGTCAGCGCAACTTCCAGACAGGTCTTTAATGATATCCTCTTCTGTCCCTTCTGCAGATCTTTGGACTCATCTCATCTCCATTCTCCTCCCTTGCACATCGTCTCCCATTAATGGTGGCATCAAGTGGGAAATCCTCTTGGACGGCTTATCATGCTGCATCATTAATGTCTACCACACAGGCACTATCTTTGACCGTCGCCTGCCTTCCCTCATTAACTTCCTTCCTTCAATTGCCTCCCCCCTACCACAGTCTCTGCCCCTCCCCATCTGACTGGTGGACCACGCCCCTGTACCCCACCTCAGAAAACCTTCAAAGGTGGTGACCTATTTCACCTGACTACTCTTAACGCCCGCTCAGCCAACAAACACTCCGTCGACATCTGCCTCCTACTTGAAGACACGGACCTCAACATTCACGCTCTTACCGAGACATGGTTCAATGCCAGCTCGGTCAATGCTTTCGAGAACCTTCTCCCTGATATTTCCCCCCATAGCTTCAAAATCATCTCCAAGCCACGTGCTGGCGTGGGGTTGCCTTAATCTTCCCTGAGTGGGTTCCTTCTTCAGTCATACCCACCTAATTCTACTCTTCCTTTGAGAGCCTGGTCTGCAAACTTGTCATCGTTCCCTCCTTCTCTCTGACAAATTGGTACCATCTACAGGCCTCCTGGCACCACAACCTTGTTCCTCCCTGCTCTTAACCACCATTTATCTGCTCGGTATCAGGTAATAAAATTGCGGCAAAAATGCTGTGGTTTGACTCGGTAAAGGAGTACCCCATTATACCATTTAAGGGGAACAGGTGTTCCGAGGGTGCCCCCCGCCCCCCTTAAATGGTACAATGGGTCAGTGGGTCCCCCCCGCCTCTTTTACATGATTGTGGCGGCACACCAACAAATTTTTGCCGCAATATTTTGTATACACTGCCATTTTTGCCGCAATGCTAAAACATGGAACCATCTACTCCTGATGGACGATTTCAACATCCAATTGGACTCACCTGTCAGAGCATCCACTCTCTTCCTTGACCTTTGCGCATCACTATCCCTCTACATTCTCCCTTCTGACCCGACACACTCTGGACACCCTCATCCATTCTGAACTCCTACAACCCAACCCCCCCCCAGTCACTCCACTCTATTGGTCAGACCATTCTCTCCTCTCCTCGTACCTGGGTCCCCTCAGCCCTTTGACCTCCCCTCCAAAAGCCCTGCCAACCTTGTTCACGAACGTCCGTCCAATGAAACGAGAGAGTCAGCTGCTGCCTTCATATCCACCTTCATTCCCCCCCCATTCCCCCCAGACTCTACCACTGACTCTGCTCTCAACAATCTCCATTTGCCCATTACCAACACCCTTGACATTCTTGCCCCAGTTTTGAGGATCCGCCAGAAACCCACCTCCAAACGTAACACCGGGTACGGCTCTGAACTTGTAGCCCTGAAACGCAAGTGCAGAGCTGTGGAACGGAAGTAGCAAACCTCAGGATCGCGCTCTGACAAACTGGCCTGCTGCCTGCTCCAAAAGCAATACAGACTCACCATCTGTGCCATAAAAAGGGCCCACATCCAGGCACGGGTATCGGGTGCATCCAACAACACGGCTGAACTCTGAAATATGCAGGGAACTAGCCAGTCCTCCTCCCCTCTTCCATCCCAGGCCCTCTGCAACGCACTGGCCACACACTTTACCACTAAAACTCTGGACATTCTGAGCACCCTTGCTACACTCCTGCCCAATCCCTCCCCCACTCCCTTGCCTCCTATGGCGTCTCAACCTCCTCTTTCCTCCCTCTCCTTCTCCCCGGTCACACCCAAAGAAGTCACCAGACTTGTCTGCTCCATCAAGGTCTCATTAAAACAGATTCCCCGCTCCTCCAAAACCATCAAGGACAACATTGGCTCTCTTGCGCCTGCACTCGCAGATCTCTGCAACCACTCCTTTGCTACTGGTTATTTCCCCTCAATCACTCCTTTGTGTGCCCCCTCCTGAAAGAACGTTCAGCAGACCCTACCTGTCCAGCCAACGACAGCCCTATTTCTATCACCCCCTTCCTTGGGAAACTGCTGGTGAAACTGGCCTTTCCACAACTTACCTCACACACTGAACTAGTTAGTGGTCTCCACGACCATCAATCTGGATTCTGAGCATCCAGAGGCATGGAAACTGCTCTTCTGAACACCTGTGAAGAACTGCTCACATCTCTGGACTCTAACTCCAGCTGTCCTCATCCTACACAATCTCTCCTCTGCTTGTGGTATGGTTAACCATTCCATCCTCATAAAACGGCTCCATGATACCTTTGGTATCTAGGAGCAGGCACTGGACTGGCTTACCTCCTTCCTAACTGACCGCTCGTCCCAAGTCATTTTGGGCCCCTTCTCCCCTGCTTCCTTCTCCACTTGTGTCCCCCTGGGCTCAAGCCTCTACCCCTGGCTTTTCAACACTCAGCTAGCAGTCGTCATTTCCTCCTTCTCCACCAACTTCCAGTGATACGCAGAGGACACACAACTCTTCTTCAAACCCACTGCTCACTCTCTTGCATCATCCATCATCCCTCAATGCCTATCTGCCACAAAGTCCTGGTGTAGATCCAATGATCTCTGCCTTGATGCCGGCAAGACTGAGATCCTTCCCATTGGGACCCCTGCTCTCTCTTTTACCCCTCACTCTGGCCATCCTCTTTGTGCTCTCCCCCGCTCCTTCTTCTAAAGCCAGAAACCTTGGAGTCATCTTCGACTCCTCCCTCTCCTTCCTCCCTCACACTCAAGACATTGCCAACTAGTCCCACTTTCAACTCTTCCTTCTCAAAGGAATTCTCAATTTCCTCACTCCCCCCCCCCCCCCCAGAAGCTCAATGTCACCAAAGTCCTGGTTCTCTCTAAGCTTGACTACTGCAATAGCATTCTCCTGAATCTACCTTCTTCCACTAGACATCCCCTCCAGCTGATCCAGAATAGGGCAGCAAGACTTATCCGTGCCCTTAAGCCCAGGGATTGCATCTCTCCAGCCCTAAACACTCTTTACTGACTCTCGGTTGCGGCGCAGATTAAATTCAAAACCCTCTGCATCATCCACAAGACGTCCTGGGGCCGGAGACCAGGCGTCTGCAACTTTCTCTTACTAAATACTCTTCCCTTAGACCTCTATGGTCCTATGGCACCAACTCTCTGTGTGTAAAGCGTTTCGCTAAACGGAGGGCTAGAGGCCGATCACTTTCTTCAACCGGCTCCCTCTTATGGAACATCCTCCCTCTCGGTTTTGAGCAGGACTTCCTCAAATTCTGGAAGCTTCAAGACTTTCCTCTTCCCCTCCTCCTTCCCTTCATCCCTCCTCTGCTAATCTCACAGTCGCTGTGATTGGTGGCCAGGGCCCTTATCTATTCCTCGGAGACCTGGCCTCAAATACCCAATCGCCCCAGCCTCTGTCTACCTCTCGGCACTTGCGTCGGCACCCACCGGCCTCAATCCTGTTAGCTTGCACTTTCTACCCAATGCCGCCCGAGTCCGCATAGCACTAACCTTATTGTGCACTTCATCTGCTGCTCACCCACGAGAACGGTCATTCAAGCACTTACCCCCACTTCCCTAATCCGCTCTTCCCGCTCTTCTTGCTGCACTTGCACATTCACAAGGCATAGTAGGCTTGTCTTTATCTTCCACTGTATTTGGTGTTTTTCAATCCCATGCTCCCTCCCTGCTGCCCTGGGAGCGCTTTGACACAGAATTGACTTACTGTATAAGTGCCTAACAAATGCAAAATAAATAAAATAAATAAACAAGCAATAGTGATCACCACTTTAACATTAGGGTGGGCTTCACGGAGGAGTTAATGATCCAGGTACAGGCCCCTTTGCAATAGGGCGACAGAGATGGGCTTTTTGTCTATAGAAGAGGCCAATTTTGTGACACCTAGTGATTTCTGTACTCCGATAATATATGCTCTGCCTAAGGTACACAAAGGTCCTGTGAATCCACCGGGGAGAGCCATGGTCTCCATGTGTAGATCCATCTTGCAACCGAGTGGCAAATATATTGAATATTTTCTGCATGATTTTGCATACGAGGCTCCCTCTTATGAAAGACACGATGGCTGCAATGAATGCCTTCGAAGGCCTTGATTTTGACACAAGTGATCTCATACCACCAGTCCCTAAAAAAAGGCCCCAACTATAATCCAAGGCAAATTGGATAATCGACCAGCCCAACATTCAGCGCCTTCCGGCTTCATACTAGAGCTGCTGAATAATGCTCTATGTAGTCACTTTTTCGAATTTGACACACTTTTTTGCAAAAATCCTGAGTAGCAATGGGCACATCCTTTACGCCGTCTGTGGCCAATATTTATATGGCTGATTTTAAAGCACGTTTTATTTTGAACATCAACCCTTTTGTACAGCAAGTAGTAAATTGGAGGTATATATACAAAGCTTTCTTTATACGGCATGGCCACACTGAAAACCTTGCAGAATTTAGAACCCGTTAAACCAATGTGATTCTATCTTGGTATTTTCAAGTCATTTTTACAAAAATGTACTTCAATTACTTGACCTGAATATTGGCCCTCAGGAGGGTAACAATGTTACTTCACACCAATCAACACCCACAATCACTCAATGATAACTTACAATATGGGCAGTTCCTACGGATCTGTCAGAATTGCACATATGTCAATGCAATCATTAGTGGACAGATATATTTCTCAAGGTTATCCACACAAGTCAGTCAAAATGGCGGTCAAGAGGGCACAGATTACGAATAGGGACTCCCTGTTGACACCTCATATTAGAGCCCTGCAACAACATTGAGCTGCACGTGTAAGAAACTTTTCAAGACATACAGCCAAAACCAAAAAGTTGATTAAAAAGCATTGGAATCTGGTGACAAGTACTGGCTGCAGTACCGGCCCCCGTTGTTTGCTTTAAAGCGAGGCCGTAATTTATGTGACAGCTTGGTCCACTCTAGATTTACTTTGAGAGTACCTACCTGAGGCAAAATACATTAAAAGAGGCATGGGGGCATGGCTTGGCCCCAGTGATGAGGCATCACCCATGTGGCAATTGCAGCACCTGCACATTTTACTTGCCGCCAACTTGTGCGTCATGACTTTACATGGTAATTACAGAGATTCACTAATTGCCAGACTACCAATGTGGTTTATGCCATTACATGCCCTTGCAATTTGCTATATATTGGGATGACCACTAGAAAAGCGGTGACTAGAATAACTGAGCATAGGTACTGCATCCGGACACAAACACTGACAGCGCCATTAGTTCAACACTATATGCAAGCACAACACACTGCTGATGGCATAACATGAACTATCATTGACCAAGTTAATCAGGACACATTTAACTTTTCCAGTTCCAACAGACTGTTTAAATTAGAACAACAATGGATTCACCGTCTGCACACACACATTAATGGTCTAAACGATGAATTACAATGGTCTACCTCTGTTTACTTATAGACTTGCCAAATTGTGTCTTTAAGCAGGCTAAATGGAGGTAGCTTCACAGCAACGCTCAGATCATCGGATGTGTCACACATCGTGTTACACAATTCACCAAGTTGGCCACAAGACTCTCGATGTGTGGCCAGTTGTACAGTACGTTCAAGATGTCCGCTCGGTGTTCTGCACCCTGTAGGTGAGATTTAGTTCCTTCTTAATAAGTAACTTCCGGCCCGATCTTCAGCCATTGGAATTTAGGCAGAGTCAGTAGGTGGATGAACGAGTGAGTTCACTGTTAAGGTAAGTAATTCCATGAGATCCGGCAGATTTACTTTCAGAGCCTGATCGTGTTTTATGCCTTATTGGGCTAATAAGCAGTGTTTTCACTGGATTCAAAGCGCTCCAGTGGCCGGTGTTAATTTGTAAGTCGGCTTTATGTAAACAGCTTTGCGCATAACGTGGAAGTCCATGCCTGCTTTATTAAACATGAATCGGAGGTATGTTCCACTCTTCCCTGTTGGATAGTTCTGTGCTATGCACAACATTGAATGGAGTGGCACTGAGCAGTAACTCGTTCTATATGTTCCCTTGTTAGCCATCCCAATTACTTAAAGCGTCAAACACGTGTGCGTTTGTTCACATTTGAAAACTGTCGTCTAAATGGGTAAGCGTCAGTTTGCTTTTGTTTTCCCCTCGTTTGCTTAGAGTGGTGGTGCTTTTCCTCTGTCTGGGGGCCCCTTCCTGGTTCGGCATGCTCCTCTCACTGCAGCTATGGGGGCTTCACTGGTCACAGTCCATTTCAACATATGTACACTGGTTTAATGTGTACACATAAATATTGTTATGCATTTATGTTTGTTTGTTAAATGTTCTTTTGTAGAAACATTGATGCTACCCTGTCAACATATAAAACACCTTGTCCTGAAGAGGCTGATCCACTAGAAAGACAGCCGAATTGTGACATAATAAATGAACGTTGGTTCGTTTAAGTCCTTCGGTTTTTGATGAGTGTTACTATTATAGATAACCTGATGATAGGTAATTAATAACAGTGCAGGTTGAATTAAGTGATAGGTGTGGATACTTGTGTAAGGTCGAGACACACCAGGTCCCATTTCGGACTCGAACTGCAGCAGAACTGTTATCAGTTCACAGTGATGAATTGTTTTGAGAATTTTTTTATAGATATGTGGTACGAGAGTGGAGTGTGTGGGTATGATGGGGATGTTTGAGGGTTATGCACGGGCACTTATTACACAGAGCAGAGTGTCATCTGTATCGTAAATGCTATGCTTTCTATTTATGCACTTTATTAAATGAATTCTACTAAAATTGTATGAGCAATCAAGCAATACAATTAGAGTTTTATGTTAAAATTAGCTGTCTCTTTGAATGCTAGCGGGTATGTCGAAGTGTGGTGTTCAGATTTCCCCGCCCCAGAACATCTCCGGACCCCATCTCAAAGATTCACACATGCACTGCACACCAACTGCCCATAGCAGCTCTGTGTCAGCTTGGGGTCTGTGTCAATGAAGAGGTGAGGCTGCACGGACCACACCTTGTTCTGCAACAGTGCTCTGGCCCTGAAAGGAGAAGAGAAGCCGCATGTGCTCTGCAAGATAAGATGAGCCCCACATGAGAGGCTGCCTGGGTTCCCGAAGAACATACCCTATTGAACCAAACCAATTTGTGTAGGTAATATATCAGAGACAATTGTACCAGCAAATCGGCATCTACTTTTGTATGCAGAAATATTTTGGCCATGTAACATATCTGGCTATAGAAAATACACGGGAGGAATGAAGAGACTGACCAAGTGGTGCCGTAATGGTTGCTATGAACTTTTATTCAAAAAGATAAACTGTCCTTACCTCTAATGAATTTCCATACCTAAAGAAACTCAGGTGCTCGTCAGGAAGTCTGTAAATCCAAATCAAAAGGCACCGTCCCAGTCAAAAAGGCTCCTACGTTATCCGTGCCACTACAACAAACAAGAATATAAGTTCTGATTCTGCTTGTGTCATCGGAGAATGGCTCCCTTCTCCTGGATGTAAAGAGTCCCAAAGACGTTAAGTTGTCTCAAAATAAAAGTTCCATTAAGTTCCAGGCTTTTTGGGACACAAAAAAATGAAATAGTTCTACAGGATCTTCATGGGGATAGGAGAAGGACTCCTTTCTCTTAGCTGGTTCCTCAATGTTCTGTATAGTTTTCAGCAAAATGGGTAATTCCTTTGCGGTTCACAAGTTCGACTTTCTTTATATTCTTTATTCTGCTCCCACTGGGATGACGAAGATGCATCCAGAGTTCCTCTCAGCTCTCCAGTGCCACAACTTTGAGGAGCTGGTCAGGGAACTGTGGTTCAAAGTGATTCACTACTTTATTGGTTTCTTCATATTTACAGTCTCATGTATTCTCGATTCCCCAGATGTTACCAGGTTACTTTCTGAAAGGAAGGGTCTGATTCTGAGTTTTTCAAAAGAGAAAACAATGACAAAGACAATGGTTTTCTTCTCATTTCTAAAGGGAGTGGATTGAAAGACTGGTTTCTTGAAAGGATCTAGTGTTGACAAAGCATACGCTTGGAATAGCCTTTTGACAGAGAGTGATTGAGTTTTGCTCTGAAGACCAGCCCTAGATGATTCTCGAGTGTATGCAGGAGAGCTTCTACTTCCCACGTGTTTTAGGCTATGTCTTTTTCAACTACTGTCCTCAACAGTCCCCTCAAGAACTCTGTTCTTGCCAATGATGCTCCAGAAGTCTCCTGGAAGGGTTTATGTTCCTTCGTCAGAGTTTGAGAAGATAACCCCTCTAATAACGTTTCTGGGAGTTGGGATGGTGTTTTAACTTTTAGTTAAGTGTTCTTTATACTCGTTTGCTTAGTAAACAGTTTTTCATACTACCTTGTTGCTGCCTGTTTTCCAAGGCTCTTCGTTTTCCCTCTGCTCCCTCCTAGACTTATAACGACTCCCATTACCTAGTTTTGGAGTCAGAATGCTTCACCGGTTCGGCCTGGGATTTTGTGCCAATATATGATTTTTCTCTCATTGGGCGCTTGTTTCCTGGGCCCTGTACTGCTGGTTGTTCTGATGTTGGTAACAGACTCGAACATCCCTTCCGTACGGGACGTTCAGCCATCACCACTCTGAATACTTCTCAAGTCCGTTTCTGAGACTCTGCGAAAGGCTGGCGGTTAGCGGTCTCAGCGCAGTTGTCGGACTGCACGGTTCACCCATTACATTACACCACAACCCAATCTCCGTCCTTCCACCGTGCTGGTTCCTGGCCGACTGATACAATGCTTTCCGGGCGTCTCACACATAATATACATTTGTTTTGCATGGACGTTGTGCCCATTCTCCTCTTTCTCTGCCTTGCTCTCACCCACCGGCCACCAGGTTTCACTCGTATAAAGTTTGATGTTCTGCCTCTGTGCAAGACGCCTTCTCCACTTTCTGCCTCTGCTTCCACTACTGCCAGCACCTAGTCGGCCTACAAAACGTACTGTGCGTTCTCTTGAACTACACCCTACATGTCTCTATCCCTCTCAAGTCTTCCTTCTGCTTCTACCTCCACCTTGACCTCAATCTCTCTTTCTAACTCCATCTTCTCCGTCTCTCTTTTTCTGTCTCCGTCTCTCTTCCTCTCTGGTTTGTTTCTGGCGTCTTGATATAGCAGGGTCCGCCCTGGCGTAACATCAGTTCCATTGACAACAGCTGGTCGAGCCTTTTTCCTGCTTGACTGTAGTGTTCTCAAGTTCTTCCTCGTCCCTGTACCTATCACGTTAAGATGGTCTGACCCAGTATAAAAATACATTGTTTCTGATATAAGTCTAGGCAAAAGAGGTTTGGGTAATGTCACTACCTTATGGGGTTGGTGCCATGTGCCCGATTCGCGTACTTGCCCCCATGAGAGGAGTTCCACTCCATGAAGTCCTCCCGCATCGTACCACCACTAAGGGGACTATTGGTCAGCGGCCTTACCTCCCTAGCCTCATGGAAAGGGTCTTTCCCCTAGAGAAAAGTGATGCTATCTATCTGAATGATCGTCAAAGAGGGCAAAGCGCGATAACAGCCTACTCACGGACCAATGTAATCAGTTTGTCAAGGACACAGATATTCCAGCAGCGATCATTCCTTAATCTTCATTATTCAATGAGGACTGTAGACCTCTGAAAGACTAAGGCCTCAGAGTCTGTGGTCTTTCCTACAGATGCTCCTCCAGAGCAGGTACATTGGAACAAACATTTTTGAATGTTGAGAGTTTGAGAATTAATGGAAACATTTTTTTTAAACTCTGTACCACAAGCTCTACCAGTGGGTACCAACAAATTACTGAGAAAACTATTCATGCCTTCACTCAAGGAAAATTCCAGCTCAACTACACTTACGTATGGACTTCAAAATAAATGTTGCTGCCCAACAAAGACCTCCAACCCATACTCAGTTGGGGAGCTGGGAGCACTGCTAAGCGAACGGAAAAGTAATCTATTTGTACTCCAATAAACACAGAGCCGGTACTGGCACCCCCTAGTTTAGTCCTACAGAGCTAAAGCCCCCTCACAATGTAAGTATATTGTGACAAAACAAGCCAAAGTTTGGGCTTTGCTCTGTTATTGTCAAGCTCTACGACACAGCGGGAAGAACCCATCATATAAACAAACTAAACAATCCACAGGCAGCCCGGCAAGTGGATTACTGGCAGAACACTAGGACCAGAACCTTAGCGGCAAGAAACAGTTTGCTGGTAATGTGGTCTTTGAAAATTAGATTCAAGCTCCAAGTTTAATGCTTGTACCTCATATTACACCTTGGTTTGGTTGAATGGGTCATGTTGCTATACTACACAATCTCGTTGCGTGGCCACTTGTTGCTAAAACACCTGCATGCCTCAAAGGTGGCATGCTGAATGTTCACCTACTGTGGAAGAGGCAAGTCCTGATGATCCAGTGAAATTCGAGATGGTCAGCAATATTTCACAGGAAACGAGGAGGTGAGCTGTCTAGACAGAACACAATGTGGATGATAGAACACCAAGACCTTTTGGTCCAGAACGTACAAAAATAGCGGTAGCAACGAAACTTCTGAATCAAAAAGGGCAATCCCGAGTGATCAACAAAATTCAGTGTTTGAGTATCTAGGGATCAATGTGGGGGCCACAACAAGTGAAAAATATAGCCAAATGTCTTTGCAATTAATATTTTGGATTCAGGCACAGACATGATAGAACTACTGGCAGAAACGGGGAGAAACATTTACACTAACCAATAGCCACTGGATAGTGATAATCGACTCTTAGAGAGTGGGAAATAGTGTGTCTGTATGTACAGAATTGAGGTGGCAAGTGACTTTTATAGCTGGCTAGTAGTTTGCAGATTCAGCTCTTTAGCCCTGTGCAAGATCCATATGGGAGTAACTGAGTTGAAAATGTACATTTGGGCCAAGACCAGAACAGAGTCTACAAAACAGGCAAGACAGTGGTCAAAATTTCAAGTTGCAAGCTACTAGACAGGCAAACATGTCACTTAGCCCCTGCAATCATCTCACGCATGCAGCATACCATTTTTTACTAACTAGGAGTCCATTATCACCTGCCAATGGCAAGTACACATTTTGAGGTCCGTTAAGGTGATAAAAACTATCACTAGATATGGTATTAAGCTGAGGAACAACTAAAACCCTACAATCGGGTATACAATGATCAGGAGGTGAAGCGCAGCGCATCTCCCTGATCATGGAACTACACTGGCTGTGTCCAAATGACAGTATTGGGTTTGGGGGTCCTATTCTCCTGAGGAATGGGATCATAGCGAACTGGCCATTGAGGTGACTCACCAAGGTTGCCATGGCTACTCAAGAAACAATGTTAAAGAACAAGGGTTGTGTGACCGCCCAGACCACACTAGTAGTCCTTGGTGTGAAGTGTCATTCTGTGCAAGTATGAGGCCATGGTTTATCCAGAGTAGGCAAGTGGGAAAAGGAGGAGAGTCCTGCATAGAAGCTGCCAGACTTACCCAAGTATCCATGCAGACATGTCCTCAGAATGGGAAGAAGGGAAAAGGTGACAAAGCACATAAGAGACCAGTCATTCCACCACACACTGTCCCTCCAATAAAGAGAAACAAGTAGATGACAGAGGGTGCAAAGTGAAAAGGGGAGAAACCATGGGAAGGCATCAATCCCTGTAACAGAGAGGCGAGTCATCTGGGTATATAAAAGGAGGATAATCCTCACAAAAAGCAGGAAGGGCATCAGGATTGGTCAAAGTCAATTGCTATGTGCCATTCCAGGTCATCGGTGTAGCACTTTCTCATTGGGTTTAGTAATGATGATCATCAAAAGGCTGACTAACTAGAGACCCTTCAGAGGTGAACCAAACAGAACACAAATATCTACTTGGCTCCTCTATTACCTGTCGGTGTGTCAAAGACCAATACCAGTGGATGCGTGAAGGGGAGATCACAAAGTCCCAGAGGATAGCTCCTGTGGAATCGCGCAGCCCACACCAATCCCACCCCTCTCATACAAATCAGCGTGTATGAATTAGATTGCTGCTTGGGAGCCATCCAAAGGTAGATGCGAACAAGCTGGCTGTGACACAATAAAAGCAAGACATTAAAAAGACCCCCTGGAAAAGCTGAAAAGTTCAGCGCAAATAACTTGCATTTATGTAAAGTACATAACTGCCCCCACTTATTATTAAAACTCTGGCGGATTATTTGAGCTGCAAATAAATGCTGCAACATGTATGAAAGATGCAAAAATTTTATCCAGTAGTTCTGTTCATTTTAAACAATTTGCGCCTGGTGCCTCTACTCTTAAGGGATCAATTATTGCTTGTTATTGCATGCTCTCTATGGTGGGCTTCCCCCTCAAATACATGAACAAGGTACAAAACCTGGACATTTGCACAGTGTGTAATCTAGGCAGGTATGATAATGCACCATCCTGAAGGATCCAACTCTACTGAAACCTCCAAGATCATATTCTTGGAGGCCAAATGGCACATTCATTTTAGTTATTAAAATCTTTATATGGCGTGAACAAGGCACAAGTACATCCGAGCGGTTCACAGTAAGTACATACATACACAGTACGTTTCAAATATCAAATGAGCACAGTGGATCAATCCTCACAGTCCAGCTTATTTCACTTGGGCTTTACAGAGCTGTGCTTTCAGCAGCTTCCTACATTTGAGATACTCTGGGATTTAGGGTCCTCGAATGACTGGGTGGTGGAGTTGTATTGGAGACACAGCATGACCGTGATAGGCACGGGACGCACTTAGACTCGGTTTTTGAATCGCATCCCGGCGAACGCTGGGTGCATGCACACGTTGTGCAGGGTTTGAGCACCCGGCATTTATACAGCTTATGGTAAGTGGAGTCCTTGGTGAATATGCTCATGCTTCTGGCCCGTGCACTGCAGTCATACGAGTATTGATCCTAAGTGCTGTTACAGGGGATTTTTTCCTACTGCTCTAAACGGAATCGGATGCAAGCGGCGTAGCATTCAATTAAAACGTATCTTCACAACAAACACAACTTGTATGAATGGTTTGCCAACGTGTCATATGAGCACAGCAGGTAGGTGGACCATCTGTTGAAGATAGATAATGGGACTGGTGTTTTACATTGGGGACTGTGTGTTGAGGAGCGTATTCTTGGAAGCATGTTTTTGTTCCACTCGAGGTATGTGCATTTCTTGAAAGGTCAGCACTAAAACCAATGCACGTATGACCATTATACAATTTGCTGATTGTAACCCTCCATATTATATATTCCTTTTGGAATCTATTAGAAACTTGGCATGGTTTACCCCCTGAAGATGGTACTTAGTTCCCAAAACACGTCGGGCTTAGAATGTAACCTTGCATTTAGATGTTAAATAGGAGTTAGGCTGACCATTTCGGATATTTGTTCTGATGCGTTTTTGTTTTTGGTATATTAAGTTATTTTTAAACTGATATGTACATTGTGGCCTATGCGAAATATGTATACTTGTTAAGATTTGTCTTTATTTAAATTGTTCTCTTTCACTTTAACAAAACAAATGTTTTTGCATATAAATATATTTTTTCAAAATATTTACAAATATGTGAGGCAGTGTTTTCCGACCTCCTTTAATGCAGTGTGCAGTTGCGTTCTGGACGACGGTCGTTCAGACACTCCTATTGTTTTACGTAAATCAGCCAGTAACCGATTGCCGAAGCAAACGGCAGCACCTGAAAAAGATTTTTTAGCAGAGTGCGTAGACTTAAACTTGGGTACTTTAAGAAGTAAAGAGTCTTAGCTACGAACACCTCTCGACCCTCGATTTTATATGTTTGGCAGCCAGGTACGTGGGAGCCTGAAAGTGGATTGCTTTGTAAGTAATAACATTTTAAAATAATCCTAGCCTATACAAGTAACCAATAAAGGGAAAGCAGGATTAATGCGGTCACATTTTCTGACTCCAGAAGTCAAGCGTGCAGTTTACATGAAATTCCGCTTTTAGAGGTCCCAAGGATGTTTATGGAATTCCAATCTATATATATAAAAAACCTAGGTATGCTTCTGTAATTCAGCTGATGCAATTTATCAGTGTACAGTTGACCTCTCCTGTCCAAATGGCAAAGTGCACCCACTTCAACAACAGCTATCATTTCAACAAACAGAATGAGCAAGGTTCTACACGATCACCTTCACCTACCACTATCGCAAACATTCAGAATCATTTCAAGTGACTTCTTTCCACCCCCACTTCTCTTCACACAGGGCATGGCGGTTCCAGTGTCAATGAACAGTTAATTACCGGCTCAACGTTTCAGTCTCTAAAGACAAACGCCGTTGGACGAAAGCCTCCTATCGATGGAATTTAGATACTGTTCACTAACCACGCATACCTCTCATTCCATCCGATACGTTTAGCCCTTTCAATGACCATTAATGAGTCACAGGGACCTATGCCTCCTTCCTGGAAGTGTATAGTGGTAATTCTAATATGTATTAATGACCGATATTGGCCTTTAAAATATGCTATGTCGAAAATAGCTAGTTAAAATTGAATTGCCATAATCAATTCAGGGCAATAACAGAGATTGGCGTAAAATGGTCAATCGAAACATAGGCCTTCACAGCCTTTAGTGCAAAAAGTTGAAAATTGTCAGACTTGACCAGCATGTTAATAGGAGCAGTGAATGATAATTTGTCATTAATATAAAACCCTAATGATTTGGCTGCAGAGACTGGGTCATTTAACGACCCAACTATCCTGGATTTACCACACCAACTTGGCAGTTCTTGATTTGAAGAATTAATTAATAAGACACACTCCCTCCGAGGGATTTGGTTTTGGAAAATGCAAGGACATCCAGGAATACATCTCTGTTAAGCAATTACGTTAACAGTTGCAAATCATGCTCAGATGAGATTCCAAAAAATACCTGACCGTTATTGCATATTGCTGGATATGAACTACCTATTGAGTTGTTCAGTTCCCCAACAGCTCCATATATAACTTGAATTACACAGGAGAAAGAATTTACCCCCAGAGGGACTCCGTAGGGAACTAAGAAAGATTTAGAGCATGAGCTCGCAAACACAGCAGATTGTTTTCCCCCATTTAGTTAAAAAGAGTGAAACTACTCCAATACAAGGCCTCCTATCCCCATTAGACATGATAAAATATCAAATCAAGATGTCATGATCCATTATGTCGAATGCAGCAGACAAATCTAGTAATACCAGTAGACAAGAACCCCGATCTTCAACAATCTGATCAATATTCTTGCACCAGTCCCCTTATTCTGTTGAACAGATATCACATTCTCCATAAATGTACCCAGACATGGCAGATAAGTAACTGCCTATGATTGGACAAACAATGCATGTCCAGTTTCTTTAAATAAAAGGAGAGACTGGCCCTGTTTTAAGGATAGTCAAAAAACAACGAGGTCTGCCAATTGGAAAAAGCAAGGAAGGAAAATGTCAAAGTGCTCTTTCACAATAGAGGCTGGACAAGGGTCATCTGCAAAATAAGACGCTTTAGTCTTATACGTAACATAGTAAGTTAAGCTTCATCAGGAAGTATAAAAGAATCCCAAGTTATATTTGTTTTACAAGGGAAAGGTATATTATCTATAATTGGGAAAGGGCTAGCTTTCAAATGTTCTTTCATCTTATCAGAGAAGAAAGAGGCAAAGTCTTCAAATTTAGTATCCGATACATGTGGTTATTCATTGTTTGCAATCGAAGGCAGAGCATGCCAACTACATTCCCGTTGTCTAACGCTCCAACGTTGATCATTTAACACTTCTGAAAACCAAGGGGCAGTGATCTTTGATGGGATAGATTTCTTCTGCAAAGGAGCAATGGCATCTATAGCTCAAGTAAGATCCTTTAAATAATTGTTCAAATACTGTTCAATGAACATTATCATCATTCGTGATATTGCACATTATGGCAGTTTCATCGTTCCTCCTTTGCAAAGGGCTTACATGGTCTGACTGCCTTCCAGTAATAATTATTTATTTTTATTGTATTGTTTTATTGTGATTTAGATTACATACAAACATGTGTTATTTTAGTTCTAGATTTTGTACTTGCGGCCCGTCCAATATGCAGGGTTTGGAATTTCATGTTTGGGTTCTATACTGTTTTCAAACTAAAAACTTTAGAAGGAGCAGGTAAAAGCCAATTATTGTGCTGGTGGGGAACAGAGAAGGGCTAAATAGAGGAGGAATGCAACTATGGAAATACTCTGACCCCGCTACATTTTAAGATTATAATAGTTGTAACAGAATGGTTATCACCATACTGAGTCAGTGGTTCTTTGACTGTATGGGATCACATTTTGTTATCTGCCGACCGAGGGGCGGTAGCCAAGTTGGTAATGTTAGACCTTTCTGCAGAATTCGACACAGCTATCACAACTCTTCTCACATGATAATCCAATATGGTATGTGTATCGGATCATGCCTTAAAATGGTTTGAATCATTTCTAAAGGGTAGATCGCAACATACTAAATTGAGTGCATTTGTGTCCAAGTTACAGGTTGCACTGACTGGTTGCCTGGCTACCCTCTGAGTCTCACTGGTACCAGGCTCCCCACACCCAGTAGCCCCTGCACTGCCTCCGGGCCGACCGTGCACTTAGGGGGATGTATCTGGAATCCTACAGTCCCCTGCGTCCTTGCACTTACCCACAGCCATGCTGCCCTGACTGGACTTCCCCCTCCCCTCCCTTTGGCATTTGCCTATCTCCCCTCTCCACTACCCTCCCTGCACTTTTGCATTTCCCACTTGTACAATCTGAATGACACAAGGCATACTGAGATAGTTTGTTTTGTCCTCCCTCCGTCTTCCCTCCCTAGTCTTGCCTAGAAACACTTGTGTACAGGCACGTTATGAATGACGTACTAAATCATTCCTCGCTGGGTTCCACAGGGATACCCCCTTTCGCCCTTAATCTAATATCTATTTGCGACCATTGCTGAGGATTTTCAGGAGGTATGGTTTGATGTTTCAATACTACGCCGATACTACGCCGATGACACAAAGGTCTATTTCAGAGCCCAGAACGGGGAATCTGATCGCATTAATCTCACCAGCTTTTTGGAGTAAGTTGAGAGCTGGATGCTATAAAATAGGCTCCTGTTGAACCCAGAGAAAATTGAGGTCATTCTGTTTGGTCCTAAACAGAACCTACAGAAATCAGAACAATTCTTCATGGCCCGGTCCTACTTGGCTCTTCAATAACTATCTAATAAGATAAGAAATTTTGGGGTTCACATTTGCAATCTAATCTGGACATGAACTCCCAGTTTAGAGAGGTCATGAAAAGCTCCTTTTTTTAACTTCAACTGATTAAACATATGGCCCCATAGAGAGCACTCTCAAGTGGTCATCGGAGCGCTTATCAATTCTAGATGAGACTACTGTACTGTACTTCTTTATATCTTGGGAATCTTGGGTACCTGCAAAGTACAAAATGCAGCGGTATGATCGGCCAAGGGCCTCTCCAAGTATTTGTCTGTCTCGTAGGTGCTCTGCATTGGCTTCCGATTAAAAAGAACTACATTTACGATCTTGTGAATTGTGTTTAAAGCCTGCCTGGAAGGGCCCTGATCTATTTGTAGTCCAAGATTTACTCTTATAGGCCAGCCCGACTCTCACGATTTGAAGAGAAGTGCCACCAAAAAGCCCCAAAAGCTAAGTGCTGCTCAGAGGTGATCGGATCTTCTTGGTCGCTGCTCCACGGCTTTGGAATCAGTTACTGCATAATTTGAGGAAAGTGGATAAGTATTCGCTCTGCCCAAAATTCCTCGAGACATTTTTGTTTTGCTAATCTTTCACTATCGTCACAGACTTCAAAATGTTAGCAACTTGACGGAGTTTAGTCAGCATGTGGCACTCAGAAATTCAGTAAAACAGAAAAGCTAGTTTCCTTGATTTACTGGGAACCTGAAGAACACTAAGTGGGGAGCTCCCTGAATTGGTCTATTGTCTTGGAGCCCTGTACCCGGTGTCAGAGGACCGTGGCCCTGAGGCTGGTGTGCCCAGGAAGAGCTTTACCGCAGTTGTAACGGAGCACGCTGTGATTATATGCGCATGAGGCGCTCGGAACCCCAACACACTGTGCTCGAGCTTGCTGGGATGTCCTATGCCAAAGCCCAGATGGTAAGAAATCCTTATCCTCACAGGTGTATGCCGAAAGCAAACTACACAAGGATTCATAGTCAAATCAATGCGCACCCGAGGCCTACGAAGAGTACCAGCCAATGAAGTGGAACAGTTTTATTTTCTATTAAACACAATCGAATGAACAGCAGAACAAACGTGTGCCTTATGAAAGGAGAGAAAAGCTCAGGTTCATGGTTGTATGGGGGCCTAAGCTAACAGTAGGCTCTAAAACGGACATCTGGCTTGGAGAGAAAAGCTTAGGCTCATTCTATGCCACTTAAGGGCATACACTATTAGAGTTTGTTCTAGCCTGACAGACACGTATACAGACGCGAGGTAAGAGAGAACCCCTCCGCAGCATGGGTCTAGGTAGGCAGCCAGGAAAGTGGCAGGGAAAATCTCGACTGTCTGCGTTGGTCTACCTTGTTGTTCAAAGCAATGAAAGGAGAAGTGACCTGCCATTTGCAGAGGGGGGCTACCATATCATGGGAAAGGGGCGGCTCCTAGTGACTCCAGACATAACAAATAGTTTGGACCCGTGTGAAGCCGGAGGATAAAGGCTGTGTCAAAGCCAGGAGCAGTTAAAGGGGTGTGTTGAATTCCGAGAAGGTTACAAACTGAGAATATTGGAATATAATACATTTTTAGACTGTAATGACTTAGGCTGGGAGATCAGCGGCTGAACACAAGACTGTGAAAAGCCTCAAATTTGCACTAGGCACTGGCTACTGATAATAGACTCTTGGTGAGTAAGAAATGGTATGCAGGGTGTGTCTTGAGAAGGACTTTATTCCTGGCTGGTAACTTGCAACTTGCCATTTTTACCTTGGCGTCTGAGGGACACTTTACTAGAAGAAATTAGATGTATTATGAATGTTACACATTCGGCACTCTAAAGATGGGTCGGGAGGATAAAGAGAAGTGTAAAGAGATTATTCCATGGCACTTCATGTATTTTCCGAATCTGCATAGAATTCCCATGCGATGACTAGCCACAGTACTCTTGCTTTGAGATGTTACTTTTGTTTATCCATGGTTTGTAGCTCAGAGTTGGCATTGGCCACGAGTAGCTTAATGTTATTATGTATACTTATTAATTACTTGGTAAGTGCAAGGTTTGCACAATACGGCGACAACATTTGCTCTACCGGTCCCAAGCTTGAGGGGGAGGGAGTCGAGAGGCACAGCATTCCATTCCATTTCACCGCGATCAGGTAGAGGTAGCCTCCGCTGGTTCAGAAAAGACTGAATATGGGGGGCCATACAGGAGTTCTAGATAGGACTGTGACTGAGACAGGGTTATCAGTCTGAGATAAAAGGAGACGTCATACCCAGCAATGATGTATAGACCATGCAACAAGGTTTGAAGAGAGCCTGCGTTCTTCCAGGCACCCATTGTAATGGATGAAGCGTGCCAGTACTGGATGTGTAAAAGGGTTTTATGAGAAGTAGTTTGCCCCAACTCATGCACTTCCTGAAATGTGGCCAGGGCATATTAAACTAGAGGAAGAGAAATCCAGTCAGCATAATCTAATCGTGTGAGGATTAGGACCAAAGCAGCAGCTGTTTGGTGTGTTCTGTCCAGGCAGCACAGAAGAATACATAGAGTCCTCACTCGGGTCCTCCAAACAAGGGCAGGACTTCTTCCAAGGACAGAATGTAGGATTGCCCTACTTGAGGTCTTGATAGGGCACAAAGGATCATTTTCGTGACCCAAAAAGGTAGGATTTACAGTGGAATGGAAATATGTTAAGATCTATACGTTTGGCACCTGAAGGCATGATCAGTTCCTGTTGCGTGCACTCCCCAGCAACAGTTCAATTTCAGACTAGTGATCCTTTGCAGCTTAATGGCCTTTCGCTTTATGAGCCAACGGTTACTTCCGGGTGAGCACGAAGTAAAGGTATTCATTGAACGGAGAGAGACAGAATTTGGTTGAAAAGGCAAGATAAGAACGTGTTCATTGGTTAGAGTGCCAGGAACAGACTTGGATGGCAAGCTGAGGGAACCCAAATAACAGCAGGAAACCATGGTTACTGATTATGTGGCCCTCCAGATGTTTTGCATATAACTCCCATGATCATCTACCACAGACTATGCTTGCAAAGGATAATGGGCGTTGGCATCCCAAACGCCTGACAGGCCACATAATGAGTATCGAGTGTGTGGCACTTTCTCCAAATGAAGGTGGTTTAAGAACAGGTGGCACTTTCCAGGGTGACTGGGGTTAGTGAGTGTCAACAGCAAGTAGAACCTGGCTTCATTAGAAGAATAGCATAGCTATACAAATCTAAACTGTCCTTTGGGACAGTAATGTTGGCCTAAGGAAAACAGAGGCTTTCATGTGAAAAGTTCCAAGCAGTATTGCCAAGGTTTTGGGTGAAAAGTTAATGTAACGCTCATTCTTTTGATGCCAAAAGACAGGGGCTTGCAACTATGAATACCCAAAACAAACTAATTGCCACCTCAGTAATCGGCAACAGACGCTATATAAATATCAACTCAACATAAATAAAGGTTATGCCATCACCCCCATCTTGACAACGACCAGTCATTTAACTGTGGCACCAAGACAAATCTGACCCAAATTCCACCATTCAGTCATAAAAAAACTGCTCCATTTATCCACACAAGACCCTGGTCATCAACCGCCTACAGATAAGTCTGCACCACCTGCGCTGAAAATCCTAAGATCACTGTGGATCCCACTCAAGAAGTGAAAACGGTCTCTGGTCGTAAGTTGGTCTTTTTTTAAATTTTTTTTATTATAATTTGTAGTTTAGTTTACAAAAAAACAAACTTTTTATTACACAGTTTCATTTGTCCTTTGTCCATTATGTAACAGTTCATTACTTGAAGGACCTAATCAGATCCTCATCAGTTTTCTGGTAGTATAGAGTCCATATAATTTATCACTGCACAAGTCAACCGTATATTTGTTCCTGAGATTAGATCGCTCCACCACTCTTCTAAATTGTTGTTTAATGGGGCATACTTGGCAAGATGTAATGCCCTTTTAACTTTGGTAGCTGGGCATTCATTTATCAAGTGTTTAGCTGATTCCACTGCGTTGTTGCAGTATCTGTATTGATCATCAGTAGTATCAAAATCACGCCTCGTCATTAAAACTGCTTTGGTCTTATAGAAATTGAAATCTAGCCTCATGAAATCGGTGATGACGTGAGGGAAATTTACATAAGTATTTGGGAGTTTCGTCCAGGCCATGTGATGAAGTTCCCAGATCTTGAATGGATGTTAACCTTTGTCGTTTGTTGATGTTCTGAATCCAGTTCCAACGTCTCAGCTTTATTTTGGCTCTTTGTGGCATTTGTATAACAAGCTCTTCCGTCAGGTCTGCAGCTCTCATTAGCACAAGGAGTTTTTGTTCCCACATGCTTTATAACTCGGTTGTGTTATCACCCAGATTTTTTTGCAGAATTTCGTAGGGGCCCACTACTGGTGTCATTTTCATTTTCCGCCATGCAGCAATGGACTTCCACATCACCGTGCCATATAAAGACTATGCCTAGCTCATAGCGGATCACTGATATTGAAAGATTCTGAGGTAGGCGTAGCATTTTTCGCCAGAATTTAACTTCTAATTTACACCAGATGTCTGCTGTTATGTTCCATCCGCCTTCACAACCGAATGTTATGGCGGGAACGACTTTTTGTAAGTAAAAGGAAAGTAATGGTTTTAAGGTAAATTTTCCATGTGCTGCGTGCAGTTTCAGTCCTTGTGAAGCGAACATTGTTATTCACATTATCAGCTCTTGTGTCCAATTCCGTTCACATATTGATGTGTTGAACTGCACTCCTAAGTAGCGTTTGAAGTTTGTGGTGTCTAATTTTTCATTATTTAAATACCAACTGAAGTTTGTTTTTTTTGCTTTGTGGACGTCCACTAGTGATTGGCATGATCTTTGATTTTTTTGTATTAATAGGTCGTTATTATTACAGTACATTTGTAGTGCATTTAACAATCGTTGCAGGCCTATTTGTGTGGTGTCCATTAGAACAATATCGTCGGCGTACGTGACCCAGGACACATGCTGATTGTTTATCTTTGGGGGGAATGTCCTTGGTTCTCTTAATGTGACTGGTAGGTCTGATATAAAGAGTTTAAACAATAGGGCTGCCAATGGGCAGCCTTGTTTGACTCCCCTCTTTGTAAAGATTACATCAGATAGATCACCTTTTGTATTCAATCTTACACGGAATGATGTCTTGGAGTATAATGCCATTATAGGTTGCAATATTTCCAGGGCATGCCCATGCTTGTAATTTCTCCCATAATTTCTGACGATTTATCGTGTCGAAGGCTTGTTTCAAGTCTATAAAGGCAAGGAATACTTTTTTGCCCTTCCTTATAGATTCCAGTTTTATGATGTTAAGAATAATCAAGTTTACTTCGACACCGACCCCCTTTGTAAAGCCTGTTTGTCGTTTATCGATTATCTTTGCTTGCTCGGCCCAAAGCGCCAACTTCTTCTGAAGGAACGCTACAAACACTTTTCCTATTGTATCGATAAGCGTAATAGGCCGATAGTTCGTCGGATCGCTGCGGTCGCCCTTTTTAAATATGCGCACTACTATTGCCGTACCCCAGGAGTCCGGTAAGGTCTTACTGGCTGCGATCCTCTCGAACAACGTGGCGATGAACTTTGCCCATAGAAGACTGTTTGCTTTCAGCATTACATTGGAGATGCCATCAGGGCCGGCTGCTCTAGAGTTGTTTAATTTTAGGATGGCACAATTCATGTCTTCCGTTGTTTCGACAATGAGCCAATTAAAATTTTCTTCGGTGTCAGATGTTGGGCGAGGTATACTCTGTATGTCAAAGACCTTTGTATAGTAGGATACCCATGTTGCACCATTTACCCCATTTGCCATATCGTATGCTACTTACT